>NC_071611.1:11584905-12184905 GCF_024509145.1 Vidua macroura
GGCGGCCTTTTGTGCGGGGCCCGCGGGGCCGGAGGGTCCCCTTGGGGCAGGGCTGGGGCTGGCGGCAGGGCCGGGTCCTGGCAGGGCTCCTGGTGGGGCCCCGCCGTGTGCCCCCGCGGCGCTGCCGCGTCCCCTCGGCCTCCTCCCGCCCCAGACCTTGGAGCCGCCGCCCAAGGTGCAGAGGGAAGCGCGGACCTCCGCACTGGGCTCCATAGTGAAAAACCACCAGCACGGTCACAGCGGCCCAAAGCAGAAAATAAAAGCCGTGCTGAGGGGTGTGCTTGGCCATTTGTTTGGCTTTTTTTAACCGACCATTCCTGCTTCAGCATAAACCTGGCCATATGGTTGCACGCTCAGTATGTCTGACGGGAATCTCTGAGTGCATCCCGCACAAAGTGAGACGCGCTCTGTCCTGCTCGGTGTGAATGGCGAGCGCCCGATGAAAAATGGGCCCCCTGACAGATGCAGCGCGGCCTTGGGAGCTGGTGGCCAGTAAGAAATATCGAGGTGGGGGAAGCTGTGACAGGCAGCAGGTTCGGTGCTGGGGGGAGTGCTGACCTGACCTGATTGTGTCCAACAGTGAGAGCAGTTCTGCTTCAGTGCAAAGCCATTCAGAAGGAAGCTGCTTAGGCAACAACAGATGGTACAGCAAGCAGCTGGTAGGGAAAACTTGAAAGGAGCTGTACCCTGTGTCATAACATGTTCATTCCTTTCATTTTTCTATGTTAATTTTGCCATCTCCTAAAAGTGCTATTTAGGAAGTGATATCCTCTAAAAGGTTCTGGATGCTGTTTGCCTCTGTTTGCATTGCTGTTTGCTGTTCCTTTAAAAAAGACTGCATTCAAATCTTGTGCTACTCCATGTACAGATGAAATTTGTGCTATCCCAGGAGTACAGATGAAAAGACCTAAAAATGCGGGTTTTAACCACACAGGAAAACAATTACATATTTGAGGAAAGGGCACTGAGAGGTTAAATGAAAAGTTTGGCCTAGAGGAAAGCTGACTGCTGTGGAACAACATAGCAAATTGTTTGCAACATATTACCCAACAGAAGCTCTTATTCAACCTAAAGTAACTTAAAGAAATTATATTCACCTGTTTTGAAATCTTTAGCTTTAGACCTTGAAGTCCTTTACATACCCTTCTCAGCAGAACTCCTCTAGACTCTGCCACTTCTGTGTACAATTGAGGATTTTTGCTTGTTATGAAGTGTGCTTGGCTGTTATCTTAAATTACTGAAGAATAAAAATTCAGCTTGCTCCTCATGGGGTATATACTGTTATGTGACCATAAACTGTTGGGAGAATTGCAGTAATCTGTATTAGCTGCTGAAGGCAGTCTCCTCTATATCTAGGAAAAAGCAGAGTCTAAGACACTTTTGCTACTACTATTCCTTTGCTACTTGAGCCATAAAATTCAGTGGTTGGGCTTCTCCACTGAAAGCTATGGTTTTGTTGGGACGTGAAGGGACCATGTCTTTCGAAGGAAGTATAGTTTGCTCTCCATGCCCATTCATTCCTCAATTTCTTTGTTGGGCTGGTCAACAAGGATGCCCGTTGTGACAGTGCTGTTTTATAATGTGGACACCTGCCCCACAGGAAATGGACTGAGACCACCAACTCATTTCACATAAGTTAGCAAACAGCTGTCAGATGGTAAACAACTTGTGGTCACTATTGTTCCTGGCTGGATTAGGAACAGTGACCCAGAGGTGAACAGCTCATATCCTGTTACCAAGGACATGTGTCGCAGCTCAGTAAGCAGCCACTGCATTTTATGTTTAATTGAAAAGCTTGAATTGTGAGGTACCAGTTTTGTATATTATTGTATGTTTCAAAGCTCATTACCTATTGGTTTTGTTTTTTTTTTTTTTCCCTTAAGTTAGTACTGTTTAATTTGTTCATTTTGGTGTGCTGTTTTTTCCCCTGCACTTTTCCACTCTTTCAACCTAGATGGACACCAAGCAAGAAATCAAAATATCTCTTTTTCTTTAGCAATCTATCTGTTTTACCTAATCAGAAAGAATATTTTTCTGGCTATAGGCAATACAGATGTATACATGTAAAAACTGGAGTTTAGCTGATTTTTAGAAAGAAAAGGTTTTAGTTCCTAAAATTGCAGGGAAAGTTTCCCACTACAAGCGGCGGCAGCTGTTGTTGGGCTGTCTTCCTGAGTATACAGACAGCTTTGTGTCGTTGTCACAGCTCTAAACTTTATCATACTGTGACAGAATGAAAAAGCAACTTTGATGTGTGTTTTTATTTTTGCTATTCATAATTGTGTCAGCGTTAATGAAATTTGTAACAGCAACACTGGAGCCATCCCCAGCATGTGTAAGGAGTAACTTAACTCATATCATATGATGGCTTGAAAGATAAAAAGCAGCCTTTTGAAGCGCTTTGTTGTTGGGCGTTTTTTGTTAGCTTTTTTATTGCATTTGTAGGTTTTTATCTCTGCCTCTTCCCGCCCTGCCCCTGGCCCCCCCACTTTTTTAAAGTAAAAATGAAGAGCCTGGTGTTATCTTTTTCTCAGTGTGATATAAATGGTTGATATGATATTGCTTTTACATCATCCTAAAGTCTTTGGCACTAAAGAGATATTGATACTGATTATATCTTCTCGTTGGGATGCGATGATGTTATAGATGGTGTCCTTTTTTAGGACATAAGTGGGGAGAAAGATAAGAATAGAGTGTCTACCTGTATGTTGGGAAGGGAGCTGGTAGGGTGCAGGCTCTTTTAACCTGGATAGGCACAACAGCTGCTCCATGTGTGCTATACAGATGAAGAAATGTGTATTCAGCGAATGCTGTGCAAGAAAACCTAGACAAACACAGCATGCAATTTCTTACTGCCTGTAGTGCAGTGCTGGCAGAGATCATGCCTAGTTACATGATTAATAACATATTTTTTTATTGAGCTGCTGCACAGTCCAGTGAATGACCATGTAATCTCTTTAAGACACTGACTGTTAACCACTGTGTTCTAGCTCTTGTAAGCTTACCATTTCTCAACAGATTTTTTTGGTAGCTCAGTTTCATTCACTTTCTGTGAAGTCTTTATCTGTGCATTACATTTTTATAATGTAATCCTGATGGATTTATGACAGCCATCCTTAGCATCATTAGATACATCATTAGATGTATCAGTATCTCACAGTAGTTAATATATTCAGAGATCAACCACGTAAACCAATAGCAGTTGTGGCTCTATAAGCAGTTGTTTTAAAAGCTTAAAGAAGTGGACATTCCAACCTGTCCCATTTCTGCTACTGACTAAACTTGGACTTCCAGAAGGTGTTTTGCACTTTCTCCTAGCAAATGGTTTTGCCTGTAAGGCTTAAAGAATGATAATTCTGAAGAAGGTAGTGTCTTCCTTGCTTTTCTGTCAGGATGCTGACTAAAACTGTCTGTGTGCAGAAAAACTATATTCTGTTGCTGACAAAGAGCAGCACCAGACAAGCTCAAACATCCGAGAGAACATGAAGACAGAACTCCCTAGAGAGCAACAGGAAGCTTTAAATCAAAAGACCATAATTTTTTTGTGCCCAGTAAGAGACAGGATAGTCTTCATATCTGCTGTAGAACTTCAACTCTTTTTATCAGTTTCTTTATAGGAGGTTTCAACCCTTTCTGAATAGTATTTGTCTACTGTGTTTTTTTCTCATAAGGTCTATGTTCTTTATCAGTAAAAACGGAGATTGTCACTGGTGCCATTAGCTACTGCTTTCTGCCCTGTGGCATGTGCGACTATTTGTGATTGTGGTACCCAGTTAGGGTAGGGAGGCAGAATTGTGTCTCACTGGCTTATCTGTGCACCACTGTGATGGTTTGAAACTAGCTTCATTGCTTAGTGTTTGAGTAACACCTGTATACACATGTTACAGAGATGCACACAGGAACAGCATTCCATGAGGAAGTGGAGTAGAAGAGAGCCCAAAATGGCAGTCAAAGCTGAGGGAGATGGGCTGTGAAGGGTGTCAGGGAGAGAGGTATGAAGTCCCTTTCTGGTTCCCATCCTGGCAGAGAGAGAGTGCTGAAGGGTGAGAAGGCAAGGTGGAGGCGGGATATCTGTTCTCCATGTAAGTCCAGCGTCTTTCTCTGTACACTGCTGCTTTTTGGTTTGGTTAGTGAAGGCTGAGACCCAGGTAAACACATTGGAATATTATTCAGTCTTTGTATGTGGTCACTGAGTTGTAAGCGGATTTTATCTCCTATACCTCCTGCTGTAGTAATTACAGGTATTGCAAATTGTAGAGGTTCTCTGTCTTGGCTATTGCCATAAAATAAGCACTGCATGGGATACTTATCCATACACCTGATTTATCAAAAAGGTCAGCATCTTTCAAAGAAATAAAACAAAAACATTGTTTGTGTGAGATGTTCATGACTATTAGAGGTATGATTCTTTTGCTTTTAGTTTTCACTGGCACAAGTTTGCTGAATTGATCTAATGCTACACATTTATAGTCCTGAAAAAAATTTAAAAGTTGGTGTTGCTCAAACAAAGCAGAACTGTGTCTGCCCCTCAGGTGCTCAAATGGAAACACTTTGAGGCCCATAGTCTTCAGAGAAGGGAGGTTCTTCAGAAAATTGTGTACCTAAAATTTGGCTGAGAACTTAGGCTCCAAAAATCAGTATGTATTTGTGGGAAACTTGACTTTGGTTTCTCAAAGTCTCCACATAGGTAGGCAAACATTTTTATCCCAAATGTTTGCCTCTCAGGAATGTTCTTTTTTAGAGAGAGCTTGCTCTCTACTAAGCTACTGGTTGCATGGTTGTGCACAAGGTAACTATTGAGTGGTTAATAGAGGTAGTGTTCATGTCCAAGAAAAATAAAGAAACCTCGGGCTATGTGATGCAATTCCAGTAACCTGAAATGAAACATTGTAAGACACTCTGAAAAATAAGCATTTCATGCCTTTAGAGCCACTGGACAGTAAATGAATAAGCAGTGACTTCTGGCTATCACTGATGGCTTGATCTTGCATTGATCTCTAAATGTGACAGAGGCCAAATTTACTCCTCAGGCTACTTGGTATGGAAAGGACTGCAGTGATGGATTCCAGACTTCTTTGTAAACATGTTAATATAATGCCATGTAAATTTTGACTTTGGTTGTGAGAAAGGTGTAGATAAGACCAACATTCTAATAGAATGAGCACATGAGCTGAATGACACAGGAACTTCAAAATGGGTCAGTGGAAGGAAATGTGTCAAAAATTGTGCCAATGAAAACAATCAGTCTTATTCTTACATCATAGAAGGCTACATCAGTGTTATGCACCAGTCTTAGTGCGAATTACCTTGACCAGCTTCTGTTCCAGTTGGTGGGGAGGCTCAGGAGGAGCAGCAGTTTCATGGTATAGGATGCTGATTTGCTCAATGCAGATCTGGAGTGTTCCACCAAACAGCTGAAAGGGAAGCCTGTGGATATCAGAGAGGGTGGTGGGGGAGGAAGAAGACACTTTCCTCTTCTCTGGAAAAAAACAGCTTTTTAACAATAACTAACTCTCAGCAGTAGAGATGCTGTCAGTTACGCTCTTTCATGTTGAGCAATGGCCTTGAAATACGTCCTTGAGAATTAGAAGCAGATACCTTAAAAGTGAAATAATGCCAGGACAGTGGTGTTACTGCTGCTGCTTTTTTTTTTTTTTTTTTTTTTTTTTTTTTTTTTTTTTTTTTTCCTTAAAAAAACAGTTGTAGCTAAATCACACAGCCTGGTATCTCATTTTTGGTAGGCACACACCCATGACACTGCTGGAAGGGTAGTGTACAAGCCACTGTACTGTCTTACCACCAGTCATGAGACTCTGTGTTGACCTGTTACTTAAATCATTTTTGGATTATGGGATTTTTTTGCTACTAACTCAGCCATCTATGTACTTAATCATAATGAATCATGTAATAAAAGACAAGAATGCCATCAAGTGGCTTTTGGTATATCAAAAAAGGACAGTGATATGTGGATTTTTTAATCAGAATATTAAAGTCAGATGATTTTGTCCATCTTTGATATGAAATAGAAGTACGTATGCCATACATAAAATTTCTGTTAGTAACATTTTGAGCGTAAAATGTTGTTATTACCAAGCAGGAGAAAACAGAGTTCATAAAGGAAAACACCAGCATTTTGTTCATTGATCACATTTTCCATTATATTGTTTGTCCTATGGTGTGGAAATACTATCGTGACTATATATATATATATATATATATATATATATATTTTTTTTTTTTTTTTTAATAAGTGTTAGGAATGACTTCCTGCAGAATGTATGAGTCTTGCAGGTAGTATATATATATTTCCAGCACAGTGAGACCAGAGGCTTCAGGTACATTTCCATAATATTTTTAGTCATTTCTCTCCTAAGTTTTTGCACTACTTGTGGATAATCTGGGGAAAAAAAAAGGCAACTTGCTTTTAAAATTATGCCCGTTCAGCTAATTGTGCTGATTGTGTAGGTTGAAGGTATGTGAGTATGGCAGGCTCCAGTGATCTTCGCAAACTTTTAATCAAAATAAATTGAAACATATCTGGTAAAAACTTCCCTTTTTTTGGTTTTTTCCTTCCCTTCTGCTCTCTTTTGCTTCTAATATGTTATGTACATTTATGATTTTTTTGTAACCTGACTGCTACATTGTATAAAATATTTGCAATATTTGGAGTTACTTTTACTGTGTTTGGCTGAAGAAATGTAGATAATGGATCCATCAAAGGAATAGTTAAATGGTGTAATGCCTTAAGAAGAATGCAAAGCAGATCTGCTGCTGGGTTCTGGAATCCGTGCTCAGCTTCTTGGGTGGTTTTGCTACTCCTGGTTGAAATGTTAGAAAGGGAAAAAACAGCTTCTGTTCTGATGACTGACTTGCACGATGCAATTTTGATTAGCTAGATCTGCCTTGTTCAGTGAAGTTAACATGACTTGACAGGACCTTGATTAGGAAGCGATCATCTCTGTTGATAGTAAACAGTTGGTCACTTTCAGTGAAGATGGGAATGACGCCCTTTGTCTTCGATGAAGTATGATTTGTTGGTTCAAGTTCTGGTTAAATTCAAAAGGAAAGTGTGGGTGGAATGGGAGAGAATATAGTACCAGGAGTAGAAGTTTATGGTAGACTCCCCAGTCCTCATAACATTGGGGCTTTATTGTCTTGGCATTGAGAGACAAAATAAGGAGAGAGTCACTTTGTCTTTTGAAGCACTTGCAGTGTAAGGGGTTGTGAAAGAAAGGCCTGGTTACAAGACATACAGATTAGGATAACTCTGCTCCCTCATTTCCCATTTTCCTGTAAGATGAAGTAAAATTCAAATATGAAGGACTACTGATTGGTGGAATACTGTGGAAAGAGAGCAGTAAGCATAAATCTGGAGCTGATGAATGAAAGTATTTTTAGAGTTTAAATCTTGATAAGAATTAGCAATAGCTTTTTGTTACCATGCAAATGCAGTCTCAATGATAGTATGTCCTGTCACTGTAGTAAGAGTGATGTAAAAATGTTCTAAAGAGACTCTAGCTAAAAGGTTGTACTTTGATTTGTTTTGTTTTGCGTACTGTGATCTAGTCTCTGTTCCATAGCATAAAGGAGGTAATCCCACATGTGACAGGCTGAAAAAAAAAATTGGGTGTGTTGTAGAAACACTTATTTCTTCAAAGAATTCTTGAACAAGAAATTAAACAATGCTTCGTGCCAGAATGTCTGTATGGTTTAATTGTTGAGGGTCTCATTCTGACAGCTTTATGCATGCAGGGGCCCAGGTTCTTGCCTGGTGGTCGTTTTAGCCCCAGGGGTGTTATGGGTGGGTTGAGGGCCCAAGTGATTGAAAAAGTATGTCCCTGTTCAGGCTCAGGAATCTCATCTCCCACTCTGCCAACTGGTTATGGATCAGTCTTCTTTTATGTGACCTAGGAAGAAATAAATATATGTATTTAATTTCTGTTCACACTGTTGCAGAACTAAACTTTGGCAGTAATTCAGATCACCAGTGTCAAGCTTACTAGGACTTGATAAAAATGGACTTGAGAAAAATGTAACAAATTAGACCAGATCTGTAGCTTGGATTTACATTCTTGTCGTCCTCATCTGGATGTGGTCTTGATTCAGCTAATAGGCTGAATTAATTGACATTGCCTCCCACATGCATTGGCTAGAGAGACTACAGCAGATGTTATATAAAGTATATGAACTCTAGCTGGCTAGGGTTTTTGTAGAAGGGAAGACAGTTTTCCATTCTTATGCAATGTTTTCTGGCAAGGCAAATTGTGTATAGCTCCCTCTAGAGTCTGTCGACTCTGCAGTCTCCCTCTGCCTCTTTTTTTTTTTTTTCTTTTTCTTTTTCTCTTTTTTCCCCACCATGTTTTAATATGGAGCACACCGTTTGGCTCAAATTTGTTTAGAAACAGATGTTGCACATGAGCAACCTCTAGCACATTAAGCCAGGTACTGGGCCACTGGGGTAAATTAACTGTGGACAGACCTTTCTGCTACACTCAAACTGCATCTCTTTATATGAATTTGATTTTTTTTCTTTTTTTATTTAAGGTTGAAAGAAATACTTCTTCTCACTTACTCTTTCCCCTCTCCTTTTTTTTTTTTTTTTTTTTTTAACCAAAGAGAAATATTTGCTTTTTATCTTTGCCAAATTATTTAGTAGTAGAAGAGTGTAAATTAAAGCCATTATATTGAAATATACTTTTGGAGCAGACTGTATATACAAGTGTAAGAAATTGTAACATAGTATTTCTTCTGGTCTGCCAGGTAAAGTTTTTCCTTTTTATTTCCTCTTATTTAATTTTTACACTTGGGATATCGGTTATAATGTAGAAAAAACAGAAGCTTCAGTTTATGCATCAATCTTTCAGTACAGTAGCAGTAAAGGTACTGTAATGAGGAATGTGGGTTTTTTTTCAGAGATACTCAAAGTTGTTCTTAGTTTTAGAGTTACACAGTGATCAGTTTGAGAAAGAATAGGTCCTGCACACAGTCAGGGTTTTCTGACTAGAGTGTGTTCATCAAGAGAATGCAGAGTAAGCAGGTACTGGCTAATACAAAGTCCTTAATATTTATCCATCAGTTGGTGGACGAGTGAGTCAGGAGTTAAATTACACACGGCAGAAGATTGGAGAAGAGGCCATGTTCAACCCCCAGCTCATGATCCAGACTCCACAGGAAGATGGTGCTAATGTACTAACAACAGAAGCACTCCGACAGCACCTTGAGTCTGCGCTCCAGGCCAGCAGAGTACATGTCTATATGTACAACAGGTGAGGGGAAAATCAAAGGTTTTCTTGATCATATGTAGTACCTGAAAAATAGACACATGCTTCCCTCAATGTGTTTTTAAATGGTTAGCATTTCTGTGTCTTTAAATGGTTAGCTGTGATAAATTGGCATTTAACAAGATGGGGCAATTGGTGTTACATGAGACATGCTACAGCTTGCAGCATTTCTTTAGGTAAAGGAATGATGTCTGTGGTCTTAAATGTCGAACCTTATGGATAGGATTCCTAACATTGAAAATCCTTCCATATTAGAGTTGAATTCACTTGCTAATATCATAATGAGGTACATAATGGCTGTGAACAGTGGCAGAGGCTGCTGTTCTTCCAACAGTTTGTCTGTAAAGGGAAATGCCAGCAGGTGTAATAAGAGCTGTTCAATAACATAGACAACAGACTGTGCCTTAAAGAGTGTCTGTGGCCCCATACTGATGGTTGGCAGTTGTGTGTTATCCAACAGAAAAATAATAATGGTGCACCTCAGGACCTCAGAAAGGTACCAGCACAGGGCTAGGATGTCTCCCTGAAAAATGGTTCTGCTGGGGTTACTACTTACACGGTGATGTGCCTAGGAGTGCTGCCTGTGAGGCACAAAGCTCCCTGTCTTTCAGCAGATCTTTTCAGCACACCCAGATGGTTCTTCCATGAGCTACTGCTAAGGCTCCAATTATCTGTTATGCAGCTCCTGCCCTAAGTCATTGGAAGCCATGGTAGTGGAAGTTGTAATACAGCTGAAATAGGAAGGCAGGAATCTTAATGGTTTATTTTCTTCTGCATGTCTTGGTCCGCTGACTATATTTGAGTCCTCTGAGCTTTTCTCTTACTGGCATCACTAAGCAGTCTCATATAAATGAGACTGACTTAAGTCACAAGCAGTCTCATATAAATGAGACTGACAAAAATACAAGATGTATTTTTGTCCCATTAACATGTGTTGACTAGGCTGTATGTACAAAAGCACCTCCCTTATTTTGAATGAGTTTTACAGAGAATATGGCAACAACTGCAACAACTGAAATAATGAAAGTTGTTGGGTTTTTTTTGGTTTTTTTTTTTTTTTTTTTGTGAGGTCTAGTATATCTGTTTTTAATAACATTTGCCTTACTCAATGATTTGCTGCTTGAGGCCAGTGTGTGTTTATGAGTCATAGTTTTAAATGTCTCTTACATTTTCAAAATTACTTTGCAGTAATTGTGCAAAAAGAAAATATTTGTCCTTCATATTTCTTATAGACAGTGGAAATTGGAACATTTGTGTTACAAATCAGGAGAACTCATCACAGAAGCAGGTTACATGGACCAGGTATGTGTAGCAGGCATTTAATTGCAAGATATGTGTATTTTCATGATTCAGCTTGTGCTGCATTGATTATATTCTCATGTGACTGTGTTTTTCCTTTTTCTGATTTTGACAGATCATAGAATATCTTTATCCTTGCTTAATTATCACTCCTTTGGACTGCTTCTGGGAGGGAGCAAAGCTACAGTCAGGAACTGCCTACCTATTGTAAGGACGTTTTTTCGTAACTTTCTGGTCTGAATGTTGAAAATTGTATAACTGTGTACACTGTTTCAGTTTAATTTCCATTGTTTATTCAGATTCTGATTTAACAGGAAAAATAAAATATGAAGTGTAGTGTATCTGAATAGAAAATACACATGGATTTCTTTTTCATTTAACACAAGGTTTACCTGTTTCTATGAGATTATTTGTAAACCTCAATTTAAATCCTCTTTTATTTTTCCTGTGCTGCTAGCATGCAAATTAAAATGTAAATTCTGAGTTGGAGTTTTAAGAATTTTATGCTTTGCTTTTTTTATCCCAGCAAAGTTGTTTCTGGTGGATTTTTTTCCCCCCATAAAATACAAAAACATTGGTTGTCTGGGAATTTTAGACCTAAGAAAATGTCTTGGGTTAATTCCCAAGTCTTCCTGAGGAATAAAGAACAAATCCTTTGCTTGAGAGGCCATTAAAGAAACCATATAGTATCTTTTATGGGTGGTTTCTCGCAGTTTACGAGTGTGGTATTAGATGCCCTGAATTCTTTAAAGAGTTAATTGTTAATCTGTGCAGGCATTTTCTGTTAATTATGCAAGAGTTAGCATTTGAGTTATTGTTTCTGTCCTGGTTTGCATGTCTCTGCAAAAGCAATTTGCAATGGCCATCTCCTAACCTTTAGTGTACAGTTTTAGATGGGGAAATAAGGGGGTTTGTGTTTTCTGGTTGGAAGATTCAGAATAATGACTTAAGCCTGGTTAAGCAGATACAGTGTGGTTTGAACCACAGAATAAGGCAGTCAAAAGCCTTTCTGGTCTGTCAACATCACAAATTCAGTAGTGGGGGGTGGGAGATGTGACAGTGATAGTGGTGACAGCCATGGTAGCAGGAAGGCTTGATGGTTGATAGTCAAGCTGCCAGGGCATTTGAAGGAGCACAGTATTGTTACAAATAAACAAAGATCAGTTATATTGATTGATTACATTTGCAAGATGATTATTAGACTAGCAAGAAGTAATCTGATACTATGAGAAAGGCTTTCTTTCCTCAGCCCACTCTCTTCTGTCCCTCTCCCCTCCCCCCTAATTCTTTGAAGCAGCAGTTGGCTGCTTTTTTGTTATTTAGGTTCTTGATAATTTGTTTTGCTTTGTTTGTAAGTGAAAGTATTTTTAACCAGTTTTACAAGATAGCTTTGTAAGAACCAAGTATTTTCGTTCAAATTACAGCTGGGTTTCAAGAAAAGTACATAAACAAATCTAATGAAAGCAAGCCTTACATTTTATGAAACAGCCTTACCAGAAAAGGTTTTATCTTGTAGCAGAAAATAACTCAGTTATTTGTTCAAACATGAATTTTAAAGTATGTTTATTTCAGAACTTCTTTTGTCTTTTTTCTATGTGTCCTTTCTCCTGGTTGCTCTTGCAGAGGGAAGCCTCCTTTGCAGTGGATCAACTTTGACCCCTTAGAATTCTTGGAAGAGTTAAAGAAAATAAACTACCAAGTGGAGAGCTGGGAAGAAATGCTGAATAAAGCGGAGGTTGGTCATGGTTATATGGATCGACCCTGCCTGAATCCTGCTGATCCCGATTGCCCAATCACAGCTCCCAATAAAAATTCCACCAAAGTAAGTTTGCTTGTCCTTGTGCATGTCTTTTCAAGGGAGGGTGGGGGGTGGGGAAGGTTGGGGGGGAAGGTCAAACAGAATAGAAGAAAGTACCATTTTCTTCCAAGCAGTATATAGCTTGTATTCTTGCATGATGTCATTTTTCTGTTCCTGTTACCTGCTGTTAGCTCACAGTCATGGATTTTGCCTCGTTGTGTGATGCAATGCTTAATCCTGTGCATTTAGAGTGAAAGTACGGTTGTCAGCTGCTGCTGTGGCACTGCAGTAATGTGGCATTTCAGCAAACTGGTGCCTCAGACAGACAATAGCCACTGCTGGAACACAGCTGCTGCTGCACCCCCATGCCATGCAGAAAAGCCTTTCCTCAAGTAGCACCAGTTTTGTTGATTTTTGTGATGAATTTGAACTCACAAACCTTGAATTTATATATCCCTTTATCAGCTACATTAGACTTTGGAGAAATTGCCACCTGGTCAACAAGCACCTGGGTGATTTCTTAGCTTGATTTGTTGAATGCCTTTCTTCTAGTAGACTACCCAGATGGTCTTTAACATCCATGATTCTAGTTCACTGGGTGCTGAATTAAGGTACAAATTTATGAAGTTATGAAACCTATTAACTGCTTCTTTATAACTTTTTCTAGCCTCTTGATGTAGCCCTTGTTTTGAGTGGTGGATGCTATGGACTATCAAGAAAATACATGCATTGGCAGGAGGAGCTGATTATAGGTGGTACAGTCAAGAACAGTTCTGGTAAACTTGTCAGGTAAAAAATATTTAAAGAAAATGTCAGTTTTAATTTGTTAGGGTTAATTTTTTGGGATACAGTAGGAGGATGATGCAAACTCTATTGCCCTTCACATGTATTATAAATTTCACTTCAGGGTGACACGTCTCAAGAGAGCAGAATTAAAAGAATGCTTTGGCTGTTGTTTAAACATAAGGTGGTGTCATCATTTCCTGCTTCTCATCTCAGAATGATGGTGTATGTCAGTCAGAAAGAAGGCTTTATACTGGCAGCTTTGTTGTTTAAATGTATGTATAAAGCATTGAACAGTGTGTAAAGCACTGAACACCTTTGATCACATTTTAAAATATGTTCAAAGGAAAAAGGAAGGAAAATAATGTGAGTAATGTACTCACTCACTTGACTTCTCTCAGAATTCCAAAATATCCATGGAATGTTTTATTCAGAGTCAATACAGAGAATAGTCTGTATGTCTACATGTCCCTGTATTGTTAATACAGCTTTGAGTAGGAAACAAATTCAAACTCTTTGTTTTAGACTTCTGAACGAAGACATAGAACACTGGACTTTAGTGGGGGAATAAAACTGTGTAATTTACTGTTCTGAAAAATGCAGGCCATACTAAAGAAAATGAAGCATAATTTTTTTCAGAGAACTTTAAACCTTTTTAGCATTCACACAATGCTAAATAATAAGTCTCTCAAGAACGAGCCAAGTAAGGCACTTCTATTGAAAAAGAAAATGGTTCCTTCTCTTATTAATTAATGGTTCCTTCTTCTTATTAACTAATAAAAGCTTCTGAAATTCTGTTTATGCCTATTTGTCCTCTCTCTTCTCTCCATGTCACAGTGCCCAGGCTTTGCAAACCATGTTTCAGTTAATGACCCCTAAGCAAATGTATGAGCATTTCAAGGGGTATGAATATGTTTCACATATCAACTGGAACGAGGACAAGGCAGCAGCAATTCTGGAAGCCTGGCAGAGGATGTATGTTGAGGTAAAATTGAAAATAACTTTGATACTATACTATAAAGTCCTACTAAGATCCACTGCCTACTTTTTACAATATTTCCCTAAGGAATATGCTTAAACAAGAACTGAGTCATTGCCTCCGTGTTTTTAAGAGGTCTTTTGGTGGTTTGTTGGTTGTTTTTTTGTTTTGTTTTGTTTTGTTTTTTTGGTTTTTTTTGGGGGGGGGTTTTGTGGGTTTTTTTTGTTGTGGTTTTTTTTTTTTTTTTTGGTTGGTTTGGTTTGGTTTGGTTTGGTTTTTCATTTTTTGGGGGTGGTGGTGGTGTTGTTGTTTGGGTTTGTTTTTTTTTTTTCCCAGTAAAAAGCTGCTCGGTTATTCCTATATGAGAAGCCATGAAAGTTTTACTTTTTGCTGCCTGGGACAATTTTGTTTAGCTGGGCCTGAGAAGAAACCAACGAGCTAGCTGGAATTTAAAAGCTTTTGGTTGGCATGATTATTCTAAAGGTGTCTGGAAAACATTAGCCACCCATAGGCTGCTCCCTCAGCAGCAGCCCAGGTGAGGAGGCTGTGTGAAAATGCCTGCCCTCTGTGTCCCAAACCCTGCCCTCCACTGCGCTCTTTCTGACCTCTGCAAATGGCCAGGCAGTGAGGGACAAAGAGATGGCTGGCCTGTGTTAAATGCAAAACTGGTACTGCATTGTGGAATTACAGGAAGGGGTTCAAGTTAAGTGTTTGCAATGAGCTGGGCTTTCCTGGGTGCAAATTCTGTCTCATAATCAGCAGCTTACCAGAAAAAAATCAGGAAACACATCAGTGTTGTATCACATCAATGTAATGTCTGTGTAGAGCATGGGCTTTAGCAGGAACATTAAGGCAAAAAGATTTGATTTCAGATGTGTGCTGTAGAAGATGGTAATGACTTCTTTTGACTAAATGACTAAAATAAAAGGAAAAAAATCTTTATTCACACAAAGTTTTATTTTTCTTTTCACAGGTTGTTCATCAAAGTGTTGCACAAAACTCTACTCAGAAGGTGCTTTCCTTTACTACGACCACCCTGGATGACATCTTGAAGTCATTTTCTGATGTCAGTGCTATCCGAGTAGCTAGTGGCTACTTACTAATGGTAATAAAATAAACCTATTTAATTTTCCTTAGTAGTAGAGCAAGGCTTAAAAATATACTTTATTGTTACCAGTTTGTAGTCCAGAGTATTTTACAAATATTTAAAATAAAATGTATAGTTTGTGAACTTTGCCTCAGGCTTCTCACCTGTTCCACTTTGTAACCTCTGTGACATGTCTATTCGGATTAAAAATTGTGTAAGGATCTGTGGGTGGGTGGGGAGAGACAGCTGATAGAGCGGGATCCATTCTAATATTTCATTTTTTTCCCCCAAATTCCCCTCCCTGCCTCTTTTCCTTAGCTTGCCTATGCCTGTTTAACGATGCTGCGGTGGGACTGTGCCAAGTCTCAAGGTGCTGTGGGGCTGGCAGGAGTCTTGTTGGTTGCACTCTCTGTGGCTGCAGGATTGGGCCTGTGCTCGTTGATTGGAATTTCCTTTAATGCTGCCACAACTCAGGTATTTAGAAGACACAAGTCTGCTGTTAAATTGCAAGTACTCTGTTAAGGAATGAACACAAGTGAATCTTTGAGAAAAAAAGTACTGAAGAAATATTTTGGCTCTAGATTTTTACTTGTGCTATTTTCCAATTTCATAGCTTATGCTGTGATAAATTAAATTATCATGCTGACAAGTGATAGTGAAGAAAAAACAGGTATTATGTAATCTGTATAATTCTTGTTTGTTTTTTCTGTGTCCCAATACAAGTGGAGGCATCCTAAGTACCTAAGGAGCTGCAGATTTGTTTTTACATCTGAATATACCAGGATGTTCAAGTTCTGAAAATATTTGGAATGTAACTTGAATTATTATCAGATATTTGTCTATCCAAAACTTGAATTACTTCTGGTGAGAATTTGTACCTGTTAATAGTATATTTTAAATTCCTCAGCTATATTCCAGGATAAAAGTTAATACCTTTATTGCATCCTTTCCATTTTCATTTTACCTTTGGATTTGTGTAGAGTGCAATGTAAAAGTTGCTATAATTAGCCATTTAATGGCTAGCTGCATGACAGATCATAACACAATCTATTTGGGTTTTCTTTTGTTTTGTTTCTTCCCAAGGTTTTGCCTTTTCTTGCTCTTGGAGTTGGTGTAGATGATGTTTTCCTTCTGGCACATGCATTTAGTGAAACAGGACAGAATAAGAGAATTCCATTTGAGGTAATGACAAAATGGAGATTTGCGGGAAAATAAAACAAAAAGTTTCATATAGGAAACTCATATCCAGAATTAATCAGTGGAGTTGTTTTTTTTTTTAATAGCTTTTCCTAGGGTCTAGTTATTCTTATTTCTGTCAAAATAGGAAATTACAGCAATACACGTGGTCCTAGGACATTTTTGAATGTTCACATTCTTGTTTCCTTTTTTTTTGTAATGTCTTAGGTTTATTTTCTCTTGAAATTTAATTTATAAGCTGTTACATAAGACATGATCCCATAATCCAAATTCTGCCAAAAATTTCAGTGAAAGTTAATGCAAATTTAGGAACAAACTCAAATAGGTGTCTTGACAATGAGATGATAAATTTTTTTTAATAAAAGAACTCACGAGAGATAAGGGGGAAAGAAAGGGAAGACAGAGGGAAGACCTTTACTTTTTTTTAATGGCCCTAAAATTGAGTTATTTTCTGTATTTTTCTCTTGATTTTACTTTCTGAAGTTTATAATTGACCATGACATTTCAAAGCATAACACACAACTGATAGGAAGCCTAAGGTGTCATCACTTTTATGATCCTTAACTTTTATTAATATTTGTAGTCTCAGTCCAAATTTTCACATCCAAAGTACATCCCATTTAAAACCAGTGTATATTTGCTGATTTTGTTTTCTATGAACAGTCTTCCATGTGCTCTTTCCAGCTGGTTTTGTATGCAGGCAGTACAACCTCACTCTATAATCTCTGCCTGATTCATAATAGCCTGTTGGGTTAGGAAAGGGTCATGTGTTTATCTTGATTTCTTGGTGGGTTTTGTGTGTGGTCCCTAGACTTGGTGGAGTTCTTTTTGTTTGTTTAGTTGCATATTTTTCAAGACGTGTGGCTATGTTGTGCCTCTATGCTTTTAATACATGCTTATTTTGTCTGAAAAAATGAGAACACCAAGTGATTCCACTGGTAAAAATTAAATCCTTCTCAACTGCAGATGTATTTGATATTTTTGTCAGTACCCATTTAGTTTTGTGTTCTGAAGCTAGAATCAACTCTAGTCATGTTTTCTGCCCTTGCAAAACTTGAGTGCTTCATCTATGTTCCTAGTGAACAGTAAACTTAGTATATAGTTTTCTCACATACTCTCAAATGCAAATTTATATTCAGAATTTAATTGTAATGATTTTTCACTGCTACTGTGTTATATCTGTAGGATGACCCCTTCATTTGCAGGACATCATCTTATTCACTTGACTTTTAAGATGCATCCTTTGTTTTGCAGGACAGAACAGGAGAATGTCTGAAGCGAACAGGAGCAAGTGTAGCCCTTACATCTATCAGCAATGTTACTGCTTTCTTTATGGCTGCCTTAATTCCTATTCCAGCTTTAAGAGCATTTTCACTCCAAGTAAGTTTATATCCTGTTTTGTTAGCTCTGATGCGCTGTGGAAATGCATTGATGGTACTTGTTAGTGCTGGCACTGAAGCCTGGTTTTGGTGCTGCTGCAGTTCACTGAGCCAGAACCTCACTGCAGCAGCGCCACAGACCTGGGCAGCAGCAACTGCTGTCTGCCCTCCATTCTCCTGCTTCCTCTTCTCATGCACAGAGTCTCTCACATCCTGCTAACAGGTGAAAGAATACTCTGTCCCACCACAGCTGAGTTGAACGCGAAACCCAAGCTATATGTAACTAAGAAGAAAAAAGTTCCCAGATGAATTTGTGTTCTAAAGTCAATAGGAGTAGGCTGCAGTGTAGTGTGTACTGTAATGTTCCTCAGCAGCAATTTAATCCTTTCATTCATATTTGTCCAGTTTACTGCTCTTATATGAGTGCAATGACAGCAGTCCATATGAATTTGTAATTTTAATAATTACTGTAGCACTTTTTACTGCCTTACTCCCAGTAATTTTAGCAAACTTGGAGAAAACTTAATAATTATGTGTTCCGGATGGGTACAAAGAAAACGTGAATTTTATGTGCTGAACCATCATTGCTCTCCCTTTCTCTGTCTTCTTGTATTTGTTTGTGATAACATACCTTCAGAAATATGAAATATTTATGATATTGGAAAAGGATTTCTTCTAAAAGTGAAGACTGAAGAAAGATTTGGAAGTTTCTCCCCTGACACAAGCAATAGAGCACCATACTATTTCAGTAGTTATTTTTCTTCTTCTCTGGCCTGGTTCTTCATTCATTTTTATTCTCATTGAGCCTTTGGCTACCCAGAGGAAGCAGGGTTGCAATTTTTCCTAATACATATGGCAATTATTGCTGTTCTCAGAGATTTAAGTATGCCTGCATTAAACTGTAAAATGGTAAACTGTTTGTGATTGAAGTTATGTTACTGAAAATACAGAATATGAAAAATACAAAAGCTAAAACCTGAGGCACTAATAATTTGTTTACATTTCCTTCTCAATAGGCAATTTGATAGAGAATAATAGAGAATGTAAAGGCCTCATTGGTTTTCTTTATCGTTTAGCAGATGCTTGTGGCAACTAAACCTAGATGTTTAGTCTTGAATGGTTAGTAGTGTTTAGCTCTGCTGATTTGCCAAAACCTAGATGTCTCTTCTTACATTTCATATGATAGTTTGAATAGTATGAATTGTTTTATTTTATAGAATTACAGAATAGCTTGAGTCATAGCAGGCCTTTTGAAGGCCCAACCCTGTTCCTTACACCCTGAGTAGGGACATCTTTAACTAGACTTCTCTGGCAACTTGT
Source organism: Vidua macroura (assembly GCF_024509145.1). Lineage (NCBI taxonomy): Eukaryota > Metazoa > Chordata > Aves > Passeriformes > Viduidae > Vidua > Vidua macroura. The sequence goes on from NC_071611.1 coordinate 11,604,029, forward strand.
TCCAGTGTTTCCCTACCCAAATTTTAAAAAACACTTCTTTTTTATATCTAATTGAAATCTACCCTCTTTCAGTGTAAAGTCATTCCCCTTGTTTTGTCACTACATACCCATGTGAAAAGCCCCTCTCCAGCCTCCTTGTAGGGCCCCTTTAGGTACTGGGAGGCTGCTGAAAGGTTCCTCCAGAAACTTCTCTTCTTCAGGCTGAGCAATCCAAATTCTCTCTGCCTTTTATCAGAGGACAGGTATTCAATCCATCTAATCACCTCTGTGACCCTTCTCTGGACTCCAACAGGTCCATGTCCTCCCTGTGCTGGGACCCCAGAGCTGGATGCAGGGTTCCAGGTGGGCTCTCACCAGAGCAGAGCAGAGGGGCAGAATCCCCTCCCTCCCCTGCTGCCCACCCTGCTTTGGATGCAGCTCAGGACATGTTTGGCTTTCTGGGCTGGGAGTGCCCATGGCTGGGTCATTCCAGCCTCTCACTCACCAGCACCCCCAAGTCCTTCTGGGCAGGGCTGCTCTCCATCTGTTCATCCCCCAGCCTGTGCTGGTACTGGGATATCAGGTACAAGTGCAGATGCAGCACCATGTACTTGGCTTTGCTGAACCTCATGAGGTTTGCATGGTCAAGACTAAGCTTGATATGTGAAATACTTTTGGTAGTATATCACTTCTTCCACTGGAAGAAGTTATTTATGCCTCCTAAGTCTGTGTCCCAGTTTCAAATATTTGACAGGTACCTTCAGCAGCTAACAGGATACTGGAGGTCATCAGACTGTAGTACCTGCTTTACAGAACTTACATCAGCCTAAATGCATTTCATAAAGAAGTATTCAACACAAATTGGCCATTTTGCTGTAATCCCACTGCTGAGCTGTTGAGTGTGAGCCACCAATATTAATTCTCTCTTACCTGATCAGATTTTGCTCATTTTTTTTTTTCTTGTTTTCACTCTTCAACATCAGAATGGAACAGGTTGTCTTTGGAACATATGTGGAGACAATAGCTGTAATTGGTACAATAATCAGTTAACTTACATATGCCTATCCTAAAGTAATTTATTTTTGCCTACTGCCATGCTACAGACTGAGTCACTGAAAGAATAAAACAAAGTCTGCATAGCAAAATGACAAACAAACAGTTTCCAGTGAGATTTCACCATACTGTATTATTGTATGAACATGTTGATATTATTCAGAATAAAAACATCAAAGTCTTTTATAAGGTAGTGATTAATATGGACGTTATGTGTAGGAACCCACATGAGTGTCCAGAAATTAGGGTTTGAATTGCTTAAACTTTTCTCACTTGGTAATTTGTCTTTGATGGAACACAGTAGCCCTGTATACATATATAAGAGGTGAAACGTGCAAAGAAGGAGCAGTGGGAGATTTAGATTCATTGATGTCAGAGCTACATATATGACTGATACACTTATTAGTTAGCAACCACTAAAATGAAATCCTTTGTTGTTAGGAAGGAATATTTATTAGTTGCTTTGCCTAGCTTCACCAGGTAAAATTGAAATCAGGTGATACTTTGATCTCAGTACTTGGAATCAGAGAACCATGGCAGTTTTGGTGGGTGGTCTGTATTTATGGATGGATTTCTTAATTTACAGTCTCCTTCCTCTCTCTCTCTTTCTTACTCAGACTTGTTTAAACAAGAAGTCCTTGCTGTCTCTGATGGTTTCCTAGGAAAACTTAAAAAGCAATAAAATACTGCTGCATTTACTTTTCACAGATGCTTCCATCTTCTCATCTAGATAATGAATTTTTAACAGAGGGGCTTGAAAAAGAAGGATTGTTCTTGACCTTGTTTTGCTCTTCATTCACTTTTCTTAAGACATTACAAGGTAATTGTCAACCTTTCCATAATTTTGAGGCCCAGTATTGGTAAAATAACCTGGCTGCTGAGGGAGAATAAATAATTCCCTGCATCTGCAAGATAAACTTCTAGTTAGAAACTCATGTATGGCACATCAGTGCCTTCTTCTATCTCAGCTTCTGTCATATTCTGCCAGCAAAATTGCAGTTCATTGATACCTCTGTGTTGGTTATTTACTTTATGGAACTCGAACACTTCAAGTTTGATGCTGTGTTAAGAGTCTGCTAGGGTTAGCTCTTTCCAAAACTTAAAAAGTGTAATTTTGTTCTTTTGAAAGTGAGATCTTTGAAGTTCCTCGTTCTAATGTTTTTTTTATTTTTAATCTTATTAGCCCCTTATTTAAGCAGTTTTAGGGTTTTGAGATTGCTGAATATGACCTAAATACTTAGTCATAAGAATCATCTCTAAGAATGCTCAAGACTCTAAAGGAGTAGGTCCTGAATTTTCAGACACGTTTTGTTTCTTAAAATAGTGGTGAAGGAATAGGTTATTGGAGAAATCCACTGAAAGTTTTGAAGCTTACAATAGGAAATTTTATCATTATGTGAAGCTTAAATCATTATGTGTCTTAAACGTAGCCCTTTGTTTTGAGTATAAGTGAAGGAAGTCATGGCTGAGTCTAACTACCTCTGGGCTGAATTATTTTCTAAGACAGACTGTTCAGAGACTGTCACACAGTAAATTCTGCCCAGGAAAGATAAGGTAAAAAAAATTATCAACCTCTTCTTTCTTATATCAGAAATATCCTTCCCTAACAGCAGAGGAATGGTGTGGATCCACTAATGAGCAGAGGTGGAACTTTTCCCAGTAAGTGTTAGAAATAACATTTTCCCTTACCACAAGAATGACAAGGTTTTTTTTTCCTAAATGTGGAAGTCCATTACCAGGTGGCAGTGGTGGGTTTCTGGAGGGAAAGAATGTATGCTTTTAAGCGCATTCCATTATCTCACTCTGCTGAAGTGGTTCATCCCCCACCTTTATCCACACCATTACCTTTCCTTGCCCCTGACACGAGAATTTAACAAGCAAAATTAAAGCCTGAGGGGAAAGGGGGCAGAGGATGAGGATCTGAGTCTGTACCATGTCAGGAGGGAGTTGCAGATAGAGAGCAGTAGGGTGGAAGTTTTCCTGACAGACCTCCTCATCTGTTCATCACCTCTGGCTATACAGCACACCCGGTCTCCTTGGGTGGGCTGCCAGGAATGGCACATAGCAGCACATACTTCAGCGGGGCCCCAGCACATACCTACCATCCTGGCTCCCTGCTCCCTTGCTGCCTCCAACACAGACTGCCATTCTTCTGTCTCCGTTAACAGTTGCAGCAGCAATAATATTTTTAGGCTATGCATTATGAAAAGATGCAAAAACCGTAGCGTGTTTCTCAGGAAGTGACCAACACATTTTTTTCTGATTAATGGAATTTTTTTACTGCTCTCTGATCTCATTTCACTGAATGCCTTCATTTTACAGCCTTGAGTAGGTCCCATTTTATTCCTTCTGGACTAAACTTACTTTTGTTGATTTCCCAAGGAAAAGGTCTGAGGCCTTTTTCTTTCCCATTTGGCCATTGGTCTTCAAAGGTGTGAGAGAAGATGCCCTGTTCTCAGAAGTCCTAAGCATGCTTTCAGCCTGGGTGCTGCCTGTACTCAAGAAGCTCTGCTGCCACAGTTCCTTGTTGCTTTTACAGATTGTGGCTGTTGTCACAATCTCAGTTCTCGTACTTTCCCATTCCTCAGCACTGTATGTATGAATGGCATTGGGAGGGCAGCAGTGGCAGATGCATCGGGTCAGGGACTGAATCACTCCTCAGTAATTCGTCCTTTCCTCTCCTTATCAAGTCAGAGGGTGGGATTTTTTTGATGGGACAATGTATTAGAATTCATACAAGAACTTATTTAGTTGTGAAAGCTGAGAACTGTTAATCCTTGTAATGCTGAGTTAAGGTGGGTGAGATAGAGTATGCAATATATAGGAAGTGCACTATTAAGCTCTAGGAATCTATTTAAATTAAAATCAGAATAGAGATTGCTTTGAAATATTTTACTTGCAGGGTGGTTAGTACCTCAACACTAGAATGGCACAGTGGAAAATCTAGTTGTTCTAAAAAGAGATGTAAGTAGGCAGATTTACTGCACGTTGTTGGATTAGTTTTGATGCTTCCTAAAAAAATCAAATGTCAATATAACTAACTTTAATGGCATCTCTACCACACAGTTAAGTATTAGTTTTCAGATCTAGTAATATTGGCGATTCAAGGATGTTGGAGTCTAGAGAGGGAACTGATATGGCATGAAGTATTTGCAGTTTATAGAGAAGAAACAGAGGTCTTCTATTAGTTTTTCAGCCATGCTGAGAGGAGTAAGAATGATTGAGTCAGACCTCAGCTATTTTTTCCAAATCTCAGTAAATCTTAGCTGATCCTTGATACAAGATCTTGGTTAGGCACAACTAATTATTCATGCTATATGGGTGATTCAACCTTTTCTTGGTTTAGCACCAGCAAAGAAAGCAGTTGTAAAAATGAGGTCCAACAAACACCTTTCTTTCAACAGCATCCATTTATTTTTCTGACAGATTGAATTAATTCTAGAGCAGATCAAAAGCAAATCACTTAATTTTAAAGTTTTGGCTATGACCTTGCATACCTTTCTGTGTGAATGTTCATAAATCATTAAATAATCATTGGATCTTTTCTGGGAAAGATGACTAAATACTAATTTGGCTTCAAGTACCAGGTAAATTCTGTTTCAGTAACCATGTCTAAAGATAACCAGCAGTATTAAAATCTTACTTCAAGCAGGCTGGACACCAGGAAAGAGAAACAGCAATAAAACCAACTTTTGTATGCAGTATATTTCTGATTGAAATTACTAGAAAATATTTACATAAGTAGTTGATTCTGTCATTTTAAGAACAGTAAAAACAATAACTAAGCTTTTTATTATATTCTGGCAATTTCAAAACTGTAAAAAACTTTCAGGATGTTATTACTTTGATTTTCACAGATAAATTTAAGCAATTTATGTAATTTAATTGAAAAGCAACTCAAGAATTTTTAAAACATGAATTTTGGATATCACATTTCTTGTACTGCCAGTTTTGAGGTCTGATCTCTCAAGATCCAAAAGAAACCTTTTTTTTTTTTTTTTTTAATAAATACATCACTTTTATATTGGGTCTTTTTTGTAGCCCAACTTTTGTTCTTCTTTAAGACTGTATTAACCTAAGTGCTCATTATTTCAGAAGTTACAGGTGGAGGCACTTGATAGTTTATATATAGATAGCTTGACATGAAACTGGGCTAATATTGGGATGGCTATTGCTTACCAAATGGGTAAAACATAAGGCTTTCAAAAGGTTTTTTCTTTTCATTGGTTGGTGGCTGAACAATTTTTTCCCCAGTGTTTCTCCTGTTCTTACAACTGTCTTCCAGTTCCCAGTGCCCAGCTTTCCCTTTGTGATGGGTAGGGCTCCTAACAACTCTGCATTACAAATAAATGCTATCAATAATAATGATAGATGCTGCACCACATATGTTTATGGAAATTCTCTGGGAATCTCTGTGTGGGAAAGGGTTTAGAGTATGGTCTGAAAGGGGGTGGGCGGGGAGGTTGTTTTTTTCATTATGTGATACTTGCTTTACAAATTAAATCAAGTATTCTTGTTCCAATTTAAGACTCATTTTGGAAGACTGGCTCATAAATCAAGCTCTGTTAAACACAGGCATATTAGTACATATATTTGCTGTGTGGTGTTGGTTTAATTTTGATTCCACTTTAAAGATAATCCCTGATATACTCAAAATATTGCTCTTTCTTGGCTAAACTTTTAAGTAAGACTATCAAGTGCACAGTATTTCACTAAAGTGATCTTTTTTTTTTTTAATTTACTGAGATCTTATTTTCTGATTTAATAATGTGCTTTAATATTATTGTGATACTTAAATTGCTTCAGATCCCATAAATGTAAAACCTTCAGTTCTAGTTTCAGGTTTGCTGCCATTTTATTTTGCCTTGAGACTCTAAATATGTCAGAATTTTATGTAAAAATATGATTACTGAGTCAACAGACTGTTCTTCCTCTTTAAAAATAATGACCACATATCCAGGCACAGATGTATTATATTAATACAAGATTGAGTATTAAATTAATTCACCACAATAGTCCTACCATAATGAAATGGTAGGACTACCACAGGTCCTACCATAATGAATGTAAATATATATCTCTTAGTTTGCTCAGGCAAAAGCTTGAAAGCATCAGATGGGTTGCAATGATAAATGGGGATGAGAATTGAAAGGTATTTTTATGCTTCATAAAGCTGATGCCATATATGAAGTTTAGCAACATTACTTATCCTATGATTGTCTCTAGGCAGCAGTTGTGGTGGTGTTCAATTTTGCTATGGTTCTGCTGATTTTCCCTGCTATCCTGAGCATGGACCTTTATCGTCGGGAAGACAGGAGACTGGACATATTTTGCTGTTTTACAAGGTGAGAGTGAGCAGCAGCTCTGTCCTTTCTGTGGTCACCAATCAGTGCATCCATTCCTTGTCAGGAGTGGGAGTTCTTCATTAAAGTGGGGCCAGTGTATTATTGTTACTGCTTCATTGCTAGTGATTGGCTTACGTTTGCAACCTTGCTTTTTACCTGCCTGAAAGGAAAAGCTGAAATACATCTGTCTCCCTCTCTTCCCCCACACTTTTCCCTTAATTCCTACATTTGTTCATTTTGACTGTTGGAGAACAACTTTCTGAAAGCAGATGAAAGATCCACTATTTAGGACTATCTTGAGGTATTTTTAGAAGGTTATGACTTAGTGCAAGGTGTCCAGTGCCAGCACTGACTAATCTTGGAAAGCTGTACATAACTCAGGATACTGAGAAGCCTGACTTACACTAAATCATTATGTATTAATTTTTATGCTTTTATGCCTTTAAACCTAAATAAAAAAACAGTGGAATGACTTCCCCTCTAGGTGAGTTTTTCATAGCACTATAAGGAATAATCACTACCACTACAGGATAATGTTTGATAAAGTGTCCTTTGTGGCTGCAGTAGGAATACAGAATGGTAATACTGCCATTCTAAAGTGTGTACAAACATACTCTCACAGATAGCAAACTTGGAACCTATAGTGGGGGTTAGGAGTCTGCTGTTGTCAGTGGAACCACTGCTTGGAAATGAAACATCTTTTCTACCTTAGTTTTTGCTTTTGACTGCAGTTAAGAGGATGAGGTACATTTCTACACGTGTACTCCTACTGTCATAACCAAGATGTGGAGAATCTGCATTGGGACATTTTAGCCTTTTACACGCATCCAGGAGCTGATAGTTTGATATTTAATGTCAAAGGAAGAAAACATTTGTTTCTGAAGGAATGGTTAAAACAGGAAGTAGATCCCAAGCTATTTCTTATTAATAGTTTCAGAGAACAGCTGAATGTATTAGAGTATTGGAACCCTGATTCTCAGGAATTCAGAGCACTCAGACCTTCCATTTATTCCCTCATCTAAAGCTGCACCAAATGTGCATCGGAATTCAGCCCCTTTGCATGTGAAGAAATGCAGTTAGTGAGAGCTTGCTTTGATTAGGTAGGCAACATTCTGAATTCCTGTTGTTTTTGTAGGATTTGTGCACTTGGTGAAAAATATCTGATACTGTTTAGTATCGTCCATTTATCATTTCTCATTTACAGGATTAGGCTTGTCTCTGATAATTATATTTTTTATATAAACTAGGTAACTGTTAGGGTCTTGCATAGACTAAAATAAAGGGAATACTTTAATTACGTTTGTGATTTTGTCTCTTCATATGACCCACCCTTCCTAGGAATGAATCCTTTCATTAATACTTTAGTGTTTTCCTGATTTATAAAATATTCAGTCAGTATATGGCAAATCATTTCAACCTGCCTCCCAAAAGTCTGAGATCTTATCCAGAAGGCCCAAATATTATTTAACAGTTACTTCATTTGTTCTAAACACAAGAACTATGTCATGCATTTCCCTCTTCATCTAAATATCTTAATTCTCAGCATGGGTACAGAGATGCAAACTCACAGACTTACTGTGCATTTAGACTGCGTACAACTATCTGATGAACATGTGTGTACATGTCAATGTCTTCAGACAGATGCTGTTTCCTTCTTCCTTGAGGACAAGAAATTAGCACGTATTCTCAGGGGCCTACACTATGAACCATGTCCGAGAGATGTTTCCTTAACGCACAGAATGAAATTAACATCTAATCGTTACATGTAATTGGTATAAACCATCCAAAAGAAGTAGAAGCAATCTCAGATGAAAGCATGTTATCCTATCTAGCCTGGTTAAAATAAGGATCTGTCTAAATGTGATCAGATGGTTTTTTCTTCTCTTACAGCCCGTGTGTCACTAGAGTGATTCAGGTTGAGCCTCAAGCATATGTGGAAAATGACAATACTTGCTACAGTCCTCCACCCCCATACAGCAGCCACAGTTTTGCACACGAAACTCAGATTACAATGCAGTCCACAGTGCAGCTGCGCACAGAATATGATCCTCACACGCAGGTGTACTACACCACAGCAGAGCCTCGCTCAGAAATATCTGTGCAGCCAGTGACGGTGACACAAGATAACCTGAGCTGCCAGAGTCCAGAAAGCACAAGCTCGACGAGGGATTTACTTTCCCAATTCTCAGACTCCAGTATACATTGCCTTGAGCAACCCTGTACAAAGTGGACACTTTCATCTTTTGCAGAAAAGCATTATGCTCCATTTCTCCTAAAACCAAAAGCTAAGGTAATTGGGGAACTATCTACCTGGTTTTGAAAATTAGACTTCTGCCTTGCTCAGTTATAAAACTATCCTGGCAGTGGTATTAAATATAAGGAATAAATACAATTCTTGTGAAATAACAATTTTTAATAATTTCACAGCTGATTTCTTATTTTGGAAGTTTTATCTTGCAAGCGCTATAGAGACATACTTCAAATATACGTTACGAGTGAGGGTTCTGGTGACTTTTAGTAATAGAAGCTTGTGAAGAGTGAAATTAAAGTCACTTTTAAACTTTACTACAATAGAAATTTGTGATCCATGATGCAGAGCCTCTTCAAGGAAGAACAAATGACCTTAGTCTTGTAGTATGTATATGCATGAAAAAAACACCAGGAAAATAAAAGCTTGAAAGTACTGATGGATGTTTATTTTGAATTTGGCTTTTTAGTATGACATTATGAATTGTTAGCTCCTTTCAAAGCCTAAAACCAAATGTGTCTCTGTTTTCTGTTGCAGATTGTGGTTATTTTTCTTTTTCTGGGTTTACTTGGGCTCAGCCTTTATGGAACTACCCAGGTGAGAGATGGACTAGATCTCACAGACATTGTACCACGGGAAACACGGGAATATGACTTTATTGCTGCACAGTTCAAGTACTTTTCATTCTACAACATGTATATTGTGACACAGAAAGCAGACTATCCAAATGTCCAGCACTTACTTTATGAACTTCACAGAAGTTTCAGCAACGTGGCATATGTTTTGTTGGAGGAGGATAGGCAGCTCCCCAAAATGTGGTTGCACTACTTTCGAGACTGGCTGCAAGGTAAGAGAGCGTTACAGAAACTTTTCCTATTTTGTCAGAAACAGCAGTTGTTCACAGTGGTATTGCTGTAGTACAGTCACACAGTTAAAGGCCCTGAGCAGTAGGGAGAATGCCTAGGTGCTGCTCTCAACCCACGTGTGGGCTCACTCTTTGTCACTTATTTTCTTTGTGTTTAAGTTTGCTCCCCAGTTTTTAAGACAGTTTTTAAGCTTTAAGGGATCATATCCATGCCATTCATGTCTAAGCAGCTGATGAGGCGTTATGGCCAAATATGGCCCTGTGTCTTGGGTAAATAAATATTTGGTGAGTGTTTTCAGGGCAGTGAATGAAAAATCCCTGTTCAGTGATGTATTCTGACACAGACTTAACTCAGCTCTTGAGTGATCTTTTTGGCTTCAACTGGGACTGCTGGCATGAAGAAAATTCAGTGTGGCTTATGTGTTTTATTGGGCTAGGAACTTACTGCATAGTCCAGGTTTCTATTCAACTACACTCACCCTTTCTGTGGTGCTGCTTTTCTGTGCTGAAGTGGTAGGGAAAGACAAGAGAAGGCATGGCCTATCCTATAAAATGATAATTATATTGAAACCAAGTAATTGAATAATGAAGATACTGTAATTGCACACGACAAATAACTGGTTTGTATTTAAAATGATGAGTACTGTTACATCTTAGCAAATTTGACATCAAACATACCCTGCCCAGGATTACTTTGGTCCTACCTATGACTTTCTATTGGGAGAATTTCTAGGAAGCTTTTGCAAAAAAAAAAAAAAAAAAAAAAAAAAAAAAAAAAAAAAAAAAAATTGTGCTGACCTGGTGACACTGTAAATTTTAAACTTAATTGTGTACAGATGACCACTGTAGCCAATGATTCTTAGAGAACATATAAGTAACTGTCAGTATCTGATGTATTTTATTCCTTCTGAAAATATGTTGAACAATATTAGGAAGGCAGATGCATGTAAGTGACAAATCTGCACAAAATAAGGTTTCCCATGTGTTTAATGCATTGCTAAATAATGCAAAGCAGTACTTCAGCTATTAGCTTTGGGGATTTTTAATGGTTTTAAAATACATTGGATCCATTAATTGCAATCTACTTACTGTAAGGTTTATTTAAAATATTTTGCTCACATAAGCATATTGGGACAGCATTACTGGCAGGAAGAAAATTCAACATAGCTGGATGTTTGCTGGATTGGAACCTTACTGTACTTGCTGAAATTCTAAGCAATCGTCCTTCTCTACGCTTTTCCAAATTCTCTTAAGCCTCTTCTGTTTACTTTGTTACATTTGTGGTTATTTTTTGCTGCTGTTCCAAAACAGTAGGAAAAAGTGTATCTGGTGTCCCCTCCTTTCTCTTTTTCCTCCTCTCCCATGAGGGAGATGGAAATCTGAGATTGTGCTCAGGAAGCTTTATTAGTACTCAACCTCAGCACAGTCTGCCAGCGATAAAGTGAGGAGGAGGTGCCCTTGGATCTGCTCCCTTGCAGGCTGCTCAAAGTGAAATGCTGGAGGCTGGCCCATTTGGTGTTACTCCCAGGAGTACTCCCATTCCCAGTGCCCCTCTGTCAGGCGCACCACATACTTTCCCAAACCTCTTTCACTTTGGGTGCCTGTCTGTCCTCTTTGCAGTCCTTTGTGTCTCTCTTGTGCTAAGAGAGCCAAGGGCCTGCATGCCCCCTCATGCTGTATGACTGTGCTCATGTGTGTTCTTTCCAGACATGCTCTTCTCATAGGTGTTCCTACTCTGTATTTAGCTCAGCACATAGTTACTTTTCCCCTCCAGTCCACATTAGCCAGCCTATCCTTATTAGTCCTCTGTTTTTCTTCCTCTGGAGGAGCTGTGTGTATTCCTGGTACCCGGGGCATGCTGACAGGCTGCATGGAGCTAAAATGTTACAGCTATAGTAAGGGTGACTCCAGGAAGCAATTAGTGACTTGCTGTGGTCCATGTGACATGCCAGCCCTGTGACAGGCCATGGATCAGCCTTTTGATCACACACAGGTTTAGAATTAATCATTATGATTGTTAATTAGCATTTAGGTCTGTATCCTTATCTCTCCACCACACCTTTTCTGAAGGGGTCACAATTAATACAACCCTGCTGCTTTGTAAAGTTGCAGGGCTCTTTGCACAGAGTGTGATACTGCATTCACAAGGCTGTAAAGGAGGATATTGAGATGTATCAATATATACTAAATTTTCAAGTGGTACAGGGCATTGATGTTACAGGGGGAGCTAGATTGTTGTACTAAGCACTGCCGTGCTTGTCATAGTTGGGGAGTTAGCTAAAGGTGCCGAGTAACAGGCAGAATAACACCTGATTGTTACTAACTGTGGCTGATGCCAAAGGAGTCAAGGGAAGGGAAGATGAAGATAGTATTTACAAACAAGGTACAGGTTTAGGCTAGATTCAGGGAGAATCCTCTGTGAGGTAGAACAGTTCTACTGGCGTAGTTTTATGTGCTGAAGGACTGGATAATCGAAGCAGGAACAGCTTTGACCTGCATGGCTAATTCCTGCCAACTTGACTGTGAATCCAGTGCCAGAGGTTAATGGGTCAAGATGGCCTTCTGACATGCTCACATTTGTCCAGCAGAAAGAAGAATGCAACATTTTTTGCATTTTTAAGAAGAACATTTTACATTTTTAAGAAGACATCCTTGGTTTAGCTGTACATTCTTCCTCATCGAATAGTGGAGTGTGCCTTCTGCCTCATGCACTTCTCTTTTCAGAGATCTCTTTTATTTTGCCTTCTAGTATTGTTTATGTTACCATATTTTCTGTTACTGAAAATGCAACAGAAGAAAAGTTCACACTAATCATTCATTTAAGCTGTAAACGTAATGTAAACATTGATTTTGTTATTGACCAAATGTAAATGAGGTAGCTTGGATTCCCTGATGGCTTCTATTTAGGCTTGTTTTTGCAAAGGGAAATCTTATCTGGTGTTTCAAGATGGCAGCTCACATGAGTCAGTAGGATTCCCTCCTCACCCCTACTCCTACATATTTTTCAATATTGTCACTTTCTTCTGAAGCACTAAGCAAAAGTGACTGCTTATGTGAAAAAATCCCATATATAAAGTTTTTTAAATTCCCTTAATTTCTATAACTTTTCTGCAGAAAGATGTCAGCAAGATACTTTCATCTTTCTGCCCAGAAACATATAATTTATCCCATTTATGATAGATTAAATGTGTATTAAAATAATTGTCATGAACATGAAAAGAGCAAAGTCTACTACAAATTCCAAAGTGTAATGGCAAATTTTACTTCTTGCAAGTTTGAAATTCTTCAGAAATTAAGTACAACTGCCAATGGTTTCTTAACATTCTGTAGACTTTGTTTCAGCAAGGTGAGTTATAAAATGACCTGAAACATAAAGTGTTTAAGCTGGCTGAAGAATAAAAGTGTAAAAAGGAGCAGGGTTTGAAGGATGACCAAACTTGTGAGACCAGGGGAGCAGGGGGATGTGGTGGAGACATCAGAGAGCTGAATTTTCACCCACTGCAGTAATGTTTCCAAGTACATGCCCTTTTTTGCAACCTCAAACTGGTAATGTCACGTGCTGATGGATTTATTTATTATTGTGTCTGTGGAGCCCCCTGACAGGGGTGGGATGTTTATGTGAAAGCTCTGCCCTGACATGCTGTTTATCATAGCAGTTTGTGTGCTCCTTCTGTGGAAGGGAGACACTTCTACTGGAAGTTACACTATTATTAGGTCATCTCCTTCTTTTCCGTGTGCTTTTTTGACAGCATCCTCTTCACTTTCCAAAGTCATTGTGTTTCTTGTCACTGATACGATAGCCCAAATACTCTCACCTGGCCACTTTGTGAGAAACTGATGTGGAGCTGGACTTGGCACAGAAGGGATGGATTGGTATTTTTGTATACTCTTACCAACGTTTCCCCTCTCTGTGGTGCCAGCAAACAGTGCTTTTTTGAAAGGGAACCTCAAAGTCCTTTGGTGATGTCAGAAAACCTGATGGCAAATTGTCCTCCTCCTGGAGCAGTGCTAGAGGACTGCATGCAGAGATCTGGCAGGCTTCTTTCATCATTTGGTTCTCAGCCTGTTGGCTTCACGTGATTTGACATGATTTAGTGAGACAGCATGGGAGGCAGTTTTCTAAGGAAGAGAGGACGAGTTTGTCAATGGGAATGGGTACTCTGCCCTGGAGACAGTGTCAGCTGGGGGCATTTTCTCTTCCAGTGCTCTTATCTCAGTGTAGCTGTAGCTAACCTATCCAGTGTGCAGCAATGGTTTTCATTACGTCTCCTCGACCCAGCTGTGAGGTGGGTCGACGATTTCCTCCACCACCACTCCCCCAGCTTTTTTCTTCCCTTCCCTGGACATGCGGTTTGTCATCTGCTTGCACAGAGCCTCCTTGTACTGGGCTGTGGCTTCCTGTACTAAATCTGATCCAAATTTCTGCTGTGAGGTATTCCGTCCTCCTTGAAGGGTGGCAAGGAGGAAAATAACAGTTGAGAGTGAATAGGTGTTGGCTGTGATCTTTACATGTGCTGGCAGCAGATCCCATGACTTGTATTAGCTGCACAAGTTGAACAGATGGAACAAATTGACAAAATCGTGTTCACTCATGCTGTGCTTGAGGAGCAGCTGAGTTGCTGTTTGAAGTTGAAAGTTTGAGTGTGTTTTTCTCCCTGCTCATAGTGGAATTTCTGGTTATACTGTAGAAGCTATTGCCCCAGTGCTCTGCAGTAGCTCAAAACAGTAATGAGAGTGGTGTGTGTCCTCCTCTGTGGCTCAGTGCACTCAGCCAGGGTTTTAGTGAGGCAGAGGTGAGTTTAGGAGAATGTTTCCCTTCTAGGTAACAGACTTATGCCTCCTCTGGTTGTAGCATGGTGAAGCTGGATGAGGGCTGAGCTCAGCCCTTTTCTGTTCTAGACAAGATTAACTCTTTCCCATACACTTCTCCAGGTGGAATGCTTGGAGAAGATCTTCAATTTCCCTTGAGGGGAAGCCATTTTTGCCAGTTCACAAGGCATCTGCAGCTTGCTAGCTCAACTTTACAGGTCTGCACAACCTGGGGACTCCTGAGTCTTCTCCCTTGCATTTTCTTGCTTCCCCTGCCTTTCTTTGGGCAAAATACTGGACATGCAACTGACACTTCCCACACACTGACAGTGTGGAGCCCCAAATTTAGGAGGCACCAGGTCGATAATTTTCATCCTGATTCAGTGCTGAAAAAGCATCATTATTCTTTCTCCTTCTGAAACTTGTTTATAATAGTGATTATTCACCTGCTTATTCTGTCTTCCCCTTGCCTCTCTTAACTCCTCAGGACTTCAGGATGCATTTGACAGCGACTGGGAAACTGGGAAGATCACGTACAACAGCTACAAAAATGGTTCTGACGATGCTGTTTTGGCTTACAAACTCTTGGTGCAAACAGGCAACCATGCAAAGCCCATTGACATCAGCCAGGTAGTGTATCAGAGTCCATGCTGGTTTACATAACAATACACAAGTCATCAGGAGTGGGGGGAGGTCTACAGAGGTTGTAGTATCTTTTTTCCAGCTCAAGGAGCTGAATGTCTGAATTATGCTTTTGTTGTATGGCCTTGCTGATGTTGCTGAAGCCACTCCTCAGATGCAGTACGGCCTATGTTGCAAAGTGTTCAAATCAACATGGCAAATACCAGTCCTTCATTGTTACTAGGTGGTATGCATTTTGTGCTCCCATGCCAGACATGCTCGGTTTCCATGGAAATTGTTGTGAAAAATACTTCTCTACATCCATAGGTGTTTGGAGTTTCGTCCTATGCTGGACATTTGCAATTATTTGATTTGTTCCTACTGATTTGTTCAAAGAAGAACATTTTAAAAAAGATATTTATGAATTATAGAGGAAGGAGACTGAAATGATTGCATGCAGTATCATATTCTTGTATCACCATCACTAAATACATCTAAAGTGCTGTAGAACTACAAATGGCAGTTATTAAAGCTGAGTAAATAAAATATGCCTGAGGTTACCGCAGCATATGACTGCATTTGCTGTAGCCATTTGTAAGTGGGAATACATTAGGAATGACTCCTTACACTAAAATTAGATTTCAAATGCTGAAGAAGAAATTCTTTAATAACATACCTTCTCTTCTCTAGGAGTCATCATCAACTCACTGTGCTTTCAGGCAGAAAAATAGTGTTTTTAATGAGCTTCTTGGCAGTTCTGCTTACTATCTTTCTTTTTTCTTCCTGGTATTAAAGGTGACAGTTTTACAGAGTACATTGTTCAAAGTTACTGTAGTGTGTGAAACACACTGCTGTATAGCAACATGCAACATGCTGTCAGGTCTGAATGAAGCTTCAGCAATGAATTAGGCAAAGAAAGGGAGTTGAAGAGAAAACCTTCAGTGAGATTTTGTTTAGCAGAGTGTACCAGGTATGCTGTGGAACAAATGCAAGTGGACTGCAGCTGCTGATATAATTTCCTGTGCCTGGGAGGGAGAAAAGTGTGGTGCACCCACAGGGGTTGATTGGGCGCTGTACTGTGCAGTTCCAGAGACAGCTTGAAGACATACAGTTGTTGCATATCCTGTGGACTAATTGAATCCAGATCCTTGAAATCCAACTTCTTTTTTTTTTTTTTTTAACTGCTGTCACTGTTGTTTTTCATTTCATTAAAAAGACCTGGAACTGGAGCTCAGCCAGAATTTTAAATAAACAAAACAAAAAGCCCCAGTAATACTTTTCACCCATGGAGTGCTCTGTAAGAGCTCTATCTTTGAAGGATTTGGCTAACAGAACCCTGGAAGTACACCACTGCTGTTTACCCCACAGATGTATTTGCCCACAGTGACCCAAATAACATGGGGCAGTCACCTGCTTTTTTGACGTTGGGCATTTTCTGAACACATAGGTCATAGGAGGCAAGTGTTAGCAAAATTTATACAGATGTTGTTTTATTTTTATAGCTCTCCTCCATTTACTGGGTGGCATTTCCTTCAGTGTTAACAACAGAGGTTAACTGCACACAGACATGTATAGGGACTCTTGCCAGATTTTCTTTCCGTGTCTTTAAATATGTTCCTCCAACTTGGTTGTTTTTCATTCTTGGCTGCAGTCTTTCAGAATTTGGATTTAATTGGTTCAGTGTATTCTGGAACCATCTGTTGATTTACTGGTTATTGTAAATATGATGAGTACTAATGTATAAGTAACTACTGTCCCTGCATTTTCTTAGATTTTGTTTGTGTTGTCCAACAATAGTTTACTGGTAAATCCCTTCAAGTGAAGATTCATGTTCTCTTGCTTTTACCCTCCTATACGTGTGCTGCATCTCCAGCCATTTATTGAAAGCACTATGGCAAGAGCGCTGAAAGCAAAACTTATTCTGAAAGGCTTCTAATCTTCTCCCATTTTGCAGCTGACTAAACAGCGTCTGGTGGATGCGGATGGAATCATTAACCCAAATGCTTTCTACATCTACCTGACAGCCTGGGTTAGCAATGACCCTGTGGCGTATGCTGCCTCGCAAGCCAACATCCGCCCGCACCGCCCAGAGTGGGTCCATGACAAAGCAGACTACATGCCAGAAACACGGCTGAGGAGTAAGTAGCATTTCATCCTAACATCCTACAGTTTACATGAGTGCCCCCACTCTTTCCTTCAAGCACCATTAACCCCTGATGCTGCACAGGGCTCAGAAGCATAAGCAGGAGAAGACATTGTGTTGCGCTGTAGTCATAGGAGATCCAAGCACCACTGTGACTGTGACACCATTGCAGGGTTTTGTCATGTTGAATAATGAGTTATAGGACAGTTTAAAGGTCTAAAAATTTATAGTAAGCATTGCTTTTTGAAGTGTTACTTGATAGTTGTGTCTGTGTGGGAAACCTGGGCATTTAATGAAATTCCTGCCTAAGTTGTTCTGAAATTTCATTACTGAAATTCTGTCATGGTTGTTCTCAATTCTTAGTATCTAAGAAATTTTTACCAAGGTGACTCATACGCTAAGCTACTGCACTGATATTGTAAAATAGCTAGAGGGACTAGGGGAGAAGTTCCACTTCACACTATTGACTGTTTTCCTGGCACCAATACCAAAAGTTGGCTTTGATTCAGCTTTCAATTGAGGATTGCTAGTTGGACACCAGTAGGGAAGGAGAGAGGGCATATAGGGGACAACTGGTGTACTTGGAAATGAGGTTGGATAACCATGCTTCAGTGTATCCAAACCCTAGAGCTTTGTGGCAGTCAGCCAAGTTTTGTCTTAATGAAAATTTATAGTTGAGATTATAATAGGGCAAATCATATTAAGCAAGTCAACTGAATGAAGCTGCGGGGTTTGGAACACACAATGGCAGTAACCAAAAGCTTGTTGAAGAAGCCTTTTCTTTTCTAGTCATAGAGTAGACCTTGCATTACACTCAAAAAGAAGTATGGAGAGTGTTGGTTTGTCAAATTATTAAAGGATAAAAAGTTATGTATTTCCTCAGTAAGCCATTACTTCTATATTATGGGGATTTTTCCTCCACTAATTTCCATCTGAATGTGGATTTCTCTATCTGAATTTCCAGATATTCAGTGGAAATCTTTAAAAAACAACCAACCTGCTCAAGTCTGTTTTTTCTCAAGTTTTGTGTCAGTGGATCTCAGTTAATCTCAGGGAAATGACCTTTGATTTTGAAGAAACTGCATAAAAGAGGAGCAGTTGGATAAAATTTTTAAATTATGTGATTGTCTACTCTTATGTTGCAGTTAGGGATTTTTGACTAGGGATTCAGTAAAAAGCACTATAGCACTGATCAGGATTAAATACATGGATTGAAAGATAGCTGTTAAATTATCTATAACTGTTAGGGAACTTGGTGGAGGCTGTGTTCATCCAATTACACTGCATGATAAAATAGAGTAATCTCACGTACTGGTTCCAATTTCTCTTTTTTGGAGATTTTTAAAACTATAATTTATTCCAAACAAGTAAATTTAAATTCACCACCTTTTATTCATTTTGCTGTGAAGAATAAAATGTTTTGCTAACTCTGGTCTCTGTATATCATCTTCTTCCCAAAAGTGCATTTTAACACTGTTATCATTTTCCTAGTTCCAGCAGCCGAGCCCATAGAATATGCTCAGTTTCCTTTCTACCTCAATGGATTGCGTGAAACTTCTGATTTTGTGGAAGCTATCGAGAAAGTGAGAGCTATCTGTAATAACTACACCAGCCTGGGGATCTCCAGCTACCCTAATGGTTACCCATTTCTCTTCTGGGAGCAGTACATTGGACTTCGTCACTGGCTCCTCTTATCCATTAGCGTGGTTTTAGCTTGCACGTTTCTGGTGTGTGCCCTCTTTCTCCTAAACCCTTGGACAGCTGGGATCATTGTAAGTTTATTATAAGGGTCTTTGTTGAAGTCAAATTCCTTTCAGCATAGCTCTTGCTGTAGTCGGGAAGGTTTTGTTTATGTCTGGGCCTCTGGTGGAGTATGTATATTGCATCATTCATTATATATTTATTCAACTTGAGGGGGTAGGGTTCATGCTGAAGGTACAAACCTTAATAACCTTAATCTTCTGGCCACCTTTCTTGCAGGTTTAAAGGTTTCTTAGAAAGTTATATAAACTTTTACCCTTGCTCAAATGCACACTAACATAAGAAATAAAGACACAGAGGAAAATTAAGAGCTTTATTAAAACAGTTTCTAATTCTGTATTCCTTCTCTTCTTTTGTCACACATAATTATTTTTCAAGGCAGTTGCTTATGACTAGCTTGTCTGTAAATTTTCCCAGCCATTTCTGAATGCAATATTTCTGGAAAAAACTGCAATGCTTATGTTGTACTGTACGGACTGTGGAAAGCCTGTAACTGAGTGAGGAGAAAGAGGATAAAATTGTAAACTGCAGAGAATACTCCTCCATGCTTTCTGCAAGGCACCAAAAGCCTCTCAGTAAACATTCAAGTTAAATTGAATGATGATGTCCCTATGTTTAAATGCCATAAAATATCGTATGGTTTATAAAACGCCAGAAGTAGAAAAGCATAAAACAGTTACTAATTTTTTTAATGTATATTTATATGACAGGTATGTTAAAAGGTAAATGTTTAGTCTAGAATATTTTTCATAGCACCTTATCAAGCAGTTTATGTTATTATGCTTGATTCATTAGCTTATAAAATCACTTATTGTAGTGCATACTTTTTCTCCTTTGGAAAAGGAGTTTATTTTCAGAGACCACCATTGCTTTTATAAGTGTGTCTATTTTTTTTCCCTGCTTGGTTTTAGCTACTTTTAAAGTTGATTCTCCAGATTTCCTTCCCTCTCTTTTCCTCAGGTTTTTTTACAAGGTAGATGAAAGAAAAATAAAAGCTTCCTCTTATATTTAACTGTTCACTTTGTCCATGTCAATCCCCTCCAAATACCTTAAAAGCTCAGAGTCCCTCTGTAACCTGAGACTCATCAGCTGATTATGGCATTCACTTTCTTCTGTGCTTTAGACATCCTCACTTATATTTGCAGTTCTACAAAAGAGAGTTCAAATACAGGTAGCTGAAAGATATTTTTCTGGAAGGATTGTCTGAAAGATGGGTGAAAAAGAAAAATGTACCTTTTGGGAGTACCCATGATAAGGAGGAATAAATGGTTTTTCAGCTCACTGATGTAACAAATACAAAGCCAGTGCTTCATGTGTTAACTGGTTCTTAGGGTTGCCATTGAGAAAAATGTAAGAGCAGCTTGTCTTTGGGAATATAGGATGGCTTTGAGGAATATGTCCTATGGTAACCATGTTATTTTGAAATGTCTTTCTTCTCATTGTCTGGAGTATAAGAAGATACTAACAGATGTTTGAAATCATCTAGGTGGTGGTGCTGGCTCTGATGACTGTAGAGCTGTTTGGCATGATGGGTCTAATTGGAATAAAGCTGAGTGCAGTGCCTGTGGTTATCCTGATTGCTTCTGTTGGCATTGGTGTGGAATTCACTGTTCATGTTGCTTTGGTACGTAAAATCAAGAAGCATTTAAAAAACGTCTTAAAATAAAATTGTGGCAATGTTCAGATCACAAATCCTTACAGTTTCTCATCAGTGACATGATTCTCAGAAGGAAATGGTCACAATTTTGTGTACCTGTTTATCTCAATGGAACAGAGTTGACCTTGATGAGGTGGTTCCTAACTATCGAGTCAGTCTCCCAGGAGACAAGAGAGAATACAATAACTGTGATACCTGTTTGTCTGATTATTGCAATTATATAGAGAAAACAGAAATCTTAAATCACCTTGCTTCATTCCAGACTCTCATGATCCTTGTCTGAAGCCTCTGTGTTGCTGCATCAGTGTTACACAGCTTTTTGTTTCCTCTTGCGTGTAGAGTCTCTATCTCACAAAAGAGAATTCTTCAGAGTTTTTCAAAATCAGATATTGTATCATTTGGTATTTCTGCACTTATTGAATGTGAACATGTTTGAATTATTGTTCTATTTGTAAAATCTGCACCTTCTTTTCAGAAGCCATTGGCTAATAATAGTAGGCACAAACTTGCAGTCTATAGGAAAATATTTTTCTACTGTTTATCTAGTTGTTTAGATGATGTACAGAGTTAGGGCATATAAAGTCACCCTAAATGAAAATAATAATTTTGAGAAAAACCAAAGTGGAAGTAGGGTAAGGTTAAAGAGGAGCAACTGGATCCCTCAAGTGATGACACCTTTTTCCCCCAGATAGACTTTTGGAGGTAAATGAATTTGCTAGGACTTGGAATCATTTGGCAAGTGTTAGTGTAGATGAGGAAGAAAGAAATGACAGCTTCTTAGTATTGAAGATTTAAACCAGGAAAAATGTAATAAAAAAAGGACAAAACAGTTGTTTTTAGATGGGAAGAAGCTAATTTAATTTACAGGACTTTACAGGTCACCTGTGCCTGAAGGTAAAATGCCAAGCAGACTGAAAATAGTGGTTTTCTCACATTGACACTGGAGATAAAAACTTTGGAACATATAAATAGTCAAATCAGTGTTGTATAAATAAAAAAGGTAGTGCTGGAACTTTTAATGCTGAATTTAATTGAGTTTAAGAGTGATTCACAATTCAGTTGTGGGCCAGTTTTCTGCTATTGCTTGTGAATTGTGACCTTGTTTTTTTTCTAGTTCTAGAGAAGAGAGACTTAAATTCCAGGACTGTGAGGGAGATAGCTGCTTCAGCACATATCTTAATAGCCAGTAGGGAATTAACTAAAGAGAGCCCTTACAAATCACAGTAAGAAGATCAGTCAGGTTCTTGTTTTCTTAAACCATTAAGTCATACACAGAGTAGACAAATTTGTAACACCAGCATTTGCATGTTCTTGATAAAGCTTATTCATACAGAGCTGTAGGGATGAAGACAGTTCACTACTGATATTGTTTCTTAGATACTACCATGTTCAGCACTATTCCTAGGATAATTTTGTATGTATAGAACTGCTAGCTTCAAAGTACTAAAAGTTTCAAAAACTTTTTTGAGTGAAATGAAAATGTTAAAAAAAGTCACAGAAGCCATGGACCCACAAGAATGAGAGGAGCAGCCCTGCAATTTTCACACCTGAAGTGCTTTCACCAGGATATGGATTCTTTTCTGGTGGAAATAGGCAAATCCAGAGACAAAAGGCTACTGTTGCAAGTAGGCATTGCTTCCAGAATTATTATGGTCTGACTCTGTTATCAGTGATTACTCTGGTTGCATGACTTCAGCAGCTGCTACGTGGTATACCTGCAGGATCAAGCCTTCTCTGGGTTAGGCAGCTCCAGAGATAACTTTAATAAACTGTAGTTTAGAGTAATTAACTGATGGAAATCTGTGTATGCTAGGAGAGAGGCTGTTTAGAAGGTTGTATACATCTGCCTAAGGAAATGGACTTTTTTGTTTTACAGGCATTTTTAACTGCCATAGGAGACAGGAACCATAGGGCTGTCCTTGCATTGGAACACATGTTTGCACCAGTGCTGGATGGGGCTGTGTCCACTCTGCTTGGGGTGTTAATGCTTGCAGGATCAGAGTTTGATTTTATTGTCAGGTAAAGGATTTTTGTGTTTTGACTTTCTTTCAAAAGTAAAAATAAATGTGCTTTAAATTTTTATTCACTTCAGTGAATCTGTCATTTTATTACTATGCATGGTGTGTTAAGTATGCTTATGTCATGGTCCTGCTTTCCCTCTGTTTTATTAACTCCTTGTTACTTGCTAGACATGGTAGTGTTTCCATTGCTGACATTAAAATCTGTTCCAGGAAAATCTGACACTTAGCATGAAGGAACACAAAAATGTAGCTCTTTAGAAAGTTTGCTGAATCCGGGTTTGAATTAGTTCAAAGCATCATGTATTGTCCAGTATTAGCTGCAGCTGACATTTAGCCTTGAGGTCCTCCAGACTTCTTGTATGCATAAAAATTTGTATGCAAAAGACATATGAACCTACAAACATTCAACTGTGCTGTAAGTGACTCTCTCAGGGCCTTCCCCTTCTATCCTTATGTAGGTTTTACATTATGAGGAAAAGGGGTGGGGGGATATGGGGGGGAGAAGGCGCTGTTTGGGAGCTGGGGAACCATAAATATGAACACAGAACTTCATACTAAAATTTTGTACAGCAAAGCCTAAAGGCCCTTCTGTGTAGAACTACAAGCAGGCTGTTTCTTGTGAATATAATTAAGAATGTGTGTTTGTCAAGTATAGAGGAAAGCAAGTCTTTTCTTGAGGGGAATTTGAGAAGTGCAATGAAACAGATCCTCTTCTATTCCAAACAATCTGTGGAGCTCTGCAAAATGGCTAATCTTAGAAGTAACACAGGCTCTTTGTGGTAAACTATAGCACGCACACAAAAAATAATCCAAGCCCTAAAATGGAACTGAGGTAGAACTGGGCCAAATAAAAATGCTCTGAAAGATGGCTTAACTACTTAGGTAGACATAAGCTGGATAGATGACTAGACTTAACTGACATCCATTTGACAACAAGAACAGCAAATGTCAGGGGCAGGAACTGAGAGAATGACTGCTAAATCTCATAAGGCTTTTTGTTGCTGTATGAAAGAGATTTGAAGAAAACAGGCGGTTTGCAGTTAGAGCTCATGAAACCTGCATGAAGATTATTACTATACAGGTATTCCATGTCTGAAATAGTCTTTCCGCACCCCCCATCACTATTTTTTTGCTTTATTGAATTAGCATTGAAGAAATAGAATTATTCTTTTAGTACCTGGTTTTGTAAGGGTTGGAACATTTTGACATACAGGTTGCTGATAGATTTAACCTAAATTTACAGGGGTATATTTTTTGTGTGCTACTTTCCTACTTAACAGATGAGATTTTGGCACACATTTTTGTGTCATAGCAAATGGAAGATTGTAGCAGCCCTTCACACCAAATTTGGATTGGATGTGCTCTCAGTTTATAAAATGAGCCTTTCAACTTTTCAACTTATGTTATTTTACTTTTTTTGGCCATCAGTTTCTGTTTTTATAGCACAATCTCACTTCAGTTTGCTGTGTTTTAAAAATAAAATAAAATAAACTATGGGGAGCCTGAGCATTGTTAGAGTGGGCAAAGAAGATCCTAAACTTCCGGAAAGCGACAGATTAGTCCAGCAATGTGGAAGATTAAGTAAATTAACAGACACTGTATACACCTACTGGTCAAAGCTATAATCCTCCTGTTTATTCTAACGTTAGATGGATGAGATGCAAATGTTTTTAATGTCTGTTGTTGATCTGTGTCCCAGTTTAAAGTTCTGGTGGTTTATGTTAGTAGAGTAGATTGGCTTGCTGATTTTTGTTAATGCAGATCAGAAATTCCCAAATGTTTACAATAGCAGGATATTTATAGTTTTACAAGAGTCTGATATATTTGATCAGATGTGGAAACAAGGAGGCAGTAGAGTTTGTTGCCAGCTAGACAATGTAATCAGCAGACCCATTAGTAGCAAACTTGCCCTTTGCCTTCTCCTCCAGGAATTTACCAAGACTGAGTCCTTGAAATCATTAGTTACAACGCAGCCTTAAGTTTAGTCTGAGCCCCAGCTGTGCCGAATACCAACTAGCAAGACTTTCCTTTTACTGACAGGTTTACCTTGGTATTCATGAAGGATCCCAGACCTTAGCCCTCAGTGGTGGGAAAGGACAACTACTTGTGCACTTTTCTCTTCTTCCATAGTATTTCAGCCTTTATGTTTGAATTGGCTGACGCAAAACAAGAGTATTCAGAGATGCTAAATTGTTCAACAAAAGATTAGCCTGCAATGCAGCTCTGCCATTGTGGAGTGCTCTTACTCAGTACAATGCTGAAGCTTACTATAGAATGGGCATTTTCTTTGCAGAAAGCGGGTTCCTGTGTTGTAAAAGAGTTGCAATTCAAGCTTTTTGGTAAAACTGGAACTCACAGAATTCTAGGCGTTAAGTTTGATTAATGAATGCCAAGGAAAACCCTTACCTGATATACTGTAGATTTAATTAGACATTGTGCTGTAAGTTGCAGAAGCATTTCACAGTGGATTAGCTGCTGGGAGAAGAGGGGTTCTTTTCCTTCGACACAAAATTGTTTAAATTCTACACCCTTCACTTCATTTGTTTGCTTCTGCTGGGTTTTCACTAATGGGGGCCCCTTTTCATTGTATTTGTGCTTTCAATCCATTCAGCGATTCCCTGCACATTCCATATTTTTGTGTTTGTGTAACACATTCATAAATAACATTACGTACTTCTAGATTCTGGGAAATTAACAAATTTAATTTTTTTCTTTCCTTTCTCAACTAACACTTTGTGGAATGTAGCTTCTCTAATTCAAAAGGTAAAAATCCCTATATCTTATATGGAAAGTGATATAATTGTTTCCTTTGATGTTAATAATATGTTAATTTAGTATCTGTATTATTTTAACATATGTAGGAGTAATTTGTAATCCCTTGTTTCTAACAGTGTCTATTCTCTCCCCCAAACCATTTAAACTGTACTTCAGGTATTTCTTTGCTGTTTTGGCAATCCTAACCATTCTGGGAGTTCTCAATGGATTGGTGCTGCTTCCTGTTCTTCTCTCATTCTTTGGACCATACCCTGAGGTCAGTAGAATTAATGGTGAACAGAAAAATAATACTATGTTTGCCCTGCTGTCCCCCTCAATCACGCCCCGGTTTTAGAAAGTATTTTTTAAATTTTCTTGGATTAAGTTTCTTGCTCTCAAACTTTTTAATAAATTTTTATTAAAAGTTTTGTTCCTTACATAGTTGATCCTACTCTTTTTTAAAGTTTTCTTTAATAAGTCTTGTTTTAGAGGTCACAATAAGTAAACCTGATAGTGTTATTTATACTACTAGCATAATGTGATATGCCAACAACTTTGTAAAAGAAGGATTTCTCTCAATATTTTGCAAAAATAGTTTGTTTTATACACATACCTTCTACTTTCCTACCTCACTGGCTCTATTGCATTCCTTGAAGTGTTTAACTGAGCAGACCACCAGGAAGGCCTGTGTGGACCAACACACACAGTGGTGGTCGACAGACCACACCTTGATAACCATGACTGGTCTGCCAGAAGGTCCCCACTGCCCAGTCACCTCTCCCTGTGGCATTCTCCTTCCTCATGTAGCATTTTTGATGTGGGGCAGGCTTCACTTAGATCTTGATGACTTTACATTACAAAGTCCAAGTCTAGACTCCAGGATTCACCAATACCAACTTTATATTTGGTTGTAGATCATTTATTACCTACTCAGTAGTTAATGCAATTACTGTGTTACATAGGGTTATGTTATCACGTATAGAATCAGTGTGCTGTGTTTCGCATGTCTATATATATGTGCGTGCACAAGAATAAAACACAAGGTATGTATACAGCACTGGTATATTTCAGAAGTGTTTGGGTTATTTTAATATTAGTAAAACAGTTTTGACAACAGTGTGTAATCTCTTAATTCCTAACAGTATGCATGACCTGTCTCTTACTCAAACAATGTGTATGTGTGTTATTACCATATATATTGCTGTGATGTGTGTATCCATCTCTCTTTGCAAATAGATACAGAATAACACTGTCCCAACCCACTAAGGTGATTTTTTGAAATCACTGCTAATGCTTGCTGAAGGGGGAGGACAGCCCACATATTTTT
This sequence comes from Vidua macroura, assembly GCF_024509145.1. Lineage (NCBI taxonomy): Eukaryota > Metazoa > Chordata > Aves > Passeriformes > Viduidae > Vidua > Vidua macroura. The sequence goes on from NC_071611.1 coordinate 11,630,612, forward strand.
ATTTTTATATTTGCAAGTGCCTGCATATACACATATACATGCTCTTCCTGAGATAATGATACTCGGAAGAATCTGTGTAGTCTTGTTTACATACATATCTGCAGATGGAGGTCATGTCTTTTATATTCTGATTAATTTTTTCAGTTCAGTATCTACGTTCGTCAGAAAACTGTTGCTAAGCTTGTTGTGGCATGGCAGGGTGTATTTGGCAGAACATTGTTTGTGTCAAGCACTAGTGATTAAAAGGGTAAAGCTAGCTGAATGTAACTGAAAGTGTTGCTGTCATCAGGTTTCTCCAGCCAACGGACAGGACAGATTGCCCACACCATCTCCTGAGCCTCCCCCCGGTACTGTGAGGTTTGCACTGCCACCTGGCCACACAAATAATGCTTCAGATTCCTCTGATTCTGAGTACAGCTCTCAAACCACAGTATCTGGCATCAGTGAAGAGCTGCATCAGTACGAGGCCACGCGAGGTCCTGGGGCACCAGTCCATCAAGTAATAGTGGAAGCAACTGAGAATCCTCTCTTTGCAAGATCCGGTGTAAGTAGCTTTCATATGGACTAGCAGGATGGCAAGAAGTTTTTTGGTGTGTTTTGTTTTTTTGGGTTTTTTTGTTTTTTTTTTTTTTTTTTTTTTTAATCTATTTATATTTGTGGAAAACTCCTTGTGACTGATTGTGCTTTGTGACTTTGTGCCAAAACCTGTTAGAAGGGAGTGAAGGTTTTCCTCATTCACTCCTATAGAACTGAGTTGGGGGTAAAGTGGTGGTACAAAAGCAGGGCCTTTGGCATGGGTAATTCCTATTACATCCTATTGGCACTAGCCACAAGAGAGAGCTCTCAGTCTGTTTGATGACTGTTTTCAGAGAGAGGAGGAGGAGAGATTACAAGATCCCAACCTCTTTCACACAGCTCCTTGTGGATTGCTATCATATACCTCTCTGTGACAGCACGTTTTGGGGAGAAAGATTAGAGCCAGAAGAAAGCAGTTTAAGTGTTGTACCAAATCTTGGGCCTTGTTGCATCTTGCTACTGGGCTGGCATAATTGCAATTTCAAAGGAAAGTGAAAAAGCTCTGTCTCCTACCCCTGCTGATGTTGCATGCTGAGCTGCAATGTGGATCTGGTTTTGTTCAGCAGAGGCCTAGAAATAGGTACAAGCACAGCCACATTTGAAGTTGGTCATGGTTTATTGACTGATGTAGCTGCTGTGCTTCACGCTCTTTATGGAAATCAGGAAACAGATTCCTACATCTATACAAACTACCCTACTAACATCCTGTGCATGTCCCCTGCATGGAATAGCCTTTTCCAAATGCCTGCAATTTTGCTTGTTGGGTTAAGACCAAGTGCTTGTCACCCATCCCTTTGAAAAGATGGACTGGCATGTAGGAAGGTTACAATGTTTTCAGCTGTCATCCTGTGTTTTTCTGAAGATGTGCTTTCCAGGTTTTAATAACTTCAGACAAAAACCATGGGAAAATCAATTATCAGATTCCACAACGTTCCCTTTGTAGAGTCAGAGCATTATTATAATTATTCCCAGCATAAAATATAAGCAAGCATAGTATTTACTTGCTTTGCTTTGTCAGAGGCGTAACCATGCATGTCTCTCTCAGGTGGTTCAGCCGGAAGCAAGGCATCAGCCGAGCCCTAGGCTGCAGTTGAATCCAGAGCTCAGCACGCAGCAGCTGTGGCATCAGGGCAGACAGCCCAAAAGGGAAGCGAGGGAAGGGCCACGACCACCTCCTTACCGCCCTCGCAGGGACGCTTTTGAAATTTCTACTGAAGGGCACTCGGGACCCAGCAGCAGCAGGGATCGCTTGGGCCACAAGGCTCATTCCCACAGCGTTCGGAGCCCGGCGTTCGGAGCCGCGGGCGCCGCCGGAGCAGCCTACTGCCAGCCTATCACTACTGTGACTGCCTCGGCCTCAGTCACTGTTGCTGTCCACCCTGCCCTGCACAGCCACAGCTCTCGGGGAGCGAGCTTTCCATCCTATGAGGGACACCACGAAGCCAGCCATGTGCCATTTGAGGACCCCCATGTGCCTTTTAATGTGCGGTGTGAAAGAAGAAATTCTAAAGTGGAAGTTATAGAACTGCAAGATGTTGAATGTGAGGAAAGGATACCTGGCAACAGCTCACAATAAGGTAGGTCCGTTCCGTGTAACTGCAAGCTTTGGCCTGTGTCAGGCAATGGTGTGATCAAAAGAAAGAGGAAAAATAAAGTTTCTCAGAGGTAATTTTTCACATAGAGCAGTACTTACAGGTCACACTGATCGCCTTAAATCTGCTAACTGTGAATATAGTACATTTTGCACTAGACATGAGGTTGGCTAAGACATTGCACTCCAACACTGGGAAGTCATAGTGCATTCAGACATTTACTACTTTGAAGAGCCTTGCAAAATGGATAAGTACATCATACAATCTCACTTTACCAGATGATGAAAATAAAGCAGAGATGTTGTACAACATCTTCAGAGCTGTGTGGCTGCATTTACCTTTGCCTAAGTCCTGTCTTCTGGTCCCTGAATCAGGCATGCTCTAAAACACTATATAAAATGACATTGCCTAGGAGAGTGTAAAGTTGCCAGCTACTTCAGGAGTTGTCATCTCTTGAATAAAATAGTTTGTGAAAGAATTTAAAGTCCATAATAAGGACTGAATCCCTCTGGAAGATGAGCCAAGTGAGAAGTGGGAAGTCCTACCATGCCTAGTGCACTGCTGCTCAGCAGAGCGTCCCCTGCTCTTTGGGGAGGCCTTCAGAGACCTCCCCAGTGACCTCGTACACTGGAGGTGTCTGAGCTAACCTCTGCCTCGCCAGGGGCAGCTACAGTGGCAATTGCAAGTTTGCACAGGATAAAGTTGCCCATTGAGTTTTTGCACTGAAAACTTCTTGGGGCTCTTAAATGAAAAACTATTTCTCATTATTTTTACAATGTTCTTCTCTTGCAGGGGAAAAAGAAGGTGTTAGAATAGTTACTTATCTGTGGATTACTGTTTTTTTCTCTTTGCTTGTCTGAGCTTTTCAGTGACAGACACCAGTATGAGCAGAGCAAGTAATTTTATTTTGATTCTAGAATATTTTGCATGTACGTATGCACACACACAGAATTTTAATGGAAATTTTTATGATAATTCAAAATGAAACCACTTTTTGAATTATAAAATGTCTCTTCAAACATCCCAAAGCCTAAATAGATGTGAATGCCTTTAGCCTTGCAGTCTAGAAATATGACAATAGTATCCACAGAATAAGGAAATACTTGGGCTTAGTTTTTTCAAGCTGAAATGTATGGTAATGTGAGACTTAAATAAACTCAGTATTCAATGTAGGATACTTCTTCTTCAACTCTTCATTGGTTTTGACTGAATTTTTCACAGCTATCTAAAACTAGGAACTTAGAAATTAAAGCAACTACATTTTTAAAATCAGCATCAATATTTCATCACCAGGAAATTAATTACTGAGATGAAAGCAGAGCCAGCATTTCCTGACTGCTAACTCTAACCAAGAGAATAATGAAATTAGTTGGCTTAGTTTGGTTTGTTTGTTTTTCTTGAAATTTAGTAAATGTTTGCTTTTTTTCTCTCTCCTTATTTGTACAGGGTAATAACTGAAGCAAAGAAGAGGCCAAAGATGGAAAACTGTATTCCAGAACTGTTTGAAGAGAAGAACTGCTTGAAGTTGTAGAACAGGACATGCTGCATCAGGACAACAGTTCACTGTTACTGTAACCTATTGTATTATTTTGTTAAATATTTCTTTTAAGTATTTAAAAGATGTACACATATGTAATATACAAAAGAACAATGTAAAGTAGTATAATTTGGAGTAAGTTGCCTTTGGGCAATAGAATGGGGACAATATTGTGTGCTCTTTGTACTTTTTGTACATTGTTATCTGTGCCACAAGTAAGCTTAATCTAGTTCTAAATTTCAGCATAAGTTGGTGCTGCTTAAATATTTTATAATTTACTTGTATAATTCTATGCAAATATTGCTTATGTAATAGGATTTTTTTAAAGGTACATGTCTGTTTAAAATATTTTAAATTTGTGTATCACAACCCTGTGGTAGTATGAAACGTTACTGTTAACTTTCAAACACGCTATGCGTGGTAATTTTTAAAATAAGCAAATATGAAGAAAAGCAAGTTAATCTGGGAGGCTTAAATAGACTTAGCTATGTGCAGGTTTTGTTTTGCTGTATGTGTCCAACTGTGCATCTGGAAATATGCATGCTTTTGTGTGTATGTTCCTGGTGTACTCTAGTTTCTCTTTTACTGTATGTTAACAGTTGGTGGGCTTACAAACCCACTGATGCTGATGTGAGTCTGGCTTTCCCTGTTAGTAGGCACTAGTGAAAACTCTGTTGTTGTTTACCAATATATACAGCTATAGACTGCCATCATCAAAGGCCCAACTAAAATAAACTAAAAAGAAGATAGGGAGTTGAGGTTTGGAATTATGTTTCAGTTCCCAAACCCTTAATGACTTGTTTCACATGACTTTGGTCAAGTCACTTAACTGCCCCATGCCTCAGTTTTTCATTCTGTAAAATGGTTATAATTACACTTACCTACCTCCCAGGAATGTTGTGAGGCTTAATTACAGTTCATGTAGTGCTTTGATTTTTTTTTTCCTCACAAAATATGTCAGGTAAGTGCAAGCACTATAACCATTATTTTTTCACTTCCAAAGGTGCTGGATATTGAGAGGTGCTGGTGGTTATAGAAATACAATGAGCATCTGCCTTATTTTGATGCTGCTAATTGTGAATGGCATTAGAAGCTGGATAATGGATTGTTTGATGGTAAGCCACAGCTTAGCTGAGTCATTACAGCATTGAAAGCAGTATCTTTGGTCACCTTATTTTCATGGCAAAAAGGAGTTAATAGTAAGTACTAAAAATCAAATAGAAGGATTAAAAAAAAAAGTATATTCACTTTTACATATAAATGGCTTTCTGGTGGGCTGGGATGGTAATGACACGTAAGGCCTGGGTAGTTATTTTCTTTATTGTTTGTGTTTTCCCATGCTGCATTGGCACTTTTAATTATAACAGCTAAACTGGGATCTCTTTGCGAAACTAATTTAGCTTTTTGTACTATTATTTTTAAACTAAAAGGGGATTGCTGCAGGTGAAGGGTCTGGAAAAACACTACAATCTGTGTTCCAGTTGGAAGCAAACTGTAGGAACAAAGAACCTTAATTTAAAATAATGCAACACAAGTTTTCATTATCTCTGTCTTCCTTTTTCATCTTTTTTTCTGCCCTTCACCAAGCTGTTTTTAGAGCAAGTAGATGTTCAGTTTTGTATTCAGAGCCAAACACAACCAATATTCAGTTTCTAAACACAGCAGTGGTGGGGCTTTTCTTTATATATACATGAATAGCAGTGGCAAATTCTTTGATGGGAAAGTGTTTTTCTCCAGTGGCTTCAGGGAGTCTATCTTTGCCTACAGACCTTGCCAGCAAAACGAATGGGGATAATTAGAATGCACAAATTTCCATGCCTTTTTTGCTCACTTGAAAACACTTTGATATGAGGCACTTGTTTACAGATCTCCAATGTGAACGCTCGAAGAGCAGGTGGCGAGAGCCTGGAGTCATTCCTGTGATACATAAGCTACTGTTACAGTGCACACCAAGGGTTAATGTCGCAACTGCCTACTGGTCCAGTTCACTGTCTAACGTGAAAACTCTTGATGACAAAAAGATGAGGGGCCCCAATTTAGCACTAGCAGCATAGTGATCTCAGATCATACAAACTCTGCAACAAAACTGTATGATACTAATTGGAAGCTGCCTTCAACCACCAAGCTTGTGCGCTCACGTGCCAGAGGTTGGCAGGGCTCCCACTGGCACCATTCCATGCTGCCGGCTGCCTTGCTTCCTGCTCTTCCTCAGAAGGGAAGGGGCCCAGGGCAAGTTGCAGTGTCTTCCACCTGCCCCTGCCCGAGTCTTCCTGTGTGCTTGTGTGTGGGTGAGCTGTCTGCTGCTTTGTGCACAATGTAGACCTTCTTCTTCGATAGTCACATTGGCAAGGGGAGAACTCAGTGGCTGGCAACATTTATTTTGTTTTGGTTTTGTTTCTTAACTTTTTTAATCATGGGTGATATTTATATTTTTGTATCATAAGAATGTTTTTCTTACAGTATTTGTCATGCCAGTTTATAATAAACAAAATGCAGGGATTTTATTTCTATTGGAAACACTATTACAGTTATGTTTTTACTGTTTAATGGATTTTTATTTGTATAGAGTGCTTACTAATGTTAAATAGGAAAGAGTATATAACATTTACATTATGGACTTGTTGTAGCTTTTAGTGTAAGGAGTTGAAAGGAAAAAAAAATATTCAAACTGGGTCTCATTGCCTGCCTGTTTGGTAGGAGTGGGTTTGTGTCATTTCAGTTACAAAGATAAAATTATGCCATATAATTTATTTATATGAAAATTTATTTTTGTAGTGTACATAGTAGTCATCAAGTCTTTTGACAGAAGTATATTTTTAAAGAGTTTATATGTAATGATGATACCATTATGTTTTGGAACACTGCTGAGATACAATTACAGTGCACACTTTTCCTTGTAAACCCCCTGGAGAAAAGAGTGTTTAACAGTGTTAAGAGAGAAAGAGAGTGTGAATATTCATACAATTCTGAACTGTGTTTTAGTTACCATTTGTGATCTAGTGTGGTTCTCATTTTAAGCTTTGAACGGAAATTGTACAAACTCTCTAAATATTAATGTTCAAACACTGATAGAAATTCTAACATGAATAAAAAAATATTATAACTTACTGGTTATGAATTTGGTTGTTTTATGGAATGCTTCTTAATTTACTGCTGGTTATCTCTGCAGGTGCAACCATGCAATCATTCTGATTTGGAGCATGATTCTGAGATCTTCCAGTTTTGGGATGTATGGGATATTCAGATTGCCCATTTTGGAGCAGGAGCCATTTGTTACCCTGTCTAAAGGGTAGCATGCTGGTCCTTGTCTGTTGATTCTGTTACTTTTGCAGGCTGGGGAATAGGTTTAGGACTGGGTTATACATGTCATTCTCACTCTGAATGAAAAAATTTGTTGGCTAAAGCATTTTATATAAAGTACTTTATATAAAGTGCTTATATAAAGGTTATTTCTTCTTAGATGCAGGAGTAAATTCTGTATCTTTTTCCCATCTCTGTGGTTGCGCGCTAAACTGGATAACAGAATCAGTCTGGTATTTCCACTTTGTGGAATTAAAAATAAATGTGTTCTGAGTTCTGAAAACTACAGCCCTTCATAATAAGGGAGACTCTTGACAGAATTCCCTCCAGGAAGCGTGCTACTGCTTTCCAGCCAGGGTGCAGGTCCCTGTGCCCTGCACGAGCCCCACTAGGCAGAGAGGAGAAGCTACAGTCTTAACCCTTAGATGACTTTTTTACATGAGACTTCTAAACTTTTCATAAGGGAAAAGCTCAAACCTGTCTTGAGGTAATTTATAATTCAGCCTTTACTTTCCATGGCCAGAGTAAATACAAATACAATATTCAGTTTTATGTTTTCTGGAAGTCTAACCACAAAAGAGAAAAGAAGAGTTAAAGGACTTGAACTGCAAAACTTCAACACATATGTTTCTACTACTCAAAATACTCTCCCTCACACCCTCAGGATTAGCCAGCTTGAGTAAGGTTGCAGATTTGGCTTTTGTGGATACAGCCCATGAGAATAGTGCTCACTTAAGCCTTGCTTTAGCTCAGCTCACTCACTTCATCTTTTATGTCCCAGCCATCCATGGGAGCTGCTCCATTCACACAGCTGGAAACCATGTAAATAAATCAATACATTCTGTCCATCAGAACATGGAATTTTTTCCTTCAAACATTCTGTTCTGCATCAACAATAGTTATTTACATGATATTACTTGTCATGTTTAGTTTTCTTATCATTTTGCTGTCAGTCTGATTAACCCCAGGTAAGAATTTGATCTGATTTTTGCCAGAGATTGACCATATTTATTCAGGCCTTAAGTAAACATATGGCCAAATTTTTGTTGGCATAATGCATGTATTTAACAGCTTCAGGAATGCCGCATGCTGCTAAACTGCAGCAGCACTGATATATGAACAGGTGTTTCATTTTTGTTAACTTTTACTCCCAAGGAGCTTTTGAGACACTGAGTGTTTATATCTGAATATACCATTGCCAAATTGTAATTATTTTTAATGTCTGCTTCAAGCAGTGAGAACAATTATTACTTTCCACTATAATCATTCTTGTCTTTTTTCTTGCAAACATGTTGAATCTTATTGCTAGAACAGGGTGTGTGCCAGGCAACGGCACTACCTAGCTTAAGTGGCTGGAAAAAACACATGCCCAGTTTAACTTTCCCTGTTTAATTTCAGCTAATTAAACACAAAAATGAAGCAGTACTCTGCTTTGGGAAAAAAAAAAAAAAGGTTAATGTATATGCTGGTATATTTGATACTGCAGAAATAATTTTGTTCCTATAGACACTATGAAAAAAATCTCTGGCTCAGATACTTTGCAGCGTTTGTCTGCAGTGTCATCCGGGCCACTTATCACCCTGCCAGAGCTTTCTTTATGAACATTTCTACTCTACATTTTAACAGCTGTAGCTGGATGGGTCACCAGGTAGAGAAAGAGCTGCCACAGCAGCTGAAAAGCACCACCTTGCCATTAGTGCAAGGTAAGTCTGCAATGGAGAAGATTGTATTTAGGGTTAATGATGCACAGAACACAGAACAGCTTATGTTTTAGCCTGTTTTGCTAGTCCAAGCATTCTCAGACTCTTGTCCAGACTTAACTCAAGCTGCCAGTTAAAAGTTGCTGGATCTGTGAATCTCCTAGATGAATTAGAATGTCAAGTGTGCACAGTGGATGCAAACTTTTGCACAATGGAGCACAAAAATTTGGCTTTTCTCTCTGGTCTTTCCATCCCTTGAGCTCAAATCTTTGCAGTGGATCCAACTTCACAGGTTCCTAGCTGCCTAACACACCACAGTCTAATGAAACCTGCTGGGGAGCAAGGCCGTAAACCACAGAAGCTGGGAAGCAGGGAGATTGGAAGCTGGAGGTTGGAAACTGCTTCTCAGGCAAGGAAGGATTCTGCCTCAGTTGAAGAGAGGCTAAACTTCACTTATGGGTGTGTGAACGAGGTGGATTTCCCCATCTGTTGAGTGGGGAAAGACAACTGAAATATTTGAAAAGTGTTTTATGGCAGAGACGAGACACTCTGGATGCTCTGGAAGAGAAAGAGCTCCACCATTTGATTTAAGAGACCCAAAATGATATTATAAATTTATTTCAACACCTAGGTAAAACTGATTTTACTGCTCCGGGTTGAGTCAAGGTTAGCATCTGTGGATTTTTTCATCTGAAGTTTGTCTTGGGGAAAAGATTTGTAGGAAGGCATATCTGCCTAGCCTTTTGAAAGAGAGGAGAAGGGAAAGGCATTTAACAAGAATTATTGGTAACTCAAAGGAATAACTCTATCATGCTTCTTTTTTCCAGATTTTGTAACTTCGATGAAGGGAAGTCTTTGCTCTTTCTCTACCTGGTGACAGATGCCATGTCTCATCTGGAAGACAAGGGGTAGCACCTCTATGGTCTGTCAGGTCTTAGCAGGGTATGTAAGTGGGGAGCTTCCTTTTGGAGAACCTGCCATCATAGAGTGCTGCTCCTGCACTAAGCTGGCTTTTCTGAAGTATATATGACTCTAAGTTGCAAACAAAGGTGACCAATAGCCCTTGAGATGTCTAAATTTAAATTAATAATCTTGAGGTTAAAATGCCAATTGACAGTTTCCTAGTTACCAAACATACGTACCATCTACGATCAGAGTTGATCTGTGAGACAGATTATTGCTTCTCATTAAACAAAGAACCAGATATTTTTTCAGCTATTAAAACTAATAAGCTAAAATATTTGAGTATTTTAGTATAATATTGAGGGTAAATAGGAAGCTCACAACTTTCATCCTAAAATAGTAGGAGAATTCAAACCCCCTTTCAGATTATGTAACCATTTTAAGTGGGCTATTAATTTGACTTGAGAGTATTTACTTTGCTAGCCAATATAATGTGCTGCTGTACCATATTGCAACATTTTAGAAGACTAACATGTAAAATTTAAAATTATTGTAACAGGCTAAGGGCAGGTATTATAGCACAGGATCACACAGCTTGGCGTAGCACATCTGATTGGTAGCCTGTCACTAGTGGGGTTCCCCAAGGATCAGTGTTGGGGCCTCAGGGATCACTCTTGTTTAACATCTTTATTAACGAACTGGATGAGAAGATCAAGTGCCCCCAAGTCAGTTCCCAGATGACAACATGTTGGGTGGGAGTGTCCATCTACTGGTGGGTCAGAAGGCTCTGCAAAGGGATTTGGACAGGCTAAAGCCAATTGCATGAAGTTCAACACAGCAAAGTGCTGGGTCCTGCACTTCAGCCACAACTCCATGCAGTGCTACAGTCTTGATGAAGAGTGGGTGGAAAGCTGCCCAGTGGAAAAGGACCTGGGGGTATTGAACATGATCCAGAAGTGTGCTCAGGCCAAGAAGGTCAATGGCATCCTGGCCTGTACCAGCAATAGTGTGGACCAGGGCAGTGATTGTCCCCCTGTGCTGGGCACTGGTGAGGCCACACCTCCAGTGCTGTGTTCAATTCTGGGCCCGTCACTGTAAGGACATTGAGGGGCTGGAGCGTGTCCAGAGAAAAGGCAACAGAACTGAGGGGTCTGGAGCACAAGTCCTGTGAGGAGCAGCTGAGGGAGCTGGAGTTGGAAGTAAAGGAAGCTTGAGACCATACTGCTCTCCACACCGGCCTGAAAGGATAGTGCAGCTGAGTCGGATTCAGCCTCTTCTCCCAGACAGGACAAGAGAAAACAGCCTCAGGCTGTGGAGGGGAGGTTCAGGTTGTCCATCAGGCAGAATTTCTTCATGGTTGTTAAAATTTGGAATGAACTGCCCAGGGAGGTGTTGGCATCAGTCTCTGGAAATGTGCAAGAAATGACTGGATGTGGCACTCAGTGCTATGATCTAGCTGTTAGTGCTGATCAGTCAGAGGTTGGACTCAGTAATCTCAGGATCTCTTCCAACCTAAATGATTTGGTGATTCTGTGACCCTTCCTTCAAGCTCCCCAGCACTTCCTACCACCAACCCACTGCCCTCCCCATCACATGCTCTGCATGATGTCCACCAGCACTGTGAGCACACTTCACAAAAGAACTCTTCTCCTCTGTGCTCCCCAGGGCTCCTCCCCTTCTGCAGCCAAGCTGACCATGCAAAATGAGCCGAGGGACAGAGGGCAGCTGCTGGGTTTCATATTAGGGGTTGCTACCAAGCCACAGAGGAAGGCCCAGCTCCCCGTGCCAAGGCCAGAGATGGTTCCAGATGGCCCCAGGCACACAGCTGGAACAGGTGGGAAGAGCAGAACATGGTGAGGCTCTGTGGGCAGGCAGAAAGGCAAGGGCAGGCCAGGCACCAGCATTCTGGGGCTGCACAGAGGGACAGAGATGTGTCCTGGGGGGAGTGTGGCTGCAAGGCATGGGATGTTTCTCGAGCTCTCACAATATAGAAAGTTCAGACCTGACATTCAGAAGAATTTCTTTTCTTGAGAGGATATCCAAACAATGGCACAGGATTCCTAGAGAGGTTCTCAATGCCCTGTGCCTGTCAGTGACTTAAAAAGAGGCCCTTAATGATAGGATTTAACTTTTCTGGTCAGCCCTGTTCAGGCAGTGGAACTAGATGATCATTGTAGGTCCCTGCCAACTGAAACAGTCTATTCTATTCTGTTCTTTGCTGTGCCATGCTATACTATTCTGAACATTTGAACATTTCATTATTTAAATAAGTATACATGGAGCATGGAAATTCCTGAAAAATCTGATGGAAATAAGCCATGCGTCAGCAAAGGCATTTAAGATATTTAAAGAAATATGGCTTTTAAATTGTCATGTGTGGAACTACTCAAAGGTAAACCTGCAAATCTAACTTTGTATTAATCTTTAATGGTTTGATGTACAGTGAATAATGTGATCCTGGTGATGCTGTTCATACCCTTCCCTTAATCCACAGTATATAACTAGGATACTATGGGCCATCCCTATGGAGGTGTCCTCTGCTGTTGTTGAGGTACAGAGATTTCCAACTGCTGAGGTTTCAGTTCATTCTTGAGCTAGTTGCATGTAGCTCAGAATCTAGTAAAAAAATACAGGGTTTTTTTTTTTTTTTTCTTTAGACTGTAATTATAATTTAGTCAATGGTACTCTGGTACTTCATTAAGGGATTCACATAGTTCAGGAGCCTTTTTGAGCTGCATCTGAAGCAGAAAGGAGAAACAACAAGCAGCTGATTTTGTTTGTGGAAGGGACCTGTCACACTCATCTGAGATGTGCAAAGAGCTATGCTAGGACAGCCTTGTGAACCATAAACCTAGGCCTCCAGGTCACTGCCATTATAACCAGTCTTTCTCTTATTATTGTCATATTGTATAATTGTGTTCTGGTTTTGCCATTCTGTATTAATTTATCACATTTGAATTTTTCTTGTGTTTAAATCTTAGAAAACCTTTTAAGTCAAGGAAATTACTGCACCATTACCTCTGTGGAACAGAATGTATGTAGGGCAATATTTGAGGTGCGGTTCCTTTCAATTTAAATATTATTTTACTCATAACTGCAATGCCTCTTCCTTTCTTTGGCCTTCCTTTTCCTTGTACATCTTTACAGGTATGTCAGTCAGCACGGCATCCAGAATGGCTCATGGTTAGCTAGAGAATGGAGCTCTGCCCACAGATACCTAAGATGCACTTTGAATTGTTTCAAAAAGCCAATGAAAAGAGTTCGTGCAGAAATACAAGATCTCTTGTGCATCAGTAAGATATAACAGTTTTGGTTTGGGGCTGGGCAGGCCTGAGGAATACCAAAAAATATATCTCTGTAAGAAGCCTTCAGAGTGTATCCCCTGGGAAATGATTACTTACATTTCTTCTGTTCTGTTTACTTTTTGTTTTGTGTATGTTTCACAAATTATTTTATGATTCAGGTCTTGCATTAGTCTAATGGAGAGTTTACATTTTTGAAAGCCATTTTTATCGGACATGCTTAGCAGAAAAATTACTGATAGAGAAAGCTCAAGATTCTCCTAATGAAAAGTGACATGGGCTCTGATCCTTTGAATAGTTAAGTCCTTTGTTTCACAATCATGGCAAATAACTAGGACTGTTCAAACTGGAAAATGAATTCAGAAATCGGATGTGTTGTAACTGATAAAAATACATATAAGAAAGTTTGAGTTTTACTACTAATGAGACTTGTTTCAGCTTGGCAACATGGAACTTGGATGTTCCACGTGCAGTAGTACACACAGACGCAGTGGTGCTGGTTTGTTCGCCTTGGTAGATGCAGGGTGGAGAGATGCTGAAACACAGAGAAGCAAATAGGCTTGTGAGCTGTACAGTAGAAAATAAAAGAAACAGCAGAAAGAGAAATAGAGAGAACTACACCTGAGCCCATGTAGGAGGACTCACAAAAATTTCTTTAAAAGGTGCATTTGAAGTTTGTGTAAAATGACGAGGGGTGTCATTCTGATGGACAAGGGAAGTTTGGCTGTGCCTGCATGCTGAGCATAAGGGCCTAGTGTTCCTACTCAGAGGTGAGGTGATAACTTGCTTTGGGGGATATTTTTTTATAATGTTGATGCTGGCTTTTTGAGTGTTTTTCTATGCAATGTGTGTGTGTCTATGTGTGTGAGTGTGTATGATGGGAAACACGCGAGTGTGTAGTAAGAACTGTGGTTTCACTGTATGGAATTTGCTACTGGCAAGTTATTTTAGCATTGAGTCCAAGATAAATACCAGTTAGGCTTATGTTTTTGCATGTGCTTTTTTATCCTGAAATGTATTAAAAGTCTTCCAAAATGTGGGAAGTTGCACCTTGGATTTCACATTTTCCTTGGGGCTGACATTCCCAGTGCATGTTGCTTCATTTTCTGATTCTGCTTTATTTTTTGTTGTTTAGCAAAAGGGAACCATAGAAGAAAAGGCTCCAGACAAGTGTTTGTCTTTGTTCTGGGGGCTGGCTTCCCTGACTTTCCATGAAGAATTTTCTTCTGCACTGTTCTACACACCATGGGAGTCTCTAGACCTTCTTTCCACACTCCTGTTGTTCTGATTTATTTCTTTCGACTAGAAATAGGATTAAGCAGAATGGAAGGGTACTGACTTACTTGAAGTTGCCTTGTTAGCTTCCTTAATGTACATGTAATACAAGCAACAGACTTTAAATTGAAGACACTCCACTGTGTCATTTAAAATTATTTTCTCTCCAAGTACCTTTCCCTTTCAGGTCTTCTTTGCATGGATACTTGGAATAACACTTATTTTTTTCCCACTGAAATAGTGTGTCAGACCCAGAAGTGGGCTGTGACCCAGCTGACGCTTTTTTCCAGTTCCAGAGAACACACATGCCCTTAATAAGCACCACATTATTTCTCACATGCCATCTGACAGACTAAGTATGTGAAAAAGCAAAGGCTCTGGAAGCCCTCATGAAGAAGCACTGCAGTAGGACTGCTTAGGAAGCCATTGCTTATGGGTCAGCTGGGAATCTGGTTTTATGCTGGCTTTTTCTGGAGTTTTTTGCCTTTTCTGAGGGAATTTGTGATATGTGCATCTTAGTGGGTGTTTTTCAATCCCTGAACTCTGGTCATAGAATTATAGAGTGTTTAAGGTCGGAAAAGACCTCTAAGGTAATCAAGTCCAACCAGTAACCCAGCACTACCATGTTCACCACCATGTCCCAAAGTGCCACATCTACACACCTTTTTGAACACTTCCAGGAGTGATGATGCCACTACCAATAGAGCATCCTATTCCAACACCCGACTACCCTGTCAATTAAGCAATTTTTCCTAGTATCCAATCTAAACCTCCCCTGGTGCAACTTGAGGCATTTTTCTCTTGTCTTGTCTTCTGTTACCTGTGAGAGCAGACCACCCCCCTACTTTGCTACAATATTTCAGGTAGCTATAAGAGAGCAGTGAGGTCTTCCCTTGCCTTACTTACTCCAGGTTAAACAACCCCAGCTCCCTCAGCCGCAACTCACAGGACCTGTGCTGCAGACTCTTCACCAGCTGCATTGCCCTTCTTTGGACACATTCCAGCATCTCAATGTCTTCTTGAATCAAGGGGCCCAAAACTAAACACAGAATTTGAGGTTTGGCCTCACCAGTGCTGAGTACAGGGGTACAATCACTGCCCTGGTCCTGCTGGCCACACTATTGCTGATACAGGGCAGGATGCCACTGGCCTTCTTGGACACCTGGGCACCAGGCCCTTTTTTTGGGGTAGCTTTCCAGCCACTCTTCCCCGAACCTTCATGAGGTTGTTGTGGCCAAAGGGCAGAACCCAGCACTTCTCCATGAATCACATACCACACATACCATTGGCCTTGGCCCATCGATCCAACTTGTCTAGATCCCTCTGCAGTGCCTTCCTACCCTCTTGCAGATCAACACTCCCACCCAGCTTGGTGTTCTCTCAGAACTGACTGGGGGCACTTGATCTCCTCATCCAAATAATTGATAAGGATGTTAAACAGGACTTGGAGCCAACACTGAGCCCTGGCAACTAGCAGGGCACTGAGCCTGGCAACTAGCAACTGGACATCAATGGGATTTAGTTCCAGTAACCACAAATATTTGGGCCCAGCCATTCAGCTAGTTCTGAATCCAGCAAAGGATACACTCACTCAGCCCATGTGTAACCAGCTGTTCCAGGAGAATGCTGTGGTAAATTGTGTCAAAAGCTTTTTTGAAGTCCATGTAGACAACATCCATGGACTTTCCCTCTTCCATTAAGTGGTCACCTGGTCATACAAGGTGATCAGATTGGTCAAGCAGGACCTGCCTTTCATAAACCCACACTGGCTGGGTCTGATCCCTGGGTTATCTTGCATGTATTTTGTCATATAATGGCACTCAGGATGACCTGCTCCAGGACAGTCCCCAGGGTCAGGCTAACAGGTCTGTGGTTCCCTGGATTCTTCTTCTTGTGGATGGTAAATGGGTCATATTTGCTAACTTCCAGTCAGCTGGATCCATTTACCAGTCAGGACCGCTGGTAAATGATGGTAAAGTGGCTCTTTGAGAACTTCCACCAGCGTCCTCAGAACCCTCAGTTAGACCCCACTCAGCCCCATAGACCTGTGTGTGTCCAAGAGGCATTTCAGGTTGTTGATCATTTCCTCCTGGGCTGTGAGGGCTTATTCTACTCCTGGTCTCTGTCTTTCAGCTCAGGGGCTGAGTACCCTGAGGACAACTGTCCTTGCTATTAAAGTCTGAGTCAAAGAAATCAGCCTCTTTTCCTCATCCTTTGTCACTATGTTTCCCTCTGCATGCAGTTAAGAATGGAGGTTCTCCTTAGATCTGTTCTTGTTGCTGATGTATTTGCAGAAGCATTTTTTATTGTCTTTTATGGGATAGACAGATTAGAATCTCACTGGATTTGGCCCTTTTAATTTCTTCACTGCATAACCTCACAACATCCTTTTAGTTCTCCTGAGTTGTCTGTTCCTTTTTCCAAAGGTCATTAACTCTTCTTTTTTCCCTGAATTCCAGCCAAAGCTCTATGTTCAACCAAGCTGGTCTTCCCTGACTGCTTGTCTTCTAGCATATGGGGACAGCTCCTGTGTTCCTGTGCTTTTAGGATTTCCTTCTTAAGCATGTCCAGCCTTCTTGGACCCCTTTGCTCTTCAGGACTGCTGCCCAATGGAGTCTTTCAACCTAAACAGGCTGAACTCTGTCCTCCAGAAGTCCCAGGCACCAGCTCTTCTGTCCCCCCTCCTTCTATCTCTGAGAACCAAAAACCCCATAATTTTGTGATTGTTGTGCCCAAGATGGCCTCTAGTGATTACATCACCCACCAACCCTCTCTGTTTGCAGGAGCTGCTGTTCCTGTGTGTTGGCTCACACAGCAGCTGTGTCAGAAAGTTCTCTGCCAAAAACTCCAGGAACCTCCCAGACTAAGGCATTGTTTGAAGGCAAGACCTTCACAGGGGTAAGTAAAGCACTTGCAGTTCATAGAACTGAGAGAAGTAGTCTTGTTGGCAAACTTGGTTTATATTCTCTTACAAACCTGCTTCAGTTGACATTTTGTCTGCTTTGCTATCATTTTTTAAACAATTTTCAATGACACAAGAAAACCCCCAAATATAAGAGGGGCTAGTGCTGTTCTAGACCCTTTTCTTCTGAAATTCTGCTACAACAAAACCAGCAACCAGCAAGAAGAATGCATTGGACTTTTTTTTTCTGTTTTGCCTATGAGTAGATTCTTTTTTTCAAGATCAAATCTGTAATTTTTTAGTAGATTTCATTTAATGAAAAGGATTTAAAAGGCAAATAGGATTTTGGATTGGCTGTATATAGAGCATAACCTTACTAAGAATACGCAGACAATTAAAGATGTTATTTAACTTCAGAAATTCTGCTTGCAAACTCATAGATACACATCTATGATCAAAGAACCTTTCTTATCAAGATACCATCTCAAATATTTGTTTCTATAAAGATTTGATAACAAAGCATCTTTAAAAACAAGCATGAAAGAGCCACAATAAAAAAGACTGACACTGTATAACTGAAGCAAGTGAAAAGGGAATTCTGCCTTCCTACAAGTCCCTTCTGGCTTTGGTTTATCCTGTGGCCCTCTTCAGTATCATACAATTTTATTTAGGCACCAAGAGAAGTTACTAAATTTTCAGGAGGACTGAGAGCTCAGCTAAGGTTTCTCTGTTGCATGGATGCTGGCCCCTTTGTTTCACCCTACAGAGGTAGGAAATAACTATCAAAGCTTTTTTCTCTTTTATTTCTTGCTATACTTTGTTCCAAAGGAAGTGGGTTCTGGAAACATTCACCATTGTAAATCATGGCTTAAATTTGATACTTGGTCATCTGTTTAACTGCTGCTCCGTTTTCAGACTTGCACCCAATACTGCATCATCAGGAAAACAAGAGGGTGCTGTATTGTCACTTGAAAAAATCAAAATCATAATGGATAGTGTAATCTACAGTAAAATTACAGTAGGAAATTGTCAGGAAAATGCTGATATTAAAGAGTCCTTTATGTTTCAAAATTAAAAGTGGCTATACATCCTATTTATTGTGTTCCATGAATATTTTCCCATTCTTTTATGATTATATCTTACACTAACTGATAAAATCTAAGCCTTTCATCCACCACAGATGCTCCATATTCCAGCAGGCCTTTGATCCAATATGATTGTCTTGAATAGCACTATAGGGTCAAAGCATTTTCACCAGAGCTTTTTGAGCTGCAGCATGTTTCATAAGGGGGTCCTTTAATTGAGATTTCTTTTGCCACTGCAATGGAAAACATAGATTTGTGATCTGTCCCTTATAGGATATTAAACAAAAATTATGCCATCATTATTGGATTAGTTACCTCAGTGCTTTCAGAGATTAACTTGTTATCATTACATTTTTCTAAATGGCTTATTGCTTTTTTAATACAAATGGATTTTGAGTGGCCCTGAAGTAGAAAATTAATAAAGGGACAAACTGTGTAATCTTTTAGACTAATTAAAAATGTGTGACTCTAAGCTTCATACATTTAAACTTGATTTAAATTCTCTCCTGTATCTTTATCAGGGTTCAAATTCCCTTCTGCATTACCATGGAAGGAAAGTTCCATGCTTAGTAACTTAGGAGGAAGTATTGAGGAAGAATTTATCTTTAACTAGTTGAGATGAGATGAGATGAGCTGAAGTGAATGTGGAAATATGATACACAGAATTTACACAGAATATGATACATGTGTAAATGCAAAGAATTTAGATCATGTAGTCTGGTCAGGTATTTACTTCATGATCTTCATACGTATCTCAAAATACGTTGCTGAAAACAGATGTCCGCTGGGTCGGCAGAAACACAGCCACGACACTGGTCTTCTTCACAAACCCTCTGAAAAAAATGGCATGTCTAGGTACATGCCCATTTAAGCAGTTTGTCATAGCCTGGGAACAATGATGTACAGCACTCCATAGCATACAAAATTTGAAACTACATGTTGTTTGCAAGTGGCTGAAAGAAGACATTCTGCCTCTTTGAAATGTGCAACTTTGTATGCTGCTATGTACAATAATTTATACACATTCAGTAAGTTTATGCAGAAGCATCTTTGTTAGGTTTTAATATCTTTACAGTACATGAGATCAAATGAAGAGGAAAACTCCAGGAATAAATAAAAGGAAACTTGCAATCCTATTAAAAGAACGCATTAGTTTACCCATAAAATGCTTCCTCCAAGAAGTGTATACACCCTTCAATAAATCATCTTTCTAAAGAATAAAATGCATCCAAATAGTTTTTCTGGGAATTGTCATTAGTGGCTCTGGCATAGCAGTAAAACACTGTAACTTTGGGTATAGATTAGTTTAATCCTTTGTGGAACCTGACATTATCATGTGACATGTACTGTGTCAATTGGCTTGACTTCAGACTTGTGAACAGAATTCGGTGGATGTTGCTTACTTGATCTGCGACTTCTGAATGTTGTTGCAGTGGCTGTATCTTTTTTATTAAAATACAGAAATTTGTGATTGTTTCTGGTTCCCAGTGTTCTGTTTTGGACCTCCATACTGCTTATATATGTTCACTTACATTTTTTACTTAGATATTTACTTGCATTTGCTCCAATTTTCCCCTTCTTTTCATATAAGAAAATAGAGACACTTGAGTTAGGTCTTCTAAACAGGTGTCAGGTAATGTAGAAATAATAAATTATAAAGTGCAAGGCCCCAAAAAATTTTCCTTTTATTTTCATGCAACCTACTCTGTTCAAGAAAAATACCCTTTCTATCCAGATAAGTGACATCTAAGTATCCTCCCAAGGAAAAAGTCTGTTCATATGAAGAAGAGCTAATTCATTGAACAACCCAGTGAAAACAAAAATATTTTCAAAGGTGTAGGAGGCTTTTTGGTTTTTTTCCAAGTATTTGTCCACAGGAAGTTAAGCTGCATTTTAAAAGCTGGGGCAAATATTTTGCCAGTATACCTCCTGGACATCTGATATGGATTTCTGACTGAAGCTATCCATTTGGTGAGAAATTTTTGTTCAGGGTAATGTGCAACATGCTGGACAATCAGATACTGCTAAATTCGGGTATATATCTGGGGTGCTGATAACTGTGTTTTGGAATAGTGTTTTTATTATTAATTGCCTGGTTGAAAGACTTAAACCATTTGGTGCTTGGACACATTGGAATCCTTTAAGTAAATAGTTTAGTCTTGGCATCCTTTCACTGTAACTGCTGCAACTTATCCAGTTAATGTTGAAGGGGTGGATGTTTCATCTTGAAGCACATTTAGAAGGACAAAATTTGGTTTTATACACACTGTCTCTTACACTAAATGCACAGATTTTCAAACACTTTATAAAAGTCCATAATTCATGCCCAGCCACAGGCAGGATTTGCAACTATTTCAGCCTAAGTTGGGAAAGCACCTTTTTCTTTGTTGGAGAAACCTGCATTTCTTAGACTGCCTTGAATTCAGGTTAGGAGTCTGACATCATGGACTGCATTCAAGTATTGCTATCAGAATTTGGTGACAGAGAAAGAAAATTTACATTTAAACAGATAGTACAGTCATGTACTAAGCATACTCCTATATGAATAACAATATATTACAATAAAAATAGTCAAGCTTCAATCCTGCAAATCTTTACTAAGTGCTTAACTCTCACAGGACTCCTAAGTCTGTGAAACTAAGCAGACGTGTAACTATTTCCAGGATTTGTGCCTTAGGACTTTTCTGTATCCTATGAACCTCCATGAAGGTCAAGTCTGGGATATTTAAATGCCTTGTTGAGGTATTGAAATATTTTTGAAAGTAGAAGATACTAATATGCCAGTGGAAATAATTTAAAAATAGGATGGAACACCTATCAGGATCTGCATGTATATCTATGTGTACAGAAAGCAAGCAAATACCTACAGGTGCACTTCAGCAGAAAAGATACAAGAATTTGTAGTGCAACAGGACATCAACAGGGTTCCTGGAATCATCTTTTACTCTACAGCACTGAGTACCTTAAGAAAATAGTTAGTTTCACTGCTGCAATATAATTTGCCCAGTAAAACTTTAGAAACTTCCCCATCTACTGCAGCTTTGGTGTTCTTTTCCCTGGTCCTGAGCAGCTCTGGAGAGCCCGGCTAAAGGTGCCGTTTCTTGGCTGGACCGGGGTGCCGCATGGCCCGGACGCTGTGGCGTTCAGCGCACTGGGGTGGGGCTGGCCACGCTCTGCAACCGGCGCTGGGATGAGGCAAAGAGAAGAAGGAATGTCCACTCTGTCCTGCGTGGCTGGAGAGCTTTTATTGTCTGCCCCCAGCACCTGCATGGACAGAAATGGCGGTGAACAAAGGGGCGCGTGGGGTTTTATAGGGGACAGGCTGACGGGGGTGGAAGCCCCTCTTGCTCAATGGGGACAGACAATGGGAGTGACATGGACTGCAGCGCCAATGGGGACACGACAGGGGTGTGTACAGGGTTCTGGGATGAACAGGAACACAGGGATAGGGTAACTGACATAGAACTCTCAGGAGTGAACAGCGGGGTGGTTACAGGACTGGCATGGGGATGCTCCAATGGTAAGTGACCCAGAGCGGACCACCGCGGGGGGAACATGGGGATACACAGGGGTACACAGAACCAGGAAACTAACATATATCAGAACCCCTAACACCCAGCCCAGGATGCAACAGGAACCCAACAGTGGCTCAGCAGGATGTGTTGATACTTTGTTTTGTCTTATTAAAAGTGGTGAAGTCAAATCCCAAAGCCCTGCTGCTTCCCTCTAAGTGTAATCACTCAGGGAGTTAAACTCTGGTGAAATAAAAGTCTGTCATTTGACATGAACAGAACTGTTTTTATGTACTCATAAAGGTGACAAACTTCAGGTAGGTCATTTCACCTCTGAGAAAAGTCAGTACTTGTGGGAGGGGTCCCTGCACTCCCCTGGGAGGCGATGTCAGTTTAGAAGGACTTATCAATCACTTGTTACCTGCCTCAGTTACTTGTCTGTCAAAGTTCAGCATACTCCCCAGTTCTAGAAAGTTTGTTGCTTCTGTTACCCCCATTGGTCCCTGTTGGAAAACCACTCTGTTGCAGCGCGCTGTCACGGGGCGTGCTGGGCGGCGAGTGCAGGCGTGCGACCATCCCCCTGCGAGTTCTGCAATCCCAGTTATCGGCAGGTTCGGCGCAGGGACAGATAACGAAGACACGGGTCTTGGGGGAAACCAGAGTGTATTTATGGGATGGACAAGATGGAGCCCCAAGACCATACTCAGGGGGTGAACAGAAATTTTATACAGTAACTTAGGAGGAGGGGTGCAGGAACATTAACCAATGAGGGTAAAGCTGAGGAGTGGTCTAAAGAGGGACTAAACTATTATAAACCTATCAGGAGAAGTAGGGGAGTGGAATAACACAAAGTAACAAATAGGGTATCGAGTATAACAAAATAGACAGGGAACACTCTGGAAGGAAGGGTAGGGATAGGGAGGATTGACAAGGAACATTCTGGAGAAAATAGGTGGGGAAAGGGAGGACTGACAACTTGGAATGGAGGGGGTTAGGGAGGACCTGGGGAAGATTGGCAGCTTGGGAGAGGAGGGGATTAAGGAGGAGAACAGGGGGCAGACATGAACTTCAAACAAAACACACTACAACATCTCCCCCTTTTCTTTTATAAAAGTGGAGGAGAGCTCTAGGGTTCAAATAAATTAATAAAGGGTATAAATAGTCCAGAATTCATCTATCAAATACAACAAAATTCATCATGTAACTAATACAACAAGATTCATACAAATCATTATAATAACAGAAGTAACTCAAAGACTATTGAACAGAGATAAACTAGCGATATGATATATAAGTAAAATTAAAGAGGAACATTGGGTATCATATATAGTAAATTACTAAAACATTAATGACGAATTAGAAATTATCATAAAAAGATAAACTAATCACAGTTATAACGCATTGGTAAGAATCTTCTTCACGCAAAAAACTTAGTATAAAATGAACAAAATTATCATATACATTGGAAGGATCAGTAATAAGAACTGAAGCGGAACTTGGGGGCACATCATTTTGAGCTGGAGCCAGGTTTGAAGCTTGACTTATCTGGAGATCCACAGAATCAGATTTTTGGGGGTTTGATGATTATCCGAATAAGATTAATTTTAAATTTTGCTTGATGAAGAGTGACTCTTCTTTCTATAATATATAACTCAATAAACAAATTATTAAACTTGACGCTTATGAAGGAACTAAGGCAGGGACAAAGGAATAAGAATTGATCTACTGATTCCTTCCATAAATGAAAACCGTATTTTAAATTATTGAATACCAATTAAAATACTTTGAAAGTCAAGTATATAAAAAACAACACCCCTCATTGTAAACACTGTGAATATTGTCCCTTTGCGGGGCCCTTCGCAAAAAAGGGGCAATATTCAGAGCATGGGGGAGTGTATGAAATCAACTGAACTATAAAAACTACAAAATTCATTAATAATTTGGAAATCAAAAGGAACATTGAGTAAGGTTAGGCTAGGGAAATGGATAGGGAACTTGGGCAGTCACTTCTGCATAATTTTATTTTTATTTACATTTAATTATTTATTTTTAATTTCATTCTGATGAAAATAATTTTTGCAAATCCGTGATCTGGAACGGTCTCCATAAAGGCCTCGAAGGATCGAGACCCTTAGGGAGATCTCACCAAAAATTGAATTCCAATCGAATTTGAAATTGGTTCAATTCACAAGCAAATTATAATCATATTAAGGACTGCACCAAGTATGATGGGGTAGCGGTGAAGGGATGGACCTGGGCGCCGCCATCTTAGAGGGAAACAAGATGGCGGGTTCCCGGTCCGGGTTTCCGGCTCCACCTTCCTCCAAAGGAGGTCCCTCCAGAAGGGGGAGTGGTCTCCTAAGAAGGGCGGTCCTCTGATGGGAGGTCCCATAGGCGATCCTCCCCCCAGAGGAGGAGCCAGAAGAAGGATTAGGGGATGGTCCAACCCCAGCTCCCAACAGAGGGGACTGACCTTCTACACGAAATGCATGTAGTGGCCTCTGCGGAAGGGGTGGGGCTGGTGGGAAACTTGGGGCCGGAAAAGAAGGGTTAAGGCGGGAAAGGGGGCTCCAAGAGGCACGGCCATCGCCATCTTGGAAAGGGATGCCGGGTACACTGCAGTTTCCTCGAGAGGTCTGAACAGTGTCCGGCGGGGCACTTGGGGTGGTGTGGCCAACACCATTCCCAAGGGAGGATAGGGTAGGGTTTTGGGGAGTCCAAGGGACAGCGGGCATAGAGAGCTTCATGGAAGCTACAGGGGAATCTACAGGAGAGGGGCCCAACACAGCTGGAATTCGACGAGGTGAATGAGGGTTGGGGGCCTCTCTTACAATATCTCCCATAGTTACCAACGTGTCTCCATTTGTTGTTGAATTTCTGTCCCATTTTTGTTTTTTCTGTCCCCTCCACCCTCATGGGATGCCTCAATTTCTTGGGGGAGAGCCCAGAATTAGGAAGAGAGGGCAGAAAAAAACACTCTTCTAATAAGAAAAATGAATCCTCCCAGGATGTCCCAATCCCTTTTGTCTCCCAACTCTGTGAAGAAAAACTCAGGAGGGTACCCTGTGGTTTCCGCAAGCTCAGCCACAGCTTTTGGAAACCAAAACCACCCGCCCCTCAGGGATATACCCTGCTTTGGCTCACTTACCCTCCGAGCCCAGGTGATTGTGGATTTGGAGAATCTTATTAGGGTGCGCCGACCTGGTGTAAAGCCGATAAACTGGGGACCTTTTCCTTCCCGGCTTGGCACCTCCAGGGACCTTGGTGTTCCCGGTGCTTCAAGGCCCGTCCCCGGAGCCTTGGGCGCGGCCACTATCGGTCCCTGGTGCGCTCGTCCCGGTGCAAGTGCCTTGCCTCGGCTCAGCCCAATATGAGCCGTCCACCAAGCCGCCTCTCTTCGTGCTTGGGGTAAGTCCACCCCCTCAAGGCACAGCCTGGGGTGGAGAGCACACCGGCAAGGATGATAGAGAGAGTCCTGGAGCCTCAATCTTCCCCACTCAGCTCCTCTTAGGGTCTTTGGCAGAACTCGTTGATGGTCCCGGTCGCCGATGTTCTTCTTCCCCTCTTCCTCCTCAGTGAGGCAGGCGCCCCCACAGATTGACCCGTTTATTTTAGAGGACGAAGAAGGGAACCATCCTCTGCTACCATTTGTTGCAGCGCGCTGTCACGGGGCATGCTGGGCGGCGAGTGCAGGCGTGCGACCATCCCCCTGCGAGTTCTGCAATCCCAGTTATCGGCAGGTTCGGCGCAGGGACAGATAACGAACACACGGGTCTTGGGGGAAACCAGAGTGTATTTATGGGATGGACAAGATGGAGCCCCAAGACCATACTCAGGGGGTGAACAGAAATTTTATACAGTAACTTAGGAGGAGGGGTGCAGGAACATTAACCAATGAGGGTAAAGCTGAGGAGTGGTCTAAAGTGGGACTAAACTATTGTAAATCTATCAGGAGAAGTAGGGGAGTGGAATAACACAAAGTAACAAATAGGGTGTTGAATATAACAAAATAGACAGGGAACACTCTGGAAGGAAGGGTAGGGATAGAGAGGATTGACAAGGAACATTCTGGAGAAGAGGGGTGGGGAAAGGGAGGACTGACAACTTGGAATGGAGGGGGTTAGGGAGGACCTGGGGAAGATTGGCAGCTTGGGAGACGAGGGGATTAAGGAGGAGAACAGGGGGCAGACATGAACTTTAAACAAAACACACTACAACACCACTCCTCCTCTGTACCCCCATTGGTTTGTTGTGTATCACCTCATCCTGTCTCCTCCCCGTTGCCTGCTACCCATTGGTCGATTCGTACCCTGACCACTCCTACTCCCTTGTCCTTATATACCCAGTCCCACCTTCCCTTGGGGCTCTTGGAGTCTGCCCCCTCCTTGAGTGCTTGTTTCCCCGTCTCCTCTACCCGCTCCTTCGTCTTCCCCACAATAAAGCCTCGTGGATTACAGCTGCCCAGGAGACCTCTCGTCTTTCTTGGTGGAGTTATCCGGGTACCATTGTCTCCTCCCCACGGACCGGTTAGCCGAGGATCCTTCCCCGGACTGGCTGGGCACCTGGGCAGCCCCAGAGGCATTTATATTATTACAAGTACTGAGGTAAAATCTGCAAATATTAGAGAACTGGCAACATAGAGAACTTTTTATAGAGAACTGGCTTTATCTGTACCTGGACTATGTTTGTATTAACATAGTATAAACACATTATAGGCAGTTACAAGTAATGTTTTTTTAATAAACATACAGAATGTCTATTTTTTTTTAACCCCAGCAGCAATTTTTCAATAACAGTGTCTTTACAGTGTTTTGTTTTTTAAAATCTGAATATTACAAAAATATAAACCCATGTGCAGATGACTGTTCTGAAAGATATCTGACCTCTCAGATATGTAAGTTTCAAGATTTATTTTGTAGAGCTTAAATCAACCCATGGTTTATTCCTAACTGTGCCCATCTCCAATTCTGAGCAGGAATAATTCCACTGAATGCTCCTATTCCATTCCAGCAAATTAATTCCAAATGTATTTTTTTGATTTCATCTTTTCCTACTATACTGTCTCCCCAGAAGAAGTTTTAAATTGAACTATTTATTATTTATAGGCTCTTGTTAAAGACTGTAAAACTCTGCCTGTGTTAAATTTTCATTTTGGCCAGTTGGCCAGCTGGTATTTTGAATGATCCTGTCTTTGTGCAACCACACTACATACTTAGAAGATGCAGTTCTTATTTCTTGGGGAATAAATGCTCATATCAAAGACTTTGTTTCCTTGGTAGGCAATAAGATGCTATATTTGCCAGCAGATATGAAAGGCTAATCAGATAAACTGATATGAAAATTGTCAGAGTGCTACACTTCCATTTTTCATAATAAGGATAATTAAAACTGTATGGAATGCTGAGAGGTGACTCAAATAATTGACTGGTTAATGTTAAGAAGGTGTAAATTCTCCAGAAAAGCCCTGTGCATACCACCTGAAAATGCAACCCATGAAATAAATCCATCTGCCTACATTTGTTTTAACAGTAATACTGACCTTGGAGCAAGGTATTTCCGAAGGATTTTTAATGACCAGCTGGAGTTAATAGCCTCTGGCTGTACCTCAGGCTTTAAACTCAGCCTAGCAAGCCATTAATTCCTAGGAAATTCTCTGTTCCTTGGCTGTTACTGCCTAACAGCATGACAACCTAGACTGTAAATAGCTCTTAGCAGAGAAAATTATATTCTTAAATGCACATAGTACCTTCCTTCAGAAAAGACTCTAAACTATTTACAAGGTGAGGGTTCTGAAAAAGAAGGTAAACAGAAATTATTATATTGCTGCAAAAATAGTCTTTCATAATGGACAGGTCTAAGCAGATGCATATTCCCAGTAAGTCTCTGAGAAATTAGACACCCTTAGAGCTGTGTCATTGCCCACTGCTGGTGTTTCTGCCTGTAGGCTAGGGAAGCATCAGCATTACCCTCTTCTACTGCTGGCTATTGGCCAACACAGTTGGAGTTTTGTGCACATTTATAAATCTTCTGGGGAAATACATCAAGTGTCTGCAAATCTCTGTCACCAGAGAACCAGAATGGCAAAGAAGAAAAAAAAGTAAGTTGTTTGTGATTAAGTCTTTTTGTGTACATACAACATCTAATACATCTAAGGCAATAGAGCCTTATCTGCAGTGATTGCTTGCTGCAGGTGAGGAAAATGTTATTACTGAAAAGGATGAGCCAAACAAAATCATTTTTGATTGCTGCCATGTCTTCAAAAACATCTGCAATGACATTAGTAAGTATGACATTAGTAAGTATGAGATTAGTAAGTATGAAGAGTCAGATTCAGTGACTGATAAACCAGAGGAAGCAGTTCTCTGGAAGCCAGAGTTTCTAGCTTATTCTGTAACACCAGCGTGGTCAGAGTGGCACATTCAGGCCATTTCCCATTCAAGCACAAACACTGGTGAGGTGCCAAGGAATTTAGTCCTGATGCTGGGAAACTGTAAGCTCATGTTTAGCAGCATGCACATCAGTTGTACTTGCCAAGTACTCTGCCTAGCCTTAAGCACAGGTCCCAAGACTTCGCCAGGCTATTAGAAAAGGCTGTGCAGAAGGCTTTGCTACGTATGCAGCTACACTACACAGAACCACAGAGCATCTAGAGCCTGAAATTTATTCATAACAACCCACTGCTAAACCCATCTGTTTCAGATTTGTGCATGAGGAGACTAATACTACAGATTTGTAACAGTGCTAAATATAATATGATAAATATCTTTTGTCACATGTTGGTTAAGGAATTTTATAATGTGGATATGAATAAAAACCAGTGATGAGCATAAAACTACTACAGAAATCAACCTCAAAAAGCCACAGAAAAAAACCCCAGTGCTCTTCTGATAAAGAGTATTTTGCAGCATTGATCTTTTAAATTTTATCATCATTTGTAACTGGCCTACTATGAATTTTGTAGGTCTAACATGGTTACAAGTTCTCTGAACAAGCACTAATACATTTTATTATAATTTTAAATAGAGTGCTGCTGAAGCTAGCAAAATGACAGTTAGAAACCTGTTTTTCATTTGTTGCAGACTTCCTGAAAATACCTCTTGTGCTTTCTCCCTGTTGTTTCTTAATTAGACTCTCTTTATCCCATGACAAACAGCTACCACACTATTACACAAATACAGATCATATGCGTTTTCAGTTCCCATTCATGCACTGGCACAACTCAGAGCAGCACTAAAATCATGTCCATTTCTGATTCCTCTTAGTGATACATAGCGGCCATAACTGAACAGAATGCCTGGCAAAGTATGAATCATCAGAATGTCAGCAGCACAAGAGCAGCTCTTACAAAAGATGCACAAGGTCTTGCTGATGGAGCTTTTGCTGCACCCTCCTTACACCTTGAGAAAAAAATTAGATAGGGTCAAACTCCCTATCTTCTCATCCTTTTGGCCATTTGTTCCCATGTACAGCTTGGCTCTCACCCTGTGGCATAGCGAAGGATTTTTGAGAGGTAGTAAGTAATGCCACAGCCCCCACATAGGTTTTGAATATTGAGGACACTGGAAACACTGATAGATAATGTCTCCCTGACTAATTTAGTTACTTGTTTTACAAGTTGCATTTCACATGTTGTAATGTACAGCCACATATGATCATGTTTAGAACATTTCACTGCTGTATCCCATATCACAGACTCATAGAATAAGCTGAGTTGGAAGGGACCCACAATGATCGAGTCCAACTCCTGACCCTCCTGAACCGATCCCCGAGTCACACCATGTGCCTGAGAACATTGCCCTAATGCTCTAGAAATCTGTCAGACTGGTGCTGTGACCACTGCCCTGGGGATCCTGTTCTAGTGCCCAACCACCCTCTGGGGGAAGAACCTTTCTCAAGTTGGAAGAATGCCCAACCTAAATGTCCCCTGGCACATCTTCAGGCCATTACCTGGGGTTCTGTCACTGGGCATCACAGAGGAGAGATCAGTGTCTGCCCCTTCACTTCCCCTCTTGAGGAAGTTGTAACTGCAGTGAGGTCTGTTCTCAGTCTTCTCTTCATGCTGAACAGACCAGGTGACCTCAGCCACCCATAGAGATTCCCCCAAAGGCCCTTCACCAGCCTTATGGCACTCCTCTGGATGCTGTCTAACAGGTTAATGTATTTTCTATATTGCGGTGTCCAAAACCAGTAAATACACTAAGAAACCACAAAGAAGGCTTTTTACATTCTAGATACTTGCCCAGTGTCACTTAAAGTTTCCTTCTCAGTTACTAAAGTTACTGATGCTTTAATTTTTTTCTTTACATTATGGCCTTATAGTATTTAGTCCTTGGAAAAGGCAAGGATTAATGACTTCCTAGAAACCACAAACACAAATAATAAAGATTCAGAGCAACCAGGCTTCTTTAGTCCTATCATATGAGTGTATTTTTTGATTTATAATAATTTTTATACTTGTTTTTTAAATCATATTCCTTAGTCCCCATTTCCACAACATTTTACAATGCCAGTATTACATTGCTCATTTACTAGATGGAGAAAAACAGCCACTTGGAGGAAGGGAATTTAGCTATGTATCATATTATTTCATGACAAAAATTATTTTGTGAGATCAAATATAAAAGAACCTCTAATGGCATTGTAGCTGCTGTCAAAGATTTTTAATGTCCTATGAAATGAAAGAAATATGTAAAGGTAAAGAAATACATAGGTAAATCTCAGGTTTGAGCTAAAGCTCTTAAGCAAACTTCAGGGGACACCTCTGAGAGATAACATGAAAAACAAGGAATGTGACATTGTGCATACAAGAGAAACAGGGGCATGCAACTGTTAATAAAATCTTTTATGGAGCAACAAACTCTATGCCTTAAATTTAGGATTGCATGAACAGCCTTATGAGCTTCTGGGCTCCTACTCTGTGATTTTTAATACATTAAGATTTATTTTATAGCTGACAATAACTTGGCATTGTGATGTTCAGATTTTGATTAATTCAACACAATTAAAAAAATGTATTTATTTGTAGTTTACAGGTGCATATTCTCAGTCTTTTCTTCAACATAATATAATATTTATTTTGGTATTTCATTTTGCATGATGCATCTGTGTATATACCTCTCATTTATAGAGGTATTTGAAAAAATGTTCTCCAACCAGTCTTTATGTGGTCTCTACAAAGCTGTACAAAGCTCTTTTGAACAGTATGAATTATATTAATGCAAGTGATTATCAGTTGTGAATAAGATTCAGTGTATTAGATTATAGATAATTTAAAGATGACCCAATGTAAATATTCAGTTAATGATGCAAGAAATTAAGGAACAAAGGAACACTGTATTAATGAGGGAATGATGGGAAACAAATTTGTATTTCATTGGAGATGTCACAAGGAACGGATTAAATCTGAAGATAAACAAGGTTAAAGAAAGGTTAATACCAATAAAGGAAGAATGATTGTTAAAATTACTGAAAGGAGATTTATGAAAGCGTGCACTTCACCAGCTTGCAAATATGAGTACTGCAGGCAAAGGAGTGTGGATGGCAAACTTTTTAAAGAAGGATTGAAGGCAATGGAATACTAGAGTTATGCTTCTTTGGGGAGGTCAAAGAAGCATGATATTGCAGTGTCCAACAGGCTAAATGAAGGAATGAGAAATACAAGGTTTTCAGTTAATGTACAGAGACTGGGGTGGGTGGGGGGAAGTTGGCAATCCACAAACTGTTGTTCTTATTTTGTCATAGAGCTGTTTCAGCCACTTTTGATTAACACTGGAATAATTCCACAGACTTCTCCGTACTATTTTGGTAGCTAATTTAGGCAAGCTACTCAATAAGTGATCTTTTGCTACTTTTGATACTTAAATGGAGATCTTTTCCATTTTGAAGGGATCCCAACTGAGGGATTTTTTTTTTTTTTTTTTTGTGAGCCAGTGGTCTGCAATACTGAAAATATGTAATTTGTAGAGGCATAAAGGCTACAGTCATAGACTGGCCTATGTTGCTGTGAACAAATGATCATATACAACATTCAGCAAACACAGAAAAATGCAGACCATAAAGATGATTTTTTCGAACTGATTATCTAACAATGCCTGAATGAGATTTGGTTTAAAACCAAAAAGAAATATATTCTCACTGTCTCTCCATTCAGTCTTCTTTTCCTATGTTCTTTGGCTTTTTTTTTTTTTTTTAATAGTGAAGTCATCACAATACTATGGTGGAAATTCATGTATTGGGTAAATATTGGTAATTTCTTCACTTTCATCTAATGGACCGCATTTTTATTTACATGTTGGATCTGTTTGGTTTTGACAGAGACATAGGTTTGGCAAAGCTTATAAATGAAGAAGCAGTCTTGTTTAAAGCAAAACTATGCTAGTGTGGCAACTGTGCTTCCATTTTTAACAAAAGCATTTAATCCATATGATAAAAGGCAGTTATAGAGAAATTTATTCACTTACAGGCTTTTCTTTCCTCCTTTTATTCTTACACTTGTTTTATATTCCTTGGACAATTACTATCGTGCTGCATTTTTATTACATTTCTAGTACATTTAGTAAAGTTCTGTATTTAATGGAATTAGAACTTAAAAGCTGTTTTACTTGCAGTGTTTTACAGTGTTGTGGGCTTGTTTGAAATTTCAGTTTCAAGTAGTGACCAGCTTTCTCATACTTTTAAACTGTGAAGAAAAAATAATTTTTTGAGATTTACTTGCTTAATATCACCTGTAATAATCAGGTTTGCAAAGGAAAAAGCTAAAGACTTTCAGTGTGTGATATATTTGAGTTCACTGATTTGAGTTCACATGCTTTAGGATAGTAACTTCATTTTGTAAGATTTAATGCTTCACAACTTATAATGAGTTTGAATAATAATGGAATTCATTAAAGAATATGAAGTTTTGTAGCTGCATACCAATTCTCAAAAGGCAGTTTCCCATATCTCCAACCCTCTGAAAATTGGTTCAAGCATGATATTTATCATATTTTGCTGACTTTTTATTGTATTGTGTTTGCTTTTAGTATTGTGTTTGCTTTTACTATTGTTATTACCTGTGTTGTTAAGATGGTTTGCCCCTGTTGCTCCCCCATATCCCTTTGGTTCCTCCCTTGTCACTTTTCCCTTAGACTGCCCCTTGACTCAGCAGAACTGCTGAGTCATTCCTGTGTCCCCTCCCTGGTGCCTTGTCCATCACTCGGCAGCCCATTCCCACCACCTGGAAACTTCCATCAGGGGCGTCGAGTGATTGGATCAGGACCAGGGACCCCTCCCCTACCTTCCCTTAATAGGTTGTCCTCCCTGTCTGTTTCCCCAAAAGTCACTCCCTAGTTGGACCCTATTGGTTGTTCTCCCCTTCCACTCCCCCCTTTATAAGTCGCCGCAGAGTCCCTCTCGGGGCTCTCGTCGGTCGGCTGGAGTTAGGTGCAGTTGGAGCTCCTGGAGCTATCAGTAAAACCTGATGTTTGCCCCCGAGGAGAGTCAGCCTCTTTTCTCAGTGGTCTCGCCGTCCCGTCGCTCCTCCAGAGGCACTCCTGGCAAGCCCTTTGGGGAACCCAAAGGGAGTGCCCTCTGCCGTCGTCGTGTCGCCCGGCCGGGTCACTCGACCGGTATTCGAGTGGACACGACGGCAGCTTGGCGCCCAATGTAGGGCCCGAGAACACTGCCAGACCCCACGGAGGAGGTGACTGGACGCGGCGGGCGACCGTTCGTCTCTTCCAGGATCTTCCTGGTGGATTAGGCTGCTCTCCTGTGGCTCTGGACCTTTCACCTGTGGCTGTCAAGCTACCCCGGTGGGAGCAGACTCCGTTTTAGGGAGTTGCGCTCCCGGGGAAGGGTCTGGTAGCCTCTCCAGCACCCGAGAGGTCAGACCCCCACTGAGGCTCCCTAGCCGAGGATTTTTGTCCCAGTCCCGGACTTTCAGCTCCTGCCCTGCCTTGAAGTTCGCAACTTTGGTAAGTTGATTCTTTGTATCCCCTCTTTAGCTAGGGGAGGTTTCTAAGCAACTCTGCCCACTTTGTCTCGGGGCCCTTCTTTGTTTTCCCTTTGGGTGGGGAGGGGAGGTTTTCCCTTAGTTTTTCTGGGCAGGTTGCTAAGCAACCTCTAAGTAGGTTGCCGGGCGGCTAGGGCAGGATACATATTTGTTAGTATCTTTTCTCCTGGCTAGGGGTTGATTCTGCGAGACACTTGTAACAACTGACAGTATGGGTGCACGGCTGTCTGTCTCGCAGAAGAGGCTCTACTACCAAGTTGTGGGTATCCTTGCGGGGGGGGAACAGAAATTTAAAAAATCTGAAGTTCAGAAGTTTGTCCGATGGTTGTCCCTCCATTTCCCTGATGTTTTGGCTCAAAAATTACTGCAGGTGCTGTTTTGGGACAGGGTAGGGAATGAGATCCTGAGATTAGGGGATCCATCCCTATCCAAATTTACTTATTTGGCTTTACAAATTCGCAATATTGTCAAAAATGAAATGCAGGGACAGCCACCCGCTGACAAACTTCTCCCCAGTTCGCAACCCAGTTCGCAACCCGGTTCATCCCATCCTACCCCTCTTTCCTCTCCCGCTGTCCCTCGTTCGGGAATTCTGAAGGGAGCAACCCGCCATTCGGTGTGGGGTTGCCACTGTCTCCCCGGCTCCCCACAGAATTCTCGTGACCCCCACCCGGGCAGTCCTGGCCAGACTGCTCAGGATCTTTCCCATTCCCCAATCTCTCCTAAATGTACAGCCCTGTCCAGAAAACCCTCAGTTACGTTTAATGTCCCTGATCCCGTCTCCCCTCAAAATGGCCCCCGGGAGGCACAAGAAGGCAGGCGCCACGTGGCGTTTTCTGCTACTTTTCCTCCTTCTCCCCGTGATCCATCTCCCCGTGGTCCTCCTCCTTCTCCTCCCTCTCTTCCCCAAAGCCCCATCCTTTTGGAACCCAACCCCTCCCGGTCCTCTGGTTTTCCCACCCCTCCTACCTCTCCTCCCACCGACACCACCCACCCAAAGATGACATCACCCAATGCCCCTCCCACTGGTCCCATTGTTGTCCCTTCTGGTCCCGCCCCCAATTCCCACGGTTCCCACGACCCCTCTTCCGGTTCCCACGCTTTGGTTTCCGGGGTGGGGGATGGTGGGAACCCAGGCCTGCCTGGTACCCTTCCTACCCTTTCGGCTGCGCCGGTGTCATATGTCCCGCAGCCGGAGGGTAGACTCCTTGCCCAGTGGTCACTGATCTCTCAGCAAACCATCAAGGAATTGTGTAAGGCCCAAAAGCAATTTAAAAGAGAGAGTGAGTATTTTAGGGGCTTATTAAAGGCCACTTTAACAGCAAGTGAATACACTCTGGCAGACCTAAGGACTCTCTTCTCATGCCTGTTAACACAGACAGAGTTTATGTTATGGGAGGTGGCATGGGAGAGAGAGGTCCGAGCGGTGCTGCCGGAGTTGTGGGCCAATCAAGATACAACGTTAGATGCTGAGGGATGGATCTTGTCACTTGACCAGTTATGTGGGAAGGGGGATTGGGTATCAGGGCAAAAACAGGCCGAGAAGATCCCAAGGGGGGCTCTGCAGCAGAGCTTGAAGGCGGCTGAAAAGGCATTTTTTAAACTCAAGCCTGAAACACCAATAGACAATTATGTATATATTAAACAGTCGCCTTCAGAGTCTTTTGTAAGTTTTGTAGAGCGGTTGCGGAAGGCCATCGACCTGCAGGTGCCGTGTGAAGAGGCCAAGTGGGGGATCCTGACTGAGATGGCGAGGCTCAACGCCAACGAGCCCTGCAAAGCCGCCATCCTCAGTCTGCCCATGGATCCCACTCCCACCCTCCATTCGATGCTGGAGGTCTGCGAGAGGAAGGTCAACATTCCGCAGAGGGAGCTGCAGGACCGCCACCGCTCTACCAGAAAGATCTCTGCTGCAGACATGGTTAACATCAAGCCGCCTCCCATCCTGCCAGCTGTTCCACCTCGGCGATTCCAGGGAGCCTCGTCGAAAGGGACCAACCAGGACCAGTTGTGCCATTTATGTCGTCAAAAGGGGCACTGAGTTCAGCATTGCCCCTTGAGAACAGAGTTTTTCGATTTTAAAAGGAGACAGGGGCAAAGGGGCCCTTCTGAGGAGGGGACTCAACAGAAAAACTGAGTGGCCAGCGCAGTCCCTCCCTGCGCAAGGACAAAAATGGGGTGGGTCGGACATCATCTGTAGGGAGGGACAAAAACTTAAAGGACCTACCTGGGAATTTCGACACTCATACACCGGACTTGACTACAATCAAATCAATGGCTAGCACAGGAGAAGTTGGGGGGTTAGAATTCCCTTTAGGAGAACACCCGGACTATCCTAACCCCATTTTAACTATTCCTTCTTCTTCTGGCTCTTTTAGGCTGGCTTTGACAGAACCCTTACATCTGCGAGACTGCGATTGGCGGTTTGTGTCGGTCGACACTGAGACACCCGGGACCTGGAAGAAATTCCATTGTAAGTACATCGTCCCTGGGGACACCAAACACACGCCTCTCGACATTACCATTGCCCTGGGTCTGGTAACAGCTGATCCGGGGAACTTGGTAGTATGGCTGCACTGTACTCACCCTCCGGTGTACCTGCCGAAGGGCCAAGTGATCGCCCAAGCTCTCCCGGTACCTGAGCTCCCAGGGGACCCCGACCACCTGGGGTCCATCCCCACAGTGTGTTGGACTCGGGTGCTGGGGAGAGAGAAACCTAGGATTTCGTGCGGGCTGCATCGGGGAGGCGAGTACAGGTACATGAAGGGACTGTTAGACACAGGGGCAGATGTGACGATCATTCCCTCTCGGGAATGGCCGTCACATTGGGAGTTGCAAAACATGGCTGGACATGTACAAGGTGTAGGGGGTATTCAATTGGCGAAACAATCAAAGAGCATCGTAAAAATTGAGGGGCCGAATGGGCAATTGGCTTCTATACGCCCATTCGTGTTAGACTATTCGGAGCCCTTGTGGGGGAGAGACCTGATGGCCCAATGGGGAGTCACAATTGACATCCCGACTCCCCAGGTTTTTCGGGCGGCGGTCACTGATGAGCGCCCTACCCAGAAACTGAATTGGAAAACTGATGTTCTAGTATGGGTAGAGCAGTGGCCGCTTAGTAAGCAAAAATTAAAGGCGCTTGAGGAGCTCGTGGCGGAGCAACTAGCCAAAGGGAATATCCAGGAAACAACATCTCCTTGGAATTCCCCCGTCTTTGTCATCAAAAAACCAGGCAAAGATGAGTGGCGGCTTCTTCACGACCTCCGAGAAATCAATAAAGTGATAGAAGATATGGGCTCTCTCCAACCTGGGATGCCGTCCCCTGCGATACTCCCTGAAAATTGGAATTTGGCAATAGTTGATATAAAAAATTGTTTCTTCCAAATTCCCTTACACCCTGATGATGCCCCACGTTTTGCCTTCTCAGTTCCTACCATCAACCGGGAAGCCCCAAGGAAGAGATACCATTGGAAAGTTCTCCCTCAGTGGACGAAGAACAGTCCATCTATTTGCCATTGGTATGTCTCTTTCTTGCTGTCCCCTGTCCGTGCAGCCGTTGAGGGCGTGATTATACACCACTACATGGATGATATTCTTGTTTGTGCCCCCACCGACGATCTGCTTACCCACGCGCTTGAACTGACAATCAATGCGTTGATTGCTGCAGGGTTCGAGCTTCATGAGGACAAGGTTCAACGGATGCCGCCTTGGAAGTACCTGGGCCTGGAAATCAACAAGCGGACCATTGTGCCGCAGAAATTGGCTATTAAAAATAATATCAAGACTCTCGCGGATTTCCAGCAACTGTGTGGGTCTTTGAATTGGGTAAGACCCTGGCTAGGTATTACCAACGAAGACCTAGCCCCCCTTTTCAATTTATTGAAAGGGGGAGAGGAGCCAAGTTCTCCTAGGGCTCTTACCCCAGAGGCGAAAGCTGCACTGGAAAAGGTTCAGGAGACGATGTCTGCCAGGCAGGCCCACCGTTACCAACCAGGCCTGCCCTTTAAATTTATCATCTTGGGCAAGCTGCCACACCTCCACGGGATGATCTTCCAGTGGGAGATCATCCAGGGTAGGAAGAAGGACCAGGACCAGAGGGACCCACTCTCCATAATAGAGTGGGTCTTCCTCAGTCACCAACGGTCCAAGAGAATGACACGGCCACAAGAGCTGGTGGCAGAGCTGATCCGGAAAGCAAGGGTCTGGATCAGGGAGTTAGCAGGTTGCGACTTTACGTGCATTCACATTCCTTTAAAATTGGAATCGGGCCAATTCTCAAAAGGAATGTTGGAGCACTTGCTTCAAGAAAAAAAAGCCCTGCAGTTTGCACTGGACAGCTACACCGGAGAAATCTCTGTTCAGAGACCGGCCCACAAAATTTTCAATTTGGAAGTTCAATTTACATTGTCTGTAAAAAGCATTCAGAGTAAAACACCTCTTAAAGCTCTGACAGTTTTTACCGACGCATCCGGAGCATCCCACAAGTCAGTGGTGACTTGGAGGGATCCTCAGACTCAGCGGTGGGAGGCGGATATTGCCGAGGTAGAGGGATCACCCCAAATAGCTGAGTTGGCTGCAGTCGTCAACGTCTTTGAAAGGTTCTCTGAACCGTTTAATTTGGTCACAGATTCGGCCTATGTAGTGGGTGTAGTGTCCAGAGCAGAAAATGCAATATTGCAGGAGGTGTCCAACATCCCTTTGTATAAATTGCTCTCAAAATTGGTAAAATTAGTCTCCCACCGAGAGCAACCATACTATGTGATGCATGTGAGGTCACACACAGACCTGCCGGGGTTCATCGCTGAGGGCAATCGGTGTGCCGATGCCCTTGCAGCTGCAGCAGTTAGGATGGCCCCGCTCCCTGACGTGTTCCAACAAGCCAAGCTCAGCCACCAGCTTTTCCATCAGAATGCGCCAGGCCTGGCTCGTCAATTCCACGTTACCCGCGAACAAGCACGGGCAATTGTGGCCACATGTCCTTCATGCCAATCGCATTCCCTACCCTCTTTGAGTGCAGGAGCCAACCTTCGCGGGTTGCACAGCTGTGAGGTGTGGCAGATGGACGTGACTCATGTCACGTCCTTTGGCAGGCTAAAGTATGTACACGTCTCCATTGATACCTTCTCTGGTGCAGTGTACGCCTCTGCCCACACAGGGGAGAAGGCGGCAGATACAAAAAAACATCTAGTACAGGCCTTCTCCATGCTTGGCGTTCCGAGGGTCATCAAAACAGATAACGGCCCAGCATACAAATCCAAGGAATTCCGAAGCTTCCTGCAGCAATGGGGAGTAGAACATAAGACTGGCATCCCCTACTCCCCGACAGGTCAAGCCGTGGTGGAAAGGGCTCACCAGAGTCTCAAGAGGATCTTACACCAACAACAGCCGACTATGAAGGTGGAGCCCCCCCCAGGTCCGGTTGTCGAGAGCATTATTCACGCTGAATTTTTTAAATTGCTCTTTTGAAAATATAAACCCGCCGATCGCTAGGCACTTTACTAACAGTGCGCAAACCAGCCTAAAGGCCAGACCTCCTGTGCTGGTCAAGAATCCGGAGACGTGGGAGCAGGAGGGGCCCTATGACATGATAACCTGGGGGCGTGGGTACGCTTGCGTGTCCACTCCCTCAGGTTTGAAGTGGGTCCCCTCCAAGTTTGTAAAACCATATGTCCCGAAGCTCCCAAAAAATGATAGTAGTTCCCAGGTAGGAAATGCGGCGTGGAGGAGGAGGCGACGCCGGAGGTCCTCCCTTTAAAAGTCAAAGTTTTTAAGTACCTAACCCTGCCTTGTTTTAGTTTCCCCTACAGATTTCCTTTGCTGGTGTCCCAACCCTCGGTAACATCGGAGATGAGCCCCATCCTGTTTGTGATGCTGCTGAACATCATACGTCCCCAGCAGGCGTGGATAGTTCCTCAGCCACAGGCCAACGTTTGGACCACCCTGGCCAAAGCAATGAACCAAGATCATATATGCCTATCAACCTCCTCTGCCGCCAACCCTATGCTTTCCTGCCTCGTGGGGATCCCGTTAAAATTAAATGAGTTTCCTTTTGTTTTTCCTAAAGGTTCAGTTTCCCCCCGAAGGAAGACCCGCTCCTTTCTCATCAGGGAAGTTAACCCTTGGAAGGAGTGGGTCAGAAAGTTACCCGTCCCAGAAACCCTTCCCCAGGAATTAGACCTGTTAGGTTCCTCGAAAGCCTTTGTTTGTATCCATTTTGCAGTTAACCCTGACCCCCAAGTCCGTCCCTTCACTGAGATCAAACAATATAACCTTAATTATACTGCTAAGTTTTGGTGCCGAAAGACAATCCACATCCCCTCGAGATCCACCCCCGACAATCGACCCCCCTCCCTCCCTAAAGGCACCTTTTTAATTTGTGGGCATAGGGCTTGGGCAGGCATCCCCCCTCACCTGATCGGAGGCCCATGTACTTTTGGCCGGTTGGGCTTGTTTACTCCCAATAGGATCCAAATTACTAATTGGCAAAAGAAGAATGCAACCCATCAATTGGCACATCCCAAAAGAGAACTAAAAGATTTGGACCCAAATTGTGATTCAGAAATCATCCATTGGTCGAAACCAAAAGGGGTTGCGGCTATCGCGTTCTTGCCATGGGTAGCTGTAGCCAAAGCATTCGGGGAATTGGCTCACCTCGAATGCTGGGTAGCTAAGCAAGCAAATTTAACATCAGCTGCGCTATCGGATCTCCTATCGGATGAGGAAATAACGAGGCAGGCCACCCTCCAGAAGCGGGCGGCAATTGATTTTCTTCTCCTATTGCACAATCACCGTTGTGAGGAGTTTGAAGGACTGTGTTGCTTAAATTTAACATCCCACGCTGAGGACGTCCACGCCACGATAAACAAGATGCAAAACATGATATCAGACATCAAGAAAGAATCAGGAGACTGGCTGGGGAGTGTCTTCGAAGGATGGGGACTCTCTGGTTGGGCAGTCATTACTTTGAATTGGACTTTTAATTTTGTTTATTCTGAGTATTTTAGTTGTCAGGTTCAGTGTCCTTAAACGGATGATGGTCGGCCTAATAAGTACCACGGTTGAGGTGAACCGGGTCTCCATGCCGACACCACCAGAGGAGACCCCGGAAGAGGAGTAACCGTGGCAGGAGACAGCGCCGACACAACAGCCGTGGTTTGGGGACCTGTACCCGGAATCTGAGTTTTTACCACAGACTGAGTTTACTTTGTTCTAATTCTTTAGTTCTGTTTAAGTGTTAAGTTACATCCTCTTCTTTTTAAAACAAAAAGGGGGAATTGTTGTATTGTGTTTGCTTTTAGTATTGTGTTTGCTTTTACTATTGTTATTACCCGTGTTGTTAAGATGGTTTGCCCCTGTTGCTCCCCCATATCCCTTCGGTTCCCCCCTTGTCACTTTTCCCTTAGACTGCCCCTTGACTCAGCAGAACTGCTGAGTCATTCCTGTGTCCCCTCCCTGATGCCTTGTCCATCACTCGGCAGCCCATTCCCACCACCTGGAAACTTCCATCAGGGGCGTCGAGTGATTGGATCAGGACCAGGGACCCCTCCCCTACCTTCCCTTAATAGGTTGTCCTCCCTGTCTGTTTCCCCAAAAGTCACTCCCCGGTTTGTCCCTATTGGTTGTTCTCCCCTTCCACTCCCCCCTTTATAAGTCGCCGCAGAGTCCCTCTCGGGGCTCTCGTCGGTCGGCTGGAGTTAGGTGCAGTTGGAGCTCCTGGAGCTATCAATAAAACCTGACGTTTGCCCCCGAGGAGAGTCAGCCTCTTTTCTCAGTGGTCTCGCCGTCCCGTCGCTCCTCCAGAGGCACTCCTGGCAAGCCCTTTGGGGAACCCAAAGGGAGTGCCCTCTGCCGTCGTCGTGTCGCCCGGCCGGGCCACTCGACCGGTATTCGAGTGGACACAACGGCAACTTTTTATTATGGCTCCTGCTTGCTGCCAGTAAAAACAGCATTTCCCTTTTTATCATCTTAAATTTTGGTTAAACCTCACAGGTTCTAGAATGTGTAAATACCTCTTTTAGTTAAGGAGAGTATTTTATATAAAGCAGGAAGGAATATAGTCACACACATGAGACTGAAATGCTCACTGGAGTATTTCATACTGTTAATAGCTGTCAGTAAGAGAACAGGTCAAGGCAAAGTCACTAACTTTCCATCCTGTAGGAAGTATTTCATGCTTCTTCTCTATATGTTACAGCAACTTTTTAGAATATCAATAAGGAATACCACAGAAATTACTAAGCACTCTGCTTCAATGTACTGTGCTTGATTCTGTAGAACAAACTTTGGAAATGCTCTCCAGTATTCAAGGGTTCAGCAGGACACAACAGCAGCAGGACATAATGAAAGATTTTTTAAATTTTTATTGTCTCAGTGTCTTGAGAATGATTGATGTAACTCATGCTTTCTTTGTATAGCACCTGCTGTGAGTGCAGACAGGTAAAGGGGAAGGATTTATTTTCAGGATAATTTTCCACAAGAAAATTTATAAACTCTAGATAGAAACATAATCACCAACCTAAACACTTCAACTGCTTTAATAACTGTTGCATCCCGGGATTGGGTTCAGATTAGGCATCCTGATCTATGTTAGCTAGCCAAGTGCTGTGTACTTGTACCCCCCCCTGTGTTTCTCCCCTGCTGCACTGGTTCACTCTGGGTCTCTTACTATTGGAGCTTCAGCCTGCCACTCCTGTAAGCACTCCCTGTCCCGTCTGGAGAGCTTGGTGTCTGTCACCCTGATCCCGCAACCCCGTTCGCCCTGGAGCCCGGGGTCCGCCCCTGTCACGTCCCCATTGGGCGCCGTGGTCTGTGTCATTGTCACGGGGCCTGCCCTCCATTGGGAGGGAGGGTTTCTGCTCTCCTCGTCCCACCCCCGATAAAACCCCGCGCCTCCCGGATCTTGGGGCCATTTTCATCCATGCGGTGTTGGGGGCGGTTCGCAGCTTCTCCATCGCGGCTCCCGCGGCCATTAAAGCCTCTAGCCACCACACGGACGGATTTGGACAATTTCCTTGCCTCTTTGTTTCCTCCCTTGCTCTGAAGGCACAAGGCGGCTGGCCCGCCCCAGTGTGCAGCAGCAGAAGCACCCGGGAATCGTGACAAGCACTGGCCCCGCTGAGAAGCAGAGGCGCCCACGCTGGGCACTCTGGAGCTGCCCAGGGCCAGGAAAGATAACACACTGTCGCAAATAACATTTTGGAAAGATACGTAATAAGACAAAAGATGAAAATCTTGACTGTGTCAAGATTAGCTAAGTGATTGATATATGGTACAATTTCCAAATTTTATCCTTGTGACCATGTTTTATACCAGTCTCAGAAATAAGAGGTCAGCCTAAAAAGGAGAACTCCTAGGAGAACTCCTCAGGTCTGGTTCAAGGAACATTTAACAACACTGGTTGATTCAGAGCCAATTTTTTTTGAATCCTTCAGATGCTCATCAGCTAAAGACTTAATGGTGTTTGTATTAAGAAGAAACCAAACATACTCATCTATCACTTGGGATACAGAACACAGAAAATGTTCCTATCCTGCTCAGGAGTAAGTAATCATCCCCAGGATGTCAAATCAACAGGAACTATGTTCCAAATCAACAACAACAACAGGAACAACAACAAAAAGAAAAAAAAAAAAAAAGAGATAAAATTTTTGCGATGTGAACATAAAGACTGTGTGGCATGCACTGCTCACCAACAGGATTTGCAGACTCTGATGCCTCCAAAAAGCAATTCCCTTCTTCTTACTGAAGAGTTTCTTTAATGGAAAAGCATAAGCAACCATGAGATTATACTACAAATCAAATGGAAGATATGGGAGAAAATGAGCATCTGGAACTCATGGAAGTCAACAGGCCTAACTATTTGGCTAACAGCTGCCCAAACCACAGTATTTTAGTGGGTAAATTTTCAAATATATAATCAGCATCAAAAAAATGCCACATCTGCCTATTTGGAAATCTCCTACTGTGGCTAGCAAACAGTAACACACTAAAATCTGTTGGTGACTTGTTACACACTGTGGTCTTCTCTGGGAATCTCTTGAATATGATTTATGCTTTGCTTGCCACTGCAGTGGTCATGTAGTTCCCATCCCATCTGTAAAAGACAACAATATGGCTGCAGCATTTACCTTAGCTCTTTGTTATCTTGTACCAACCATTTTGAGCTAGCCACAGATCTACATGAAGGTATATACTCAGCTAAGGGGTCTGGGGGCATTTTGCTTGGTACTTGTCTGTTGCTTAGAGCAGTGTGTCCTCTGTAGCTAATCATTATGAGGTGCATAAAATATATTACATATGTGGTGGCCATTGTATTGATGATTGTGTGATACTTGAGTATTGTGCATTGATAATTATATTTACCATGCACTTTTGTGTACCTCACTTGCAGTTCATCCCATCAGTCTACCTCCCCCAGCATTTATTCTAGCATTCCAAACTTATGAAAAGCTTCAAACAGCTGGGACTTTTCCTTTTTTCTCCTTCCCTCTCTTCCTTTTTCCCCTCAAACTTGTCAAATATATATTCTTTCTCTTCCCCTAACAGAGGACTTTTGTTCCTACCAAATTAATACTGTCCAAAAGATAAAATGTAGATATTTTACTCTGAACCGAAGTATAGTATCTGCTGTGTCTTATCAAAGTGCGAAGCTTAATGAGGGGCTTTTGCAACATACCTTGGGGAAGAGGAGATTGCTAGGGTTCTCAGAGAGTAGCCAGGAATTCTTTGGTATGTGGAATATCCTTTCTGAAATATTCAGGGTCTGAAGTAATGGAATTCTTATTTATAGCAGTACTATTTCAGGTGACTTAATAGTCTCAAATATTATTTGTAAGTGTCAGAGATTTACTATTAGTAATTCTCTAAGGCAGCTGTATTAGCTCTATATGTCATAGGATCTGTTTAAAGATCAAGGGATCAAGGCTAAAGAAGTAGTCCCCATAACATTTTTTAATCTCAAATGTTTTGCATTTATTAAAAGTGGGAGTGGCAAACTCCATACAGACTGTCTGAAGTAATATAATATTTGTATTGTCATTCACTTGATTTGTACTACCTATTTCATTATTCTTATCATTGTCACTTAATTTTTGACTATTTCAAATGAGGGTCCTTTGAAGGTAAT
This sequence comes from Vidua macroura, assembly GCF_024509145.1. Classification (NCBI taxonomy): domain Eukaryota; kingdom Metazoa; phylum Chordata; class Aves; order Passeriformes; family Viduidae; genus Vidua; species Vidua macroura. The sequence goes on from NC_071611.1 coordinate 11,675,413, forward strand.
ATTACCAAGTGTTCTTTCCACCTATTGGAGTTTATTCATATTAGTAATTTACTTTCATATTTGTTTTTTATTTGCTCCTATTCTTTATATGTTTGTCTATTAAACCCTTTCCTATTACTTTCTTAAATGCTCTAGTTTGGCTTTTTTTTTAATTCCTGGGTTTATTTTTTACAGTTCCTAGTATATTACAGTGATCTTTAGCCATATGCTCAGGTGTGCATGAGAACTTTTTCTGTGGTTGTCTTGTTGAGCAGCAACAAAATTGTCTAAGTTGATGGTGTAAGCATCAAGCTGATTAACAAAGGCAGCTTTTTGCTACTCTGACTACGGGACAAAAAGACACTTTGGACACCTCTGGAATATGTTCAATCAGGAACATGAAAAATGATGTTATCAAACTTCTTCCACTCACGCTTCTTCCAGTGTACCAGAACCATAAAAAGTGTCGTGAATGAAACAACTAATAATGCTGACATTTAAGAAAATGTTAACACAATTCATGTTAGAAAACAAATACAAATTCTTCCATGTTTTCACTTGACAAAAAAGAGGAGTCAAATGATTAAGAGTTGCATGAGTTATGAACTGGACTCAGTGTGTGATTATGCGTATTACATACAAAGCTCCAAGTTGTGGTCTGCAAATGTGTTGGATGTATGGGAAACATTCCTGACAGTTTGTCTTGATGGGTTGCCTGATGACCAGTTGCTGTTTCTCAAGAAAGAACTTTGAAACTTTCACAAACAAGTCTTTAATTAAACAAGTATTTCTAATTTGATAGGATGAAATGTAAAAAAGTAATCTAAGTAACGCATGGGGATTTCACTATATGGGTAGGTTGAATTTGCTTTTGTACTGATAAGGATGTCTCATTTCATACAAAATTGAAAGTAGTGGTGATCAAAAAAGAGGCAACCTCTAAAAAAAAAAAAAAAAAGAAAGCATGTAAGAATGCAAGAATATGAAAGCTGAATGGGAATTAGGAGTTTGAACATCAGCTGGTCTTATAAAATTGTGAAAATAAAAATAACAACTTTAACTTCAGCCATGGTTGTCATATGTTCCAGCAGACTTTAAATCTTGAATACAAGTCTAATACAAACTAGCCTATAATTCAGACTAATGATGTCATTGCAATTTAATTTAAAATCCATATGAAAAGTAACAATTCAACCTAGGTTAAAGACAGAGAGTGTTTTGCTGTAGTGACTTTGTCCTTTCTTTGTTTCTGTTTTGTTTTTTCCATAAGTAGGAATATAATGAGTGCTTTACTATCCAGTTTCTTCAAGGAGGAAATAAGGACAAGGTGGTGTAAGAATACCTATTTGGAGGAAGATGCGAGGAAGATGCTAGGAAGGTGCTGATGGCTTCTCAAAAAGACATAGTGATAGAATAGTATAGAAATATAGTAGCAACTTCCCACCAGCTCTATTTTGCAAATAGTGAACATGGAGGCAAAAGCAGGCAGGAGTCGAAGAACTACCAGGGTAAACAGGAGAAGGAGCTGAGTAGATAAGCTGAAGAGGAAAATGAGAGGTAGAATGAGAGGAAGAGAATTAAGTATTACTGTGTAAGTGGGCTAGGGATTGATGAGCAAAAATGCACCAAGTAGTCAGGTTGTATAGCACTGGTATTTTCAGCAGGACTGCTTTCACGACCAGTGTCAGAGTACAGGTCTTGGTAGTTTTGTTACTAATGCTTATAACAAACTAAGGGACAGGGTTCACCCTGTCTATATTTCTCATTTTGCCACCAACACAAATTTCAGTAAATTGAATATTTATTTCCAACCCTAAGTTTATTCAAAACAAAATTTCTTATTTACTCTATGTCTGTACTCATAGCATTCTGTTTACAGGGATACAAGGAGCTTCTGTGTTCAAAAAACTAAAAAGAAGCAAAAGTTTAACACGTTTTGGACTTAATCTTATCAAAAGTGGTAAAGCTGAAGGGTTTTATTAATTCATGGTCAAAGCCCAGGACAAAGACTGTGGGCAGGCACCTTGGCCTGGCCACTGCCAGCACTCAGTGCATGGTGGCCGAGAAGGCACAACCCACACTGGGGCTGCCATGTCCCTGTCACTTTGGTTTCCCTGTCGATCTGCTCCTGAGCTGCACGTGCAGGGTCAGACTGGCTCGGCCCATGTCACTGGTTCACCCAGTGCGTGCAGGCAACCAAGGCGCCTCAGTTTCGCTGGGGACCCCCGGGCGTGCACTGGCCCTGAAGACCGACAGGGCTTCTGCCCCAGCTCTAGCTCTTGACGTCCCGTGTTTGAGTCGGTACGCCAAGCGTGTGTGACTGGGTTAGGCGGAATCATAGATTCAGAATCACGGAACCACAGAATATCCTGAGTTGGAAGGGACCCACAGGGACCACGGAAGTCCAACTTCTGGCCCTGCGCAGGACATCCACGAGAGTCACACCATGTGCCTAAGAGCATTGTCCAAACTCTTCTTTAACTCAGACAGGTTTAGTGCCGGAAGGCCTGTTCCAGTGCCAGCCACCCTCTGCGTCAAGAGCCTCCCCGCAGAACCCGGCCTACGCCCGACGCACGGCCCCGCGCCGCCGGCCCGCGCGCTGTCCCGGCTCACCAGAGGCCAGGCGGCCCCGCCCCGCCCCCCCGCGCAGGCGCAGCTCTGGGCAGCGGGGCAGCGCGCGCGAAAACTCCAATGGTGCGGCGGGCGCGGTAAGCGGCGGGGAGGGAGGGGCGGGACGGAGCGGGCGCGGGGGGCTCCGGCGGGACCTGAGCAGGCGCTGAAGGGAGCGGCGGCTTCTCGCCCGTCCTGCCCCCGCTGCGATGGTCGCGGGCCGGGGGCTGTCATGGGAAGGGGATGCGCTAGTGCGGATCATCCGCCGGGCTCTGCGCCCTCCCCTTCCGCCCTCAGCTGGAGCTGGCGGCGACGAGCCCGCCGGCGAAAGGATGACACGGGCAGCGAGGCGTCGGCCGGCCCTCCCTGAGGCTTTGTGGTCAGCAGAGGAAGGTGGCTGTGGCCGTGGCGGTGGGGCCGGGCCTGCGCTGCTGCCCGAGCTGCTGCGTGCCTCACTCCTGTGGTCTGTGCCGGCGTGCCCCATCCCGCCTGGCGTTGAGCACTTCCAGGGATGAGGCATCCCCAGTTTCTCTGGGCAGCTTGTGCCAGTGCCTCACCACTCTCTGGGTGGAAAGCTTCTTCTTAACATTCAGCCTAAACTTACTATATCTAAGGCTATTCCCCTTTGTCCTATCACTACATGCGCCTGTAAAAAGTCTATGTCCAGCCTTCTTGTACTCCCCGTGTAGGGGTACTGGTAACTGAAAACATCTGCAGAGAGACGTCAACGTATGTGGTGTCTGTGCTTGCTATTCTCCCTCCTTGGGAGGAAACAGTGGTAAAAGGTCATGTTGTGATAGATATGTGCAAGATCGGTGCAACAGTAATACACAGATACCTTCCTAAATGGTTGATAGGAGGAGGGAGATTTGTTTCTGATTCAACAGACTTTGCCAACTGTTGTACTGTGCAATATGACACAGACATCTGCTGTGGTGGAGGAACTCCAGCAGAGTAGGCTTTTAAGGAATACTGTCAGAAATTGTAGCTGGCCTTTAGCTGGCCTAAAGATTAGGGAAGACATGTCCCATAAGTGCTGGGAGAATTTGACATTTTAAGTTTTCGGTTTGGATCACAAATGTAGGTAATTAAATGTCCACTCCTCTCAAAAATTTTCCAAATGCCCATTTTTCACGTGGGAGAATAACTAAAATGGGATAATGCTCCCTCTCTCTCTGAGTGAAGAATCCTTTAGGTAAAAGTACTGTAATAAAACAGTCTTTTGAAAACTAGGAGAATTTTCAGAATTTGGGATTTTTTTTCTGATATGTAATTAAAGGTTCTGAAGCTGTCCCTCAGAAAGAATTGTAAGAATTGATCACCATATTTGAAGCCGGGGTGGAGACGTTGCGGAAGGCACAGCGTGAGGCGCTGCCAAACCTATGGAAACATGCTGGATTATGTTGGATTTTGGCCTTGCTGGGCGGGCCTCGGGCGCCTTTGGCGCGGCGGGGCGGCTGCTCACTGCTGCCGCCTCCTGGGCAGCGGCGGCGCTGCGGGGCTGGGCCCCTCCGCAGGGACTTGGCTCCAGAGGACATGGCGCTGGGAAAACCCGAGTCGGAAACGATCTCGGAGGTTATCTTCTTGCTTATAAGCATGGATCCAGTTTTGGTAATAACTTCTGTGCTTTTTGTCTTTATATTCTCAGGAAGTGAGATGTGTGTGATTCTGGCTGTTCATGTCTTTGGCTACTAAAGATTGAACATGGTAATTTTAACCAAGGTTGAAAGCAGGATAAAGGTTTTATGGTGATTCTATTCCTATATATATTCTAAAATTTGAAGTGGGGGTCAAACAGAAAGACTGATATTCCCCATGTTTTTGGGCAGGAGTTCTTCAGGACTGGATCACCTCTCTTGCAAAGACAGACAGAGAAAATTGGGACTGTTCAGCTTGAAGAAGAGAAAGTTGTGTAGAGAACTCCTAGCCACCTTCCAGTATCTGAAGGGGGCCTACAGGGAAGCTGGAGAGGGACTCTTCATTAGGAACTGTAGTGATACGACAAGGGGCAAAGGGTTCAAACTGAAAGAGGGGAACTTCAGGTTGTATATTAGGAAGAAATTCTTTCCTGTGAGCGTGGTGAGACACTGGAAGAGGCTGCCCAGGGAGGCTCTGGGTGCCCCATCCCTGGCAGTATTCTAGGCCAGGCTGTGTATGTCCTTGAGCAACCTGATCTAGGGCGATGTCCCTGCCTGCGGCAGGTGGGCTGGGACTAGATGATCTGTGAGGTCCATTCCACCTCCTTAACATTGTATGATTCTGTGATTCCATCTAGTCAGCACGTGCATATGGACCAGCAGGGTGGGTGCACATGAAAGTAAGCACATGATAGCATAGGTGAAAGTGTCATAAGGGACACTGGTGTAGTTGGGGTGATGTTATGAGGAGTTGTAGCAACAAAGGATACCCCTTTGAAGGCACTGGACACAGTTGTTCCATCAGTGGAACAGTCTTGGATGCTCAGTGTACTTTTAAATTATAATTTCTTTTTCCCTAAGATGTATGTTTCAGAGAAACATACCCTGCCCTACCATTGTGAAGGTGCTGCTTTTGGCAAAGATGTCTTTCAAAAGACGTTTGGGTGGAGGATTTTGAGACGGGTGACAGAGATAGGTGAAGCAAGTTTTTCCTGAAACAGGCACTCAGAAAGTGTTAGAATCCTTTGATGTACATGGAATAATTTCTGGCATTTACAGGAAGATGTATATATTGCATGAGATTGTTCCCCAGAAAAAATCTTTAGTCTTTGATTTATCTGATGATTTTTTAAAAATTATCTTTACAAATACAGCATATTTTGTGCCAACCTGAGCTAAACAACGCACAAAAGTATGCTAGATTGTAAAGATCTTGCTACATGTATAAGTTGTAGAACAGCTCTCAAAAATCAAATTTTAAATGATTCAACTTTCACCAAGAAGGGTATTCCCAGACAATGTTTTTTGGTTAATGCTATAATAAATTGCTGTCATTGTTAATGTTATTAAAATGAAGACAATGGTAATACTCATTAAAAATCTGTAACTCCTTTCATGCAGCTTTGAGAATTAGAAAATTCTTTGTGTTTGAGATTTGGTGGCGCATACCACCAGTTCCCAAGAACACTTTAGGATCGTGCAGTTAGTCTGCTTTCTAAGTTACAGGAATGTATATTATGTTAAATATTATGGAGGTGCAAAATACTCTTTATTAGTATTATATTAATCATAAACTCATTAAACATACATAATAAATTAATAAAGAGAAATTTAGATTATTTCTATTAACAATCACAATTTACTCTTCTGAATTTCAGAGTTTTGATTACAGCGTCTTTAAAATTTGTTTAAGAATGCTTTTGCTCTGTGTAATAATAAAGGGAGGACTCATGTCAGATGCCGTTTGTGAGAGGTTTCTGTTCATTTTTTAACTGTCAGCCTTGCTTATGGTTGCAGGGTTGTGACAAAGTACTTCTCTATGCATTTTTAACTTCCAATAGAAATTATGTTTCTAAGCAATACTGTGAGCTATAGGTTCATAATTTTACTAGTGATGAGTTGAACAGGTATTGCAGGACACAGTCTAAAGACACATTACTTGCTCAAGTGTAATCTGCACAGCATCATTTATGGTAATCTTGCAAAATAAAGCCCACAAGGCTACTGCAGGAAAAGGAACTTTGTAAATCTTTGAGAGGAATAAATTTAAAAAAAAAATGTAAATGGAGTAAATCTGATATTAGCAGATATTTGGTTTTAGTTTGGGGTTTTTGGGTTTTTTTTTTTTTAAAGTAAACAAGTATATTAGTAAATATACTATTCTTTAAAATCAGAGCACAACTAATCAAGTTTCTGCAGAGGTGCAACAGAATGAGCCTTGCTTAATTAACTTTAATGATTTCTTTAGTGTCATGTGTCAGAAGTGAGAATTGGATTCTTAAGACTTCTGACTCCTGAAGCCAGATTGTGGTGCTGTCCTTCCTCCTTATTAGTAGATTAATTGCACATGTTTTTTTAATAAATCTTGATTAACTGTGTGACAGTACTGAAGTATTCAAGATAGGACTTTAGAAAGGTATCAACTGAATTGACACAAATGAGTGTCCAAGTAGAAGAGGCCACATACCCCTAGCTAGTAATTTTTTTCTATGCTGTACATTAGAAGTTCTCGTTTATCATCAACTGACCACATTCATAAGAAACTCCCTTTCCATAAGGTAAGAGAAAAATACAGCTTTAATTTCATGCCAGGGGCAAAATTGTCAGGTTTTTGTGAATGGCTGTGACAGAGGCATTGTTGACAAGTCAGAGGATCCTCTGTAGTGCATTAAAAAAGTAAATGCTCATAAAATATGCAGGAATAATTGACTGAAAATTCCACAAATCATTATCCCATCGATATGAATGTCACTTCCTTCTCTTCAGTCTAAATGCCCACATAGATAATTGTTGCTGCAGTATGAGTTTGACTGAGTGAATGACCGAAAGTCTTTGCTCTAGATGTTTCTGAGGAAACTTACCTCTTCTTGTTTGCAAAGAATGAATGGCCTGATTTAATGCCTGTGAATAGCATGAAACCTTGTCAATGGACTCCAGGGACAAGTATCTGTGGGAGTGTGTTAAGATAATGTACAACAAAAATGTGTAAATGTTGATGTGAATGTCATGAGGTTGTTTTTATTCTGAAGAATACGTTTTTCTGTCAGGTGTACTTAGTGCCATAAATACATCTTTCTTCTAAAGATTTTATTTTGTAGCTATTTCTGAGTGTGACTAGTCAGAGAGAGAGGAGGGGGAAAAGTATGAGACTCTTTTCTTTTATCCCAGAGAAATGCATTCTTTCATTTGCAGGCTTGCTTTTACTGTGAATACTTTTCACAGATTTTTTTACTTACACTTACTAAGCTGTCATTAGAGTTCATATAAAGGTAAGTATGTGTAATATAAACTGAAAAGAAAATACTTTTTGGGATTCTTGTGTGTTCATTTTCTTTTTGGTGGAATATTGACCATCATTGCATAAATTGTCATGTAATGCTTGAGGAGCTTAAGGTGAATAATAGATTATCTTTGAGGAAAGCCTTGAAAAACAGTGTTTCCTAATAGGCTAAAGTATATGAGATTTGTGTGTTTCATCTCTTTTTGTCATATGTTTCCTCAGTGACTTTGAAGAAATTGTTTTCTGTTTGTTCCTCTGTTTCCTTATGCTTATGCAGAAATGCTTTAACTCTGTAGAACTGTGGGATTTCAATGAAAGGTATGTGTTTCATTAGTAAATAAATATTAGAGGTTCTTATAAAAATTTTTAGTGTAAGAATTAGAACCCGACTGTATGAGTAGCTCTGGATATCAACAACACAGTATTTTACCTTATGCTCAAATACTTGAGATAAAGAGTTTGGAACATATGTCTTCTTTTCATATACCTGTGTAAGCCAGGGGGAAAGCTTGAATTTAGCAGTTGCACGACTGTTACAGAAGCATTATTGGAAATACGAAGCCCCTTAGTGGTCATTTATTATTTAATTGAAGGAAGAAAGGTGAGTAATCATTCTTCTCTGCATATAAAGAGGTTATGTCCCTATTGCTTTCCCTCCCACAACCCCTACATCTTAGCTGGAGGAAGATTGTGCTTTGGCAGGAATTTTTTTAGGTTTTTCCCTTGCCTCCTTGTAATTTTAGTACATACAGATGGAAGTAAATGCTATTCCTTGATACACTAATACAAAGGAATACATATTTTCTACTATATTACGTGTCATAAGTGACTCCTTTGATGAGAGGATTAATATTCTCACTTGCTGTCTACAGTTTAATGTATGTGTTTCTGTTCATGCTTGGACATGAGGGAATTATAATATATCAGTTAATTGTGGAACTTAAATTTCTAAAAAAGAAAGTGCCAAGGATTGGTGTATATGCAACATCCCCATCACTGATAGCTCATAATATGTAACTGACATGAAATGCTGTTTATTCCATGGTGAAACTCTGAATTAATCTTTAACTAGTCTTTTTTTTTTTTCAGAGGAACTGGATTTTAAGGAAATAGGTTTCTCTGTATTCTACTCAAGCGATATACAAATACAAGTTGATAGAAGAGGAGGTTCTGTGATAAGGGAAATTTGGGCGATTGGTTTGGTTCGTGTTCAGACCAGAATAGAGCAGAATGGACTGTTTTGTTGGGAAAAATCATCTAGTCAAACTGCCTGACCAATTCATAGCTGAACAAATGTTAACTTTAGTGTTAAATGCATTGTACAAATGCCTCTTTTTAAGGCACTTGACAGACTTGGAGAAAAAGAACACGTCTGTAGGAAACCTCTTCCAGTGTTTGACCACTCTCCCGTAAAGAAAGATTTCCCAGTTTCCAGTCTGAACATCCTGTGATAAAGCTTGAACCATTTGCACGTATCCTTTTACTGGATTCCAGGAAATCCTGGGAGCAGACCAGCACTTCCCCCTCTCCAGGTCCCCTCCTCAGGGAGCTGTACAGAGCAATGAGGTCACCCCTGAACCTCCTTCTCTCCAAACCAGACAAACCCAGAGCCCTCAGCCTCTCCTCACAGGATGTCCCTTCCAGCCCTTCCACCAGCTCTGTTGTCCTCCTCTGGACCATTCCAGGACCTTCCCACCCTTCTCAGGCTGTGGGGCCCGGCACTGCACACAGGATTCAGGGTGAGGCTGCCCCAGGGCTGAATCCAGCAGGATGATCCCAGTCCCAGCTGGTGATGCTGTGTCTGATGCACCCCGGGATGGGGTTTGCCCTCCTGGCTGCCCGGGCACACACTGCTGGCTCAGCCTGAGCTGCTGCCGACCAGCACCCCCAGACCATTTTTTTTTCTGAAGTGTTATTCTGTAGAGAAGAAGTTGAAGAAAATCTTTCAGATGTCTGAAATGACAATATAAAATCTCTAATACTGGTTTTAAGCTATGGGAGACAGTGGTAACCACACGTAGAAGTTTTAAGTGAAAAAGTAGAATTTATATTTGGTACAAAATTTGCTCTTTGTCTAAGTAACTATAATTCATTCATTTTGCTTTGGCTTACATGAAGTTTTGTGAGAGCATATTTGCTAGAATTGGGTAATGACAACTGTATAGTCAGATAACCCAGATAACTGTATTTTTTCAGGTAACCCATAAAATAGGGAATGATGCCTTAGTTGGCAGATTTGTTATAGGAGAATGGGTACAAACAATAGATTTAATCTAACAAGAATTTGACATTGTTGCTAAAAGGCCTAATTTTTCTAATGTAGTTACTTGGTAAGCTCTTATGTGGATGGGCTTCTTACTGTCATGAAAGTTTAATGTGAAATTTAGGCTTCATTGAGACTAACAAAAATTCTGCCGTTGATGTAAATACAACCAGCATTTAATTCCTTTTCTTGTGACCTGAAAAATAAGATCTAACTTATGTAGTGTTTAGACTGCTGTTATCAGAGACCCATACACAATTGATGTGTGTTGTAACTGTAACTGTTAGTGAAGCTAAAGTGCTGTTAGCAATAATTGAACTTTCTGCAAAGTGCTGTAAAAATATTTTTATGTTGCCAGATACCAGGGACAGTTCTGCCTTCTGTAGTTTGAAGGCTTGATCAGACCTAGTGTCTCTTTCCAGAGCTGCCTTTATTCTTTGCATAGTTGTTTTAGCTGCATTTTCCCGTGTGTCATCTTTATTTCTATTGTTGTCATAGAAGTGAGCTGAAAATTAGCTGGACTGAATGAAAAGGCCCTGTCCAACAAACAAAATCCAAGGATATTTGAACATTAATTTTCATTAGAGATATCCCCCCAAAAACTTTATTCCTCAAGCACTAGGAGCAATTGCTACATTCCAGTGACCTGAGTGTTACCAAAGAGTCTTGTAAGGTGTACTATTTAGATTGCAAGACAAAATACATAAATCTTACTGAGGAAATGTATTGAAATGAGATGTGCTTCACACCCCCTTCCCTTCCTCCATTTCTAGAAAACTGTGAGAGAGTGTGCTTGTTTGTGCTTCTGTTCACCATGCCACACATTTTCAGGATGTAAATTTTAGCTTCTGCAGTATTTTGAGGTGTATTGTTGTTGCCTCTGTCGTAGATCACTGATAAGAGAAAGGCAATCCACATATGGAAGAGCAAGCAAGGAGTTAAGGGGCGAGCTGGCAGCCCCCTGTTTCTTTCAAGTCTTTGTTCTGGAAGGTTGTGTGATCTGCTTAACATCAGTGTGCACTGGTCAAATCTGGGATTTGCCTAATTGCCTTGAAACAAATTTAGATTTTGCACATCCATCTGATTCCCTGTCTTTTGGTATGGATAGCTTTATGTAGGTCTTGCTGGATTTTGTTCTGGCTCCTGCTGACATTGAAATTCCTTTAAACTAGGGCATTGTATGTTTTGGTACTTTGCCAGATTGCATAGACTCTTCTGCCAGAGATGTAAAGGTACCTTACTTTATTGCCTGTTTTCTCCTCTTAAATTTAATTTTAAGAAAGGTACTAGTGGTGTTGGAGTATTAGTAACTTCTTTGGTATGTTCCTTGCAGGAGTAGCTTACAGTGGATTGTGATCAGATTTTTTTTTATTCAGTTTCTTCCTAAAAATCCATTATTTGATTATTGGTGGGTTTGGTACTTACATATTTTGTGTTTGAAAGTATAGTTGATTGCCTTCTTGCCCTGTTAAGATTCATGATGGAAAGGTAACAAATAACATATATAAAATTCAGTGACATCACTGTGCTTTTGCTGTTCCTGTGGGCTGAAGATAAGAGCTAGATGGATGTGCTGAGATACTATTTCTGCTTTTCCCATTAAAGAAAGTTTTATTCTTTATTTTCAAGCCTCTTGAAATGGGGTAAGTTAGAGGGAAGATCTGCTGCTACAAGATGAGCTATTGGAACTAGAAAGTTTTAAAATTAGTTTTTGTATGAGGTAAATAAATGATATTTTTGGGGTCATGAAGCCTGATTAATGGAAATCCCAGAACATGCTGAGTTGGAAGGGACCCACAAGGATCAGTGGGTCCAGCTCCTGGCCCTGCACAGGACATCCCAAGAGTCATACCATGTACTGAGAGCATTGTCCAATTGAACTCTGTCAGGCTGGTGCCGTGACCTCTTCCCTGGGAGCCTGTTCCAGTGCCAACCACCCTCTGGTAAAGGAAAGCTTTATCATGATCATACAGTGATCATGTATCACTGTAGGGAGTGATCATTTATGGGGAGAGGGAGATGTAATGTCTTCAGAGTATCTGAGAAAGGGAAAAGTCCTGTGAATCCCAGCAAAGCTTGATTCTTCAGGGCATCAGGTCTTCTCCAGACCTGCAGAGCAGCAGAATGCAGCTGAAAATAAAATTTTGCAGTTTGCAGTGATACTCATATGAAACCTGTGTAAGAGGTTTAATTTTGCTGTCCACAAAATTAGCCCTGCTAGGGGCCACAGTTGCTTAAAGATGAAAACTGAACTCTTTTTCCTGTGAGTCCTGATAATGTAATTCAGAATGCAACTCTGTTAAATTACCAATTACCAGAGTAAATAGAAGAAATAAATATACAGCAGCAAAATAGAAGAGTTAGTTACTTTTTCCAGGAGAATTTTTAGTCTAAACATTGAATAATAATGTCAGCCATCTGGTTGACAGCTATTTAGTTTGCCAGATTTCACATATTGCTTAGCCAGTATTGAATCCTTTGTTTTGGCAAAATTGTGTCCTTTGATTTTATTTCCAGGGGAAGATATAGTAGCATGCAATTTGTTTTAATTTGGAAAGTGCACATGTAGACAGGCAGTTTTCTATAATAGTTGTTTTTTCTTGCTCTAAAATATCTGTGGATGTAGGCACAAAGAGAAGTAGGCAAACTTGTTTTTTTGTGAAAAGGTACTAAATAAAAAATGAACACTAATCAATGCTACTTGTAAGCACACCAGTCTAAAATGAAAATGGAAGTTATTCTCTCGATTATTCTTGACTGTTGGATGCCAGCGTGTGTAGATTAGACTTAATACCAACCTATAAACCAGCCTGTGATGCTTATTTCTCAACAAGGTATAAGAAAATAAGATGACAAGAGTAAATGTATGTTTTTATTTTTCACATAGTCTTTACTACTCCTGAGCCTTTCTGAAGTTTCTAAAAAAAATGCTTTTTTTCCTAATAAACTATTTTTAAAATTTATTTTGGGGAGGCTGGTAACAGATTGTCTTTACAGTAGGAAATAAATTACGTTTGCTCTTACCTCCTCTCTGAGTATATATTGAATTTTCTTCTGTTCTTGGCAAGCAGAAGGAGACTTGTAAAGGTGGAGATGAAAAATATACTTGAGAACAAGGTAAAGAAATAGATATTTTATGCAGAGAATTAACAAATTAGAAAATAGTAACAATGTTCAGGATAATTGCTATTTTTTTCCCCTCTTGGCATAATCTCAGAATATCCATTAGATAGTAAATTTGTGACATGATTATAATAATCTTTGACACACTGAAAATGTTAATACTCTTTTGTTATATTATAGTATCAACCATCGAGTATCACAATCGAGTTAAAAGTGATTAAGGAGTAAAAATGATGGTGTCTTTTGATTATATAATATACTGAAGTGCTCCTAATTGGTAATATTAGTCTCCTAATATCTATTAAAGTAGTAAATATGCACAAAAGGACTGTCCTACTGCTTTTGTAAGTATTAAAACCCCTTAAAATAGTTTGGAATTTGGAGTTTATATGTTTTGTTATCTTAATGGTGACCTGTTGTGCTTGGGGTCCTTGGGCCCTGACATCATAAGAGTATTTTTAACTGTTTTCTTACTTTGTGTTTTTCCTCATAAGATAAGGTAGCTGGTGGGTAGGATATCAGAGAGGAGGAGGAAGAGGAGGTGGAGGAGTAGAAAGTAAAACATTCATTTAGAACATGGAGCTACTTAGCATTGATTCAAGGCAAAGTGAGAGCTTTATAATTTGAATGCAAGTTTTTGTCATATTTATTTGGAATGCTGTCATATAAGGAAATATTGTACTTTAACAGTACCTCAAAGATCCTTCTACTTAAAAGGCTTTATATAAATGTAGCAGCTGAATTTACAAGAATAAAGAGAAATAAATTAATGAAAGTTTAATTGTAATTTTTGTGAATTTTTAGAAATGCTGCATTAACTTCTGAAAGGTATAACAAGTACCCTCATACCAGAGCTCCCCATGTGTTTGGAAGTATGAGGCCAAAAGGGTTTGCCTGGGGGTTCTCAGAGAAGACGGCTAACGGCTTCTTTCTAGAAGTAAAATATACTGTAAGGTGGTTCACAATAAATCTGGCTTCTGAATTTGCCATGTTGTGGAGAACTCAGTCAAAATGAGAATCATTTTTTGATTTTCAGCAGCTAAAATGAGTCCTTACTAACTGAAAATAATGGAAATTAATCTGAAAGAGACTAGGAATATACTTGTCAGTATTGTAAGTCAAATTATTAATGAAGTATTTATTATCTGTGATTCCTGTAGCTCTTCTAATACGTTCTGTATGATACTGGGACCTGAACATTTAAATTACCTTTGACTATAACAGTTTTCTATTTCTCTAATAAATCATATCCTATATCCTATGATGGTTTTTGAGATTAAATTTCTGTCTCTGGTATGTTTGCTTTTTAATCAGGCTATTTATACTTTCACAGTATTTATACATACACAGTAGCTTTACTGTGTGTTTTCCAGTAATGTTGGGGTGAAGACAAGAGTAAGCTGTATTAATCAAATTGCTCTTTTCGGGACTAGATGCTATAGTTGAAGTAAACAATCAATAAAATAACTATTTGATATGAAACTTCCAGTGAAAACAAACAAGTACAGCTTAAAAATCATGCTATTGGAAATAGAGCACAATTGGAAATAGTGTGGATTATGTGGTGTTGTGATGCTGAAAATCTTAATGTATATTAAATTAATCACATTCTTGATAAAGGATAAATTGAAGTACATAGTAAATGCTAAACAAGGGCCAGTGGCCTATATGAATAGTGCAGCAATTCCTAGAAATGCCACTTTATTGTGTTCTTCTGTTGATCTCAGCATAATTTTATAAAAAAAACATGTATTGGTGGTATTCCAAAACAGAAAGCAGCAATGCCTTTAGCAATTTTTGTGATTATAATTCTTGAAAATCTACATTCAACCCTGAGATGAGTTCAGTGGATTGGAGTATCGTGCTAACAATGCTGAGTTCCTGTGCTCCATTCCCACATAGACCATTCCCTTAAAAGTTGGATGTGGTGATCCTTATGGATCCCTTCCAACTCAGAGGAAGTAATATGTAAATGCGACTGTTGTAATAATTGCTGTAAGGGATTCTGCTGCCATTGAATCTACAAGAGTAGTTCTTGTCCAAAGCTTTACAGAAGTGCACAACCCTTCCTCCTCCCCCTTGCCCCAAAAAGTGCAAAGATCTTGCATGTCACTCTAAATGGTTTATTCTAAACATGCACTGAAGAGTACATCTTCTCTTAATCATAGGGATCATTCATTCCTTATTGCTGATCTATTAAGATTTTTAGCAGTTTCAGAAAATTAATTGCACAGAAAAACACATACATTTGTCCTTTAATCCAATTTGGAAATGTATATAAAACTGTCTCCTCTATTTTTTGCCCATAAATGTATCCATGAATTGAGCTTTAAACTGCAGCTAAAATTTCTGAACTCTGCTTTAGAAACAGAGCGGTGTTTTATTTTGATCAGAAAATTATGCAGAAAGATCAAGACCAGGACTGATCCTTCTGAGGATAGGTTCTGAACTCTAGATTGTATAGCTGGAGTTTTTTTGGTCCAGATCCTTTGTTTGTGCTTCCATGCAACAAGGTGAGGGTTTGAATAGCACCAAAATAGAGCTGATTTGTCTTGTGTGTGATTATTGCAAGTCTGTTGATGGGAGAATACTTTTCTCATATCCAAAATATTCAAAATATTCATATTTTAAGGGAATTAGCTGTCAGAAACAGTAAAAAATGCACACTTGCAGTTATCAGCATAGAGGAGAGATACACTTCTAAGATTTTCTTTCACATATGATTTGTGCTGTTGGTTTTGGGTTTTTTTATAGTAGCAGTACTTAAAAAAAAAAAAAAAAGGAATGTGCAATCCAGTTTATTTAGCTGTAATAACCCGGGAGACAAAACACCTTTCTTATTGGAGAGCTGGGATCTCAGACTTCTGGAAAAAGAAGAGTGATGGCTATGCCATTCTGCATTCTGAAGTAGTAGGAACAGGTCCTCAGTATATTAGATTATCCTGCTTGATTTGCTTTACTTGGATTCTCAATTAATACTTAGTCAACTCATGATTGGCCCCAAAATGCTGGAGTTTTTGTGCTTCCTCTTTTTTTTCTTTTTTCTTTTTCTTTTTGTCTCCTTTCCTAAAAGTTTTAGGAGCTGTTTTATTAGGGGATTGATTTTTCAGTTATTTGGTAGGATTGATGTTGTCTAGGAATATCAAGTAGGCTCATTAATTTAACCATATGTGTTAGTTTACTTGCTGGCTTCAGCTTGTTCTGAAAATCTTTCTTATGTCCCTGCAGTGATAAAAATGTTTGATGGCTAATTGCCACTGGGACCCATGTCTCTTCAGCCAGGTGCTGTGATGGAGAGTCTCATAGCATGTTTTGATACTCAGAGAAGATCAGTAACATCTTGGCACTGCAGAGATCCCTTAAGAACTCTGCTGACAGCAACAGTGACAGATAAAAATGGGAGTGTAATAAAGAACACAAGAGCAGTGGCTTTGCTTACTGGTCTTTGAACAAGTTTGGGGCAAATACGTATTGTACACTAGCAATCCAACAGTAACCTCAATTTTTTTTTTTTTTTTTTTTTCTGGACAGGATCCAAACTCAAATGATAGTCGTGATTCACTAGGGTTTATGTATTTCTTTTTCTTTCATTCTTTCTTTCTTGCTTTCTTGCTTTCTTTCTCATAGTAATTAAACAAGTTTATTAATAATCTTCAGATTTTTATCTGGCTCAGATTAGCACACTGTACAAATCCTGTGTTTGTAAGGGTTAGCTGTATAAAGCAAGCTTAGTTTGCAGAGCTGCTGTGGAGGTCCTGGTTTATTTTTTTGGTTTATAGCTTGCAAAGATACATATTCATTCATTTCTGTGGCATCTATGAGTGTCTGAATTTGTCTCCAATGGGCAACAATTCATTTCTGAAAATTGCCACCACATTCTGTTAATTGACAGTTGTCTTTACAGTTTTGACAGAAAGAACAACGATTGAAAGACTGCAAGAGCTCATTTGGTCTTTCGGCCTATGAGACATTACTTTCAGAGAGATTTAAAGGTTGTACTGCTTGCTGTGCTGTTCTCTGTCCTTCTGTCAAAGAAAAATATAATAGTAAAGCAGAAAAATTTGTATGCTGTTTTTTGGTATCTTTTAGTGGTGCAGTTTGGTTAGATTTTAATGTTCTGGCTTGGTGATAGTGCTTATCCCACAAATACCAGTTTTTCAGAGTGAAGTGTGCCAGAGGATGTAGATATTTATGGTACAACTTCCATTCAGAACTGGGTTATATGCAAAGCTGCAGATGGTTATATTTTTTCCCCTCTTATTTGTATGGTATACAAGGAGAAACAGACCCAAAATACTAAATTTATTAGTTTCTATTAAGGAGAATACTCTTTTTTTCACATAAAGCTAATGATCAGTTAGAAATACAGAAATTGCAATGAGCGAAGGCCTCCTAGTGCCTTCTGTTTTGATTGAGCCTTATTTTAATACTTTAATTTATCTTGGAACAAGCATTTTTGGTTTTTAATTGTGCATAGCATTTCAAACAAATGCACACTTAAATTCTAAAATTCTGAGTGAAATGTTGATGATGACAAATTTAGATAAGAAAAGCCTGAAACACACATGGGTGTTACATTTATTCTAAGATAATTTACTGATGAATTTTCCCCCTTTGCTATTTTGTAATGATGGGGTTATTAATTTAACTTCTTAATATTGCAAATCAAATTACCAGTCTTAGGAGATGTAAACAGACACTCCCTATACCCCATTCTTGTATGCACACAAAAATGGTAGCAAAAGTCCTCTCTCTGTATATTTGTTTTTGGTTTGAAGCCAGTGTTCAGTGCTGCCTGATGTGGAATTAAAATCTTTTTTTCAGGATTGTGGAATGGCTCAGGACACTACAGTGCCCAAACTGAACTTTGAGTATTGGTTGGATAAAGCTATTGAATGGGGTCAAGCCACTACTTTGGAATCCCAGAAAGATGTGTGCCTTCACTTGCCCCAACTCCAGGAATTTCTACATCAGCTTTATGAAACAATAAAACATTTGGTAAGTGACTTTAGAAGGAAGAGTGACCTGTTTTGAAGAGGTCCTCCAAAACAATCTGCACCATGTTTTGACAAAACCAGAAGGTAACAGCAGCAAAAAGGTTTGTCTTGTTAGCCTAAGGTACTACTGGATCAGAGGGGCAAACTGGGGAAACAGTCACAGGTAATGCAAACAGGAGTGTGCTTCCTGTTTCCCTGATTTATTGTGAAAGGGGCTTTTTCTTCCCGATCAGTTGATGTCATGTGAAGTTTCCCAGCCAATGCTCTAGCCTCTTAAAAAAACTCTTTAAATAAAGAATAATTTGATTCTGGTTGTCAGGTCATAAATTGGATGATTTAAAGGCCTTAATATGCAAAACTGTGACTGATCTTTCAAATCTTAGAGGGTCTGCTGACCCCAGTATTATGGCACACGCAGTGAGTTCTAGCAGCATGGTCAGATCACTGGCATAAACTGCTGCCTGCTCTGTTTATTAATTTAATTATTGTCTACAATCACTTGAGAAAGGTAGTTGTTCATGTTTAGTTGATAGTATGTTTTTCTGAGCATCAATTTTCAGTGTATATATTCAGTATAATTAGCCTTAAAAGTACTGCATTATGGCATAATGCTTGCTTCTTATGGAAATTGTTCTTTTAAAATATTCCTATCTGTGGACTGCAGAGTGAGGTTTGTTTCTGAACTGACTTAAATGTTAAATTTTAAGTAAAGGGCTTTGGGGGAGTGGAGTTTCTTCCCATATTTATATTTCTTTTTCCGTAAGAGGGAGAAAAATGTTGCTACTTCATGTAATCCGAGGCATGGCCTGAAATGGACTTCGTGAATATGGCCCCAGAAAGTCTTGGTCTAACCCCAAACATGAGACAGTGTAATGAATTTATTGTAATAGCAGGAGATGGTTATCATACCTGCTACTTTCATGTTATCTCAGCACAGCACTATTTTTCAAAGCCTTCATTTATTAGATAGTAAAGCTACAAAAATGGAAAAATAAGACTGTTTACACAGGACTGTATATAAACTACATTGTCTATTATTTTTCTAGTGAAAGTGCTTTCTATTTGGTTAGAAGTTAAATGTCAGTTTGTTACTGGCTTGTCATTAAGTAAATTAATTTGAAGAAAGCAAACAAATGTAACAAAGATAATTTTATGCCATAGTAGATATTAATTTCTTCAGAAACTGTGAGACAGTATATTATAACAATGACCCTCAATAAAAATGTGTGTTAATTAGGTTTTAATACAATGAAATCATATACTTCCTAGTTACTAATACTGATCTGCTTGCTGGGTGTGAGGCAAATGAATAAATTTTCTAACATAGTTTAGTATTAGGTAAGGAAATACGTAGGTTTTAACTTACTTGAATGATGACATAGAAAATTTACATACCTGCGGGTGTTTTGCTTTCAGAGCAATTCACAGTAAAATAATTGGGATTGTAATTTACAACAATGTGTATCATTAACAGTTCTCTTAACCTACTTTTGATGTAGTATATTTATTATCTTTTTTTTTGTTTTTGTGTTTTAGCAGGGTCCCACTGTAGCAATCCAGCAGTTCCCTTTAATTGGACAGCTTCTAGGAAGGCTCTGTTGGAATCCTTTTGTTATAGGATATGGTAAGAATGTGTTAAGATATTTCTGCAGCAGTTCCATAAACTTTATTCTATAAAAATTAGGAAAATATGAGTTGTTATATGCTGTGATTTTTTTTTCCATAAAAACACAGCATTCTTTTTTATGGAAGTAAAATTTTGAGAAGAAAAGGCTATCCATGTTATTTAAAATATATAACCTTCAGAAATGTTAAATTCACTTTTGGATCTGATTGATTTCCTAGTTTAGTTATGGAATCTTGACTTGGGACCAGTAGGTTTTAAACCCAGTGAGTGTTTATGTGCATCACGATTTCCATTTTCATTTTTTGTTGTATTGATTACATTTTGCTGGAGTCTCAAAATGTACAAAATCCAGTGCTTCAAACTACTTTGAACAGAAGTTTCTTTCCCTATGTATCAGAATATTCATATATGCAAAGATAGAAGAAATAACTTTCCTGATACGTGTGTTTTGTAATTAGTCTGTGTTATGATTATGTTTGTTTTTGTTGAATCCTTACGATGTATTTCCCCCATCTCTACATCCTTAGCTAGTAAAAATGCATATAGAATCTAAATTAAAACAGTAAAGTGGTAACATAGGAAAAAAGGCATATGGAAAAACTAAATGCTCTTACTGGTGGTGAATATGTGTGTGGGTGAGAATATAAAAGAGAAAATAAATTGGCGCAGGAAAAATGTTGGGAGGGAGGAGACACTCCTTGTTCTATGTCATCACAGTTCTGATGTGTTTTTCAGGAACTGAGATGTTAAAATTTTGATAAATTACTTGGGATCTCATTTAAGCAGAAAACTGTTTCTGAACTTTCCTGTGAACCCCTTAAAATAACTTTTTGTCAGTCTTTTGCTCTTATTAAAACTAGAAATAAAAAAAGAGAAAGAAAAGATAAATAAGAAAGGCTTACTAAGTCAAGCACAGCATAC
This sequence comes from Vidua macroura, assembly GCF_024509145.1. Classification (NCBI taxonomy): domain Eukaryota; kingdom Metazoa; phylum Chordata; class Aves; order Passeriformes; family Viduidae; genus Vidua; species Vidua macroura. The sequence goes on from NC_071611.1 coordinate 11,695,850, forward strand.
ATCTTCTGTTTTGGCTTTGTCTTCTAGACAGCTCCAAGCACAGGCAAAATGAACTTGTCTGTAAAACACATAGTAGATGTGTGTAATGTCAGCATTTCACCTCTGAAAGCAAAATTTGAGAAGGAACCATAGGTTTAGATATAGACCACTTTTGCAGAGCAACAAATATGTGCTTTTGGAAAAGCCTTTTCATACTTTATAGATGTATTTTTATTATGGAGAGGTTTCCCTTCTAATCATAGTTTTTGATTATGTTGGTAACTATGGATGTTTACACACTTTGCTTCTAAGTTTTTGTTTGGAATATGCAAGTCTTCAGACAGTCAGTTTTTTTGAGCTGACAGTATATTGTATTATAGAAAGTAGCTTCACCTATATTTCTCATCAGAGTTGAAAGCCATCTGTGTCTGCTTTTGGCTCCTTTTCACAAAAATCCCAGCAGTACGTTCTTGTTTTCCTCTACTTCTTTCCTCTTTTTTGTGTTCCTTCAGCATTTTCTGAAGCTGCAAAAGCACTTCTGCAATTTGGTCTTTACCTCTGAAGTTTGCTTGACAATGAAGTCATGCTACAGGGTTTTTTTTTTTGTCTCCAATTGGCAAGTAAGCCAGAGAGCTTTACTTGCTCAAAATGGAATCCTTCACTTTAATGCTTAAAGATTTTCTGACATCAACAAACCTGAAGATGTCTGCTTATACATTCCCACCACTTCCTCTTCTTAGAGCCACCTGAGCACTCTTTGGACTGCTGGCATTTTAGATTCAGCAGTTTTTCATTTTGTTTGGCATTGGTTCTGAAAATATTCTTTAAGATAGTGCTGGCTATAGCAGATGCTGACTCTCAAGTGAGTTTCATATAATTTCTCATTTGGATAAATAGCTCATTCAGGCATGTGTTGAGACCAGGCCACCCTCACAGAAGAAGAAACTAATTTTGTTCAATTCAGTCTTTCATACTAAAAAATGGAGCAGGAAAAACGTTATACTTTTGCATCATGTCCAAACCACAATACCTATCACCTTAGATGAATGTCTGTTGGTGCTGGAAGCTGACACGGCTGACCACTCAGAGCAGGAAGCATAGTCTCTGAAGGAGAATAATCTCCTCATAAACACTGCTGAGGAGGAGGTGATCAAGTTAGCCTTATTTAGAATGCTAATGTGAGGGAAGCACGACTGAAGAAAATCTCATGGCTGTACCTGTGGTCCTGAACCACAAGGGATACAGGAGGAATTCAGTTTTGGTTAGGAATTCCAGTGGTGATGTTTTTTCTGTTTGGGTTTTTTTTTTTTTTTTTTTTGTGGGTTTGGGTTTTTTGGTTTGTTTTGGTGTTTTGTTTGTTTGGTGTTTTTTTTTTTTTCTTTTTTTTTTTTTTTTTGGTGGGCTGTGTCATTATCTTCTCAGTAGAACCTTTCCAGTTTGAGTTTTGACCCCAAATGTCTTGAATCCCAAACTAATACTATAAATGCTGGGAGGTTTCTTGGTGGCTCTATATGTCAATATATGTGTATGAGCATGCAAGCTTGTGAATGGACTAATTTCAACAGAAAGTTCAGTTTTGGCTAATCCACATTTTGTGATTTGTTTCAATAAAATTTTACAACAAACTCTAAAAATAAAATTTCTGTCTGTAAGATTAGGGTTTTCTTTCTTCTAACTGTCCGCAGGGTATTTATAAACTGATTATGCTTGGGGTGATTGAGACTATATGGTGTTAAGAGAAAAACATACCTTTTTGTTCTTTGTCTCTGTAGTGTTGTTGGTTTTTTTGTTTTGGTTTTTTTTGTTTGTTTGTTTGTTTGTTTTTTTTTGGTTTTGTTTTTTTTTTTTTTTTTTTTTTTTGTTTGGTTTGGTTTGGTTTTTTTTTTGTTTGTTTGTTTTGGTTTTTTTTGTGAGATTGGCAGGAAAGAAGTACAAAATGATCATAAAGGTTTGGACTTTTGATTGGTTGGTTGGTTGGTTTGAGGTGTTTCAGTTCTTTTTTGTTTGTTTGCTTTTTTGTTTCTTTAGGGTTCTTTTCCCTTTTTTGGTTGATGTTTTGTTTTTGGAATACAACGTCAACATCCCTAAAGGAGTCCCATGGATAGGTCGTAGATAATGTTTTTTGAGCTGGAATATCCACCTTTGAGTTTTTAATTTTATTTCTGTGGATGTATTAATTAGTTCTTTGGGTATTAGGCAGCTTTTCATGCCATAGTAAGATCAAATGCCTTTGTTTGTATCCTGATAATGGTTTTCAGTGTGTATCATGATGATAGGTTTTCCATCGAGACTACTGTTGCTAGAAAGCTGGGTGGAAAAAATCCACCACTAGGTGTTTGGTCTTTTGATATGGTTATCTTTTGCAGCTGCTGTAATTATTTTAAGATCTGTCCTAATCATCCCATCTTTCATCCCCTGTTCCAGGGCAGCTGTGAAAACAGTGAACCAAGAGTTTCCCTTAGAGTATGTCATGGGGTACATCAGCAAGAGTGTTGTGTGGGCCCTTTTCCTATTTTTCACAGGCTACTTCAGTTATGGGAGGCTACTTCAGTTTTGGTCAAAAAGTAATTTTTTGAACTAGGAAAATCTGAAGTTATACAAGTTCCTTATTTTTTGGAAACTTTTGATTTATCTAGGAGACCAGCATAGGTTGGTTTCACTGAGGATGAAGTTTGAATCTATCTATGTTAATCTGTGTAAACTTATTATGCTGGCAAAGTGTGCCATCTCAGTTTATCTAGGCTTTGTTTTCATCATTTTAGCTTTCATCGTACTGACTTGCATTTCTGACAGGCAACAATACATGCAAAGTGCTTTATAGTATGCAGCAAGTCATCACGTTTAACAAAAAAATTTCTCATCCAGAAATTTATTCAAGCAGTTACATGTATTTCTTCACCTCTTTTCTTAATTTTTTAAGTTAAAAGAAAACCAAAATTTAAATAAAATTACTTATTGATGTATTGTGGACGTACACTATAAACTGTATGAGTCAAAAGAAGAAATACTTGAACTATATATATGTTGTTTGAGATAAGAGGTTTGGAGTTGATGTCTTCTTCCCTTTTTCTGTGTAATTTATATAATCGAAGGGTATGTCAAAAACCAGACTTTGTAATCCGGCAGCGTTTAGTATTAGTAATTAATAATGTTTAAAATCTTTATTTTCCAAGAAGGAATTTGCTATGATTTAGTCATTTAAGTAAATAAACCACTCATTATTTTTTCCTCCCAGATAATGTCATAGTAGGGTTTAGATGAAAGGTGTTTTTGAAGGAGATAGTTGTCTACTAGTGCTGATATCTGAATGCCAGTTGGATATAATCAGAGTTTAAGAATTTCTGCTGAGCAGTATGCAAGATGCGTCCTTTAACTTCAGAATTACATAGAAAAAACATAGAAAATTATTAACCTTTTAAAAATCCATATTATAACAAGTCCCCAAACAGACAATGGCAGAGTACTGTGAACTGTGGTGGGTTAAAAGTGTATGCATGGGAAACCATTTCTGTTGAAGAGATGTTAGTCAGTGGGAGGTCAGTAATGGCCTCCAGGCTTGTTGGACATTTATTGAGGAATACTGGTTTAAATCAGTGTTAACGTCTCTGGTCACCTGGTGAAAATACAGGCATTACTTTATAGACCTTTTATTTTTTCCTCAGGCTTTCTCAACAAAACACTCCTAAATAATACTGTGTATTGCATCCTGGATAAGAAATACACAGAAAACAAAAGAATTTACTTGTTCAGCTTGATAATCAAATTGTCTTATAATATAATGTCTAAAACTGATAGTATTGATTATTTGTATTATTTTCAACAAGAAGCTTATTGCTTACTAAGTAAACATTATATCCGAACTACATCCAGTTTTCAGAATTTTCATTTCAATCACACAGTTTTGTTCTGACATTAAATTCACTGTAGAATATCTTATTATGTTCCAAGGAACATTAGGAAAAAAACCACCAAAGCCTATTGAAAACAAAGTTGTGGGAAATAATCATGAGTTAAATGGCTCTTCAACTGCTTACTTCAGATAATCAGCTCCTCTATAACATCTGTTCATCTGAGCAGTGAGAGTTGTGCTCATTCTATAGTAGATTCTTAAAGAAGGGAACTAATTTCAAACACTGGCTTAGAATTAAATAAAACCCAATCTGATCCTTAATAGAGAATTGGAATAGAATTTTTTTGCATCTTCATTTATCTATTCTGCTGTCTGCAGAAATGGCATATTCCTGAGGCATGGAGACTTTCTGTATTTTTACAGAGAACTTGGCAATTTATATTCTAGTTATGAATGATTTCATACTTCACATACTTATTAGTTTTTCATAACTGAGCATACTTGGGTTGTGCAAGCTTTACACACAATGTAATATTACACAATGTAATAAACTATTTTACTACTGTAGACTGTTGTCTATTATTTATGGTATTATTTACTGAGTTGAAAGTTCCTTGAATATAGCTTCAGGTATTATTTTCTGTGAATAAATTGCTAGGTCTTGCAAGTTTCTTAAGATCATTTAACTATTGTATAGATTCTGAACACTTCAGTACTTTTTAAACTGCTGTTGAAGGAAATGATTACACAAGATGTATATAGTGATTAACATTAACTGTGTGGTATGAATCTGGTAGAATAGAAGCAGAATGAGCTGAGGCTGCTATTTAGGGCCTCAATTTTGTGGATGAATAGGGATTGTTGTGTGTAATTCTGTCTGTGTTTTATTTGGGGTTTTCTTTTCCCTCTGAGTGTATCTTTATTTGCTTTTTTCTCTACAGATGAAAGCCAGAAGACTCTGATGTGGTGCTTATGCTGTCTGTACAGCAGTGAACCACAGAATGCTGTGGAACTGAAGGCCAACAGCTGGATACGGGTAAGTGAATGAATCTTTCCCAGGACTGCTTTGAATTAAATTGATGATTTAAAGGTGCTACATCTATAACATAGACACACTGTCATTCTGTCATTTAAGAAACTGCTCCAAACACAATTTGCATACATATTGTGTTGAAGAATATATTATTCTAATTATAACACAGTCAGTGTTAGTCTTGTTTTAAATCTTAAAAGGATGAAGTATTTTACATGTGATAGTTCTGATGCTCTTAACCTCCTAGATTCATCAGGTCTAGTAACCTTGAATTATGAGCATCAACCTCAAATCAGAAAGGAAGCAAGTGTTGCTATTAAAAATGAAGAACCTTTCAGTTAGGATAAAATAAATAACCTGGAAAATGTCATTGTTTGTTTAGAAAGCAACTTACATTTCTTCTGGTTTTTTTATTCTTTTTTGGTTTTGTTTAATCTCCTGCCTATGAAGAATTTAATTGTATCCAAACTTTCTTTAGACAGTCAGAGAGGGAAGAGGCAGTGCTTGTGTGTGGATTTATATTTAGTGAATTAAAGAATAATGAATATCTAACTTTAGTCCCAAAATTAGGGTTTTGCATGGCACATCTGTTCATATTTTACATATTTCCACATTGAATTAACAAAGCACATTAGCATGTCAATAGCATGCAGCACATTGATGCTTAATATTTTACATTGCTGACTAATTTGAGGGTGCAGTTCTGTTGTGTCCTTCCTCTTTCCATGGCTCCATATAAAAATATGGTAGAAAATATAAAGGGAATTGTTAATATGATTTTTAAAATCTTTTAGTCCTCACAACTTGTGAGAATGTAGCAGCCTCATCAATATTTATGTACAGCTCTGCTAAAGCTGAAGATACTTCTGTAGATTTCTGTAGGTAGATAATTTCTTCCTTACTGGTTTATTTTGTATGTCATATTATCTAGGTATGCATGTAATACTACGATGTACGAATTACTATAAAATAATTCATGATGATTATGATGATGCACATTTTTATATTAGTAAACAACTATTGTTGATACAAATGCAGTAGTCTTAGAAATATGTTCTCACCATCTATTAGGTGGCCTTGGGTGCCGTATATACCTGTTTAGTGGGCTGTACCACCTACCATGAAAATTTGAGCAATTTAATACTAGAGTAAAATCACCCTTATTTTTTTCCTGTCTTTAATGTTTTTCAGGAGGCTTTTACTGAGGTTAGTATACTTTTAATTCAAAGTGTGGCAGTGCTTGAATACCAAAGTAAATTGACCAAGAAAAAAACAACCCTCTGCCTTTTCAAATGTAGTCTTGCTGATTCTTTGTATTCTTTGTAATGAAATAGGAGAGGCACAGTATGCAGTTAGTTACTAAACAGAGCAAAATTTGTCCATTTTGCTTTTTAGTAGCATAGCATATACATATGCATTAATGAGCCGTGTTAATAACATGTGTGTTAATAATGTTAAGTGGTGGGGGAGAGTTGTACCCAGACAATCTACTACAGACAGGAAAAAAAACCTCAATTGTCTTAATCTACAACTTCTGACTCATCTGATTCATGTAACTGAATTGATGCTGATATAAGAAAAAATATCAGGTAAGCAGGAACAAATAGTTGGCGATGGATGGAGGTGGGGCTGCTGATTTTGTCTTATATTGAAACTAACATGTCAAGGTTTTGATTCAAACGGCCCTGTAATCTGCAGAAATTCTTCCACCTCTGTGTGTTTCAATCACCCGTAATAGCCACTGTGACTTTTTGGGTTAACTTAAAGGTTAGAGAAAGAGAGTGTGAAGGAATTCAAAACACAAACATGTCTTACTAGCTACTTTCATTATTCAGCACTTACCTGGTTGTCTAAAGTGACTGTAGTACCATATGAGAATACGGTTAGGATTAAATTAGAGGGTATTATTAACTTGCTTTCTGTAATTAGTAGAATTTCTTCTCAGTTTTTTAGTGCCCAGTGGGTGTCATCACAAAACTTTTTGAAGAAAGTGGTTTTATTTACCTTTCCTGATCATCACTGTCATTCCAGTCACCAGCAATTGTGATACAATAAGGACTATCATGCTTGTTTTTACAGAAGAACTTAAATGTAATGTTTTGCTACTCTTGAGGGTTTTCTTTTGCCATCTGTGATAATGATTTATATTTTTAAAAAACAACAAAATGCAAAGTTGTGTCTAATTAGAAATCTACATTATTTGGTCAAGTTAGTGTTGAATCTCTTCTTCCCTTTGCTTTAATAGCTATGTACATTAATTATGAAATTACACCTTGCTTTTTTTGTTGGTGGCAGGTGTGAGTTCCTGAGGGGTACTGGGGCCTTTCAGTGCATCTATAGATAAGGTCATTGATAGGAGGGCTGATCTCAAGTCTTTTGTTTTTAGCTACTAAATTGCATTTTCAAAGTTGCAAAAAATGCATTTAATCTTGAATGTATTTAATGCTAGGTTACTTTTTAACTTCTCTGCCATTGTTGTAGAAAAGCTATGTTGTTTTTGATGGCAAGAAGGGTAGCTACCCACTTGAAATGCATTATTACTACAAATCTCAAACTAAGAGTATGCAGGTTGGTAAGTCCTTTAAAAGAATAAAATGTGAAAAGAAATTTAGTGACATTTAATTAAAGTGTGCAATGTAGACTGTTTCTAGGATTAGATGCTACTTAAAAATGGTAGATATTTTTTGCTTTGTTTATGACTCTGAGCCTTAGTGTTGGAATCCAGGTTACATAGGTCCTTTATAAAGCCAAGTACAGCACAGGAAGCCAAGATACATGCTGACACAGATTTCTCACTAATAAAAACAATCATGACCTGGTGAAACCTGTCTCTAAGAAAGTTTTTTTTAGTTTATCCTGCTGGCCTTCTCTGAGCAGAGATTTTTGGAGCTGTGAAGTGCATATGATTTTAAGATAGACTTCTCTGTGGTGTGGCTAGAACAGCTTCCTTTCACTGCACATTACTCTTGTAATCACATTGCTGCAAATGAGAGCTTTTCTGAAGCAGGTTTCCTTTTTATTAGCTTGGCCACACCTTCTTCTCTGCTCTCCATTTATGAGCTGTATTTATGAATTGTTTATGTCTCTGGAATTTATTTCCTATACTGCTTTTAGTGTATTGTGTTGGAAGGCCATACATACTTATGAGAGTGTTACAGTCCATCTCTTTTCACATGAGGTGAACCAGAAAGTTAATATATTTTTTAAATTTTGCTCTTCTTTTTCTTTTCCAATTTATTTTTTCAGTGCTTTACTATCCCTCAAACAAATACAAAGGAACAAGACAGTATATACATAAAAGCATAAACATAGGACTGGAAGACCTCTAAGGTTTGCCCTATGTTTTTAGAAGTGTTTTTTTTTGCCTTGGCCGAATTTACCTTTCTGAAAATGTATAGTTCTTTTGCAAATCTGTATCCTGTGTGTGACCATGTCTATCCCCATCTTTCTTATGAGCCCCCTTTAAATACTTGTAGGCTGCAGTAAGGTGTTAAGACCTTAAAATAAGACAATTGTATTTGCTGCTTTTATGGGTCTGTTTTATGGGTAGAAGCTTATGTTGTAGGATATATGGCTTACATGTATTTGCTAAAATATAGTATGCTGAATACGTGAGGCAGAGTTTGAAACTGGACACTGTTGTTTGTAGAACATAGTAATGACAACATTGTTGCCTATTATGACAGCTGTTTACTAACTTAGAAACAGTGGTTTATATTTTTGTCGACCAGTAGATGGCATTCTTCCTATTACATACAGGTATGCAAATATTCATTTTATATTAATATGTACCCAGTTTTCTATTTCACAGCATTCTAAGAAATACACTTCCAAGGAAAGATGAACATTTATTTTAATTGTAGTCTCAAGTTTAGAAGCCACCTTCCCTGCTGCCCTTATCGTGTGGCATTGTTTTGACTCTTAGTTTCTAATGTTGATTGCAGTAGTGAGAATTCTGTGTTAAGATTACTGACATTTTTGGCAACAGTTCAGGATCCTCACTAATAAGAAAATTAATTTCATTATCTTCTTTGCTATATTCACAGTGCATTCAGTTGAACTGAGTTTTTTATTTTTCTGCCCATAATTTTTCCACAGATGTGGAAGAATTCTGTCTGTATTGTCACTTGTTTTGATAGTGGCTGATTCTTGATGTTTAAGAGGGTTTTTAGCACTTAGAGCTTTCTATCCAAGGATCTGTTATATTAAAGAGTATACGTGAACAGTTTACGTATGAACACTTCAAACCTTGGTTCTGAAGTACTTACAATGAAAAACTCACCATGCAAATAGCTTGAGTAAAAAGAAGCATAAAGAAATGGCTATTCCTTTTCTCTCACTTCCTCCTTCTCTCACTGTTATAAAATTACAAGTAGTATTCTGAAGAGCACAGATTTTTCTGTATTTCCACTCTTTTGTTTTTCCTTATTACACGGTTTCCTAGTAACTAATTTGTATTATTTAAGGACAAACTAACCAATCTATTCTGAATATTTGTAGTATCTCTCTCATCATATTTCTTGGTTTGCTGCTCCCATGTTTTAATTCATTCTGTTACCTTTTTTTTTAATTGTTGCTGCTGCTTTCATGAGTTTATTTTCTGTGGTTGTGAGACTTTCCCCACAGTGCCAGGTACAACGAATCACGCATTCTTCTGTGTGTGGTCTCTCGTTAGGAGCCAGCCTTCCTCAGTGCATCAGCACAGGCGCGGTCCGCTGCGAGACCCGGCCCGCTCGGATCCAGGAGATGGCGATCTCTGCCCTAAGTGCCCACCGCTGTGTCCTGCACGCATCCCTGCCTGCTCAGGGGTGTAACTTAGGTGCTGTTAGGGGTTAACCCAGTGTAATGTTATTGTGGCATTTTCCAGGTGTTCCCTGCATGTGTTCTGATAAAAAGGCAGTATTGTATGGTGGGTTGCTGATAATTTGTTAAACTTGACGTAGAATGGCCTGGGTTGGAAAAGTCCCACTAGACCACGTTGTTCAGAGCTCCATCCACAGCTTGAAAACTTCCAGGATTGGAACATCCACAGCTTGTCTGGTAAACCTGTGCTAGTGCTTTACTACCCTCACAGTTAAGAATTTCTTTTTAATATCAAATCTAAGCCGACTCTGTTTTAGTTTATATCCCTTTCCCCTTGTCCTGTCACCACATGCTCTCATAAAAAGTCTCTCCATCTTTCTTGTAGGCTCCCTTCAGGTGCTGGAAGGCTACAATTATGTCACCCCAAAGCCTTCTTTTCTCCAGGCTCATCCCAATTCTCTCAGCCTTTCCTCACAGGAGAGGTGCCCCCATCCCTCTGATCATCTTGGTGTCCCTCCTCTGGACTCTGTCCAGCAGGTCCATGTCCCTCCTGTGTTGAGGACCCCAGGCTGGATGGAGTGTTCCAGGTGGAGTCTCATCAGAGCAGAGGGTGAAAATAAAAACTGGGAATTAGCTCTTGTACATATACATTATCTTCAGCTGTTCTGCATTTCAAAGGTTTTCCTTTCTTAGTTAAAACTAAGAGCAATCATTAAATAAACATGTCTCATAAAAAAGAACAGTTTCCATATTTCCTGCTGCTAATGGTTGCCTGTTCTGGAGGCTTTTCTGAACACACAAGAGATTCTGAGTAATTACAGGCTAGTGATCCCTTTTGTCATATTGTGTTGTTTATGTTTGGAGTTTTTTTAGGTTATTCCTATAATTCATGATCGGTTAAAGCCTTGAAGCACTGGAGCAATGTATTTTTAGAAATTTTATTGTTATGCTATGCAATTATTAATGTTTTTAACATTCATGAAAATTTTAATCCAATTTTTAATCTCACATGGGCTTATATCCTATGGACAGGGTGGGAAATGCAGATTTTAATGTCATTTCTAAGTTGATAAGCCATCAGAATTGGATCCAACAAATGCCAGTCTTAAAGGCTGACTCACAGCCAAGAGATCATAGTGTAAATTAGAATTTGGAACAAGTGGTGAGCTACATGTTAGCAGATACAGACTAAAGTTCTGATTGGTTGTATTTATCAAGCACCAATTGGACAATTAGAGCCAAAAGAAAACAAAAAAGGTTATGTCAGTCAAATCAAAAGCATTGAAAAATTGAACACTCGTTTTGTCAGGGCCACTTATCAAAGCAAATTTGACAGAGATGGAAAAAAAAGGTAAACTGAAAGGGCATGCAGATACAAAAATACGTGATGAAACTGAATAACTTTTGCCAGAAGCTGCGACAGTGGACCAAAAAAAAAATCTTCCAATTCAGTAGAGTACTAGTCAAAGTGCAGAACAAACCTGAAGAGGTCCATATATTCTGTGACTCTTTCCTGAAGGCCATCTGTTCTGTAGAATAACAGGTAATATACAAATTTTTGTATACAATTTTTGTATACAATATACAGTTTTTGGCAATATACAGAGCCAACCCAACACAAATGAAAGATTACTCATTTAAATATATAAGAAGAGACTATGTGATAATAACACAAAAAGGGAAGTTTCTGGCTGGTGCCAGATATTAGGTTTCTATAACATTGGGCTTGCTCTTAGAAAAACAGTTCCAGTTCAGCCCTTACCATAGGGAAAGCTGCATATAAATAAGTGCATATAGTCAGAAGCTCCAAGTAATTTTTGAAAGAAGCAGAATTCCTGAGCTGAGTGAAACAAGCACAAAGGGGCTTGCACAGGCATAACATACCTGTGTAACATACCTGTGGAGAAGAGTAGAGCAAGATGGGTTGTACTAAGAATATCATGCATGTGGATGCACTGTATAAAAAATCTTCTGAATATCCTTCATCAAGTGGCCTGAAACATCCTTATGTTATGTACTCTTGTGCAAAACTCCTCAAGAAGCAATCTGTGCAGATCTTGAAAGGTTTTCAAACCAGAATGGAATAAAAAATTCATGAAATTGAATCCTCAGTTTTGGTGACCATCTCTGCAAAAAAACCCAGAGGCTGCAGTCATGTCAGTTAAAATGGGAGAATGGTGCTATTTGTGCCATGGGCCTAACAAAAGCAAGAGTAAGAAATCCTAGTCTTCCACTGACCTCATTCATGCAGTAAAATGCTTGTGCATTTTTTTTTTTGTGAAAACAGAGCTTCATCTTACATAATAATAATAAACCAGTTGTGGCCAAAAGGTCTGTAAATAAATTCAGAAATGAAACACTTTTCAGCTCTTAATTATCGCATTTACAAAGGTAAATTCAGACTCCCAACAGAATTGCCGTTGGCTGGAAAATTCAGTAAGCATTTGGAAAAAATTCAATGAGGCAAAATGTAGATCAGCTCTTAATCCATGTAAGATCTGAGGGTATTCAATAGAGGGGCTAACTGGCAAGACTTAGTAGTGACACCTAGTGAAATTGAGTATTGAGACCATTGTATTTCAGGGACAGTTGAGAGTAGCTCAGTGACACTGCCGCAGTTGGTGTGAAGATAGGCTGCTACACAGGGGAAGGTGAGCCAGGAGCTGTAGGTGAGGAGAAGGCAGGTTAGCTGTGCCTTGACACAGAAATGGCATAGTTGCACAAGTAGAGCAGAGCAAGTCCAGTGACAAACACCAGGTCAGCTGTGAGTCCAGTGATTGCCACACCAGGTCCTCAGTGACGGGCAGGCCCAAGGTTTAGCATGGCCAGGGGTCAGGCTCCAGGGCAGCAAGATGTATGGCCTGCACAGGCACGGCTGCAGCGTAGCTCAGGCAAGGACCAAATGCCTTGAAAGTGTCCCTGCTCATGGTGGGTGGGCTGGAATTAGATCATCTTCAAGGTCCCCTTCCAACCCAAACCATTCTGTGATGCTGTGTAGGATGTACACAGAATTGGAATTACAATATTTTCTTCTTAGGTAAAGAATGTTGATTTGATGTTGGGGCCAATATGCTTGCAACCTTTCAAACTTATTACCCACTATTTTTATTTGTATGCACACTTTGTCAGATGGTTAGGAAACCATTAGAAATTGTTAGGAAAGGACATATGTTAAAAGTAATCCAAACATAATGTAAAGAGCTTTTCTTTTTCTATAAGGTATTCTTTTAATAATTAACTCTTTACAGAAGAAATTCTTCAAGTTCACATTTTTCTAGGAGACAGGAATTTAAGGTAACATGAAGAAAATATGTAGTGCTCAAATTAGAGTGAACCTCAATATCTTCCTTTAGTTTGCTTTTTCTTATGTTAGGAAGAGCCTAAATCACTTTTGAATTGTCATTGTGTGGGGGAAATGGGCCCCAAGACCATCTGATGGAAGATATATTAAAATAATGTTGGATTTATAATAAAGGATGTCTCTATGAGATAAGAATACAACTTTAATGACATATATGGGTAATGTGTCTATTAAAAGGCTTATGAGTTGCTAGAGGACATACTGAGAAACATATTTTTTTCCTTCTTATCTAGACAACTTTGAAAGAAGGAGATTAAGAGCTGAACAGAGATATCTGAGTTAAAATTATGAACATACTTCACCTGCTATTTATTACTGAGAAAGTTAAAGGAGAAAGAATCTGTGCCATAGAGTATAGGTTTTAGCGGGGTTATTACAATACAGCATTATCAAACTTTTTTGATGTCATTTCCCTCTCTAAAAGGAAAACAACTTTAGTAGTATTTGGACTAAGACAAATAACTAGTTGTTTTGGACTATTTCTTACCTTTGTAATAATATCACTGCAGTATTTTACTGTGATAAGACACAAAATAATCAGAAGGGAATGTCAGTGTAAGAGAGATGGGAAGGTGTGGAGCCGGGGATCTGGTTTTCCCTAGCAATTGTAGGGAGAGGGACGTCTGTGTTCCAGGAGGCATGCATCCAAGACACAAATGGAAAATGTTAAGTCTCCTGGAGGCCAAAGTAGTTCAAAGTCACTTAATCACTTTCTGAGACTCACTTTTGTGGTTTTACGGATCTTAAGGCTTTTTTGGTATGTTTGGAAAAGCATTGTCATTTCTCCTCTAACCTGTGCAAATAATCATCAGGAGCTTTGATCACTGCAGAGATCATAGTGTGTTCTTTCAGATGAAAGACATCTGATGATGATTAAAGTATATATCTTGTTTATACTTTTTCTCTTAATTTTTTCAGTGTTTTTCACTGGTCCTTCAGGAGTCTTTGTAGCAGTTTTCCTCAATCACTATATATGGAATTTACCTTTGCCTTCCATCAGCAGCTTATATGTAAGAGGGTCTAAAGAGATTTCCTCAAAGTGGTCTGGAGTGCTTGGAGTTAAATGGGCTTTTACTCAGTCCTTGATTGTTTTCATTCAGCCTTGATTGTGATGTATCCTTTTTCTCTCTTTTGCTAGGTGGTGGCACGCTGGTTAGTGTAATACCTCATAGTTACAGCCAGTAGACAGTCTGTGCTTTTCACAGGAGCATTTGCAGCCAACTCCTGGCAAAATTGTTGAAATGGTACAAGCTGCCTGTACCATTTGTTAGAGAAGAGTGCAATAACAGCTATGTGCTGTGCATAGTAGTGTTGTACTGCTTGATTTTGTGTGATAAAACACCAAACAAAGTCAAGAGAATGCACGTAGTATAAGTTTTGAACTACTTTACCACTTAATGTGGAGATCAGAATTCAAAATAAAATTTCTGCTTGGAGAACTGCTACTTATTCTGGTATTTAGGGCTTATTTTGTTATTGTCAAAGTTGCTGTTGCTATTAAATATTAAATATTCTTATAGAGGAAGGGACCCATTATAATCATCGTAATATATATTCATCAGAAATATTCAGTGTATGTAATAACAAAATGACAGATATATTGTGATATATTAGTGTTTTTTAGATACATGTCTTATTTAGAATTTACACAGTTTTTGTGCTTCAAAGATCTAACACAACAACTTAGCTCATTATAAAGATGTGGGGTGAATAGGTGGTGTGTCAGACTATATCTTTAGGTAGTTACATTAAAGTGAGTATTTCAGTGGTAGATGTGCTCTCTCTATGTCACTGGCTATCCTGTAAAGCAAAATGTTTTCATAAACTTTAGAGAGAAGTATTTAAAGTATCCAGTTTTCAACCCATTTGTGCACATTAAAAATAACTTGCTATTGAGGTTCAATGGTTTTCTTGTTGGACAGTGCTTACACTGGGGTCTTGCCACAACAGATGCAATAGATTATAAGAAGACGGCGAGTATAATAATTACAGCATGGAACAGACTGCTGGCAGATACAACAACGTAGCATTCTCTTTAATCATAGTGCTTCCCATAGTGTGGGTGGCCACAGGCTGCAAACATTTCAGTCAATCCCTTCTCCACGGAGCAGTGGTTGTAAAACAGAGCTGAAGTAAACAGCATTCCACAGACCATTAAGAGGTTTTAATTTTGAAAAAATATAGCTTCCCTTCACCCCTCCTTTTGGCTGCTTGCTTCTGTCAGCTGTTACCTACCAAATCAGTTCTGCTTGAACTAAATAGTATATAATGTACTATCTATGGGCTCTTTAAAAAGTTTGTTGTGCTCTATTGCAGATTTTGTTATTAAAATACATATTTCTTTAAAACCTGAACGTTTTGTTGGTTTCTGCAGCAAGAAATAACCTCTGGCTTTACATTAAATGCTGTATTATGTTTAATTTTAAATTAATTTAATTTTTAATTTAAAAGCTTTTCATCTTTTTTTCATTCTCCTGATTTTTTTTTCCTTCAGTGCCCAGTGTGGTTTTGCTGTTTCTGTAAAATGCTATATTGTCTCTCAAGCCATTAGCACAATACCTTTTCTCCAACCAAAATGAAGGGAAACTTTCTCTTGTTTTTTAACCTTGTGGCCAGTTTACTCCTTTGGAAGTTAATTTCTCCTCCTTGATGTTTGACATATAGTCATCTGGAATCTGATTTTCAGGGAGTAGGTTTAAGCAGCTAAACTTGATGTCATGAAAATAGTTGCACAGCATTCACAGGCCTTTTCTGGAGTATGTAAATCAGTTGCAGTTGAGGACAGATCATTAAATTTTATTTTTTAAGTGCATGTGCATGAAAGGATATATTTTGATAGATGAGTTTTTACATTGTAATTAGCCATATGTGGAATCAAGTATGTAAATGAGCTTGAAAGAAATGTCTTAAGTGTCGTAACAGATAGTTCAAAGTGAATTTTCCTTTGAATCAAAACAGAGGACAAAAGACCTACATGAAACATAGGCCCATGTTTAAGATCTGACATAATTAATTAAATCCTAATGACTTAATGAACTCTTAATGTGATAAGAGATTTTTAAAATTTTAAATTACTAGTTAAAATTTAATTTTAAGAATCAAGTTGGCTTGCTTTGCAGTGTGTCCCAAGGGAGTAAAGAGCGATTCAGGCACTTTTCTCTGTCCTTTGTGCGATTAATTTGTGTCCTAGATACCAAGGACTTTATCCTGTTGAAGTGAGTGCACCTCCTAAGGTATACACACCTTAGGAAACCCACATCTCGTAGCAGTATTTGCTAGAAATTTGACATATCTGCCTCTTAAACTTGCTAATGTACAGTTCTATTAAAGGTTAAAGACCCCAAGGTTCTTAGGTATGGTTAGGTATGGGTGAGGGGAAATACTGCAATGAAAATGGGAATTGACTGATGAATTAAAGATGAGTAATTGATACAGTGATAAGTATATATATTCTAGATTTCTAGCAGAATATGTTCTAAAACAATTCATAAAGGACATGAGGGTGATAAAAGATGTTAAACTGATTTATAGAAGAAGATACTGGGGCTGGATCTTTTTAACATAGAAAACATTTTAGAATGAAGATATCTTCACATACAGCACATAAACTATTTCTAATGCTTATTATCTTGAAGTTTTACTGAGTTCACTGTCAGGATTTTCTTTTTTTCTGTTGTTCTTTCACTTTTGTAAAGTCAGCCAGAGGGAGTTCTTGGTAATTTGGGACATTTTGAAGATTATACATCTAGATAGTTAGTCTTTTCACTAGCTCTTCTGAGAATCAGCATTTTAAGCTAATTTGGACCTTCTCTGGTCACCTGTAGACAGTTACATTGGTTGGATGTAAGAGAATTTGCAATATTTTAAAATTTGAAAGCATTACCATAGTCTTCTGGTTAAAAATAGAATGTTATGAATGGGCTGGGAAAAAACAGACCTCTCTTCTTCAAATATAATTCTTTAACAATGCCAAGCTAACATGATTATAAAGGATTTCTCAGCTTCTGGGCCAAAATAAACATAGGCTAAGTATGTCAAAGAACAAAATAAGAAACCAAGAATTCTGCTTTCCTGCAAGGCTGCTTGAGCTGTAACAGCAAGTGTCACAAATTGCTAGCCAGCTGACATTTCTCAGAGCACTTTAGTTGTGCCAGGTGGCTCTAGTAAAGAATAATGGTTTGTTACTGAGACACAAAAAGAGGTCTCTATTTGAAGAAACTCTACCGGCATTAGCTATTTTTGCTCAATCTAACTGTGACCAGCAGTTGTTGCATCACCATTATAGGTGTATTTCATGCTTTTTTTGCTAAGAAGTTCAGTGGACAATTTTCTCCCCTTAAACTTTTAACAGCATGATACTTAGGTAGTCCAACCCAAAAGTGATTAAAGTAATTTTTCCTGAATATCATTGTAAATTAAATGCAGTATTTGCAATGTGTACCTGTTGGAAGTATAAAAATGGGTACATACATTCATTGAAAAAAGCATAAATTTGAGATTATAGTTTTTCTAGAAATTATGTAACTCACAGATTTAAAGTAAAAGTGAAACAATCTTACAGTCCACTCTTTCTGAATTTATTCATCCCTCTTTTCCACACCTTTTTTGTGTGGATGAAAGGGATTCTTCAGTGAGAAGCTTGCATTTTGGCTTTTGAAAATTGTGGAGGGAAGAAGGAAATTAATTCTAAATCACTGGCTAGTTAAACCAGAGAGCTTTAAAATAAAAGGAAAAAGATTTACTGTTTATTCTGCTAGAGCTACTGAATTTCCTTTTGTAAGTTTGTGTAAATCTGTGTTTCATTTCAGCATCAAAAGTCTCCCCTTTTTAATACAAAGAGTAATAACACTTTCTAGGTGGGTATTTCTTAAAGAGAAAGGAGACAGTATAGGGAAGGAGATTTGAAACATCTTTTCCTTTCTGAGGCCAAGAGTAGACTCAAAGTTTGCCAGCCCAACAGGTCTTCAGCTTCTTTCTTATGATTTCTGAGGGTTTTGTTAGTGACTTGCAGATGGAGCTTAGGCTTTTAAACTCATCCATTAAAAAGTTTCATGCTCTTAGCCACAGTAATAGTACAGCATGTTTTTACTGTACTAGTGTCACAGAAGGTAACTGAGGTTGAATTGGTGAGGGGAAAACAGTGCAGCCTTCCCTTCCCCTCCCCATAATTTCCTTTTCCACATTTCATTTGGAAATTAGGATCATGTAACATTTTTCATCCATTTTAGGAAACAGAGGTAGAATATGAGCCTAGCCTTTTTACTAAGCCTCATGTATCAGCAAGAGTAATACAATTCATAGCATACTTTAATTTCTAAAGAAAAAGCATATTTGTCTCAATGAGTTTTAGAAATTTTTTTTCAGATAAGTTTTTCTAATAGGTTTTCATGGTTCTTTAGTGTACTTTTGCCATACTTTAAAAATCTTTTTAAAGAGAAAAATGCAGTTATGACTGTTGAAACAAAGTTAAGGAAATTGACCTAATATAAGAGCACCTAAAACAGTTTTACTGTTTTGAAAGTGAGCCTGCTTAATGCTTTAGGGACAGAACAGGGTTAAGAGTAGTCATCAGGTAGAGTGTGGAGAACTTCACAGAATCTGTTTTCATGTCTGGGAATATGTGAAAACCAATGAAGTCTGTGTATTAATTTCTGAAAGAACAGTACTATTCCTGTAGGTGTTTTTTTTTGTTTTGTTTTGGTTTTTTTTTTTTTTTTTTTTTTGTTTGTTTGTTTTTTTTTGTTTTTTTTTTTTTTTTAGCTCAAAAGTAATTCAGTCTAGTCATTTATCTGTAGATTTTCTGTAACTTGATCACATGCTTGAATGACAAGATCCTTGTCTTTGTAGGAGTGTTTAGCAGAATAATTTGTTTATGATCAACTAGTCTGTCATGGTTATCAATGGAGATTTAGATGTATGCAGATATCAGACTTATGTTCCAAGTGAAGAAGGACTAAAATGAGAAGATACAGTAAATCCTAAACATGGTCAGCAGTTTTATTTAGTATGCTGGCACAGAATACAAAAAAACTCCCTGGCAGTAAATGTCAGAAAAAAATGTAGGAAGCAAACCTCTCCTATCCTTGTACTTAGTCACTTTGACCCTAATTAACTAAATTACTGAAGAATATTCCAAGCTTTCTTAATGTTAATCAAAACTGAAGTGGTTTCTTTTTTGCAAAACCTCTGAGTGATTACTGGAATAGACTCAGTTTGGTAAAGTGAGAGGTTGTGTTGAGTAGCTAATAACTGAAATGTATGCGTGTGTGTAATTTAACATTTTGTCTTTTGAAATGTGTTTTAACCAGTTTTAATTTTAAAGGAGAGACTGGAATTTTTGATTAGCTTATCAATGGTATATTTAAAGATTTTTTTAACTTTTTTTAATGTAATATGCTGTCACATACTGATAATAATTGCTATTCACAAATATATGCCATGTAATTTCTTCTAATCAATACACTGAGAATTTTATAAAATATTGAGAAAACAGAATAATTTTGAGTAAAATAGTACTTTAAAAGCTAGATGATATTTAAATCTGTATGGTGTTTGATACCTTATTGTGGGAAATGCAAGCACAGAAAACTCCAAGCCTTCTCCGAGGTCGTAGGTCAAACACTGTATCCATTTCTATCTCTGAGTTTCTATGCTGGAGGCAATGGGAGCTCTCTGTGAAGATAAGAAGGAACTTGAAACTTTTAAACAAACTATAGGGGTGCGAGAGTCAGAAAATGATTGTACTTCTATAGTTTGTTTAAAAGTTTCAAGCTCCTTCTTATCTTTCCCTTTCTCTATAGTATCAGGAGCGGCTAAAGGTAACACAGCCCGAGCTGCAGGCGCAGTCTGGGCAGCAGGAGCAGGAGGGGGGCCCACCCGAGGCAGGGGTTTTGCCTGAGGCAGGCAGAGCCACAGCATGCACAGCTGCAGTGAGCAGCAGAGCTGAGGGAGTTACCAAGGGTGCAGCTGGACTGAACTGTTTGTTAAATATCTTGATAAGCACATGGCATACTGGAAGCAACCTAGGGACTGTAAAATCCCGATGAGTAACCACGTCATATAGCTTAACTCCCACAGCATCCCAAAAAGACATAGTAAAAGCAAATTCGAAATCTGCATTTTCAAAATTTTTCTGTACCCACCTTAAAAGATCTTTTAAGTTTTTGCTTGGGTATGGCACAAGAGTTAGATCTTACCAGAGTATAAATGTCTCTCTGTTCTTTGGACATCTCTTGTCCCGTTCCCCAGAGCTCACCTGACATCTCTTCACAGGTGATCCTAGTTGGGCTCAGGGTGGGCTTGGTCCAGCAAGAACGGTACTCTGCTTCCTCTTAGCAGCTGATGGGAGCTCGACTCTCTCACCCTCTTTTTGGGACTTCCTTTAACTATCCTCCAGGGCAGTCCCAAACTGAGATTTGTTACCTCACAGGGTGGGCACCAGTTGTTCGGGATGCAGAAAGATGGGGTAGACTGATGAGGTGTTTAAAAGATGGTTTATTGCAAAATCAGTCTGGTGGAAGGATGAGACTAAGATTGTTAAATTCATAGTTATCACGTTAGAAGCCTTGTATCAGAAGCTGTTACTTCTAATTAATTCTAGTTACAATGTCTTCTATAAATTTCTTATCCAATCAGCTACTTCCACAAAGCTCACTAGCATCTTCATAACCAATTGCTAATTGCTACGTTTTACACGATTTACAGCAATGCGTCTTTTTATGTCCAATCATATAACTCTACAAAAACTTATTGCGGTATCTTCTACTTTTTATCAACTCTCTAACAAGTTCTGTTGTGAAACTCCAAAATCTTCTACTGTTTTGCTTAATACATTTGTTCACTTATATAAGGCCTATATCTACTTGCTTAAAACATATTTCTGCTTAAACTACAAATCTTCTTATTTCATGTCTGTTTCACTATTCTATTCTAAAGCTCCAAGTCTTCTCCAAAGTCTTAGGTCAAACACTGTATCCATTTCTATCTCTGAGCTTATATGCTTGAGGCCTTGGGAGCTCTCTGCTTGCATTTCCCACACCTTATATTCTTTTACATTTTGATTTTGGTTTGCGGAAAACTGTTTTTCTGTCTTCTCCTGGAGCCATGGAGCAAGTGAGCAAGAGGTCTTAGAAGCAAAATTAAAAGTCACAGACTTTGTTATTAATGGATAAGTATGTGGAAATAATATGAATATTATATTATGTCAGCATCCCAGTCCTAGAATTCATTTCGTAAACATTTGGTGAAATGGTCTTTAAATGAATGTACTGCTTTGTTATTTACAGACTTAGCCACCATGAGTCTTCAGAACTGGCTGCTTATTTCATAGTAAGAAGGTTTTAAAAGTACCAACTCTGTGTTTTATTGCAAATTATTCAATCTAGAGTATATGAGACACGATAAAACTCACGATAAAACATGATAAAAAGGTCTTTAGGCAGGATTTTAAAGAAAATATTACTAAAAATACTTACAGGAATTTGAGCTGCTGAAAGCTAGCAAACAAAAGATTCATTTATATTTACAAAACACATCAGAGCAATGTGTATCTCTTGCTTACTGAGGACTCTATTTAAATGATTTAGGCAGTAATGTGGACTGTTAGGATCCTACATTTAAAGAAAAACCCTATTATGTAGTGGTTTTATATTTTTAAATTATGACTGGAAACCATATTGTCTGATTTATCTGTAATGTAATTGATTATATCATTTTGAATTACTTTTTAAGCCAGATTAGAAATAGAATTTGACTTCTTGTCTTCTAGACTTGTGTTGAAAGCCATGGGCCATATGGGTGTAGAGGAAATGCCTAAGAGCAACACTGATGTACAGACTCCTGAAGTCATTGACATACAAGAAATTCCTATTCCAAAGTCTTATTAAATGCAGATAAGAAATAGCACTTACATCTAAAACTTCCTCTGAATAAGATGCAGTTTTTCATATTACACCTGCTTTCTTTTCGTAGAGCTGAGAAAATCTGGTTCCCATTCAAGCAGATAGAAAGGTCAGCCTGGTACTTGACCAGATTTCAGAAATTTCCACTTGAGTATGTATGCTGTACTTACTCCAATGGATTTACACAGACCATAATTTTCTGCAAAATATCCTTAATGGTCTCTTCTTAAAAAATAACTGCAGTTTGTGTTTTCAATCAGAATACACTTCAGAGAATTATTTCTTCAGAATAAATGATAGATTATTCCATTTCATCCTGCTCTTCTGTTGCTTTGATAGACTCATCCAAGATGGCAAAAAAGAGCTTAGTATCATTGTTGGGAACTTTTAATTAGTCTCAGGTTTGAATGGCTTATCTCAGTGAAACCATCCATCTCCACTGTTCAAAATGCATTGTAGCTATTTTTTTCATGTCTGCTTCTGAGGACATTCAGAACCATAAATATTTTGGAATGAGTATGTTGAGAAGTTTTCAGAAATAAAGTGCTTTATCTGCCTCCCCTGGAATGTCTTTGAAACTGTCATAAATTCCAGGACAGTTGCTACACAAATACAGTTACTAGCATAAAACTTGCCATCTTTTAATAAAAATCAAGTTCTGTTTGTGTGTTGATGTCTAATTTCAGAAGTAATTGTGTCTTTAATTCAAGCTTCTATATTTTTCCCCATTGACGTGTGCAGGAAAATATTGGCTATTTCAGAAAGCAAAGGGGTAAAAGGGTTCAGAGCTTTTGGATCTCTGCTTGGTAAGTACAGTATCAGAACCTAAAGCACCTCCTGCCTTGCTGGATTTGTGGACACTAGTTGAGTTACTGTTTGCCTGGGACTATGTTACTTAAATCAGTGGAGGGACAGGTTCTGCTCCATAAGTAATTTCCAGGCTGTCATAGAGTCACCTGCCTCATGAGATGATTGTTACAAACCAAGTTACAGAGTAACTCAACAAATCCCATGGAAATCAGCCTTAATTACTTAAAGAGGAGTATTCGAAGAGTTAGTTTTGGTTGTGTGAGAAGTATTTTAGTTAGTTAGTCCACTTTCGAATCATAGAGGTTGGAATAGACCTACAAGATCATGAAGTCCAGTGTTAACACTGCACTGCCATATTGCTACCTAACCATGTCCCCTAGAGCCACATCTACACAGTGCCTTTTGAAGACTTCTAGGAGTGGTGATGCAACCACCAATAGGCAGTCTATTTCAATGCCTGACAACCCTGTCAATGAAGAAATTTTTCCTAATGTCCAGTCTAAACCTCTCCTGGTGCAACTTGAGACCATGTCTTCTTGTCCTGTCAGTTGTTACTGAGATTGTAACAGAAGAGACCAACCTCTGCTGGCTACACCCTCCTTTCAGGCAGTTGTAGAGAGCAATAGTCTCCCCTCCTATTCTCCAGCCAAATATACCCAGCTCCCACAGCTGCCCCTCATAGGGCCTGTGCTTCAGACCTTTCACCAGCTCTGTTGCCCTTCTCCAGACTTGCTCCAGCCCCTCAATGTCTTTTTTGCAGTGAGTGGCCCAGAACTGCTCTCAGGATTCAAGGTGTGGCCTCACCAGTGCCAAGTACAGGGGACAATCACTGCCCTATCCTGCTGGTCATACTATTGATGATAGAGGCCAAGATGCCATTGGCCTTCCTGGTCACCTGGGCACAGCTGGCTCATGCTCAGCTGTTGTTGACCAGCACTCTCTTTTTCTTTTGTTTTCTTTGTCTTGATATCCCGTCTCTGGACCATCCAGAGAACAAGGACTACTGTGAGGTGTAAGAACTGGAGATTTGTTTTCCTCCCTTGCTTTGTCTCACCAAATATCCTATCCCATATGTCATACTGAATTTTGTTGTGGGAGTGGGGAGATAGTGGAGGTATGCTGTAAGGTCGTGTAGATATGAAGCAGTGTGCTTACACTGATGAAGTTTATGAGTTTATGTCTTTGTGGTAATGCTTATAGGATTATCTGCCTGTTAAAGGTATTAGAAATCTCTCTGCAGCAGTGGATTTTTGAATTATCTGCAGTATTACTCAGTATAAATTGCATTAGTACAATAAAGTCACTTGCAAGGTTGTTCAAAGAAGTTAGTCATTGCGAGGGCTTTATAAAAATTCATTAATTCATTTTCAGGTTGAATGGGATTTTGAACAGGATGCCTTTAATCCTAGACCAGAGGGATGGATTTCTTCTCTTGCAATTAAAGCCAAGGTGGTTTCCTTCTTACTTACTCAGTGGCGAGAGAAGTCAAGAAAAAAGTTGCTTTGGATGTTATAGTGTGCCTGACTGCTGTTCATTTTCCAAAATCAGCCATCTTGATTCTGGAAATGCAAAAATAAAGGACACCAACTTATTTTTCCTTTTGAATGTAGCATTTCTGCTGCAGATACACTTTCCTGGTTTGTAGAATGTGATAATAGTGGAATAGACAGTGAGTGGTAATTGATTCACTGCCAGGATTAACTGATGATTATGCAGATCACCACTTCTTAATTTTGTTGGGGTAGTGTAGGATCCATGGCTGATACCATCAGTACAGAACTGCATTTAGTACTGAAAATTTTCTCATTGTGTACTTGAATACCTCGTAGGTATTGATCTTGAAATGATTCCTTGGAAGCCATCAGTATCAAATAACTGTTCGGTACTCTGGCTCTGTAACATGTCATGTTTTTTGATTTTCCAAATGCTTGGGGGATTCATAATGTAATACTGGAACCTGTCACAATGTTTGAATATTTGTATTGCTTCCTATATATGTGAGAAAATCTGAAATATTTTCTATTCCTGTATAGTACTTTCTGAAAGAGTTAATTTCAAATATTCCCAAGCCCTTCTCTGCAGGGCTGCTCTCAATCCATTCATCCTTGATAATCGATATTGGAGATTGCCCCAGTCGAGGTGCTGGACTTTTCACTTGGCTTTGTTGAACTTCATGAAGTTCACACAGGCCTTCCCGTCCTTCCTCTGGATGGCAGCCTTTCCCACAGGGAATCAACTGCACCACATATCTTGGTGTCATCTGCACACTTGGTGTTATTTGCAAGTGCTGTCAAGTGCACTTACCGGGGGTGCACTTGATCCTACTGTCCCACTCAATCCCATCCCATTGATGAAGACATTAAATATTCCTTATCCTAACAACTCATTTGTCAAATATGAGTGAAGTATCAGTACTAATTTTTCTTCCAGACAGCTCTTTGTTAATATAGAGTAGTAAAAGAATTATCACTTTCAAGCAGAATTATATAACAAATAAATAAGCTACTTTTTCTAAAGAGAAGAACTTTCTTTATGTGTTCTAGAAGAGTAAGAAAGCTTTTAAACTAAAAAAGACAAATGCTTTAACTTACTGTTAACGAATACCTTTGTTGCATGGAGGGATGTCTCAGGCTTTCCACTGCAACACTGACAGTAAAATGAAATACATTTATAATAAGCTAACTTAATAGCTCCTTTCATCTTGACTACAGTTGTGTAGTTTCCCTTGCCTGTGTTTCCCTTGCCCCCTTCTGGCTGTTCAGAGATTTTGTACATTTCAAGAAAAAAAAATCTGCAAATTCCTTGCACAGATCTAGTAAATTGAAAATGAAACAACAAAAAACCCCAAGCAAGTATATAAGCAAGCAAAACCCCAAAACAATACCAAACTGAAAACCAATGCAGGAAAGTGTTGCAGGACATATGCAGACTCTGATGATGTATAGTCATTTTGTTTTCTCTTTTCTTCTACTGCTTGGTTAACACAGGCTGTTATATAAGGGTAGGGGCAAAGTATATTCAAAAGTACTCTTCAGAAAGAGAGTGTTCAATTTATTTTACCCTTAGGAAAATTCTGGTTACAGAAAGAGTCGCTAGATAATAAATTTTGTAGTGTTACAAGTGAATATGTGGGGTTTTAAGCCACTCCCTCATTTAGCTGTCATTTGCTGCCACATCAGCCTGTCAAATACTTTTCAGAGATTTTTATGTTTATTGTCACTTTATGGTCAAACTTTTGTAAGTTTTTCACTAATCAGTCCAACAGATTTTAGACTTTTTAAGCCCCTTCCTTACCTGTAGCAAAAGTGGTATCCCAGGTTTGCTGTTGTAACGCCTCCTTTATTTTGGTTTTGACTTGCATTTTGGTCCCTTATCTTTTTCTACTTGGCAAACTATCCTATTTTGTAGATACCCTTGATGGTGTTCTGAAAAGAAAATTTAACTTCAGTAATAGTTGCAAAACACAATAAAAATATATAATAGTTATTAGTTTTTATTAATAAATTGATTAATGCCTATTGGGAGATTGTACAGTTCAATAAATTTTAGCTTTTGTTTTTGACACATTTAGAGACTTGTACATTTTAAAAATCTGCTATTTTCTTTTTCTTAAGAATGCAAAAATTGAATGTAAGTTACTACTTCGAAATTGTGTTGCCGCAGCATTTTTCCTCCTCTTTGGTTTGTGGGAATTCTCTGAATGGCAATAGAACAGCACTTGCTCCAGTTGAGGGCTATCTAGGAAAAAGGTTGTACAATGAAGGAAAAGGATATTTTGGCATTTAACTTAACTCTTTAAGGTAGTAAAAGAATCCTAAGTACAATAAATTAGGTGTTCCAAATTCTTGTTACTTACTTTGGTAACAACAAATTTTCTTAGAACTCTCATGTTCTTCTGCTGATTCTTCTTTCTCACATCAATCAAACATAGATTGAATATGTCTAATTCCAGGATTTCTGAAGCAGTTGCTTAGGGATGTTCAACAAAAGCATGTATAAATACGAGTTTCTGAAAGGAGAAAGTAAGTTAATGAGATTTTAAAATTTTTTTAGTCTCGAAAATCTTTCATCATGTTCCTCTTTTTATTAATAAGAATGCATGGAATGAAGCAGCTTAAACCCATGGAAGTCACAGAGGTTTCATCTGAACTTTCCTTTAATCATATGTTTTTTAAATGAAGGCGTTTTTAAGTGTATGCTAATCCTGACCCTCTGTTACAAAGAATTTTATATTCTTAGTGCCATATAGAGTTTATACTTTAGGTGTCAGTGATACATAAAGCCCTGAAATGAATCCTGGAAAGGGAACATAACTGTTGTTATGTCAGCATGTAGCAGTCGAGAACAGGAAGAAATGAAAGCTGTAAAAAATGCAGAGCAGATAGTTTGATGATCAACATAGAACTATCTCAGCTCAGTTGTGACACGTGGATACAAAAACCTGCTCAAGATTTTGCACTTTTGGTTTTCATAATGAGTTTCCTAGGGAAGGTGCTGGGGTGTAGGATCTGTCCAAATGATAGCAGAGCTGTAGTATAGTGCTGAAAAACTAGGAAAGCATGAGTACTGTGCTCAGAGTCCCCTGTGCAGGCCTGCAGAACCAGTGTACCAAATCTGTTAATCTGACTTAGAATCTGTCTTCAAAGGATTGCTTAGATTATCATATGATGTATTTAAAAGGCTTTAATGAAATGTAAAGCATTTTGTAGTGAAATTAGTAGAGAAGTAAATGTCAAGATAAGATTTTTATCATCATCTTCTCAAAATAATGAGGAAATTAAGCAAATTACAATATAAGACCAGACTATGAATCCCAGAGCATCTTGAAAAAATGGTATGGAAAAGTAGATGTTAATTTCACACTTTCTCTTTTTGATCATGGTACTGATCAAAACTACAGATGATTGAAATGGCTCTCAGAGAACTGAAACCTAGCTAAGGGCGGTGAATGGTCTCCATTGCAGTTGGACAGCTGCTGAAATCGTGTAGTGTATGTGAATCCACATTTGATTGTAGCAGCTGCAGCATTTTTCTTATGGTTGGTGGGGGCTGTCTGCTCTTCTGTATCAGTGGTGTAAAATGCCCACAGCTCATCAAAAGGCCTTACCCTAGACAGAGTTCAATAGTTGTCCTACCCCTTTACACAGCTTGTGTTAGCCTGGAACTTTATTGCCATTCTGTTGATTTTTCAGAGTTTGCTGTGCCATCTCCTTTCTTCCTCTAAGTGGGAAAGTAATGAAGCGGAAACTAGTACATTCATATCAGCTCTGGGCTACACGTCAGCAGATTATTATAATTACTTGGTTAAAAATGTAAGTATTTTGGGTAATTTAGATTTGACAATAATAAATCACCAGTTTATAAGCACATACATGGAGCTGTCATTGTGATAAGGAACATGAACTGAACTTTGTTTATCTTTTCTTACCTCAGTTACTTTTACAGCCTTTTAAGGGAAAAAATTAAGTGGGAGATCTCTGGACAAATGAGAAATTTTTATTAGATTACACTATAAGAGGTATTCATAAAAACAAAATTCCCATTCCTGTTGTTCTAAAACAAAAGAAAAACCCTATTCTATCATTATTTTTTCCCATGAAGTTTAAATTATATTTATTATTTTATGTATTAGAATGTAATCTCTCAGTGGTTTTTTTACTGTATCTGCTGCATTTAAAATGGGAGATGAGCCCTAAATGTTAGCTGAAGTCACTTTCATATTTAAGTTATATAAAAATAGTGGGAATAATATATCATTATATATTGATTTGAATTAGACAAAGCATGTAAAAATTATTAGTAATGCTCTTCTTAAAGTTATGCCTTAACTCTTGGGAAAGCAGAACTAAGATGAATATCTTCTTTGTTTTAAAATGTATAAAGTATATAATGTGTAAAATCACATTTTGCAGTACAGTTTGTTCAGTGATTTGGAGAGCTGTAATATGACATCAGTAGTTAAAAAATTAAAAGATCAAAATAGATGAACAGAGGAAGTTATTAACCTTTACTGTACATCCTTTACAGTCACACAGAGAACCATGCAATTGGTTGTTGTCAGTAAATGTAGTGTATTTTATTTACTTTTATTATATTTAACAGATGGTTGTTTCATTAGTAACAGAACTCAGAGAAAACCAGTTCAATGGACTTAACATTCAGGAGAGGTAGGTGTTATCTAAACATAAGTTTGATGTGTTTTGGTTTGGGTCATTACAGTTCAGTGAGGATCATTTTACAGTCTTGGGCAACTCAGGCTTCTGTTGAAAAGTTTTGGATACATATGTTAGATAATTTAAGGTGTGGACAAGCTTGGTAAGTTTGGCTTCACATAAGAGTTTGTACTTAAACTAGGAGTAGTAGAGTGGTTGGAAGGGAACCTTTAAAGATCATTTGCCTGGTGGTGCTGTTGTCACTCTTTGTCACATGATCATGTTCTTTTGCTGTCTGATTTGTGCCTTTCTTGTCTCAACTTGGCTATTATCCTCCCCTTCCTCTTTGCATCTACATATTTGGTAAGGAAGATTAAGTGAGCTGAATTTGTTTAGAACTGATTTTAATATTAAAATTATGGACACAGTTAATGAGGAGTGTCACGAAGTTTCTTTCCATGTAGGAACTAAATGCCCACATTTTAAAAAGTAGGGTGAAACAGACTTAGCTGAAAAGCTAGTTGAGACTGTGGAGACAGAAACACCTGATTTCTGCTGGGACAAAGACAAAACTTTGAATTTAGGTTGATTTCTGAGTGTAGAAATTATGATATGGGTGTTTATTCAAATTCCAGAGACAAAAGTAGCTTTTAGAGGTGTACATTTTCTCCTTTCTCCACTTAGTGATATTTTAAAAATTCAGATGATAATATCGTTGCAAGTTTATTGTACACAGTGGAGTGGATTGTGCACTATTTTCCAATAACATATTTTGAAGATTATGTAGAACAAAACTACCTTTACAGGGTTTTTCTTCTGAAGTTAAGTAAGAGTAAATTCATCTGCTAAATTTTGCTAATCCTGGATGAAGAATTAGAAACATAATTTTCTAAAGGGAGCTGATGTAGAGTTTCAGGTCTGTGTATCCTGGAAAATACTGCTGCACAATAAGATCATCCCAATAATTACCATTCTTACAAAAAGACTTGTAACAAAAGTGCATTTTGAAGCATTTCAGTATAAGAAACCTTAAACAAATATTTAATTGGGTAATTACTCAGAAACGTGCATCCTTGAAAATGTGTCATGTTTTATTTCTCTCTCTGTTTAAATGGTGAAGATTAGTACCTTGTGTCCTTGCTGCTGAGCAGCTTTCTTAATTCCCATCTCAGGTCTTCAGAAATGTATTGGTGACTCCTCAAAGAAAATACTTTCAAATTCTTTCAGAGAATGCACTTCTTTTAGTGAATCAAGAGAAATTTGCAGGAACTCAGGGAAGTCTTTTACAAACAATACAGGACAATATTTTAATTTGCTAGAATTCAGTATTTCATAGTTCTTTGTCTTTATAATGTCTTCCTCTCAATGCTACAGTTTCATGTGCTAGAAACAATATATATTCTCCGGGAAAGTTGTGTTGTCTTTCTGCAATCTAGTCTGCCATTTTAATTTGCTTTAAGTTCCCAAGTTTCTGTATTTTCTTTACGTTCCACATTCCACTGTCTTTAACCATTTCTAACCATGTAGTTTTAGTGAGAAGATCCAGCAAGTGGTTTGTGTATTAAGATCCAAAGGGGCTACATATTTCTTCAGCTATAGATCTGTAAGACAAAAATTTTCCAGCTGAGCACTTGAAGACAGCAAGATTCATAAATTGTTTCTGTTAAGAGGAAAGAGAGGTTAAAAAAGCAACAGGAGGTCTGAAAAGCAGCTAGGTTGTCTCTTCTGGGGATCCAGGAAACTTGCCTGGGAGCTATGAATCTCTAGTCTTCCTTCACTGACCCTGGGAAAGACAGAGAAGAGTCTGCTAGGAAGGATGTTGTGATGGAGCCAACACAACTGGGTTCAATTCAGAATTGTGTTGATATCTCTCACATGGTTTGCTTTGAGTACTTAAATATAAAAATTTTATCTGACTTCTTAACATTGTGCGCACAGTAAGGAATGATATGTCAACCAGTCATTCTAGTAAATAATTTTTCAGCAGTTAGGTATGCATGTCTTACATTTAATATTCTGTAATTAATTAATGCCCTTTTTTTTTTTGCCTAACAGTTTGGAAATTATGACTTTTCTGAAATATTAACTGTGTTTATTTTTTCCCTCAGCATTTCAGCCAGTCGTGTGAATGCTGTTTCCATTTTCTGTGTGCCTCTCATTACTTTGCCTGATCTAACTCCATTGCTGGAAACTCTCCTTCTTTACCATGGAGGGTCATCAAAAGAAATTCTCAGTTCAGAGTTTCTAGAGGCTGTGAATGAGGCCTTTTTAAAGTAAGTGGCAGGGTTTGTATTGTTGTTTTGCTTTTTCATAAAGACTATAAATTCAATGTCATTTTTCTAGGTTTGTATGCTGAATGTACTGTATACCTTTCCAGTAAAATATCTCCTTTGCAGATAAATAGCAGAGCTGAGGATGTGGGCCAAAGCAGAATTTCACATTGCTGTAATGCACAAACTGTGGCATAACAGCTTTAAATATTGACTGGGACTTTGTCTCATCTATTCCCTAAAAAGGAGGTTAAAACCTTCCTAGATTTTAGGAATTTTGTGGAAGTTGTGATAATTTTTCATATAAGTGTATTATCATAATTCTTTGGGTTTTGTTTGTTGTTTTAATGAGTCTGAGAGAGGAGCAATTTGTGAAATACAGCTCTGCTTGTTTTGCTACCACTAAACTCACTGTTCTGATAAAATTAGTCTATGGATGAAAACCAGCTGAGTGAACCTGAGCATCATCAAGGTTGGCTATGCCAGGAAATGGAAAATGTCAGGGAAAGCACATTTGCTTGAGAATTGCTTTATACAAGTTGTAGCTGAGGCACTGTATTGTGAACAATTTTTTTTATACTAGAAAATGTCCCTTGTGAACATTTTATGTCAATTATCCATTTCTCTCCTTTTTAAATCAGTTTTAATTGCTTCCTTTGTACTCATCATAATTTCCGAGATGTTCCAGTGAAGATTTTTGTGGTGATCCATTGAGGGCTCCAGACAAAAATAGATAATTAATGGAAAAGTACAATAACTAATCCATGCATGTTACTAGAATTGAGGAAAAGGAATGAAAAGGACTGTGAATGTGGCAGTTTGTAGTGAAAGATGTGCCCAAAAAGACAGAGCTATCTTTCACTCTCACACTTGTCCATCTTTTGTGGCTTCTGACTGTTCATGTTCCACAAGTCTGAAAGACTTTGAGAGCAAGTTCATAGTTTCAAGTTCTGTACAGATACTTTATTCTCATATCAGTAAGCTGATGGGCAGTCCATCATGACAGACTTCTGATACTTCATGTTGTGAAGCCATTGTTTGGATGGTAAAAAGAGGTTCTTCTGACTGAAACAAATGTCTCTTTTCTTAACTCTTGAGCTACTTACTTATCATAGTGAACAAAAACACCTGATTTCACGTGGCTTTTGACTAAGTGACTCTTGCAGGGTCCTCAGCAAAAGTGCAGTTTGCAAAACTTTCCCTGAGAGCAAATACAGACTCACACGTGCTTTGCATGTTATATCCCTGGACTGTCACTGAACTCATGTGGTCTTAATGTGAATGTGCTTATATTTTATTTTTTTCCTCACTCTGACAACTGACTTCTATTTTCCCTAACTCTGTTGAGTTCTGAACATGTTTTCTTTCTGAATGTGGGTGAAACCTGCCCCAGAGAATAGGGCACTTGCAGGGCTCCAAAGAACTCAAAATTGTCCTGGTAGAACCATCTGCAAGTTCAGCTGTGGGAGTATAATCACTACAGTTAACTTCCTATATGGTTTTTATGTCTTAGAGTTGCAGCACATCTATGTAAATTTATGAGCTTTCTTTTCCTGCCATAATATCTACAGTATCTACCATGCTGCCACAGAAACAACAAGAAAGTTGATAGTGGCAAAATCAGCTAATCTCTTGTCATTCTTTATTTACTCTCATGTGCATATGTGCTTTAATAGTAATATTTAATAAAACAGCATCCTGAAACTGAGCATTGCTTTACAGTTTTGAAATTCTGGATACTTCAATGTATTTCTTGTCTTCTCATGTATACTTTTAAGGTCATTACATAATACTGTGGAAAAAATACAGGCTTTTTAATGAAATTCAAAATTCTGAGAGCTGATAATTAAACAAACATATGGCAAAATAAATACATCGAAAATAGATCCTAAAATGGCTTTGGTATTCTTTCTGTGTGTATTTTTCTCTTCTATCAGTAGCTTTAGCTTGCATGTAGTCTCCAGCCTAATTTTAGGTTTTTTAAGCTTAGCTTGATTTAAGACCAAGGCAAATATTTGTTGTTATTTATATATTGTTTTGGTTTGAACATTTTAATTTGCAACTATCACAATAGCTACAAAAATATTCTAGGGTGTTTGTGCCGTGATATCTTTTCTTGGATGGTTAGTTTAGTATACTTTGATTCATGCTGGTCCACACTGTGCCTTTTGTGGTGATACAACACCAATAGCTGAAGTCTTTAGGTGAAGACATAACTTGTCTTCTTAACTATTTATCTATTAAATAGCTCTGGTCAGTGCTGGTGGGCTGAAGGCTTAGCTACCTCTAAGTAATTTTTTTCTTTTTTTTTTTGTTATCTTTTCTTTTCCTTCCTTTTTTTGTTGTTGGTTTTGGGTTTCTTCCTTATTTCTCTACAAAGATAGGTAATGCTTTGGTGATACAGTAGAAATATTATGCAGGACCTTCCTGTTCATCTGTCAGTAGCTGTCTGAAGGAACTAGTCCGGATTTGAGAAGGCGCAAAGTCCTGGGACAAGACCTTTCTCGAGAGAGGAAGGGAACTCCAGACTTAAACCTTCTGCTTCCATTTGATGGGATCCAACATGACCAAATTTCTAGGTTTTAAACACGTGTGGTAAAGTTGCATTTTTAGATTATGGTGATTTTCTGTCATTCTTTGCTATTATGATTTGCTATTGAACAGGCTGCTGTAAACAAGATCATCTCTCTCTTGCTTCAGGTTGACCTTTATGTCTCTTTTTTCCCCAATATGTTTTAAAAAAAAAGTACCTTTTTTTTTTTTTTGTCTTCCTTTCAGTTACTCAGGGATAACAGTATTTTCCTCTCTAAACCAGGAAGAAGATCTCCCTTCCTGAATCAGCTGTCTTCAGCCTTTGGCTTCGTCACTTACCAAGCCTTGAAAAAGCTACCTTACATCTTTTAGACCAGTTGTTTTCCATTCAGTTGAATTCACTGGAAGAAGTGGCTCGTGTCATAAAAGACTCATTGCTGGTATGTGCAACATGTAGTACATTTGATACTGCTCTTTGTCACTCTTTGTCATCAGGATGTCACTGCTGATGCTTCAGAAGCAGCAGTTTTCAAATATTTCAGCATAGAGACATACGTCAGCATAAATGGCGATTATGGGATGTATGACTTGTTAATGCAAGCCAAATCTTGAGTCTTACAAACATCACGATTTTTTTAGTTTTTACACTGAATTGGTAAAAGAGAAAAAAAGATTTCATCCAGTGATGAAGAATGGGTGAAAAAACAAGGATCCCAGTGGTGAGGGTGCTGAGTACCTTTCTCTGTCTTAAAAAATTATAAAGTCTGGCCAGGAAGGATTTGAATCTGTTTTTACTTCAATCTTTGTGCCCTTTGTCCAGCAGTCTGAACAACTGGAATCCCTTGTTATGGACTGATTAGTTACTTGGTTTTGTTTGCAAACCTGAACAAAATTCTTAATGCAAAACATTTGCTAAACTGTGATTAAAATTTGTTTTCAAATGCTTTGTTATGCAGAGCACCAAAAATTTTCCCTGTGAGAAAACCTGGCACAGTACTTTTTCTAAAATAATGAGCTAGTTTGCAGCGCAAAATGTAAATTTAATTGTTAATTGCAGTGTGAAATAGCATGTGTGCTATGCACTCAAATTATATGTTTCATAAAATGACAAAACTAACAAATGGCATATGGTATTTTATTTTCAGCCTATAAAACTGCTTACAGAGTATGTATTCTAGTCAGGAGAAGAATGCTACCTTTAAATATTCTTCCTTTTTAATTGAATCTGCAAATGTCTTATTTTAGGAATCCATTATGATACTTGCAAATCTCATAAATGGCTTGGTATCAGCAGTTCTTCATATGCTGTCTGGGGATTTAGGTATTACAGCAAACAAGGCTATATACAAGGTCTGTGCCTATCAGATAGATACTATATGTAATTTACAATATATATCAGATATATTGTAAATTGTATCTAGTATCTCTTACTACACCATGTACCAGCTGAGGGAAAAAAAGATATCTAAATCTAGGTTATAAATATATAAAAAATGCCAAACACTAGTTTCAAGTGTTGTTTTTTGTTATTTATTAAAAATGTTCATCCTTCAGTTTCCTTCACATCCTGATCTGTGAAAAGAATGGAGCATTACTGTGCTAGCACACTTAGGTTGTCTTTACTTGCCTCTGCTCCAAAGACTTTGTGCTTTCAAAATAAGGTATTCACAAGACCAGTGTAGCAGCTTTGAAAGCTGGTTTAGAGAGGACATCCTGTGGACAAAGAATGGAATGAATGGAGCTGTAAAGAAGAGAGCTGTAGGCAGCCGTATTGATAGGCATTGATAAGAGGGAGGGTGCATATATGGAAGATGGCATAATGGGTAAAAACAGGATGAGAAGCTTCAGAGAGGCAGTATAGAAGGAAAATAATATGTTCTGGAAATAGTGGTCTAGATGCATAATGATATTTTGTACAACATGTACATAGTTCATTGCGTGATATTAACTTAGTCAGCACTCTGAATCCAACAGTATATTAATTTAGCCTGCCTAAAGAATATTTAAATATTTATTTAGGAATGTAGATGTTTTGGCAGTTAGATTATGGTGTTTCAGGATGTAAGCTCTATTTACCTTATGGATATGGTAATAGTGGAATCATGAGACAAAACTAGATTTCTACTTTCCTACTTGGAAGAAAACCTTTAGAGGACAAATAGTCAGAAATATGTTGGTGATTTGATTATAGTACATTATAAGAAGGACATTTCAATAAGCTTTTTTACAATTGCATTATCAGAGTAACCTATCTAAATCAAGTGTCTTGATACAGTAATCATACTGTACATAAACCTCACAGAGATCTAAGGTTTCCAGATAGTTGTAAATTACTGTACTTCTCTTATGAAATAAACTTGATCTATACTACTCATATATTTTAATTCCAAGAGTAGTTGTTGTGTGATGTGTTGTGTGATAGTCCACTAACTTATGTTCATATGGCATGCTATTATATTTGTGAGTTTGTGGCTAAACTGAAATTAGTATTGGAAATTTTGTAGTTACTCAGAAGTAATAACAAGTGAAGTGACCATCACAGATAGTCTCTTAGCTTGTTGGAAATTGAGTGGGTGAGTCGATGTCTTCCTTTCTGAAATAACTTTAACATTTCTATGTCTGCATTAACAACTAAATGTGCAGTAAATACACAGACTACTATTTTATATTTTACGAGGAATGGATAGATACATATATACACAGATTTTTAAAGCCTGTGAATGTAAGAAGAGGTGTGATTAAATTGGTGTCATTTACAGTTTCTGTTTGATTCTGAGACAGCTTTCCAAAGTAGGTTTTTTTGTTTCAAAGGTATGTTGCAAGAAAAGTGCAATAGGTTGAGAGGGCTTAAAATTTGTTGTCTTCTTCTTTATAAACAATCTGTTCTTGCTGCATTTTGTGTTCCACCTTGTCAGCATGGAATCTTAGAATCGTTAGGAAAAGAGCTCAGAGATCGAGTCCAAAAACCACCATGTCAACTAAATAATGACTCTAAGTGCTACATCCAGTTGTTTTTGGAACATTTCCAGGGATAGTGACTCCTACACCTCCCTGGGCAGCCTGTTCCAATGTTTAACCATCCTTTCACTGACAAAATTCTTCCTGATGTACACACAGGTTGACACTCTGTCCTCTTGTCCTGTCACTGGTTGCCTGAGAGAAGAGGCTGATCCTCGTCTGCCTGCACCCTCCTCTCAGGCAGTTGTAGAGTGATAAGGTCATCCCTGAGCCTCCTTTTCTCTAGGCTAAACAACCCTAGCTCCCTCAGCTGCTCTTCACAGGATGCTCCAGACCCTTCACCAGTTCCGTTGCCCTTCTCTGGATTTGCTCCAGCCCCTCAATGTCCTTGCAATGATGTGCTTTGCTGAAGTCCACGTAGACAATATCCACAATTTTTCTCTCATCCAATAGGCAGGTCACCTGGTCATGAAAGGCAATTAGGTTGGTCAGGCAGCCTGTCCCAAACCCCTGCTGGCTGGGCCTGATACCCTGGTTGTCCTGTATGTGTGATGGCACTCTTAAGATAGTCTGTTCCATAACCTTCCCTGGCACCAGGGTCAGGCTGACAGGCCTGTAGTTCCCTGGATCCTCCCTTTCACCATTCCTGTAGATGGATGTCACACTGGCCAACCTTCAGACATCTGAGACCTCAGTTAGCCAGCACTGATGATAAATGATGGAGAGCAGCTTAATGAGCACTTCTGCCAGCTCCTTCAGTACCCTTGGGTGGATCCCATCTGACTCCACAAACTTGTGATTGTCTGTGTATCACAGCAGGTCACTCACGACTTCTTCCTGGATTGCAGGGGATCTGTTCTGCTCCCCATCCCTGTCTACCTGCTCAGGGGGCTGGCTGCCCTGAGGATAATGGAGCTTTCTGTTAAAGACTGTGGTAAGGAAAGCATTAAGTACCCAGCATTTTCCTCATCCCCAACAGGGAACTTTGTTCCCTTCCATGTCTAGTAAAGGATTATCGGTTTCTCGAGGTTGGGATTGAAGGCACTTGAGACTGCATTTCATGTTCAGACTCAGGTGTTTCTTATTTCTTATCTATGTTACAGTCTTACTACTGTGAGTTTGGCAGCTTTTTCATTAGCAAGGCACAAAATGGCTAACTAACTCTTGTTACAAGGTCTTTTAAAACTAAACTATCCAGTTAAGAAATGACACCTAGATTATTTTGCCTTTTAACCCAATAACTGATCCCCCGAAGCCCGCAATGCGGACCTTTCTGTCCAATCACAAAACATCACCCAAACCACGAAGAAGAAGGAAGAAGAAGGTAAAGAAGAACAACCTGTCTCCACCCTAAAACCTCCAACTTGCTTCATATTTATTTCTATATTCTAAAATCCCAAACTCCAAGTTTTCCACCGTGATATTACACACTTCTAACCGACTACACAGCCATCTTCCCAGTGCTATAAATCAATTTTAAAAGCCTGTTCCATGACCTCAGGTCAAATGCAGTGCTGTCTTGTGGGTCTGTGCCTTTAAGCACAGAAAGTTTAAAATTCTCAGTATACAGGATTCCAATAAGGATGGAGATTTTTCTTGGCCCTCCTTTTGTAGTTAAATTATTTATAAAAACACTTTCTATAATCTTTCATAGCAGCGGCCAGATTGAGTTCCAATTGAGGTTTTGCCTTTCTGGTTTTCTCTCTGTATGACCTAATGACATCCTGACTTGCCTGTTCCTTCTTCCATAGGTCCTAAGCTCTTCTTTTTTCCCTGAGTTCCCATGAAAGCTCCTTGCTCAGCCAGGGCAGTTGTCTTCTCTGCCAGCTCATCTATTGCCACATGGAGATGGCCTGCTCCTGTACCTTGAAAATTTATTTCTTAAAGCATGTCCAGCCTTCCTGAACCCCTTTGTTTTTACGAGCAATTTCCTGTGGGACTCTCTGAACTAGTGTCCTGAACAGGCCAAAGCCTGCCCTCTGGAAGTCCAAGGTAGAGGTTCTGTTGATCCCTTCCTTACTTCACCAAGAACAGAGAAACTGTATCATTCCATGGTCAGTGTGCCTGAGATGGTCTCTGCCCACCACATGTCCCACAGCCCTTCTCTGGTTGTGAACAGCAGGTCTGGCCGGGCATGCCCTGGTAGGTTCCCCTACCAGCTGTGTCTGGAATTTACCTTCCACACACTGCAGGAACCTCCTAGACTGTCTCCTCTCCACTGCTGCGTTTCCAGCAGACATTTGGCAAGTTAAAGTCTCCCACAAGAACAGGGGCTAGTGATCATGAAACATCCACTGATAGAATATTTCACTTCATCCTGGCTGGGTGGTCTGTGACAGGCTCCCAGCAGGATCTCTGCCTTGTTGGCCATCCCTCTGACTGTCACCCGCAGGCAGTCAGCCTTATGCCCACTGCCCCTGAGCTCTGTACAGCCAAAACCCTCCCCAGTGCACAGAGCCAATAAAAGAGGCATTAATGGGGAAGAA
The DNA here is from genome assembly GCF_024509145.1 of Vidua macroura. NCBI lineage: Eukaryota > Metazoa > Chordata > Aves > Passeriformes > Viduidae > Vidua > Vidua macroura. The sequence continues at coordinate 11,734,984 of NC_071611.1, forward strand.
AAGGAAGGATAGAGAAAATTACTCTTAATGTTGATTCAGGCACTTTTAAAACTTCTGTAAAAATATACTTATGCTTTAAAAATAAATGTATTCTTTAAAATAAAAACACATTTGGTGTTTCTTATAAGAAAAAAGTAACATTTCCTGGTAAATATAAAATTCAGAAATAGAAATATGTAACACTTGAAATACAGCACCATAGTAGTTTCCTAAAGTTAGATGTGCATAAGTTCTGGAAGCATCATGTCCAATTGTGGAGTGAGTCCAGTTGCATGTGAGTCTGGAAATCAAGAGTTACCACCTGAAATCTGTATGACCTTGGGCATGTTTACTTCCCCATGTTTATTCTTACTTGTGGTTGTTACAGAGCATTCTGTGATGTGAATAAAATGCAGATTATTGTGTCTCTTTTTTTCCCCATTAACTAGCTTGTATTTTTCTTTTTTTTATTCAGTTCTGGCTTTGTGTTATAAATAAGTTGTTTCAGAATATGTTTTCTAATAATACAGATACATAAGTGGTATAGTTCTTTAAGACTTGTGTCTGGAAAAGTTTTAAGTATATTTTTTCTATCATAATACCACACATGCAGCTCCAATTCTCTGTGTTTGTATCTTTTTGTTTAGTGTGTCTGTACTGTGCATGTTTTAGAAGTGATTGAACAATACATAGGGTTTGATTTCTGTGAAAAGCTGTGAATTATGAATGAATATGCTGTGAATAGTTGCAGACAAGATTATTGAAATGTAAAATGCCTTTTTATTTTGGAAATATAAGCAGATAATGCCAACAAGATTTAATGAAAATCCCTCCCAAATTCCAGAACTGCTCCTGGCAGTAGCAGAATTGTGCTGTCTGCTCTTGACTGCTACACAATGAGCATCTTCAAATTGCAGGGTACACTTTTGCACTATCACAGCATTCTTGCTCTGAATGCTTGCAAATTAATTCCATACAGTCCATTGATCAAAATCTCGTTAAATTAGGTAACAGTGGAGTTTGGGCTTGGGTTTGTTTTTTGTTTTTTCCCTTTTGACTACCAGTGATGAAATTCATATTGATTTGAGTCCCTTAGATAAAATCCTAGGGGCTATTAACTATGATTTCTTGTAGTGAGTACTGTTAGATTGCTGCTGTCTGCCAGAAAGAAGTGGGGAGTTTTTCATTGTATACAGCACATTTATTTTGGACTTGTTCAAAGTAACTAGGATTTGATCTTGCTCTGTGAGCTGATGGGCTGGTGGACCCTTTCTGGTTTGTATCCAGCCTCTCTTAAACAACAGTGCGTCGGTTCCTCATCAGAGAAGTGTGTATGCAAAGGTGGGTAGAGTTGTCTGAGAGGGGAGGAATTACAGAATCAACTGTTCAGCCCACAAGACCAAAAACATACTCTCCACTTCTCTCCTGGTCTAGCAGACAGCTCTGGAGATACAGTCCAATCTTTCCACAAACAAAGAAAGAAACAAACAAAACACGAAGAAAAAAACAAACCCCAAACCAAGGAGAGGCCCGTGCCTCCTCCCAGTCAGATGCCGGGAGTTCCTTGCCTCCTTGCCGCTCCGGCGGCAGCGGGATTTGGGGCACAGCTGCCGGCTGCTCCTGCTTTGCAGCAGGAGGTGGCGCACGTACCACAGCTCAGCTGGGCGGCAGCCGCGGCCAGAAACTGGGGCAAAACGGCAGGGTGAGGTGCCGCCTCCTGTTCACAGTATGGCAGCCACGGCTGCGGGACAGGAGGAGCTCTTCTAAACAGCTTTTAGTAAGGGTTGTTTGTTTTCTAATATTATCATGTAGAGATAGTAGTAAGCAAAGTCCTTGTTCTCCCTGTGTGCAATTAAAAAGATATTTATTTTAATTGTTATTACTATTGTAATAATAATTATTATAACTTATTTTTATAAACATAATTTATCTATAATATTATAGTATTATATTAATTTTCTACTTCGTGCTTTTTAGCACAAGTGCATACAAGTTTTTAGTAGTGCATTATGCAGTTTAAGCTCTATTAATAAATGCCATTTTATAATACTGTACTTCCTAAAGTTTATATAATGCATTTTATTAAACATGCTTTACTCTAGGCTGTTCAAGAACTATATTCTTACTAAGTCTTCAGGCACTAACATCAGAAATACTAAGTGAGGATTTGCTTTTCAATTTAGACTTTAACTTAGTACTTTGGGAGATGCGTAAGTGGGGTTTTTTTTAGGTGTTCTATAAAAGTCCAAGAATATGGAATTAGAAAGCAGTGTGTTTACTGGTGCATGTTTAATATAACAACTTTCTCAAAACAGTCCTTTGTGGTAGCATGGTTAAAGGCTTCACTAGTTTAAGAAAAATTTTTGATGCACTGAGGCATTTAGCTTGTACTAGCAACACTGAAGTTCACAAAAGAAGATAATATTGTGAGAAAATGTCTTGAATGAAAATGTATGCAAAACTATTAAAGACAAAGGTGATAAAATCAATTTAATTTGTGGAATTTAATTTTGAAGATGTAGCAAGAGTCTCAAAGCACATCCTGAGAGGATTCTCTGCAGAGAGGAAAGAAAAGCTTTTTGAAAATCTACTCCCTATGTCTAGCCTCTAGCAATTGCATGTAACAACCTGTTCTTTCTGTCTGCCACATTTAGTATTTGTAGTGATTGTTGTCATAAACAGTTTGGGATCCCAGGTGTTTGCATTTATCAGCTGTTGAGCCTGCTTGGTCCGGCTGTGGAGAATCCTAGGAATTCTAATCCTGAGAAAATCTGAGGGTTTAGTGAGAGTTGATCTTACAGTTTAATAATGGCTGTGTAATAGCATCCATGAGTTAAGCTGTAAATTACGCAATGACAGTTGTGTGAGTTGTTCCTTATTTATTCCTAATTTTCTTTCATTTGATTATCAACAGCCGCAAGCAGCAAGCCATCCTGCTATTTTCAGAATTGTAAATGAAATTTTCAAGTAAGTTTTGAAATTACTGTGGGAGGGGCTTTAAATGACCCATTTAAACATTGAGCTTTTCTTCAATAGCAGAAGCAGTATTATAATCTGCAACATATTATACTTTCAGGATATCTTTTCTTTACCTGTATGCTTTAAAGTTCCTTTCTGTGTAGTACACTGCAAATAATGAAATATGTTAAAAATCTTATGAACTTTAAGTAAAAGTTACATCATAATAATCACTGGTACTGTTGACTACACTGTTGGCTCATGCCAACATGAAGGTAGCATTTAGCAAAAACTTCTGCACTTACCAGTGTGACCTCTTTTACATTTTGTTTATGTTTTTCAAGATTTATGTTATATATGCTCTTAATGGCCTTCAACTCTTGATCCACTTATTAATAGTGAATTTGCTTTTGAATGCATTAAAATTATTTTGAAGCAACCAATATATTGGTTACCACGTAGGGGCTTCAAATCCTTTATACTCAGTTTTCAGTGGCTTTTCTCTTCCTTTCACTTGACTTAATAATTTTTAAGTAGATCTACTGCTGGGGTTATCAGTATTAACAATTCCACTACAACAATAATGAATTTAGTGACTGACATCCTTCGCTCATCAAGTGTTTCCTTTCTTAGGAAAACAGGGCCCCCACATACATGTGTGTGGGGGCATTTGTGTATCTGTGTGCACATTTAGGTATGTGCAGGCACTAACAGAAGAGGCTTGGCTGTAGAAACTGAGACTACTGTATTGTGAAAGTGGAGCCACTTGGGAGCCACTGCTCTGGCAGACATTTGTTGCTGTGGTCCCGTGTCTGCACACAGATAGCATTTTCTGAAGAGTTGAGATTAATACCTTTCCCAAAGCAAGATGTGTTTAAAAATTGATGTGACTTCAGCAGATGTGTACTGATGTCTTAGGCTGGAGGATGTATATTGTGATGGTACAGGGAGACAAAATTTGTCCAAGCTTTGTGGCTTATTTAAGGTCATGCTATATAGAATTTTTTTTTTTTTAAACACATGACTTTACTACTCTTTTGCATCCTTCCCCTTTGGTAGACAGTGGAAATGGATAAAATTATGTTTCTCAGCTAATGCAGGACTTTGTCCGACACAGTATTTCCTGGTAAAACATTGTACTTCTATTAATGTTTCAAATTGTCTTAAAAAATGATATTTTCCTGTTTCTAAACCTACATTTCTGCTCCCTTCCTTTACTTTGAATTGTTTCTACTTAGTGTGCTTGTTCCTCTACATTGTTGGTATTAAAATGTTGATGTATTTTAAGAATACTATGTATCACCTATTCCAGTTGTAATCACATGTGAGATTTTAGAGAACTGCTGATAAAGAAAATGTACTTTCTTGCTTGGAAACTGTGTTGGGTTTCTATAGCTGGCACAAAACTTCATTAATATTTGGGGTTCATGTTCTAAGTATGGACCTAAACATTGTGACTCTTTCTGTATTAACTTTTCCTGCTATTTGCTTGCATATTGAGATTAATTGTTCTATATTAAATTATCACAGTGATATTACTTACTGGTTTTATTTCCCAAAGTTTTCTTACTATTTGTGGCTATACAGAAGTCCATACACCTAGGCTGTCTTGAGTTTCCATGTACTATTTCTTCTTTTTTTACCAGTGATTTTATTTGCCTGTAGTTTTGTGACGTTTCTGTTACAGTAATATGTTAGCTCTTCATATGTTTTAGAAGGAATGAAATGATTCTCTAATACTTGTATCTCACTGGCAACTTACTTTCAACATTTTTTTCTCCTTTCTACTATATGTTTTTCAAAAAGATAATGAAAATTGCTGCTATGTGTTTTTCTTCACTTGCTCCATTTGCTCTAGGTTATTTTGCTCTGTGAAAAGCAAGTTGAAGCCTTTGTAAACGTCTAGAGTGGCCTATGGGATGCAGTGCCATAAAACCATATAAAGTATGCTTAATTCAATCATGGGAGCAGTTGCTCTGAACACAATAAACTGATCAGATGCCAAATTTGGCTAATAAAATTGTGCTAGTCTTTTTAATTGTATACTTGTTTAGGTAGGATAAATTATGTGTCTGCATGTATATTGTATATATTTACTAAGTCTAGTTTATTTGTAAGAGTTGTGTATGAGGTTTGTTTTGGGAGTTTTTTTGGGTGGTTTTTTTTGTTAGTTTGTTTGTTTTTGTTTTGGTTTTTTTAAATTAAAAATAAAATCTAAAAAGCCTGCAAAGTTAGTATTTCTGTTAGCGGTATAATGAGCTCAGACACTGTTTGAATCTACAGCATACAAAGAATATACCTTTTTCTTTCATTCAGTTAACAGTGGTGTGATGGGCAGACTAGTTATCTGATCTGTCATATCTAACCTTTCAATGCATAGGAATGTGCTGATGGAAACTGATGGAACTTCAGAAGTTATGACAGTAATACAGGTGTTTACACAGCTCTTCCTTCAGGCTCATCAGAATGAAAACAAACAGGTTAGTCAAGGTCTCTTTCTTATTGTTTTCTTCCAGTGACAAAATGCAAAATTTCACAGGAAGAAACCCCAATTCTACTCTTAAGAGAAGTGACTGAATATAATGAGGTAAATAACAGCATCCCTCTGTAGCTGCATAGATTTGGCAAAGTTCAAACTTCTTACCTGCGCATAAAATTATAGCAAGAAACCAATATGTAAGAGCAATTTACCTAACTTAAACCTCGAGTACATCTGCCTAAATTGCTTTTCCCTGACTCAGTTCCCCTGATGCTGAGGTTTCTGCCTGTAGAATAAACATGAACATTCATCTTTGATAAAAAGGAGGAACAATGCTAGATGCATTTTTCTTTTGTGATAGCAGGATCTCTGACAATAAATGAAGCAGAGATAAAAACGCCATTCCTAGTCCCCTAAATAATTATAAGCAGGATATTGAATAGTTGTATTTGTCTGTTCAGAAGGTAAAAGACACAGGGTAATACATGCTGGGGCACAGAATACATACTGTTTTCAGTTCCCGATCCTCAACAGTGGTCTCTCTGAAACTTTCCTTGGTCTAAATTTTCAAATTTCACAGCTTAGTCTCTCTTCTTCTGCACAGATTTTTGTACAGGTCTTACTGAACTGAATTAAGTGGAATTAGTTTTGTGCTATTTTAAACAAGAGCAGGATCAGTTTCTTACCTTAAAATTTCAAAATATAGATATGAAAAATCTCATTTTACTTATAGGTTGCAAACTTGACTTCAGATACCCAAATCACATGGTCACATCCTGACCATCTTATTTGTTTTTTGAAATCAAATTCATGTGATACAAGTTTGAGAAGACCTTGTCATTTAAAACCTTCCACTTTAAACTTAAGAAAATTTTCAGTACCTTTGATTTTTTGCATCTTTTTGAGGGAGATGGTAATTAAGAGAATGCTGGGATTTCTTGAAACTTGTGGCATACTGGCTTTTAATTGGCAGTGTGATTGAATCTGTCTTCTAGCTTCAGGCAGCTGTCTTGCTTAATACATTAGTGCTGCGCATGATAATCTTGTGCCACCCTGACTGCATGGCAACAGCACACTGTGTAGCCCCAGGTGGGGATCAGTGGGTGAGAAGAAAAATAAAGATTCCACACCATCAGACACCCAAGAGCTAATCCTGCTGTGCAGGTGATATGTTTTCTTCAAGGTGAAAGTCTGGCATATTGCTGGCATTGCAACATGGACTACAGCCCATTTTTCTAAAGTTGTTTTAAATACTGAGTTTCCTTTATTTAACTTGTATACTAAGTTATGGAGTTCTAATTAAGGTGTTACCTTCAATGATAGAATTAAAAGTCCCTTGTTTCAAAGTTTATGAATCAACTGTAATTTTAGCTAACAGTTAGCTTGCAAGAAGGTAGGTACAGATTGCTTCCTCTTTTTTCCTCTGGTCATACCATCATTACTTCATAAGATATCTGTCTTATTGGTATCTGATTGCCCTTGACAGAACATAATGTGCCCCAGTAGCATTTAGTAGAAGAATGGTAAAAATATTAATGACAGAAGACGAAGTTGGTTCTGGTCACTGAGAACTTCAGAATTTATTGACAGTTAAGTGAAAAAAACTATAGGCAAACACGCATCCATAAAATTTGCAAAACAACTGGCTTGTATCTGGCAGTTCAGAGGTTTGTGTGATAGGAGGAGAGTGATGCTCTGTTGCAGTGTGGCAGCTGTCAGAAATAGCTGTCTTTTATAATAACTTTGTAGACCATTTAGAAAGAGCAAGGTTTGGCAGAAAAAATGCTGAAGAGTGGGAAAAGACAGTGCTGCTGGGTTTAGGATAGGCCTTTTTCTTCCATGTTTTTGGAGACTGAAAACAGTATAAATAGAACATGGGGTTTAAATCTACTTAGGAAAGTGTTTGGTTTCTGTAGTCGTTGAAGAAGAAATTTAAGAATGGGTATACTGAGATAACTGTTGGGATTTGTTTTGTTTTTGCAGATTTTCTTTAAGTTTGCGATGCTAGTGGAAGCTGACCTGAGGATAATTGGGTCGTGTTGCTTGTAAATTTGTGAAGTTAAAGTTCATAATTTTATTTAATGGAAATTATAATTTCCTCATGAATTATTTTCCCTTAATAATTTCAGAATTATAATTGATTTTCACCTGGGAATTTTGTTTTAAGTAGCTGGATAAATATTTTAAACCAGTGTTCAGTGTTTATTTCCAGTTTATTTCCATCATGGCAGTTATAATAACCAGCCACATCCAAACTTGTTCTGTCTGATAGTACCTTGTTTTGAATTTTTTGATAGTGTATGTGAGGAAAGAACTGTCTAAAATACAGTTTAAAACACTGTGTGTTTTGTTTATATGACAAATCCTTTTGCCTTTGCCTAGACAGAATACTGAAAATTGTTTTTCACTTACTTCACAATACTGTTTTCATATGTTGTGTAGGCTGTGGGTTGTCTTGGTTACTACTAACTGTATCAAGGGGCTGCTTTTTTGTGGGAATTTTTAGTGCAAATTAATTGGCTACATGCATACTTTACTATAGGGTTTTTTTTTCTATTTAGCCTAATTCCTCTCCACAAATAGACTTTAGAGTCTTACTACACCGGTGATATATAAACTAAGAAGAGTGATATATTCATGTGCTGTAATTTCACTTAACTGTTGTTGACAGAACAAAAAAAAAAGTTGTTTGTTTATAAGATACATGCATATATATGCAATAGAAAATAGTTACTAAATGCAGTCTTCATTGGATTTACAGCTCTATCACATTTTATAGAGTTCATATTCCCAGTCTGTGTTTCAAGAGATGATCTGTTAGCTAAATGCCTTCTTACTCCTAAAAAAGAAGACAGCAGAGTTCTAAGATAAATGGTATGGAGATTCAAAGATGTAAATGAGAGAATCATAGATTACTTAAGAATTGGAAGGGACCTCTGGACATCATCTTGTCCAGCTTCCCAGCTCCAAATCATAGCTACTTAGAACCAGTTGTCCAGGACTATGTCCAGATGGGACTCTACAACTCTTCTGAGCAAACTGTGGTAGTGCTTGGCCACCTCACAGTAAAAAGAAAGTGAAAAAATAAATTACAAAAGTGGTTTCTGATATACAGACAGAAACCTCCTGTGCTTGAGTTTGTGCCATTACTTCTCATTCTTTCACTGTGCACCACTGCAAAAACCCTAGTTCTGTTGCTTTGCACCCACCTTTGAGGTGTTTATACACATTCATAAGATCCCCCTTGAGCCTTCTCTTCTCCAGGCTTTCTCAGCCTTTCCTCATAGAAGTTCTTTGGTCCTTTAATGATCCTTGTGGCCTTTTATTTAATTGGGCATTAACTGGGCATAGTACTTCAAGTTAGGCTGCTGGAATGGCTGCTTACTGTGCAGGGGAAGGAGCACCTCCCTGGACCTGCTGGCAATCCTTTGCCTAATGCAGCTCAAGATAACACTTGCTGCTCTGTTGCTGGGCACACTGCTGACTCACACTCACCTTGGTGTCCAGTGGGTCCCCAGGTCCTTCTCTGCAAAATGCTTTCCAGCTGAGTAGCTGCTAGCATGTACCTGGAGATATTCCTGCCCAAGCGCAGGACTTTATACTTTCTCCTTGTTAACATTTATTTGGCTTCTGTCAGCCCATTTCGCCAGCCTGTCAACATCCCTCTGGATGGCAGCACAACCCTTTAATGTATCAGCCACTCCTCCCAGTTTTGTGTCATCACCAAACTTGCCAAGGGAACCCACTGCCCCTTCATCCAGCTCATTAATGAAAATGTAAAATAGGACTGGGCCCAGTGTTGACCCTGCTGTCTCTTGGTAGTTATTGGACTCCTAACTAGATTTTGTGTGCCAGTGATCACCATGTGGGCCTGGCTGGCTTTCCGTGTGTCTCAAGGGGAGTTGGTGTTGCACTTGCACATACATGCTCCATGTTAGACGTGCCTGTAGTACATGTTTGCAGAACAAACGGATTAAAGGTGTGCTGCTGCTAGTCTCAGTTATACAAGCAGTGTTCACAGTATACAGTCACACATTCTCAGATAAACAGTGCAAGTCTGTTATCTGTGTCTGCCCTACCTGCTGCTGGATCAGGACCTAAGAATTTTATGTTTCCATTTTTGAACAGATGGCAATAATCTACACAACACCCTCAGATTCTGTAGATTTTATTAGTTCTTAGTTTTATACCATCTGTGAATCTGTTTACACTGGAAAATGAAATTAAACTAGTGTCTCTTCTAAGCTCTGCATATTAAGAGTGGAAACTCATAATTACAGGGAAAAAGACTAAGACTAGTAATGTAATTCTCTTCATGTTCTGAATCTTTTTTGAGGCATATACTTTAACAATCTATAAATAATTGCTTTTTATAAGCAAGCATTTCCTAAACAGCCCCCTTTATAAATATAAAATCCTAAAATAAGCTAAAGAGTTAATTTTCTGTTTCCTTGCTTCAGTCTGTATTGTTAATTACTGCCTTAGATGACATTATTCACTGTGTGTTTTGAAAACTGACCAGAAACCTCTTAAAATAATGATTTTGTGTCTTAGCATAAATTTCCACTGAAGGCCTACTTCCCATATCATCACCAGCCTCTTGTTAGAGGTTTAGTCAGACGTCCTTTTGGTAAGTTTTTTCATAAAGTATCTGCAGTGTTATGAATCTGCATGGTCTGTATATGTCTTAAAATAACTTAAAAAGGGATAGAGATAACTGTTTGTCATTTCCTTTACAGGGTGTGTTTGATTTAGCAATTTTAATAATATTCTTTTAATGTATTTTTCTGCAGGAACATCTGGTTCTTATATAACAATATTACAGATGTAACTTTAAAGAAAACTAAATCAGAAGTAAATAACAAAGAAAGAATGCATAATTATGTAGGAATGAAGCCGTGTTACAGAGATTGTAGAAATACTGCAGTCTTCTTGTGTTATAATATCAGTAATTGTCATTATGGAAAAATTCACATGTATTTCACAAGAAACAGACTTTCTGTTTCTCTCTGAGGCTTGAATTCTGATATTTTAGATTTCAAACCCAACTTTTTTTCAGGTTTCCTATTCACACATATCAAGAAACCACTGTTCAATTTGGTATGATATTTTGATGGACAATAATTAAAGCTCAGTACAAGAGCTTCTAAAAATGCTAATGCACTGATTAGATATTAATATTGTGGTAGCAAGGGAACATCAGCCTCATTTCAATATTCCTAGCTGTACTTCCTTCCATGGCTTTATCAATGAATTGTTGTATGAAACACAATAGTTATTGTTTAAAATCGGGAAATTTTAAAATTAAATTTTAAATACTTCGTGATAACTGAATCAATTTGGAGAAATCTTACAGCTACATTAATGCTTCAGTGTAACATTCTAGTGGGGGGCTATGATTTTAAGTGTTTTGTTTTCATCCTTCATCCTCAGAACTCCCAACTACATATTGGTCTCAACATGTGAAACACATTTCGGATATGCTCAAAGCATTAGTAGAAGATACAAATGCTAGGTAAGCAGTATAAGATCTTCAAACTTTTACCCCTTTGCATGTTAGTTTGTGAAAGGTCATGCCATTTGAAGTCTTTAGTGGCTGTATTTCATCATTTTCTTATTATTCTCTAAGTTGGGCTTTATTTTTAAGAATAGGATTTGGATTACTTACTGAACCTGAGCTTTATAGCATCTATATACCTGGCCAATAAGCCTCTGAGGAAACAAAATCTTGTAATTCCTTCCAACAAATGTCTGGCTGCATAATGGAAATGCTTACTTGTCTATTCTCCCATTTCTTCCTCAAAACTTTTAACCATGTTTTATGAAGGAGCTTAGCTTTCTGCAGGCTTGTACAAATGTCCAAACTGCAAACTTCCTTATTTTCATAAATATGACTGACAGACTGCAGTATCATTTTTGTTGTGTTAATCTTTCGGCTGTCACTCTAGGTTTCTGACCTGCTGCCCTTGGGGTTTGTTTGTCTAGATGAATTATGCTTTGGTAGAGGATGTTCTGGGACTATATGAAAATAATGAAAAAGCATACATCTCTATCTGCTGCTGCCTTGCAATTCTTTCTTATAAGGAGTGTGATGAGACCTGACTTGTATAGTGCTTGGATACAAATTTTCTTAGGTCTGCTCTGAGAGTTAGCTGTCCAAAGAATGTTGAACAGGTTTTAAATTAAAAAGAAACAAATTGATTTTGATTTTAAACTTGAAATATATCAAAAGAAACATAGAACACCAAGGCCAGCCAGACTTGCAAAACAAGATCATAGAATTGCAGAATCACCTAGGCTGGAAAAAACCTTTGAGATCATCAAGTCCAATCTGTGACATAACACCACCTTGTCAACACCAAGTGGCACATCCAGTCTTTAAACATCTCCAGATGTTTGGACAGTGACTCCACCACCTTCCTAGGCAGCCCATTCCAATGTCTGATTACTCCTTCTGTGAAGAACTTCCTAATGTCCAACATAAAACTCTCTGGTGCAGCTTAAGACTGTCATCTTGTCCTGTCACTGGTGCCTGTGAGAAGAGACCGACCCCCATCTGGCTGCACCCTCCTTTCTGGTCATTGTGGAGAGCAGTAAGGTCTCCCCTGAGCCTCCTCTATGCTAAACAACCCCAGGTCCCTCAGCTGCTCCTCCTAGGGTTTGTGCTCCAGATGCTTCAGCAGCTTGGTTTCCTTTCTCTGGACTCACTCCAGCATCTCACTATCCTTCCTAAATTGAGGGAAGAACTGTACACAGCACTCAAGGTGCCTCACCAGTGCCCAGTAAAGGGGGACAGTCACTGCCTTGGTCCTATTGCTGATACAGGCCAGGATGCCGTTGGCCTTCTGGGCCACCTGGGCTCACTGCAGGCTAGTGTTCAGTCTGCCTTTAGTAAGTATCCCCAGGTCCCTTTCTGCCTGGCTGCTGTCCAGCCACTCTGTCCCAGTTTTCCCCTGGGTACTGGAACAAAGACACTTGCAACCATGCTTGGTTTCAGTTAACTCACAGGAGCCCTTTTTTTTTTGTTGTTGCTGAATGGCAGAAAAAAGCTTTTTGTTGTTCCCTCTGAGGCCAGGCTGTCTGGTGGTAGCTTCTCACTTTCTGCATGAGCTGCAGTTCAGTGCTCGCCTGTTCATCCTTGAAGTGTGTCAAACCTTTCTGTCCTTGGAGTGTGACCCATAGTTGACCCTGGTTTCTTAAAGAAACACATAACTTGAGCTTAGAACAAGTAAATAAAACAAATATCATCCATCATAATGCATTACAGCAGTATAACCATGTCTGTTCTCCTTTTGTTGCCCAGCCCTTTCTTGGTTTATATATAGTCTTTTCCTCCCTTTATTTTGAACAGTATGCTAGCTTGAACAGTATTGTACTTGCCAGAATACACTCCTACTTCCTTTAGAACTCCTACAACAATTATGTTTTCTACCAAACTCCTCCCAATTAGAAAGAAAATGGATTTAACATATTATAAATACTAATATCCATGAAGAAATTGTATTCCGTTTTCTTTTATTGCTTTATTCCTGATTCTGTATTCTTTCAACTTAATAAGATTTACAGAGGAGAAAAAAATACTGTTACGCAGCATATCCTGTTTGTTCTCAGTGCTCTCTTTTTATATAGGTTGGTTTTCAGGGGTTTTTTTTATACCAACTATGAATCTTATAGCAAAGTGCTTTATGTGTCCTTCTAATCAACAGATTGCTTCTGTGCTGATGTTTATTATTATATGTAGTACACTTACATGACATTTTAAACTAGAAATCAGTTGATGAACTTATGGACATTCTGTGGGGGAAGTCCCAAAAATAGTGAAGAGCCACTTTTGGCAATGACAGTGGAGCATAGGTGCCGCTACAGAGTGGGCAGAAACAGCAGTGGGGATGGAAGTGGCGGGTACATGGCTTGAAAACAGGCTCTGTAATGGTAGAAAGTCTTCAAGATAATGGTGATGTCAACTCCTGGAATTTCCAAGATCTTCTTCTAGTTTCCTTGCAAAGGTGGCACAGCAGCTTTTGGAGTCCCCAGGAATAAAACATAAGAAAACCATCTAATTCTTTCACGTTTTGCCCAATTTATTAGAAATAATTCTTCCTAGTTCTTAATCTAGCTGTCCTTATGTTTGTCCTTCCATGCTTAGTTTAACTTTTTGCTTCTGAGACACCTACCATTAGTTGCATCTCTTTTCTTTAGTTTTCTCTGACTTTAGAGGAATGCACATGAGAAAGTGTGGAGATGAATGGTGGTCCTTTCTTACAGCAATGATCCTTTTGTAAACACCTTAAAAATTTTCATTTAAGAAAACATGAATTTTAACAGTCAGGAGATGTACTTTAAAACATACTTCAAAACTTTATATTTAGCCCATCTAAATGTAATTCCTCATTAATTACAAAAAAAGATGCACTTCATGAATTACCAAAAAGCAGAAAATAACCCTGGAAAACAACAGAGAGAAAGTGAAAGGCAACAGTATGTTAGAGTGTAATATTTGAGATATGATTTTAAAGTTTTGGAAATCCTGCAGCCGAAGCATATAAAGAGTAGGGATGAATTTTATTACATATCTTTTCATACATAGTATTTTGTCACAGTTTATTAGAAGCTGCTGTAAGGATAGTCTGTTGTACTATCAAAGTTAATCTGTAGTAACACTGGGTGTGTCTCATTTGATTGTTATTTCAGGTAATAGACTAAGTAGTACATGGCTGTATGATTAGCAGGTAAGGTATTCCCTGTTAAAGAGTAGTTTAAATATTTTTTTAAGTTAAGTGTCAGCATCCTTTCTAGTTAATTTAAGGCAATTAAAAATGTTAAGTAATGAGAAGTACCTAATTTTATCTGTGTTGTTTTCCAGTTCTCTCACTGACCTCTTTGAAATCTGGTTTTTGGTTGCTTGTTTTGGAGAATGGCTGGATATTGCAGCAGAACAATTACTGAAGGCTGCTGTAGAACCAGATCCTGTGCTGTGGCTGCTAGCATTTTACTACTGTCCTAAAAATGAAAATCAACAAAGGACTCAAACAGTGGTGGGTAATGTAGTGATAGTGACTGGCAATAAGCAACCAGTGGTCTGATGATATCTTATTGCTGTAAAACAAATAGTGCACATCAAAAAAATGGAACGTATTGATTTTACAAAATCTTTGGGAATTGTGTCACAGTGAAGAACTTGAAAGTTGGTTTTTTAACGATTTTTTCTGATTTTCTGATTTTGACATTTAGAAAAGCTTTTTCCTTCTTTTTAAGTATGTGATATGGATTAGCACGCTCTTGGCTTTCTTTTGGATAACCAGGGTGTTTTTAATCCTAAATAAAAATACGCTAGTGATGGTATTTTTAAAATCAGTGTGGCAGAATTCAGCATGCCTGTGTAATGGCATCTTCTGAGAAGGAAACAAGAGAAATCACAGCAGTTGAAACTGTGAAGGTATTTAATCAAACACAGTCTTGAATCCTAACCTTTCCAAGCCACTCTGATTTCTCTCCAGTTTTTGGCATGTGATACAGTAACAAATACACGATAATACCATATGCTGGGCTGGTAACAGAAGGAGCAGTGCTCTAACCCTACACACTGTATTGCATGAAGAGTGCTGTGTGTGATGCTGTGTATCAGATGGCACTGCAAATGCAAGATCGCAAGATCCCAGTCACCTACAATTTTTTTTTTTCTCTTAAATTTCTCATAGTCTAGGAGCAAGGGATGGGATGGGTTGGCTGGGAAGGCAAGGGAAGGGTTGGCTGAGCAAAGTTAGGTTAGAGCTAGGGTGAAGTAAAGAAATCAGGGTTGTTTTTAGAACGTAGTTTTTGGAAAGTAGGCAATATATGAGCAATAAACAAGACTGATTGAAACTATTGCACTATAGCTGCAGATCAATGTATTGTTCTAACTCCACAGAGTGAAATGTCTTTGTCCCATATGTGAAATCTCCCTGTGTCTCCCCTATTCTATTTTGTTATTCAGTCATAACATAAGACAAACTTCAGAAACAAAAAACCTTTTCTGCTGACAACCCATGCAGTGACTCATTTTTTCTCAGAGGTCTGATAGTTCCATTCATTATCATTTTTTTCTTAGGTATTTGAACTCAGACTTTTCTATTTTTTTCTTTTTTTTTTTTTTTTCACAGGTCAGGCTATTTCAGAAGGATTCACACACTTCATGCAAAGCTTCTGCCTTTAGTTAGGTGTTTGGAGTTTTTTTTTTAATTTGTCCTTTGGCAGATTAGCTCTCTTTAACCAAATGAAGTGGTTTCCACTTCAAACCCAGCACCTTTCACTACTTATGGACTAACATGCTGTGGGAACTT
This sequence comes from Vidua macroura, assembly GCF_024509145.1. Taxonomy (NCBI): domain Eukaryota; kingdom Metazoa; phylum Chordata; class Aves; order Passeriformes; family Viduidae; genus Vidua; species Vidua macroura. The sequence continues at coordinate 11,750,719 of NC_071611.1, forward strand.
CTGGCAGATGTCAATCTGCTGTACTTTTCATTCAATATTATTTTTGTGTGGAAAGGTTTGCACTTAGGATTTTGTCTTCCTGCTCTGTACTTTAGGTAACACCTTTATATTAGCCAGAGTATAATACGAAGTGTTTAAATTATTTAAAGAAGAAAAAGGCTATTTTTGCTGTTCACTAGAGTTCACTCATACAGACAGGACTAAAAATTCTGCTCCTCAATATTTATTCCTTTGTTGCACTCCTTCATACCTTTAGGGTATGAAACTTTGAAGGAGCAAAACTTGGAGTTTGGCCCTAAGAATGAGATTTCTAGGGTACATGAGCTCTTGGAGCAGGACTAGCTACTCTCCATCTGCAGTCTCTGACTCATATGATGCACAGAGGAATAAAGAATTGTGAGGAATTACAGTTACCTTTCTATAGATCCTGGTATCAGTTATGTCTCACATGTAGTTGTGGACTTAATGCACGAATAGCAGCTTTTTCAGACTGTGAAATTGTTGAAAGGGTAGGTCAATATCAGACAAATGTCTGAAAAAAATTGTCCCAGTGAATATCCTTGAGAAACAGGTGTTCTTTTCCTTTAGGTCTGCAGTGGTGTATTTTTCTATTGTTCCAGCTGATACTCATTTGCATTCCATCTACAATTTTTTTCAGTTAATTTTTAATACAGCGAACAGAATTATTGTTTAAGATTTTTTTGCCATAGTTGCTCATAGTTCTTTTTCTAGAGGTGCCAAAATTTTTCCTACCCCCAGTAGAAGTTAGGTTTAGTTGTCTAGCTTACAACATAAAAACATAAGTTGTGAACTATGCAGGAAGAAGTTAAATCGCACATTCTTACCAGAACATTTTATCAGCTGAGGTCAGACTGCATGGGGATTCAATTGATTTACAGCAGCTATACTGAAATGAGCCCTTGAGGAGCCTTTGTTCTTTTTCCCACAATGTAAAAATTAGACTATGTTCTTCTAAGGGACTTTCTCCATTTCCTTATATTATTTAAAAAGGTTAAATCCTGGCTTGATGCCCTGTCTGCTTCATTTGTAAGACCAAAGAAAAGAAAAGTCCATTTTGTCCACCTTTGTGTGTGCGTAAAAGAAATGTGTTATAGCCCTTCCTTTCCTGGTTTTCCTGCTCTCTAAACTCAAACTTTTTTCATGTTTGAGTTGTTTCTCTGAGGATTCAGGTTTTTTTTAGTGAATAAACCCAAAGTAAAATACCATAGATTTGACCTTTACTTTTCTCTGATCCTGCACCCTTTGAAATTATTTCTTACAGGTAGAAGCTCAAGCAGTCTACAATCATCTAATGATGCTGTTCAACTGTGCAGACCTTTCTCTGAAAGACCTGGAGGCTGCTGTACACAGGGTAACGGGCATAGAGCAGCGATTCACAACACATCTTCTGACCAACTTCTTGCTCTTTTCAGCTGGTGGACATAAGATTGCCCAGGAATGTATTTACCATGTAAGTGTTTCTTCCTTTTTTTTCAGGTTAACTAAAATACATACTTATTTTACTATTTTTGATTTAAGTTTCTATCTCTTAATGAAGAAAACACATAACAGAGAATTAAAGGAGACTGTGACTACAACAGCCATATCTAACCTGCTACCATACCTGTTTCAGCTACAGTTAAAATATTTTCTGTTCCCTTCTTGAACTCACTGTCAGGGTTACTGTTGTGACTGTACAGATGCAGAAACAGCTGAAGTAATAGCTTGCAGCTAAGGGATACCTACAGTTCATTTACAATGGTATAGATAACATGTGCTAACATTTTGATTTTCCAAAAAAATCCACTCCCTAAATTATCCAGCTACTGCAGACATGATGGAACTCTCTTCTTGCTGTTTTCCATTGGGTGGAACAGCTGGTTACTAGGTCTTAGCACTGATGTGGCAGAAGCTCGGTTGGCAAAACCAGTGAAGAAAACGGTGTGGTAATTGAGAGAGAAGGAGAAAGTGAAAAGCTAAGACAGCTTCTCTTAAGGTGTAAAAAAAGATGAGGAGTAAAAGGCTGGAAGCTTGCCACAGTATCTTCCTGTAGGTAATGACAGCCAATGTACCTTCAAGTATATTGGTGCAAACTATAAAATGTGTTTGTGTTACTTAAGATAAACAGTGCTATCAGTGTAGGATTAGAAATCCAGTATCAAACCATATTCTAATAAGAAGTGCATGCCCCCTGTGCAAGCAGGTCTAGGGCCAGTGTGTAGTTTTACTACTTCCAAAAGTTTTTCCATTCAGCAGTAGTGTGGTCTTATGTATGGACCTGTACAGGGCATATGGCATGTGTAAGGCATCTGATTTTCCGACACAGCTGCCTGACTAAAAAGACATAACATTTTTCTCTTTAAGGTGAGAAGGTATTTCTCACATCCTAGGGTGCAAGTTCACAAATGATCAATTTTCTTCTCAGCATAAGAATGTAATGATAAAATTTGGGGGGTTATATATATTTTTACAGACTGCTATTTCTAGTTTCTCTTCATGAAGACAGTGCAGATGTTGAGCTGTGATGCTGTAATGTACTAGCCTGCTACTTTAAATCCCTCCAGGAGGACCAAAGGCAATCTGCTTTTTTATAGATAGCAATATAACTAACTTTCAAAACTCTAAATACTTCCCAGTGCAGAGTGGTCATGAACTGTTGTAGGCCAGTTTGTTGGTTTATCAGTCTGATTAATTTTGACTGTATCTGTATAATCACTAATGAGTAGCTAGGCTCTCCATGTGATTTGAAAGGGACTAAAGACAATATATGAAAGGCAGAATGGTGTGGAACTGATTTGGGATGCATGGTTGTGGTTCTTTTTAGTACAGTAAACTTTGGGTTTAATACAGATAATGAGGAATCAAGTCCCTCCTGATCTGCAAAAATTGCAACTTAGGGTCTTTTCCTGTTTTTTGTCTTCTTTTGAGGGAGGTATTTATTTTCACTTTTGAAAGCTTTACAGAACTGAATTGTCTCCCCAGATACACACAGAACCTTCATGTACTTTTAGTTCTTTTCTGTGGCAATGACTTACAAATGGTTATCCTGTCTTATACATTTGTGTTTCCTTTAAAATCTTTCTGGCCTCTTGATTTGTTTCATTTAAATTTGAAACTACAACAGAAATCTCAAAGTTGCTTGGCTTCACTGGGATGTGTGAAAAGAGATACCTTGGGCAGAAGCCTTGGGTTCTCACATATTCAGTGATGAGGGAAAAATCTGTTTTTCTTGCAAGTATTTTGAAGAATTCTTTGTATTTAGCAACATAATTGCCAAATTTAACTTTTTGTGTTTCAGATTACTGAGATAACTGATACAAGCAAAGAAGTTTATAACCTTCTTATCCGTACTGCATACAGATTTAACCATAGTGGAGAAGAAAACCAAAGGACTGTGGAGCTGCTGAATGAACTTCTTCAAAAACTTACATTGAAAATTTAGAATTTTAATGTGATCTATTTATCAAACCAGCAAATTAGGTCTTTACCCAGGTGTCAGACTTCCATTAGCATCTGGCACTGCAGGTTACCAATGGCAGAAAGACACCTATATAAGCTATATCTGCTTATTTATATTCCCTCATCTATACTGAAAAATAATCTGTTGTTTGGAATTGTTAATCTTTTGAAACATAGTTGTAAATATTAAAGATGCTTGAAAATTTTGTTCTAAGTACAGTCTGTAACAAGAGACCTACATCATCATCATCACTCATCTCCTTGTTGTTTATCTGGCTGATGATCAGTTTTTCTTCCAAATCACTCATGTAGGGTCTTTTAAGCAAGTAATATCCAATTGCTGGATTGGTAAGTTGTTACTAAAATGTTTTCTTCTGTGCTTCTGCTTTTATGAAACTAACGATGATCTCAAGTGATTCATAGTGTTCTCAGGAAATCAATGAGTGATATTTCCTGAACTCTTTCCTTCTTCTCAAAAATGTTTCCAAAATGAAACTTTTCCCAGATTTGCTAAATGTGGGGGTTTTTTAATACTGCAGCTTTCACAGGACAGTATTCTCCTCTAAGTATTAGACCAATAGCTGGTTTTTGTCAACAGATACTGCAGGCATAAAATTGCTTGCAGTACAGCCCACTTAAAAGTGTGCTGTGACTAATGCTATTATTTATTAATTTAAGAAATATGGGGCCTTTATTCAGACAAAAGAGGGCAAGCAAAACAGAGACATAAGGACATTTTCCAGTTTGAAGGGACAGATTTCCTATAAAGGTTGCAACTCGTTGCCTTCATTTTTGTGTCCAGCAGTTATTTGCTTACTTCTTTGTTTAGGTTTTTTGTCCCCTGCAAGGAGCATAAGCAGGTAGCAACAGCTTATGTTTTTAATCCTTAGGAAAGTATTTTTCTCTAGAAGTTTTGTGAAACTGTCTCTAGCTTAACTAGAAAATAAGTATGGAGAATAGTAGTGGCAGAGCATCCTAACTTTCCCCAGTAATTTGTTCTCCTGGATTACTTATGTGTAATGCCAACGCCTCTGCTATGCTACTTAAAGACGCTACCTGAAATTCTATTCTTGCATATAAAATCCAAGATACGTATCTTGAATTAAGAAAGGTTTTTGAATGTAGCTTTTGTTTTTGAGCAAGGAGAAAGAAAAACACTGTACTTGGTGTCCTTTGGCTGTAAGAAGTGGAAAGATATTTTCTGTTATGGTGTTAACTGATTTCTTACAATTTTGTTCCCAGTGACTCATATTACGGAAGTTACATACCCTCTCAGTCAGTTTGCTAGTGAAAAAATAGCAAACACGTAATGTATGTCTGCAAAGAAAAGGTTGTTTTTCTCTTTATTGATTAAAAAATATTTTTAAATGAAAATTCAGAAATAAGTAAGTAGCAATTTTTCTGTTGATAAATAGACATATCTAAAATCTTAAAATCAAGCAACCCATTTTTCTGTTCCCTGAATACCATAACTGAAAAGCATGAGATTAAAATAAATTATTTTTTGGTTACAAACTCAGTGGTATTTGTCTAGTGGAAACAGATGTGGAGTGCTCTGTTTAGAATGATAAATAATCTAAAATTTTAACCCAAAGTAAGAATGATTTTTTTTAGTTTTGTTTTTCTTTCTGTTTGTTTTTGGTTTTTTTGGGTTGTTGTGGGGGTTTTTTTGTTGGGGTTTTTTTTGTTTGTTTGTTTGGGTTTGTTTTGGGTTTTTTTTGTTGTTTTTTGGGTTTTTTTGTTTGGTTTTTTTTGGCTTTTTTGGGTTTATTTTTTTTGGTTTTTGGGTTTTTTTAATTGTTTGTTTGTTTGTTTGTTTTTTGGTGTGTTTTTTTTGGCTTTTTTTTTTGTTTGTTTTGTTTTTTTTTTTTGTTTTTTTTGTTTTTGTTTAATGTCTAATCTGATGTTGGATGTGAGGCTCTTTGGTTGTGTTTTCTCCATATTGTGCCTATATGAAATTTTAACTACATAGAAGAAAGATTAGCAACAAATTGCAATATCTAATTCTTGCAGATTAATTAGGTGAATGATAATGGTATTATATTCAGATGTGTATAGCAGTTTTTGGACAGGTATTTTGAAGTATCTTTTCTTTATCAGTGTTTTTATCTTTCCATTAACAAAATGCATGAAAATTCATTTAACAAAATCAATATGCTGATAAACAAGGATAAATCAATTCAAGCAGGAAGGAAATGTACAATGAAGGCAGTAAAAACCCAAAATTAGTAGTGAATTGATATATCCTTGTTTTCTTGTATTTGGCTTTGTAAGAAAAACTGAATTATTTAAATACTAACGAGGATTTGCTAGTTTCAGGAGGCTCTACGGAAGAAAGTTGAAGAAAGCTACATCTGTACTGGCATTCTTTTTGCTCTTTTTAGCACAGTGGTTATAAGTAATTGGTATTTATTTTTCTTTACACTTTCACTATGCTTGAATTATGATCTAACTTTGATATAAGCTGTGATTTTGTGGGATGTTGAAGCTACTTCTGTTAGTTTGCCAGTGGAACGCTACAGAGCAATTTGGTAGATCTGGGTAATGGAAGATTCCTCATACGGTGGCTTCTGCATTATCCATCCAATGTGCATCTTTTCCTCTGTAATTGCTGCTTTCTGGAAATGTTCTTTGGGGCCTTCAAGGCTGTACTTCTTTGCTGAACCAGCCAAGAAGTAGGTTGTTCCCTTGTGTTCTGTGTGCAGCACACACCCTGGTTCTGGACAGTATGTAGAGAACTTTTCAAAACTGTTCTGCTTCAAGGCATTTTTTGAAAAAGAATACAGACAGTAGACTTTACTTCTTTGTTGATTATGCTTCTTTCCAGTCTAAGACTGTGAAGTTGGAGGCTTTTGAATTCTGCAAGCTTTGCAGCATGGTGCTGGGTGGTTTCTGTGAATTTTCTTCAGGCAGGAAAAAGGGTCATTTCTATGGCTTTTATTTTATCAAGATCTCAGTACAGTGCCTACAAAGCAGAATGCATTTTATTTTGTCATGTGTTGTCAGATACTGCAATTTAGCTGACCAACAGTAACATTTATTGTGTTATTTCTAGCATTTGTGCTTAAGTTTCTGTACTCTCAGCATTGTAAGTGTCAAGAGGTGTTAATAGACACAGTGAGTTAATATTTGTTTTAGTAAGCTGAAAACTGTGATATATGTTTGGCTTGGCAGGGATACAATTCAAAAAATCCTGAAGCGTTAGCATTATAGAAGTATAGGATAAAACATCTAGCACAAATTACTTGCAGTTACTAAACAAAATGCAGATTTACACTGTTTCATTGCTGTGTTACCTAATGTCAGAATAAAGTACCTAATATTCTGTGTGAATGAGTTATGTGATACTCCATTAAAACACAGTTTTCTACTAGACCCCGATTTGAAAAGTCAAAACCTGGAATGTTCCAGGATGAGTCCTCCACAAGCACACAGAGCATGTGTTTGAATTTTTTATGCTTTCCTGATAGTCTGCAATGGCTTTCTTAAGCAACCAGCATGTTTTGTTGGGCAACACCAGTAGTTAACCACTATAGCTGAATGCTGTGGTGCTAGGGGCATCCCACTAGCACTTCATTCATTGCAGTGTTCAGATGTGTGCTGTTTGAATCCATTTCTCTGGCAAGTTTTCCTTACTTGTGATACAAGTTTTCCTAAAGTGCTTGCCTGGATTTAAAAGATGTGCTCATGGTAGACATTCCATTTGCTGCCCTAGTAGAGAGAAGCTTATTCCGGGAATTTGCTGTTAGGTGGTCTGTTCACTAGTGAATGCCACAGAGGCGTTTCCCTTGCTTGTACTGGCACTTCCTTTAACCAGCTGTCTGGCTGCTGGGAAGGAATAAACCTCACGAGATCCTTCTGATGGCTTAAGTGTGCTCACTGTTGTCTGAGCTGCCAGGAGCCAGCTAGGGATAAGCATTGGACTGCTGTCAGCCACTGAAACAAAAATTTGAAATGTCAGCTGGCTCTAGCTGACTTGTAGTGATGTAGTTCATAGGCAATGGTAGTGCTTTAGTTTGCGTTCTGTATTCTTCCATGTGTGTGAAGGGAGGGAGTGACAAAAAAGATAAAACCCAACGTGTTTGAAACTCAGCTGTAGGAACTTAGCTGTGATTTTTATATTGAATACTGATAAAATTAGGAAGCAACAGTTCCATACATTACATTACATTAACCTGCATATCAACAAGTAGCAGAAAAAAATCCAACAGTAGCGTCTTTAATAGGTCTGTATATTTAACTAACTTCACATATCTTACTGCTTTAAAAGCCTCTTTCATAACTCTTCTGTACTATGTCAGATGATGGACTGATTCAATAAAAAAGTAGACCCTCAGAAATAATGACTCTCTTTTCTGTCCTTTTCAATAAAAATATTTGTTAGGCCCATGAACTTCTGCAGATGCATAAATGCCATCTTGAAGAGATTGCGTTTTTACATATTCTTCATTAACATTGTGAATTTCACTGTTTAGATGTCTCCTGTGTATGTGCCAGTTAGCCTGGATGTACAGTTCACTCCTTAACATTTTTTTTTTAGCTTGTGAGTATATTTAAAGGCTTCCAAAATAGGTACATGAAATATGTCATTTGCCTGCTACTGTTAAAAGTTTCCTTAATACTTCACATATGAGAAAGCAGCTTCTGTTTGTTTTGACTAATGATGCCATTACTTCTACTATGTATAGGTTTTCTGAAAATAGGACTTCAGCTTTTTATTTCCAACTAACTTGTAATGGTAGCTGGCAATACAAATTTCCTATCTGTACCATTGTTCCCTGTAGTAACTGTTTAAGTGCTTTAAATCTCATGACTGTGCTACATTTCCATATCAGCTTCAGATGTCTGCAAATAGAGAGGGACAAGCCAGTATCAGATTCCATGGAAAAGGAGAGAAGCTTTGAAATATGACACAGGATTAATTTATAAGATGGAAATCGGTGATACGTGTCTGTGAACTCAGGCACTTTGTGAGTTTCTAGTAGGGAGGACCAATAGCAGCATCTTTTCTGGAAATATAAGAGAAGTTGCCAGTGTTTTTTCCGTGGATTAGTAAATTTCTCCAAGTTCATTGCAAACCCCACTACTATGTTTCAGCTTTCTTTTCTTGTGTGTTTGCTGCTTTACTGAAGTTCAAATGGCCAGTGCTGAGCAATTTGCTGCACAGGCACACCTTTCAGGCCAGACTGAATTGTTGTAGCTGCTTTCTCTGACTGGCTTGTCGTAGGCCAGTGGATACTGAGCAAATGTCAAGCCCAAACCTTGCAATTAAGCAGTAACGTCTGTTTAGGAAAGATAATTTCAGTGGGATTTAAAGTCTTCAGATGACAGCTGTTGACTATTTTTCATCATGGCTCTTCTGATCTTGATTTCACGAGTTCTCCTTCTGCTTGTTGTATTGGTAGAGCAAGCTCCCACATGCGCCTACTCTTTAGGCAGAAGTATTGCCTTTCTTTCTGGCCAGGATCCAAGATGAATCTACAAATGGTAGATCCAGTCTCTTTATTTTTCTTTTGTTGTTTTTATTCTTAAAATAATACCCTTAAAGTAATACCCTAAACCTAAGTAAACATCATAGAAGGAAGTTTAAGAACTTGCATATAAGGTCAAGTATGGGCTGAATATCTGTTTTTCTGCTGAGATCCTTCACTCACAGACTTGTGTCTAACCACCAGCATTCTGTAGGTCAGTTGTTCCCTGCCCTGATTTCTTCAGATTTGCCAAACTTGTAGAAGAATGAAAGAACAGAATTTGGTATCCATGCTGTCCCCCCTCTGCTTCAAAAATCATGCATTTGAACAGCCCAATTGGTGCACCACTTAAATGCTTAACACAGATTTTGGACAAAATCTCAAAATGCATTGTAGAGTCTGGCAATCCACATGCATTTCAAGAAAGTAGAAGAACTGCCGTGTGACATCCTGCTGTGGTGCCATTTTCATAATTTTCCTAACAATTTAGTTCTTGTTTGTGAATCTGAAAGACAGCTTAGCTCATGATTTTTGAGACATTCAGGGAGTGAGCAGGAGGAAGAACCATTCAGAAGGTTCTTCCTGACCACATTGGGTCCTCACCACCTCTAAAGCATAACTAAGAAGCACAGTCTTTAATAGCTGTATTTCAAGACAAAGGGGGGAATCATTTTTGGTTTTTGCATGTTATAAACCTGTGGTTTTGATGCTGAATGCCCTTGATGCAAAAATACAGTGCTACACCAGCTTTTAGCATTGACCTTCGTTCTGTGATGTAGAACTTTCCTCAGCATCACATCTACCCTTCTGTTGATGCTGGCATTACTTCATACTGGTAACAGTGAATCAACTAGCTTAAGAAATAAATAAGACTGGTGTTTCTATTTACTTAGTCTGGATGCTTTCTAGTTTCCATTCCTTCCTTCCAACTATCAAGTAAAAACTTTACATTCATGTGATTTGGTTGAAGAAAGGAGAAGCAAGTGCTGGGGAGAAGGTGTGTGCAGAAATTGTAAAATGTCAGAAGGTGGGCTTTCCTGTTCTTGTATAAAACTGACAGTCTTGTGATTATTTATCTGACTCTTCATCTGTGTAAAGAAGTGTGCTGGTTTAGGCTTAGGTAGAGTTAATTTCTTTCTCAGAGGCTGATGTGGGGCTGAGTTTTGGATTTGTGTTAAACACAGGGTTGATAATAAAAGAGCTGGTTTTGCTATTGCTGATCAGGACTTCACAGAACCAAGGCCTTTTCTGCTTTTCACAGAGTCATGCTCAGGAGGAAGTTGGGGGTGCATGGGAGTTAAGACAGAACACAGCCAGGACAAGTGACCCAAACTTACCAAAGGGATATTCCAGACCATATGACATCATGCTCAGGATATAAAGTGGGGAAAGATGGAGGAATGTCTCAGTATACTTATGAAATTCTAGATAAGTCAGCTCCTCTGTTTGGTTGCTTCATTGTCCTTTCTTGCATTTATTTTTTTTTCTGCTGACTAGTCTGGGCATCAGCGATTGAGGCCAGGAAGAGAAATGCATTTAGGTGTCTGGTGAAATCTTTGACTGTTATAGGTGACATCAGACATGACTCATGAGCACTGGGAACTGTAGCACAAAGGTAGATATTTTATAGCTTTAAAACTACAAGATACGTTATTAAAACAACCACAAGATGTATTAATTTTTTTTTTTTTTTTTTAGATATTAAGAATTAGTGTTGTGGAATACGGTTTTCAGTGAATTGGAGTATGGTTTTTTGCTCAGTATGGGGTGTATTTCAAATGTTACTCTTATCTTAGTACATTATTATGTGAATGTTTTTTTAAAAGTAAAATACCATAAAGTTACTGGTAAAAATTTGAATGGCCTTAGATATTTCATCTACTACTCTTAAAAATGTGTAGTGAAAGTGAGACCTGCTGCAGCATGCACATGTCTGAGCTGGCACTTGACTGCAGTACGGAGGCCTTGAATGTGTGGATTTTCCAGATATTTACAGTCCAGTTTCTGCATGGAAGGAATCAACCCCAAGCTAATAGAGCCTTTGGAACATAATGGCTCATGGTAACTCAGCTGCTTGCTGATTCTTACAAAAGCAGCACAGTTTCCTCCCACATACCTCTGAATGCAGAGAAGCCTACAAACGAACACCTAAAATTTTCTGTAGTACAAATACCAGTTCTCAAGACTTTCATCAGCTGTGGAGATGAACTGGCTGGCTGCAGTGCTCTGCATGATACATTTTAATGCTCCATATAACTTTTTGATTTGTTTTGGTAGTATCCTTTTTCATAGTGCTTTTTATATGTCAGAAATCCTTAGGGTCCTTATGCCAACTTGTTTCCTCAAGCTGCCCACTTGCTGCATTTCCAGTCAGATCTTTGTTTCCAAACCATTTTCCTTCCCTATTTTGTGTGAGGCATGGGCAATAGGGTACAGCTAATTCCCTTCTAAAGGAGAAGTCACAGAGATAGCAGCAGCTGCAACCACCTCCCAGCAACAATGCAGACAGAAAACAGCTGTCAGCAAAATGGAGTGTTTTACTCTGTACTTGCAACAGAAAGTGTATGGCAATGAATGAGTGCATTGCCACTGAGGGACTAAGGGACTCACAGGGCCACTCCCTTGTTATGGTCTGCCTTTACTCTGAAAAAGCAACCCGGTAAGAAGCAAGCCTAACTATATGGATACAGTTTTAATTTTTCATCTGAGATTCATTTTCAGAGCTGAAAGGTACATACAGAAGAGAATCACTGAGATCCTAACTAGATGCTGGCCTGATGAAGTAAGTTATCAGGGAGATAGTCCAGCCCTGGGCTTTGTAATGCTATTCAGAATAACATTACCACTGTGTTGGGAAAGGACTAAATTAGGGATGGGAGGGGGGGAAAAAACCCAACAAAATACTGTATTTTATTCAGAGGTTATTATTGTTTATGAAACAAGTAAATGAAACCAAAGAGCAAAGGCACGCCTGTATAGATGCCTGTGTTGTCATAGCCACATATAATCAGAATACACTGAATTGGAAGCAACCCACAAGGACCACTGAGTCCATCTCCTAGATGGAGGTATTGTTTGAAAAGATATGACTTCCTGTAATGATTTAGTTACAGGAAGTTTGGAAATAGATTTTATTGTTTACTTTTATTTGCTACAATTAGATTCTGCAACTTCCTTTTGTCAGGAACTCAATATAGAAACACCTACCTGAGAGAAAACCATAATGTTGGTGGTTTGTTGGTTTTTTCTGTTAGGCTTTTGATAGGGCCTATCAAAACTTACATGTGCAGGACCTATTGCCCCAGCTGGATCCCTACAAACCTATGGGGCCTGACAGGATTCATCCAAGAATCTTTCCAGAGCTGGCTGATGTAATCACAAAATGTCTCTTTTGAGTGGTCTTGGGAATCCAGAAGTCCCAGCTGACTGGAAGCTGGCAAATATTTGTCCCAATTTTCAGGAAGGCAAGGAGGATCCAGGAAACTGGATCTCTGACAGTCTCACTCCAGTGCCTGATAAAGTTATGGAGAAGTTTATTCTGGGGGTGCTGAGAAACACCTGAAACAGCCAGCATGTCTTCATGAGAAGAAAGTCTAGCTTATTAACTTGGTTTCCTTTCATGACTAGTAAACCCACACAGCTGACCAAAGGAAGTCAGTAAAAATTTTGATACTGTCTCTCACAGGATCCTTCTGGACCTAATGTGCAGCCCGCATCTGGATAAACGCATCATGGGAGCAGCTGGGTCATGGGTCAGGCACAAAGGGTTACAGTGCATGGGGTGGCATCAGACTGGGAACCTGTCACTGGAAGGGTTCCACAGGGCTCCATCCTTGGCCCTCTGCTCTTTAACATCTTCATAAATGACCTGGACACAGAACTGGAAGGGATACTGAGCAAGTTCACAGATTGTACAAAACTGGGAGGAGCTGTTGACTCCCTCGAGGGCAGGGAGAGGCCCTGCAGAGAGACCTCCACAAATCAGGGGTCTGGGCAATCACCAGCCACATGAAGTTCAACAGGGGAAAGTGCTGGACCCTGCATCTGGGATGGGCCAACCCTGGATGTATGGACAGACTGGGAAATGAGATGCTGTAAGCAGTGCCATGGAAAGGCACCTGATGGCAAGTTGAACATGGGTCAGCAGTGCCCTGGCAGCCAGGAGGGCCAACCCTGTCCTGGGGTGCATCAGGCACAGCATCACCAGCCGGGCAAAGGAGGAGATTGTCCTGCTCTGCTCTGAGCTGGGGCAGCCTCACCTCCAGTGCTGGGGTCAATGTTGCTCTACGAGGAGCAGCTGAGGCCACTTGGTCTGTTCAGCTCAGAGGAGACTGAGGACAGACCTCACTGCAGTTACAACTTCCTCTTGAGGGGAAGAGGAGGGGCAGACACTGATCTCTTCTCTGTGGTGACCAGTGACAGGACCCAAGGGAATGGCCTGAGGCTGTGTCAGTGAAGGTTTAGGTTGGGTGTTAGAAAGAGGTTCTTCCCCCAGAGGGTGGCTGGGCACTGGAACAGGTTCCCCAGGGAAGTGGTCACAGCACCAGCCTGACAGAGCTCAAGAAGCATTTGGACAATGCTCTCAGGCACAGGGTGTGACTCTTGGGGATGGTGCTGTGCAGGGCCAGGACCTGAATTCAATGATTTTTGTGGGTCCCTTCCAACTCATCTTATTCTGTGATTCTATAAATAATTATAGGGTTATATGGTTCACTTCCAGTGCTCTTGACATGATTCAGAAGGGTAATGTTTTTATCATGTTGATGACCCTACTAAACAATACATACATGAGTCTCCTATGCTCTCTGATGAGTTATGGTGACAGTAATGGTTCAGTGCCACCTTCAGCTTTCTTCTTCATCTGGAACCTCACTCTATATCATAATGCTTATATTAGCAACAAAAGGCCCCATAAGCCCTGATGAAGGGCAAGAACTGCCACTTTGCCATTTTTTAGGTTTTTTGGTGTTTGTATTTTATTTTCTGTTCCTTTTCTCAGTTGCTACCATGCATGATGGATCATGAAGTTGTAGTGAGGGGAAATGTTCAAATTAATACTGCTGAAGCAGACTGTGAGAGCTGTAGCAAACAAAACAAACTACTGCTGTGCTCAATATTAAAAAAAAAAAAAGACAAGTAGATTATTTTGAAAGAATAAAAATTTGGTGTTATTTTAAAAAGTGTATACTATCTTACATGCCCTGTAGCTTTAACAGTACTGGCTATGAAGAGGCCTAGAATATATTTAATTTCTGCATATTTTGTTCAAGAGTCTTATCCACCTCTGCATTTTTTTTTCTTGCACAACGAAAAAGGCAAAAAGCAAGCTGGTAGCCTTTGCAGGAAAACCTGTGAAATGAAGCGTAACTCTTTTATGAATGGGATCATGTAATAACTATGTCTGTGAGAGTCACTACATTAGAAGTCATTGTGGTGTCTCAGTGCCTTCTTGGACAATTTCCTATCTCTTACTGCATTTGAAAGTACTTGCTGAGTGTGCCTTAATTCAGGTTGTGACACTGTATGCCTGCAAAGGGGGAGGTCAGAAAACGTAGTGATGTGAAAAGGAACTGTACTCTTTGTACTGAAGACACTCTTGAGGCAGACTTTTACTTTGTATTCTGAGCCTAAGAACTTTAAAAAAGAATACCCCATTTATTTTTTCTCATTATCATCCCTTAAGTGATGAGTTCCAGGTGCTTTTCTCCTGCTGCAAAAGAAGGAATGGAGTCATTCTTCTTCCCACATTTTTAAATTAATGTTGAACCATAGTGCAATGGAAAGACTATATGTACTTGAAAAAAAAATTTATTTTGATAATTTTATTAGTATCAAAGAGGATTTGATATAAGACAATAGAGTGCAAGGGAAGTAAAGAGATTTTTGTGGTTTAAATTCTTAACTCTCTGAAAGGAATAATTAAGATATCTTCTAAAAATGTAGAGATTCACTGGTTAGGGAAGAAGAGATACACTTGACATACCATTGCAAAAGAAACATCACAAGGGTATGAAAAACACTTCCAGAAAATGGGACATCTGACATTTCTAGTAAAATTTAACCTAAACATGACAGAGAGAGCATGATGATCTTTGTTTTTTCTTCAGTCCCATCCCATCACCAGGATGATGGCAGGTAACTTTCCACAGTTTATTTCTGCTTCTATCTAATCTTAAGAGCCCCACCCCAGCCCCTGATGATTTTATACTGAGGTTTTTTAAATACGACATAGAAGTTACAAACAAAAATTTAAGTACACAAGACAGTTTCATCCATTTTCAGAATGCCCAAATTAATAAAGTTGTTCCAATCAAGAATCTTTGGCATCTGCAAACCAGAATGATTGTATTACCAATGTGCAAGGATAAATGCCAAAATTCTTGTATCAAAGAATTACCTAGAATCAGACTAACGTGTGTATGTGTAGTTTGTTTTGTGTGCATGTGTTCTCAGTTACAATGGACCTCTAGAAATACAGAAAGGTAAATATTTCTGTCAGCTGATTGTTTTAGCAGTCACATAATCCTTCCTTTGATGTCCTGGGTCAATGAAATCCTAGTACCATCGGGGTTTAGTAGAAGATCTATTAAAAGAGTTGTCTGTGATCTTTCCTGCAACGGAAACAGCGTTTAAAGTTATTACTCTGTCACAATGAAGGAGTATCTGTGCATTCTTGATTGCTCCAGCTTTCCAAATTGAGTTATATTTTAGGTTACCAGTAGAGTGTAACTAGTGTAGCTACAGAGTTAACAATGATCTCTTTAGCTTCCTAAAGCTACCACAACAAGGTCTGGAGAAGACATGGAGGGATCCATTGTGGAAGCATTAACTCTCTTGGTTATTAGCAGGTTACATGTTGGAGGCAAGTTACCACAGCAATACTGTGTGATGTGCTACATATCCACATACCTTCTCATCTTTAGCCAACAGTCCTCTTAAACAGTACTGAGGTAGCTTTTCCACCTTAGGCCATTTAGTGTCTAACATCACGATATCATAATGTGTACTGATTCAGTTTTTGAGAGAAAACAGCAACATTTCTCAAAGACTCTTAGGAAAGGTACATCTTGTTTTTTGCTCTAGGGCTCGACTCCTGTTCCTGCTGAACTGAGCCAGTGTGTAAAATCAGAACTGATATCAGCTCAGTAGGCACCGGAGGACGGGTCCATCAACAGCCTGGAACAACAGCAGCAACTGTAAGTTGTTTCCGACTGGAGCTGCCACCATTTCCTGCAAACAACACACAGTGCTATGCTAAAACTGCAGAGAGGATCATGACAGCATCCATTAAAGAGAAGACTATAAAACAAAAGCTTTATTGACAATTTCAGGTTAAAGTCACAAACATTATTTCCTCTGACCTTTAGGAAAGCATGGTAACCAAATTACTGTAAGCAATGCTTTACATTTGCAATCAGACTGAGAACTTAAGGAGCACTATTTATTCTCAATTAAAACTAAAACTCTTTGGTCCCTCCCAGGTTGCCTCTGCCTCTTACTCTCCATACACTGCACCTTGGACACATGCATTCATTACAAATCTGCTCACTCAGCAGCAAGGGATCTCATGCAGCAAATGCTCTCTGCCCTGCAGAGTCTCCTCTCCCTTCTCTTCAGGTGCAGAACTTAGCCACTGTGAACAAAGAGGAAAACAATCACTGTTCACCAATCAGCTAAGCTCTGCACCTCGCCAGAGAGATCTCGGTCTCAGCAGAGATAGTTTTCGGAGGAGGCACTTCCGTGATGCTCTGCTGCTTTCCTCTGATTTTGGTGGGTTTGAGGGTTTGTTTCTCTCTCTCTAGTTTGTTTTTGGTTTTGTGTTTTGTTGTTTTTTCTTAAGTGGGTTTTTTTTTGTTTGTTTGTTTTTGTGTGTGTGCGTGTGGGTGTGTGTTTTTTGTTTGTTTGATAGATGGAGAGGATTCCGCGCTGTGCACCCGTCAGACTGTTAATGGTGAGTTTCGTGCTAGCAGCTGTGGTCATGGCTGCGTGGTAATCCCTGGCAATGTGATTTTAATCTTAAGTCACAAATCATCATGCCAGGAACCCAAACAGCCATAACATTAAAAGAAAGCTGTGCAGTCACACAGAGTATTGTACTCAGTATCTTTAGATTTTATGTTATAGCTCATCATGCACTTCCACGCTGTCTATAAGTCAAAGGGGTAATTCTAGACTATTGCTAACACCTGCATACCATGTAATTTTCCTGTGCTAGATACTTACCGTCAGAAACTTGTAAAAATTTTGATTTTATTATTTCTGCCCTTCAGACACTTGAAGACACCTACCAGATTAAGAATTGTTGAACATAACTCAAATTCCTGTGAGTCCTTAATAATTGGGAGTATCCAAGAGAGTCTCTTTAGTCCTAACTATTTTAAAAGGTATCTCTCCTACCCCACAACTGATAGCCTGCCACTCTACGGTCTCATCCACCTTTCCCAAAAAGTTTTCTTGGCAGGCACAGTTCTTGTCTATACAGAAGAACAACATGGCTTTTCATAATCAAACTTGCCTTTGTAGTATCTGTCATTGGCTGTATTTCATATCAACATAGCAAAAAAAACACTACAAAATCAAGTGGAACTCACAGTCAAATACTGCTAGAACAGGAGAAAATTAAGATTTTTGCTTGGTATCAATTAGGTGACAATGTTTTTGCTAAATTAGAAGCCTGAATTTTGATACCACAAATCAGCTGTAAAATTTTGTGAACAACCACGGCAATCAGTCTGTTGGATGAGTTATATGATTAACCAAAAATCTGAGGTATGCTGTACTCGAAGAAACATTCATACAAGTCTTAATGGGTTGTATGTTAAACATGCATGTGCAGACACTGTAAGGCTACCTCCAACTGTTCAGAAAGAGAATTGTAAAGTATATTTGCAAATTTATAGCCTACAGAAATCTTCATTCCATAAGTATTTTTGCAATTCTGCTTTTTCTGGTGATTCCTCTCCTTTAATTTCATAAACAAGCTAGCTTCTTCATGTTGAGGCTACTTTTCTTACCTCATAATCAGTCTTCAAAACCTCCATACCCTTCACACAAGAACATTTGAATTATCAGCTTGTTCTCACATAATACTTGCTTCCAAGTGCACAGTTTCATATTTCCACTGTGGGATTAGGCTCTTTTCAAAGACTATGCTGCCTGTCAAGTAAACATGCAGCTCTATTAAACAGAAACGTTCCTTCCACAATTGAAACTTTTGTAAGCGGAGTTAGGAATATAGGATGGGAAACAACTGTAGGCAGAGCCTGGCCTTCTTTGGCCATGTGGACTTACAGTTGCCTCTTGTACAGTCCATTACAACAACAAAGCCATTCTCCATGTTCTCCAGCTATGCCTACATGTATGTAACTCACTGCTTCTGCAGCTGGGCTTAAGAAAAAGAAAAAAAAAAAAACAAAGCAAGCCAACAAGATATATAAGAAGAGTTATTAGCCTAAGCAGCCACATGCTGTATGGTATGCCATAGTTTACCATGTTCACTGAGCTCTGCATATTCTTTCTTTATGAAGCAAAATCAGGGTGTTAGGATTAAAATGAAAAATCACCTTTTCAGAATAACATCTCTGCCACCACTTTGGCTGAGGATGCATCCATATGTTCTTGTGCTGCAGCAAAGCATTTCCTTGCAAGTTCTTGTTGTTTTGCATCTTCATTCACCATTAATTCACCATAGAGATACACACCCATAGCCTGAAAGAGGAACACAACACACAAGCATCCTACCACCAGTAATGACTCGTTAGCTGTGTTTTTGCCACTGACCCCCTAGTAGTCATTTAAACTAAAAATGAAACAAAATAGGCAATCCAAAAAACAGAAAATACCATTTACTCTCTAATGTCTATTCCTCCCCCCCGGAAGAACTAATTTTCTGTGTCTTCTTTAGCCTAAGGATGGTTGACTATATGCTGTGTTGACTCTCCAAAAACACATTATTAATGTAAGAATTTTGTGTTACGGCATGACAAGAAAATCATTCCTCACTCCACTTTCATTGCCACTGTTCAAGTTGAATACTGTTTCCTTTTACCAACTATCTGATTTTTTCCTAAATGACCCTTAAGAGAAAAGCTTCTCCTTCCTTCAACAGGATACACATTTTCTTTCCAACTGTCATGTTTATTCACACATCCATGAACAAAGACTGAAGTACTCCAATCTAAAATTCCCATTTGGCAAATCTGAAACTGGACATCAACTGAATATGATCACGTCTGTGTTTGACTCCTTTTATATCAGAGCTACAGCTTAACATGCATAAATTCTGGTTGGGTACAAAGGCAGGCTTTTCCTAACTATTTATTCTGGCCATAGCAGCTATAAAAAAAGGTAATGGGGCTCCTGTAGGGAGATCTGGGCCCCTTTGACCACTACCAACAAAGCTCTGGCCACCTTAATGGGAAACATATTGGAGATTGTCTTTTTTTTTTTTTTTTTCTGATGATACATTTTTTTTCAGCTAATTACAGGAATTCAGTAAATGTTAAACTGCACTTACCAAAATAGGATTACACATGTGACAAAATATAAGCAGCTTAGCATGCTGACTTTTACAATTACTGTTTGGACACTTGTAGGAGCAGAAAAAATTGGATATCATTGAAAAAATAGAATTTTTAATGCTATTCCTTGCAATTTCTAGCATTGAGTGGTAAGCCTTTAAAACCCCTTCCGCCAGAGGAGAAATTTAGAAACTATTGGAGTAAAAGGAGAAAGTCTCAGAGTGGCAGGAACCTGCCAGACTTGTTGCCAATTCCTTAAGCATGCTCTGATGTCAAGAGAACCAAAACTTCAGATTTCCAAGGTTTGCAGCTGCACCAAGGTCTGGCAGCCACACAAATGGCCTTGGAGCTGGACTCCAGTTGCTCTCATTGAGAATTTTTTAAATGGTGAATTTTTTTTACTATAGGAACTACCTTCTCTACCCAGCATTAATAACTCTCCCCTAGGTCTAAAAATTAATATGCAGTAAACACGCTAGTGTTTTGTAGAACTTCAAAGGATTTAAACAGTCCATTTACATTTTTTTCCCAGACTTTTAAAAAAAGCTATGTTACATGATCAGTACAGACATGCAACTGGCTTTAAGTACTAATCACACCAGAAGCTCATTGTGTCATTAACTGTATGCACTGCTAAAGTAAATAAAATTAAGATTACTTTAAAAAGTTGCAAAAAATTATTTCCCTACACTGCAGAAAATGTCTTTATTTGGCATAATAGCTATTCCAAACATAATGCAATTCTGTATTGTTTTATCAACTCAAGGATTTCCTGAACCCCGAAACCCCAGGTTCTGCTAGTGGTTATCTCCATCCTTTCATAGAATTCAAATACGCACAATCTATTTAACTCCTTATGAAATAATGTTATTTTATGTCTTTTTTGTTTGTTTGTTTTAATACAGAGCTTGCCAAGAGCTCTGGGGCCTTGTTAATTGGCTGAGATATAAATAGGAGGTATACTTCCAAGCTAGAACTCATGACAAACTGCAATAATTCAATTGTGTTGTGTTGGCTGAAAGCAGAAAATCCTCATTGGCTGTAAATAGCTTTGTTGATTGTGAGCATAAAAGGTAAAGACATTAATATCTTGCCAAGATTTTGATGTATCTTCACAATTTTCTATTTTTTAACATACATTTGAATATTTAAAATTCATCCTAGGCAGTGAATGTCTTGATTTTATAGGGCTCATAGTGAATAAAGATAAATAAAAGAATAAAAGAAATAGAAAAGAACAAGGTAGAGGTACAATTAGAATTCCAAGTTCACAGTGGCCTAAATAAAAGGGAATAATCATAAGGGAATAATGTATGTCCAGCCTTTTAATGCCTCCACAATCCTCTTTTACCATGTCCCTACCCATGGAGAGGCTAGCATTCCCTGGATGTGCTATACTACTTCTGGCTGTTATCTTCACAACTGAGGTTACCACAGCACTGACTGCTTTGCACCTACCTCATCCTGCAAAAGGAACCTGCTGAGAAGTGTCTTCCTAGCATCATTCGTACCTCTCACTTGCATAAAATGCAAGGAGAGGAGGAATTCTACTTCACCACTTGACAGAGGATCAGCAGTCTTTAGGTTTAGGTGGGGTTGAATACCCCTACCCTAAGTGGCTTCCTTAAACTACAATGTTTAGGGGACCACAGAAGAAAAAAATGAATACACAGCCATGTTTTTGACAAACTGCAGCAAGAAAATATACTAATTTTTTTTTTTCAGCATAAGGGTGTTAAAAAGTTGATTTTTTTCAAAATACTATTTAAATGTAACTTACCTGATCCTCTCTGAGGAATCTCTCAATGTCTCCATACCCAGGCTCATATTTGTGTTTAATGACAAGTTCACACCACCGATGACGAACCTTTGGGAAGAAAAATAAAACTAGGTAAAAAAAGAATCAAACAAACAAACCCCTGTATTTTATTTATGTATTTATGTATTTATGAGTGTTGATAATATATCTGTACCAGTTTAGCTTTTTCATCTCTGTTGGGTTTGTGTTTAACCCAGATCCAGGCACACCATCTGCAGCATTTTCAGTGCCACTGTTTCCAGTCTTGACTTTCTTTCTTTGAAGTTACACTAAAGGTTATTTCTTTCATATTGTCAAACGGAGGTCATTGGGGGTGGCAGGAAACAGAGAGTACCATGCAAAGGTCTGGAGAAGCCACAAAATATAACTGATAATATCCCCTATTTAAGTGTATCATACAAGTGATAAAAAGGCTTAAATGTAATTCTTTACCAATATTAAATCCATGTCAAAAGGACAGAAGTTAGATATCAACCCCTGCATCAGGAAACTTTCACTTAAATGATCAGTTTTGCTGCTGATAGACTTTAAGCACATTGTTAAGCATTTAAAATTCATCTGCATTTTAAAAGCTGTCATGCTTTTCTACTAAGACACATTGATAAAAACAGTTATTGACACACTGTAACAAAGTTTTCAAGCAAATTACATCTTAAGTAGTATTAACATGAATTAAGTGTGTGTTATCCTTACATTTTTGACTTTTTTCTTAGCCACTCTTGTGGCGTGTCATCTTACTCTCCAGTAAGGCTTTCCTGATTGCAGGCAGTGATCAGCCTAACATTTTATATGGTGAACTTAGCAATTCAGCACTGATAGTAAAGGAAAACAGTTACGTGGAACAACTCCCAGTGCCTCTGTTTCAGCCTTTTCTCTTACCATGTTTCAAAAGACAGGGCACCTAATGAAAATCACCTTTCATAGTAAAAGTGAAAGTTAGGAGTTTTAGTAGTTTTCAAAACTGAGTTCAAATTGTGCTTATATCAAGTAGCTGAATATGAACCTTTTTCTGAATGACAGATTTAGTGATGACATTGAGAACTGAAAACAGAAAGGGAATATGGGGAAAAAGGTACTGTTGCATTTGGAAATAAGATTTTGAAAATATTTTTCTTTTCATCCTAGTCCCTGCCAACTTTTTAGCTCTGGAAAAAATTTCACAGAATTACATTAGATTAGATATCAATCCTATTACCAAAATAACAAGTGATAAATGCCCACAGGTCCTGTGTGCTTGGTACCTCTTTTCAGCTGATCCCTTATACAAAATAGTTTGAAGACAGCTTATGAAAATAAAAAACTCTGAGGTTTTGGGGCTGGGTGGATTTTGCACTCACTGCATTTAAGATACCAAATAGCTACAATGCTGTGCATGATAGGGAATAACTGCTGTCTCTTACAGCTTTTTGCTGACAAAATAGCAGCTGTAAGGATTCCTGCTAGTGGAACCAGAGCTAAATTTACAAAAGAAATGGCTTTCCAAGACTCAATTCACTTTGATGTAGATGCCCATATTCATAATGCAGACCTTGAAAACCCTACCCAGCTGCTGATTCTCTCAGGAGACACTAAATGTTTCTCCGGTAAACCTTCCCAGGCAATCCAGCTTTGTTACAGGTTGTTTCTCAGCACCAAGCAGCTCCTTGCCTGGATGAAACTACCCAGACTAAAAACTTAACCATACAGCTCTCCTATCTGTAACATGAGTTAAGCAAACAACATAAACACATTTAAAAGCCTGTAGATACACTTTAGTCTACAGATTCTTCCATATATAACAAACAAACAAACAAACAATCCAAACAGAAGTCCTAATGTATTCTGAGAGCAACAAGGAGAAACAGGAGGAGGAGAAAGGGTCTGTAGTCCCCTCCTGTGATCACTGCTCTTCTACATCTCATGATCCAGCAGTTACAGCACTTACCCAGGAGGTAAGCAATCAAGTGCAGCTTCTGTGGCTGCTTATGGCCTCAAACTGTGCCTTCAGTGAGAATACTTCAACAGCAGGGATGGAGCTGTCTTCATACCTTCTGGTGGAGCTGTTATTACCCCTGCAGTTATTAAAGTATTTATTGATGTAAAGGTGGAGTCACAAGACTTAAGTGCCTACATTTTTGAGTATTTTTATAACAAGTAGGGACCTGGCTGAAAGAGCACAGAAGCCAGTTTGTCCCCAAAACACCTTTCTTGGTGCAACCATTGTAGCTGCATGGAAAGCAGAACAGAAGTTCTCTTGGTGAAGGTGTTCATGTGGCCTTACTTCCTCACATATTAATGTCATGTATGATTGACACTGCATCATGGCCTGAGCAGCTGAATTCCAATGGCTTTGGAAAACACAGAACTAAGCTGTGCCTGTTCCCTTAACTGTTCCTTCCTCCATATGGTTTCTGTCCTTGGCAACCAACATTTATTCAAATAGTTAAGAAGAAAAATACTTATTTGTTGAGTGAGATCTGAGACAGCACACACTTTTCTTTCTCTCTTTTGCTTTTTCCCTTTCTTTCCCAGGGTGAGTACAAATCCCAGGACATTCCCCAGACCTGAAATGCTGGCACTTTGCCAGCTGGGGCAGGAGCAGCATGCCTCTTATCCTCAGATTACACATTTGCCTCCTGTCTGCCCCAAATGTTCCTGTGGCAAAGCAAACTGCAGGAGAACCAATGGCTGCTGAAGGGTCTGTGAAACCATCAGCTTAGTCAGCCCTGCTGGCTCCCTCTGACTTGTGCAAGACACCAGAAAGCAGGGCACAGAAACCAAGGCTGGCTCCGAGTGCAAGAAGGGCAGGGGGGGCTTGCACAATGTGGACTGAAATATATTGGTTACATTCCTGCCCCCTGTGCCATATGGTGTGTAGACAGCCGTGCTGCCCAAACTGCAGCTAGAACAGTTTCTCAGACACATGAACTATAAAGAAGGAATTTTTCTATGATACTCTATAGCCCTAAGGCTGATTCCATAAACATAAGAGTTTTAGTCACGTAAGAGTAGAGTGAAAAAAAAACAAAAACAAAAACAAAAAAAACACCCAATTCCCAGTGTCTCATCCAATGCTTAGAATGGCAAGAGCAAAATGGGCCCCACAGCTTCACACAGCTTCACAAGCCTAATGAATGAGTCATGCAAACAGGCAGTTTCAACAAAACAGTTTCAAAAGGAAATTTTGAAAACCAAGTTGCTTGTGGTAGGACTGGGCTAACCATACCACATCCTGTGCATGCTCTTCTTGGCTTTTCTTTTCCTCCCAGGAGCAAATACTCAGTGACAAAAATAAGAATTTATTAGTCCTCTCACAGTTAAGTTTTCTCTCTGCACGTTTCTCTGTGCTCTTCTACAGTTCACAGATTCACAGCATATGTCGTTTTGGCTGGTTATACCATAAACAATATAAACTAAACCTGAAAAGTAATTTACAGCAATACATCCTGTTATTGCTGGCAGGAATCACATAGGACTTTGCTGGATCTGAAGCAACACCTTTAACTGCTCACCCACCCACACATACAGACTCTTACTGGTTTGGCAGCTGCAAGAACCCACATGCTGAAATTGGAATTGAGATTTATTTTCGCAGCCTACAATACCAGGGTGAGAGCTCTCCTCCCAAGTCCAGGACTAATGGTTGGCATTCCCAAAGATGGGGAAGACTAGGACAGAGGAGTGATGGAGGCCTGCTGACACCTCAGGTTCCTTGTGGATGGATGCTCATTGCTTGGAAATAGTTTTGTCCTCCCACCCTGCTTTTGGAGATGATGGGGGCCTCTCCACTGCCAGGTTTTCAAGCTAAATGAAGTTTGTAACTGTGTATTTTGCAGTGCAATACTCATATTAGTAGTTCATTTCTGAGGCACAGTCCAGTAACATGAAGACAGAGACTCAATGTCTCGGATACAAAATTTAATTTTCATAAGTACCAACAATATTGAGATCTAAGTATTGGCATGCGCCTGCATGGAACATTGTGAAGGAATGCTACTGTCAGACAGCAGAGTCCCAAATACAGGAGCAGCAGCTTATACAAATAATTCCAGGAGCCTCATAATACCTTTTAATTTCATTTTTAAGAAAAATACACAGTATTGCACAATATTATTTGTATCTCAAAAATTACCTGTGTTTGGACAGCTCAATGGAAGATACCAAGACCAAAATTTTGCTTGATCTGTTTTCAGACAATGCAAGCTGCTGCATGAGATTATTTGAGGGGGAAAAAAATTACATTAAATATTCTAATAATCCAGCTCTAAGGCAGTCCCTTTATTTTAACAACCTGGGCCAAGACCTTTTGGGAGACGATGCTTGAAGCTGACAGACTAAAGCCATGTAAGGTACCAAATACATGGCTTGACTTTCAAAAGAAAAACTCCCAGTGATATACATACCAGAGAAAAAAAAATATTTTTAAAGCTATTTTGAACATGTCTTAAATGAAAGAGATACTGACTGTTTCTGACCCAGGTGATAAATTCTTTTGCCTAATCCATGTTATTCTCTCCTGGCCCACACAATCACAGCATCATAGAATCCCAGAATGGAATGTGTTGAAAAGGACTTCAAGAATGATGTCATTTCAACCCTCCTGCCATGGCAGGGTCAGGTAGCTCACAGCCCCATGCAACCTTGGTCTTGGATGAGGCAACTTCCACAGAAGGGGAAATTTCTCTGGGAAACCTGGTCCAGTGTCTATCCACTTTCAGAGTAAAGAAGTTTCTTCTAAAATATCTAATCTAAGGATACTCTCAGTTTCAAACCATTCTCTCTTCTCCTGTCACTATATGCTTTTGCAAGTAGTCCCTCTTCATCTTACAGGCTCCCTTCAGGTACAGGATGGCTGCAATTAGGTCACTCCTTCTCTTCACCAGGCTGAACAAACTCAATTCTTTGGCCTTTCCTCACATGAATCACAGAATCTCACAGAATCACAGCTGAGTTGAAAGGAACTCTTAAGGATAACTGAGTCCAATTCTCAGAGTTGCATACAAGCAAAAAAAAAAAAAAAAAAAAAAATTACTTCTGAGATCTACCCATAAGATTTAGAAAACAAGTAATTAAAACCATGCCTTTATTAGAGGGAGAAAAAGTTACTAGGTTTACTAAGCTTTTGGTCTGCAGAATGGAAGTCTAGCTTCAGGGAAAATTAGTATATTTTGCTAATAGCTGGATCCAATTTAAAAGGCGCCATAATACAACAAATCTAAATCACAAAACAAAAGCAATGTACTTAAAGAACTTAGAAAATGAGATCATTTGAAATAGAGTAAGAGCTATTGTCCAACAAAGTAGAACCTTTATTAAAGGTATGGGGAATCTGTGATCTTTACCAAATAGAGGTTCAGACTCTATTGGAAAAATTATTTTAACAACTTCACTCTTAAATGTTAATTAAAGAGTCTCAGATGTCAGACTCCAGCCTAATTTACAGAGGAAAAAATAGAGAATTTTTTTCAAATAACCAAGCTATGCTACAACAGATAAATTTTAATTAACAATAAGGAAGCATTTATCACCAGTCTCTTCCTATCTACAGATAAATTGGATTCAAATATGAGATCATTTGCCTACCTAATCAAGGAACAAATGTTGCCAGACAATATTTGAACTAAAAAACAGGTTTTACAGTTGCTTAGCATGGAAGAATTGCAGTTTAAGAATTGCCAATTTTACAGTGCATTTAATGACTTTTCCTCCCCTCTATCTTAGCTGAGATAGTTATTTAATACACCAGTGGCTTTTCATTCTATATAGTCTGAATTTCAAGTGGGCACTCCTATCTTTTATGCCACAGTAAACACAGACTTTAGAAGGTGAATTTGATTTCATTGCAACTTGTGCAAGTGAAGGGTGCTGAGGCAGCTCACCAGGAGCAATGAAACAACTTTTTGTGTTACAACTGTGTTGACAGACTATCAGTTTGGCAATCTGAAAGAGTGTACTCAAAGAGCCAAAAGCCTCCTGGATACAAAGAGAATAGATTAATCATTTTTACAAGGATTCTGTAATTGTGATTATTGTGTTTGCCAACGGTTTGTCAGAAGGCTGAGTGAAGAAGCAGTCTATCAGCTTAAATTAATTTTGTTTTAGACCAAAAGCTGGACTTTTCATAGCCTAAGTTTTCTTTCAGGTCTTGTAGCACTTGCTTTGACAGTACTGCAGAGCCCAAGGAAACTGAAGGCCAGATACAGCACCACAGCAGCAGCAATCTTTAAGGCAATCTTTCTTCCTGAGATCCTCATGGTATCAGGGTTCAGTTAATGCTGTTTCTCACAGTGCAATGCTCTATTTTGGTATAAAACTCCTAATTTTCCAAAGCTATGGCCAAAATGATAATAACATTTCAAATTTTACTCAATTTTACTTTGAGTACTGGAATGAACCACAGTTCAGTAGCTGGAGCTGAGGCAGATTGAGCTCATGGAGCTCCACCACGCTCTGCATTTGACATCACTGATTGTATAAGCAGCTCCAGGTTGTATAGGCAGATTGTACATGCCATTCCTGCCACCTTGGAAAACCTCCTTTCCTGCTGTGCAGCACAGCATGAGTATCTCAGCCCACTGACACCCCAGCAAAAAAAGAAAAAGCATGGTCATTCAGGAAACCCTAAGGCAGTAATGGGCTGGCAGATAAAAACTTTGCCAGAAGCCAATTGTAATTTTGAGGGGACTATGTAGAGGTCTAAAATAATTTAAAACTTGGTGTATGAGCTGGCCACTAAAAAATCACTTAAAAGCTAATTTTAGCAGAACATCAGACATTAGATTTTGGTAATATTGGTAGCAATATTCTACCTCTGTAATTAATTTTACTCCTTCTGATTTGTATTTCTGCAGAGATCAAGCAATTGCACACTATGAAGGGTGCTGGAAACAATGGAGAAGGACATGCAAGCCCCATCTCTCCTTCCTTAACAGCACCGATGAAGAGCTGTGGGTAGAGCTCATGCAGCAACTGCCTATATTTAGTAGCAGAAGAGAAAGGTGTGGTACAATCAAGGTTTGAAAGGCAAACCTTGTTGCTTGGTCAATGGCAGACTGTGGGGCAGCTGGCAGCATCTGAACCTGTACCTGTGCTAGTGTGCCCATGGGCCAGGCAGCATGCTTCCACAGCTGTGCAAGCCTCAAGCAGCAGCAGGTACATGCTTGAACCTTCTCACATTTATAAACATGATCTAGGGGCATGCATTTCCTTCCTGACCTTTCTCCTCTGCTCCAACCACATGCTTCTGTTTTAGCATTCACACAGTACTACATAACATAATGTTAAAAAGTTTATATAGTACCATAGTCTTGCTCAAGAGCAACCTCATCAGCTTCCACAGGCTGTAAACATGACTCCACTTCCACCTGCAAATAAAACATGTATCTTTCCCACAGCCAGCACAGAGGCTCTTTTCGACATGACCAAACAGAAGCCAGAAATCACAAAACATGCTGCTTCAAAAAGCCCAGGCAGAGCAGCAGGCAACCTTGCTGTGATCAAAAAGGCATAGCAACCAAAGGATAGCACTTCAAGACAGGATTCACTGTTGGCAAGGCAGCAAATGCTGAGGACTTGTTTGGAGAAGACAAATGGTCTTTTTTCCCCCACTTCAGGCTTACAGCAGAGAGCTCCCAATTACAAACCAGACACTCTTCTCCCTATGTGGGCCCCATCTGTGATCAAGGACAGCTGTGTTGGTAGAAAAAAAATTTTCCAAAAGAAGTCAGAAAAGGCAACAGACTAAGAAGCCATGTCTAATCCTTTTTCAAAGGTGGCACTAGCTGTGTGTCTCTTCTGATGTCAAAGCTGTCACTGTGAATAAGAGGCTTGGTTGAGATGCCTAATTGTGTAATCCCAGTGCTCTTCAGCCTGCCCCTCCTTACCCTGTCTAACAGGAGATTGATACAAAACAGGACAGTCTCTAGCTTTACAGCAAACCAACAAAGTGATGATAGGGAAATGACCCGGACAACAGATGAGGAAAAGGCCACCAGCAGCAAAGCAGTGTGACAGCTTCAACAGCACTGTCTGGGAGACCACATTGCCATGGTGCTTGAAGGCTTTCCTCACAACATGCATATTTGCACTGCCACCGTCCCCATGCTGGGTAGAGCAGCTCCTATATCATAGTGCATGTCAGGTAAGGAAACGTTTAACACAGCATGTGAACTCACTTAGTTTCAAAAACAAAGGTTTTAAAATATAAGCCTTAATTTAAAACATAGATACACTACTTATACTGGAACCAAATGCTTCCTCTTTGCCTGCATTTTCACTATCACCTGCTCAGCATGCTGGAGCACCAGCATGCAGCAAGATAAGATGGCAGAAAAGATGTCACCATCTGCCTTTTCAACAATTTCACTGGAGATGTGTGCTGAACTTTGCTTTGCTGTGGTGCTGCCAGCTCTCTGGAGCCAGGCTGCCTTCTGGCTTGTGACAGAAACAATGCTTGTGCCACCTTGCCTGCTCTCCATTCTCGTTCCTTCCTTCCTCAACAGGATGCTCTGGTGAGGATGGCTGCATGTGTGAAGACACAGTCTGAGGGTGAGTGTGGAGAGGGTGCTGCAGGGCCAGGAGATCCTGAACCTCAGAGGGGAAGGAAGACGAGGTCTCAGCCTAAGGTACAACCAACATCAGAGGCGTACTGCAGGGACAAGCCTCATGCCTTCAGGAAGGTAAATTTTTCCCTTGTTCTCGGCGCTGGTGAGACCGCATCTTGAGTGCTGTGTCCAGTTCTGGACCTCTCAGTTTAGGAAGGATATTGAGATGCTTGAGTGCATCCAGAGGGGGGCAACGAGGCTGGTGAGGGGCTTGGAACACAAGCCCTATGAGGAATGTTTGAAGGAGCTGGGGTTGTTTAGCCTGGAGAAGAGGAGGCTTAGAGGTGACCTTATTGGTCTCTACAACTTCCTGAAGGGAGGTTGTACATAGGTGGGGGTCGGTCTCTTCCACCGGGCAGCAACTGACAGAACAAGAGGACACAGTCTCAAGCTACGTCAGGGAAGATACAGGTTGGATATTAGGAAAAAAATTTAACCGAAAGAATAATAAAGTACTGGAATTGTCTTCCCAGGGAGGTGGTAGAATCACCATCTCTGGATGTGTTTAAAAAAAAGACTGGCACTTGGTGCTATAGTCTAGTTGAGGTGTTAGGGCATGGGTTGGACTTGATGATCTTGGAGGTCTCTTCCAACCTCATTATTCTGTGATTCTGTAAACTTGGCTTTGGCACATGTTCACATCCAAACGGACGCTTTTGCCAAAATGCAGCAACTCATATACAGCCCCATCCATATTCCCTTTGACATCCTATTGAAACACCTATATACAATAAGGGCTAGATTATGACAGAATATAGAATGGGTTGGGCTGGAAGAGACCTTAAAGATCACCTCATTCCAACCCTCCCACCAGTAGAAGGGAGACCTTTCACTAAACCAGGTTGCTCAGAGCTTCATCCTACCTGGCCTTGAACATGGCCAGGGATGG
The DNA here is from genome assembly GCF_024509145.1 of Vidua macroura. Lineage (NCBI taxonomy): Eukaryota > Metazoa > Chordata > Aves > Passeriformes > Viduidae > Vidua > Vidua macroura. Next base: position 11,781,459 of record NC_071611.1, read on the forward strand.
GGCATCCACAGCTTCTCTGGGCAGCCTGTTCCAGTGCCTCACCATCCTCACGGTAAAGAATTTCTTCCTAATAGCTAATCTAAACCTACCCTCTTTCAGTTTGAAGCTGTCACCCCTCGTCCTATCCCAACAGTATCTCTGGAATCAGCTGAAATTTGTATCACCATAGCAAGCAATTAAAACATTTTTCATTACCACTGTCTCTTCTGACTGTCTCCAGATAGAGTCTGCTTATAATTTTTACCCATATAGTGTCTGCATATGTGTTTCAACACAGATTATTAATATATGTGCACATAAAAGCATGCTGGGCATATAAATCCAAATGTTATAGTGGAAAAAAGCACATAAACATATACATCTGATGCAGAAATTCAACTCTGAAGAGTTTGAGATCAAGCACACCAACAGTCTGTTACCAATTATTATTAAATTATATCTCCTGTTCAGCAAAAGAAAAGGCTGCTGTAAGTATCAAGGCAACAGTAAGCTATCCCCTTTGCCTATGCTCCTCTCTCCATCCCTCTGCTTCTACCTCATCTGTCCTGTAGCTAGAGGCAAAAAAACTTTTTATCTTTGGTCTCCCACAATAACTGTGGTCAAAACATTTGTTATTTACAGGCAAGATTACTGTCATAGATGGAATCTGGAACTCCATATGAAAATAAGATTCAAACTCCAAGCAAGGAACAATGTGGCTGCCTGTTTTTTCCATAACTTAGGTCACAGCCAGTCTACTCTGCCCATGCTCACATCCTTCTAATTCCCCATTGCTTAAAACCTGGATTTCCACTTTCAAAATAAGTAAAATACAAGATTTTAACTCCAGAGACAAAGATCTTTTGCATCACTCTTATACTCATTCTCCTTCCTTCAACATCCAGCAAAAATTCTTAAGTGAAAAATACATTGATTTTATAAACTCAGAAGAAATATGCTCATTCCTGCAATGAGAACATTTAGATTATTCTCTGTGTTTGACATTTTTTTAGTCATCTTCACCACTTGTTTTATTGCCTGCTGCTGGAACACAGTGATGGTTATTGCTTAGGACAATGCTTACACCATGTAGAACCCAACAAAATTCCTCTTCTTCCTCAGGAACTTCAACTCCTCTGCAACTCCAACTGGCACAAGACTTGAAAGTAGGACAGCAGATTTTACCCACATGTTATTAAGTCAGTGACTCAGTGGTGGAATCATATTTGTGTGGTTAAGAAATGATGTCAGAACCTGCACCTTTGAATTGTCCTGCTTTTTGAAGTATTTAGACCTCACAGGGCACAGGGCAGATTTTTTCCAAATCTGTGGTCCTATTCAGGCATACCCTACATCTGCAGCCAGCCTTCAAACAGGAATGAGAAGTATTAGATGAGCTATTTGGATGAAGTCTCAAAATAAGTTTATTTTAAATAAAAATATTTCAGATTGTTTTTCAGAATTAAAAACCAAAACAAGCCAACCAAAAAACCTCCCAAAGAAATCAAACCTCAGAGGAACATCCCTACTACTGACAGCTAGGGGATTTTGTTTGTATTTTAGAACTACCCCCTCCTTGTCATGGGCACTATCCCAGCACTATCATATATATGCAAGCAGAGTAATTTTTAAAATTTCATAACAAAGGCAAGTGGTTTGTATTACAGCACTGGGTTTATATTGCCTGTCACAGAAATACTGAGTAAAATTTTATGTAAAGCAATTGCATCCAATTCAGAAAACGTTTAGGACTGAGTTCAGAAGCTCAGAAGACTCCACTACTTCATTCTTCTTGCTGGACAACAGAACACAGAATTATCTCCAATCCCTTCCTCCACAGATTCTTTGGATAAGCAGTAAAATATGCCAAACCAATCCAGTTGCATATTTCGTTCCTTCCTACCATCAGCTCCTCTGCCTTCCAAGTTTCGCTAAGTTTCTGGACTGTGACACAGAGGAAATTAAGTTCAAAACTGGTTAGAAAAATCAGGGGCGGTAAGTGAACAGCACCAGTAATGGCAGCAGTCAGGGCACAAATACAACAGCCACTGAGTTCACTTGGAAAAAACATGTTGATGTTTGTTGGCTCCTGGAGGGGTGTGCAACCAGGAGTGCTGACTGGTGGAAAGCTATTTCCAGTGCTCCATAAATCTCGTGTTCTGATCATACCCTTCAGTGAATGCTGATGGAGGGATTTTCTGTTCTTCTCAAGTGGCTAGAAAAGCCCCCCTACTTTGCATGTGGAAACAAAACAAACCCAAATTATAGCTCGAGATTATTCTTCAGCCAATCTTACAAATTCATCTCAACACATCTACTCAGTCAGAATGGGCACATGAGCTACAGTGAGTCTCATGGGAGGACTCCCATGGCTGTCACTGGAAGCTTTTTTCCCCTCATCTTGTTCCAATTTTCTTAGCTTTGAATTTTGGATCTCATCTCTAGGAAGTAAGTGCCACCTTCCTAAAAGCTATCCTTTTCTAAGCTCCTTTCATTGGGAAAAAGATCCAACTCATGCAAATGCATGCTTTTGAAAAACAACCAATATCAATACCAATACTGTCTGTGCCAAAGAGCCTGCAAACTGAATTTAGATGCAACAGGAACAAGAACATGAAACAGAGTGAAGACTCAAATTTTTTCAAGATCACAGAGGACATTTTACAAATGACTGTGGCTTCAGTCAACACATTTATCAGCAAAGAGGACAGTCTACAATACACCCTGAAATTAGCCCTTTTTCTAGTGAAAACAGGAAGGGCTTTCTATGACAGATATATTCATTGGAAGGATATATTAATTGCATAAGGAAGTAGGAGAAGTAAAGCAGGGAAAAAATAGTATTTCTGTGGGATGTGTGTAAAAAACATCAGACTGATAACAGTAAAGAGATTTCATTTCGTGAAAACATAAATTTCTTCTTTCTTTTGTATTTAATGAAAGTATGGCCTCAGTAATGGTTGGGTGTACAAACCTCAAATATGATTATTCCAGAAACAAACCTACCCTGCAGGCTGACTCATCTACAGAGCCTTTTCTAGGCTCCTTATTATTCTTTTCTAGATTCCTTATATCAGGTTCCTCCTGATGTGCTAACTGCAATTCAATTGCAAATAAAAAATTATTCAATGTAACCATACCTATGTCTAGTGGCACAGTAATGCTTTAACTAAAACATTCAGAAAGGAAAAGGTAGGTGAAATTTATTTTGCACTCCTGGTAAATTTTCACAGCTGATTTGTAACTCCTGTGAAACAGACTCTCTTATCCAAAATAAGGCATCTCCTCCTGACTTGAACTGAAGCTGAGCAATAACCTGTATATTTAAATATAAAATAAGTACAGAAACGATTTTTACTTTTGCATAAAAAATTCACTAGGGAGCAATGCCCTGTAATATAATCATCAGCTCAAGCTGTCACCTTTTTTATCTACTGATTTGGTGCTTCATATCAACAATGACATTAGTTAAGGGAAAGAACCACGGTTCTCCCCCTGGGGTTGCAATGCTACTTTCTGAAACATGTCTACCTGTTTCTACATAGTACAGTCAGGAAGGACAGGCAAGCCTGTGGAGGTATTTGCAATGCATTACTAACCGTACTCAAAAGCTGGAGACTGCTTCTGAGTCCCTGCCCCAAGGGAGGACTGGCCCAGTGGCTGTGCTGAAAGGAAAGCTCACCAAGTGCCTTCTGCAAGCATGCACTGACCTTTCCCAAGCAGTTCCCTTTTCCCACCCAGTTTTACAGTGTTGTCTACAGAGCTCCATAAGTGTGCCTTCAAACAATGCCCATCTACAATCAGCAGGACAGCTGAATAATGCAACCTGAGAATGTGCTCAGCTAAACACAGTCACCATCAGATGGGAAATGGCAAGAATTCATTTGTACTTCCATGTCTGCCAGCTTTTCACAGGCTAGGAAAGATCAATGAATCAAAGTTATTTTGTCCTAACAGAATTCTCACCACTTCTAGAATGCCAAGCACCTTTGATGGTTTGTATTAGCATGACTGCATTTTTGTCAGTGAAATAAGATGCCACCACTTTATAGCCTTGGTCACACAGGCAGACCTCATGCACAATGAAGTACTTGTGTGAGAACAGCTTTATGCCACCCACATGACTGATATTATGATTTTAACTCATTTTACTCACATTTACTGCAGAAAGAGTTCTAGTTTCTCTTCTCTCCCCAAAATACACCACATTATGATACCAAATACAGGGAAAGCATTATGTAAGTGAAGACATTTCAGTCTGCTTGCTGAGACAAGGAAACACAATAAAGCAACTTTCCATATGCTGTGCAGGCAAGATAAAAGTGATATCTACAGCAGAAAAGAAAGGATAGCTAACTCTACAGTGAAAAATCTGGGGAAGTACACCATAAATATTTCTGCTTCATCCACATTCTGTAGTTTTTATCATCAGTTCTTAGATAATTCAGCAACAAGTAAAACACACTTGCAGAAATATCATCAAGTCTTAAATAGGACTGAAAGTGTCACACCCACTGTTCTTCTCCTATGGCTGTGATCTTCTTCCTGTCACATATTCATTATTTTGCAGGCTACTCAGCCATTCTGTGTCCTTGTGTGACCAAAAATTACAGGCCTTTGGCCAAATGAACAGTAATAATGGGAGTAATGAGAGGGCTCATCTAGCTAAGAGATTCACTGAGTGTTAGCTCAGATCTCATGGTGTTGTGTTTTGTAAATTATTGACTACACTTTATTTATATGAAAGTTCTCAATAGCTTATTCAAATGAGATAAAATTGCACTATATCAGAAGAGATGTCATCAAGGTTAGACAGATTTTCTAGACACCCAAAACTTTCCATGTAGACCAATTCTCCACATTCTGCCAGATGCTAGACATTGAATAAATGAAACAGCTGCCTAGAACAGCCACTTTGGAAAGAAACAAAACAAAACCAACCCCAGACCCACTTTAAATTTTATTATCCCACTGTGTTGTCTGATGGCAACTGTAGCTGCTGCTTTATAACACATCCTGTTTCTCCTCAGCCAGCTGAACTTACAGCTGGACTTTGTCATATTCAAAATGCAGCTTCTCTCAGATGCAGGATGTGATATGTCATGGAGATGTAGCCTGTGCATGAGTTATTTTGTTATGTAATGGGAAGCAGCACCACAAGACAGGGAAAACAGGAAAAGAAAATTGAGGACACAATCCTTCTTCCATGGAGTTGCTTCCCACTTGTCTTGACACTACTTGGCTGAGCCACAATGAGCTGAAGGCACAGAGAGAAGAATGGAAAAACGGCTTTAAACTTTGAAACCTTCATTGTTTTTAAAATAAAGATCTCTTGGATATCCTCAATTCAAACAGCTCAGATCAAAGAATTTAATCTTTTGAAAACAAACTTGTAGTTTTGTGTCTTCTCAGATGTTCCAAGGTTTGAGGAGTAAATGGAAAATTAAATAATTATTTGTTATAGAAAGGAGCTGCAAAAAGTGGAAAGGAGTCACAAATTCTGCAATTTGGCAGATGCCCTACAAGCCTCTCTTGGCATCCAAGACTAGGGGCAGACCAATCTGAAATGTGATTAAGCCATCTGCAGTTCTGGCTCTTGTGGCTCCAAAGTTATCTATTATGAATCACAAATATGTTAACCTATGGTTTATTTTTTGTTTGGTAAAAGAAGCATTCAAATGTCTGTCCTAGTAGGAAGATAGACACTGAGCCTACGTATCTGCATTGAAACCTTATTTGAGAGGAGAGTGAGTAGGTGAGAAGATCTCTTCAAGAGAGCTTAACCTTTACATTCCAGGCCAAGGCTGACTCTGACCTCCCTCCTCTCCTGATTGACACAAAGGAATCCACAGAGGGCAGATAACCTGCTGGAAACTCTCCACTCCTTTCTGAAGCAACATGTGCCCCAAGGTTGTTAAGTCTGGACATCCACATCATAACAAATGGCCAGGAGTACCAAACAGCGCTGTTGTCAGCTTCACTGGCTGGGGACAGACCTACACTTTGCTGTGGGCAGATGCAGATGCCACCAGGTGTGCAATGCTTTACTACAACAAGCATGGTCAATTTTAAAGTCAAAATAAAGATGCTTCAGTCACACAGACAGAACAAATTTAAGAAATATAAATGAGTACTTTTCATGCTGTACTTGTGCAGGACAGATGGACCCCCAATAATAATCTTCAAAATTATTACGTACAAATTTTAAGACCAAACTTTTTGAAAATACATAAAAACTGCACTTCTTTGTGTATGTACCCTCTCACACTATTGGCCATATCATTGCTTATCCCTACTGGAAGACGATTGTGAATCTAAATGCTACTTTTCAAAAATATGAAAACAAGTTTATTTCTTAACTTTCTGCTGTTGGATGGAACACAGCTGGCAACCTCACTTCCAAAAATCCTGGAAGAAACCCTCTGACACTGACAGTTTTCTTTTTATTGGCCTGTCTGCAAGTTTTTATGCTTTTATTTTTAATAATCAATTTCTGATATTTAGCTACTGAGAACATTTGAACTCCAATAATACAACAGGATCACTGTAAGTTATTTGTGTACCCACAAATTAAATCTAGACAAGAATAGGCTCAGACTGCAATTCTTTGCCCCAGGGTCACAACAACAAAAATCCCCTGTGCACGTACATGAGAATGAGGCACAAATAATCTGTTCCTCAGGTAGGTGAGGCCATGGGAGCTAGTTCCCTTTAAGGGACTGTAGGTCCCCCTTCCTGGGGTCTGATCACTGGTAAAATGCTAATGGTAATGTTATCTTAGTTGTACTTCTAAGTGAGTTGTCTGCTAAGCTCTTGGTTTCACCTTGTAAAATAAAATGGAGATTATGTTCATTTCATAGAGGTTCTAATCTTGAGGGTTTGTGTAAGTTTTTCACAAAAACATTCTGATAGATTGTTTGTGTACTTTTACACTAACACTGCAAGGAAAAAAGAAAGCATGAAAGTGAAGAGGAAGGAAAAACCTGAGAGACTGAAGCTTGTGGCCTGGTGCTTACAATTCATAGGCATGAAACAGCAACAACAACACAGCTACTGCTTTGATCTATGTCCCTGTTAATTCCTCTTCCCATAATAGAACCACTGACATTTCACTGGTATTCAGATGTGATTAAAATATATTCTAAAACCTATAAATAGAAATGTTGGTTCAAGTACTAATTAAAAACAAATCTGGCATTTGGAAAACTGTATCAACAAGAAGTAAAAAGGTGCAGTAAACAGCAGCAACTGAAATGTTGTTCTTTTTTTGTTTGTTTGTTTGTTTTCTGAGAAAAAGGTAGACATCTGTTCTATCGATCTTTACATTAAGGTTTGGATTTCCAAGCTTTCCAAGCATCCACACAGCAACTTCAGCATAAAAGTAACAAGACAGATTTTGCTCTCTCCTTCAATTCTAATAATTGCCACAAAATTCCAAGAATAACAGGGTAAGTTAAGCACACTGTGTTTCTGCAACCTTCTACAACCTTTAAATAAACAGATCCCAAATGTTAAGTTCACCATATTCCTTCATTGCACAGTAGCTTGGTTGTATGCTACATCATAATTAACCCTTGTTTTATATGTATATACATATACAGATATATATGCACATGCATCTCTAGACTCCTTTACTTTCATCTCTGACTTTCTTACCTCCTCCTGAATACTACATACTTGAAGCAAAGGCTGTTTGCAAGGCTGTTTTCAGCCACCACTTCTGCATTAATTTTCAGAACTCTCCCAGCTCGAGAAAGCCACGGGACTTAAAAAGAGTCCTCTCTGCACATGGTAATAAATATTTACTGGTTTGCCTCCCAAAGATATAAAGCACTTCGGAGCAAGGATGCTACCCTTTATGATATCATATAAAGCAGTGTTTTCCTCGGAGGCTATTAATGTCACCGGCACTTAGTAGAAGCAACTGCAAAAAATATTAAATTAAGGCCTCAAACCAGAAAACACTGTAGTCTCTCTGGAAAGCTAACTTTCCCAAATCCTGAGTGAGACTTTGGAGTATGCAAAAAGCAACAATATGAGCCGACAATGGGGAAAAATAATTTTAGACTATAACAGACATGATTACATTTGGAGACAATATCACAACAAAAACAAATTTGGCTCCACTACACAGAAAAACACAGTGAAAAATTTAACCCTTGAACAAATGTGCTGCCTCAGGTACATGTAAAATAGTTTGAACATCTGGGTTGCGCTGTACTTTACTACCACAGTATGCAAAACACACCTGAACCTGCCTACACAAAACACACAGAAATACTGAGTCATTATGGCACATGAAGATGCAATAATACTGGAGTTACGATCATCCAATTTCAGATTCAGACATGAAAAAAAAAATAACTGCAGTGAGCCTGGTTCCTAGTGGAACACTGTCATTCCTAGTCAACAACAACAGTGGCATACATTAGAGAGATTTTTTTTTAATGTGATTTACCTCAGCATCTTGCTCCCGGAGCTGGTATGTTCTCTCTAAGCACTGCAGTATTCTAGGACACAATGTCTTCTCCTCCAAAAGGAACTCCAGAAGTAAGACCAGCTGATCAGGGAGAAGCTAAAAGAAAAATAAATGCCATGTGTGAATGAAGATCTCTACTGGCTGAGCAATGTAAATGGAAACAAACACAAGATTGTGATAACCTGTGTACATCCAGCATGTGCTTTAAATACAACTTGGACCTCTAGGTGGTTTCTGAAAAGCCTCAGGGTTTATGTGTCTGTGTTCTGAAAGACTGTGCTGGGGCACAATTAGGACTCATTTTCCATAGTTTCCATTGCTATGGTTAGGTCAGATCTAAAACATGTTTACCTTATTGAAATATAATCATGGTTTAATAAGTAAGATTTTTATGAAATGCATAAAATAAATAATTCTATTTTGTTTGGGTTTGAAAAGAGAATAATTTACAGTGCATAATCTGAGGAATCAATAAAGTATAAGAATATATAATTTTTTTAGAGTGGTGTTTTTATCTGATATACAAGCATTTACTTGATATGTTTACAGTGAACAAAGAAACACAATACAAATAAGTGACCCACCAAACAATTGTTGTAAAAACATATCCTGAGGCATATTTTAGTGCAATGAGTCACAAACCATCCATCCTTCCATGGGAAATATGCATGAATGTTGTATTTGTGGCACACGTGGTACAGCATCTACACATGGATATATATTCAGTAGTTTCTGTTAGTTTCTTGACTCCAGAACCTATCATTTTGAACTGGAACCTAATGTAACTTAAAAAAAAAATAGCACAAGAAGTCTGTTGTAGCCAGTGCTTAAGTGCTCTGTTTAATAGGCTTATTGCATGAACAAATAAATAATTCAAACAGAGCTCAGAGAGAAATTGCACCAGCTGCCAGGAAACATCTCTTGGAAATTCAGCCTCCAAGGTGATCAGTCAGAAGTTTGTTATATGCCCCAAAACTCTCCCCATTATTCATCATTGCATGGCACCAGGGGAGGAAGGGAAAAGGGAAAAGAATGTCAGGGAAGCTTTGAAGTACAAAAAGAAACCAATCCTGCTCACTTCTAATGTTCTTGAGACAGACTGATGAAAAAAGACATCCTGTTACTTTGACAGTACTTCCAGTTTTCACCACATTTGGTGATTTTCTGTTCCCACCTCCCATGCCTGCCCATGTCCACTTTGCGGCATCCATGTGCTATGCAGGGATGAAATTAAGTCAGCTATAGGAAATGCCAACAACACATCCCACAGCCAGGGCTGTTTATGTGGACTGAACAAGACTGGACTCCTGATCTCGGACAACAAGTCCATGAAGATACCCAGGATCTTCTGGTAAGTTGTACTCTGTAAAATATCTACATTAATAACTAATTTAGCAACATGACATTTTCTTCCCTTTTAGATCAATTAGTACCTAAATCAGAATAAAGAGGAAAGGGCATCTCTATTATGGCAATGCTTTGGTTTCCTTGCATTTTGATTTCTTTCCAATTTTTTATTGGTAAAATTGTATTCCTGAAGACTGAAAATACCTCATATCTTACTAGCTCTTAGTGGAACATTTTGTAAGTAATACCAAAGCCTGCCAATCACATGGTATTGTTAAAAGCGGCCAGGTATTTAAAAATATTGAATATTTCATTTCAGGACAACTACTAAAATGGCAATTTAAAGGCTTATCACGGAGTCCAATAGCAGCTGCCAGGGGGTTGGTGAGACAAGTTGAAAAATAAAACAGGAAAAGCTTCTGGGAAGTGACTCTACTTGGAAACTGAATTAATTCTGAACACTAATAAAATATGAAATGTTGCAGAACACCACACAAAGAAAGGTAACTTCTGATCTAGACAGTTTTCACTGCTAACTAAAAAGACAGAAGAACAATACTTAATTTGCAGAAGCTATAGAACAGTTGCTTGAATAAGTAGATACAGAACAGCTGAGCATTTTATAATATATCTGCAGTATAATTGCTACACAGATTCACCCACAGAAAGCTATTGTTTAAAGGTAGCCTTACAGAATCTCACTGAAGCCAACAAAGAGCAACAGCAGAGCAGCAGCCATGCTCTTAATTTACGTCTGTCTAGTGTTCCATCACGGCTGAAGTTTTTTCAGAATTACCAGTTACACTCTGAGAGTCAGTAAAACAAACAAAACCCCAATAAAACAAACGAATAAACAAAACCGAGAGTTCACAAAGTGTTTGGACTTTGCTGTCAGGCATATGGTGTGATTACTGAAGTGTCTTGTACAAGGCCAGGAGTTGGACTCCATGATCCTTGTGGGCCCCTTCAAACTCAGCATCTTCTGTGATTCTGTGAATAAGACCATGGCTTCCGTTATCTTCCCACATTCCAGCTGCCCAAGATGATACCTTACATACCAGTTTCTAGCTCATGGATTTGTTACAGTCCAAGGCAGGAGTTAGCGAACACCAGCAGAAAGGGCGGGCGCTGGCAGGGGAATGCTGGCCTCTTCCCTCAGAAGACCCCTTCCCACAGAGGCACTAATGGGCACAGCTAGTTTGTTCTCCGACTTGTTTCTGACACAAAAGGAGGAACGTTCCCATCTACACTTTTACCCTTTCCTTTCAATAAAAGATACTCTGCTTAAAAACCCTGACTTAGGCCAAGAGACAGAAAATTGCAACCAGAGTTTCGTGACACCAGCTGCTACAAAATTCATTCAGGGGTGCAGACATTTTCTTTTCCCCACACACAACAATATGATACAACAATATCATTCTCACCAAAGCAGTCTTTTAATGGTTACAAACAATCTTCAAAAATTGCACTTGAATTTTCTGTCAGAAGCCCCACCCACTCTCATTGTTTTTTGTTTTCCCACCACCATCCTTATTTGTCCTGCTCACCTGTTACTTTCCATCTTTCATACCAGGAGAATTGCTTGGGGTGCATGTTGTAAATTTTCAATTTTTTTGCCTCATGCTTAATAAAAAGAGGCCCTTGCCTTAAGTCCTATTGACACATAAATACTGTAGAGGCCTAAATGCAAATTTCTTTTCAAGCACTGTATAACCACTTTCCTTTACAACAACTTATATTCTGTGAATGTATATTAAATATCTAACACCCATAGAAAAGCATACAACACTGATACAGCAAGTTACAGCAAGATAATTGTCACACTCTCAAGTTCAGGCTGGAAACACGCAGAAAAAAATGATTAATATTGTAAATGCAAAATTTCAGTGTTCCTCGTAAAATAAAACAACCCCCTCATACTCTGAACTAGAATAGAGAATGCTCAATCAAAATGTTCAAATATATGAAATTATGAAAGCAAATCACTTCAATCAGGAAATGTGCCGAGGATCAAGAAATAGTTTTTATTACATCAATGATTGCTGCAACAGGATCTATTTATACTACAAAGTATAGTTCCTGTCCCAACCTATGCCTGCTGCATGGAAATCATACTACTTTTCTCAGCGCTGCTCCCCCCCCCGCCAACTGTGACTATGGATATTACAAAGAGGAAATAAATTAATACGTTGTGATGAAGCACACTACAGGTTTTCTGTCATGTCCCATGTAATTAAACATCATCCCCTCTATAAAGCTGTATCCCAGCACTGTATATATTACCTTACCCTTAAGACTCTAAAACGTCTCCTCCAACTCTTCAGCCTTCTGAAGGAGTTCACTTTGTTCTGCCATTAAACAGCCATTAGTTCCCTGCTTCCCCTAAGTTACCCGATGTGGTAGCTTTAAAGTTTGAGTAAAGAGGCTATTACCCTTAAAACAAACTATAAAGGATAGGAATATCAAAACTGGCTCCATATTTGAAAAATGCAACATGAAAGAAATAAAGATAATATTAAAAATTTGAAAATATAACTGATAGTTCCTGTATACTAAATCTCTTGGAAGTAAGAAAAGCATAATTTGTATTTTATTCATATTAGTACACAAAACACTTAAGCCATTATACTGTGTTACAAGAGTATCTTAATAATCTTATACTTTTATACTTAATAGTCTTATACTTAATAGTCTTACACTTAAAAAGATTACTAGGTTTGAAAGGTTTTTTTACAAATAATCTTTGAACAAAACTACGATTTTTCGAAGTACAATCCATAAGCTGTAAAAAGCACAAAGAAAACAAATCTTTCCTCTTCAGAGATCTGGTATAGCAGCTATAGAGGTCATCGATCTCTCATCCCAGAAGACCACCCACATGAAAGAGCATATTTATCAATTCCTACATTAACAAATGCAATAAATGCCAGATTCAGCCTTTATACTAGGAAAAAAATTGCCACTGAAACATTTGACTACTGACCTTTCAGCCATGAAATATGACACAGATATATCTACTTGAATATCCACAGCACCAACCCTTACACTGCACCCCTCCGCCAGGACACAAATCACTAAAGTTGTACAGCTGGTATGTTGAATATCCCATTTGCTCCTGCCTGCACTTGAATGAAGTCATTGAAAGCCTCCTTGGAGGGGAAATCTGCCTCAGACTAATGCAGCAACCAATTGACAGTGGCGTGATTTCTATTATTACTCCATTATCACACTGGGATCTGTGCCTAAATGAGCATACTTCCTCCCTGATGCCATTTCCTTTTATCCTGGCTCAAGTCTAAAAGTGGATCAATGGGAGTAATATATATGATGTCACTTCAATTTACAGCTACTGCCTCCCTCTCTCACATGCACAAATAGATCAATTCTTCCCAAAAATGGTTAAAAAATGCACAGAGAGAATCTTCTCTGAGAAAAGGGTTCTCTGCTATATTTGTCTGTGTAACCACAGCAGGGAACTGTTTACACTGTGTAAAAAACAGGGGGGAAAAGGAAAAAAAAATCACTACTGTGCACTGGAAAATGCTGGCTGAAATACAAGAAAAACAAGGCCTTATAGAGAATTAAAGCAATTTGACCTTTGAAAATTTCACAGAAATATTTAAAGTTTTTAAGGCACAGTATATTTCTCCTGTACTTGGTGGAAGATAATCTTGTGTCCTATCCCCAAAAACACAAAATGTATTTTCATTTATGTATTTACAAAATTTTCCCAAGTCAAACCAAATTCCTTCCCACTCCCCTCTTAGGAAAGAAAGGGAAAACCTCCACTCCATACTTCAGTTGTGAATGGTTCCCTTCAGAAAAAAACTGATCACAGAACCATTTAGGTTGGAAAATACCTGTAATATCACCGAGAACAACCACTAACCCAGCATTGCCATGTTGACCATTAAACCATGTCCCTAAGCACCACGTCGATGTGTTTTTTAAATACCTCCAGAGAGACTGACTCAACCTTGTGCAGCCTGTTCAATTTCCTCATAAACTGTAGTCAAGAAAGCAATGCTACTAGTCCAGGAGATATGATTTATAGGTCCAGGCCATCTCTGCACTTTTACTTCACATGGTCAAACAAATCCCTGAATGAATCTAATTTTATAAACTCTCCCCCCATTGCCTTGAATGCTCTTTTCTGCAGGCTGCAACTAAATAAAGACTTTTGTGGAACAAATCCCCTCATTCCTCAAACTGTTTAAGAAAATTGGTAGCTTGAAAATTCAAAAAAGCACTGTTTACTCAACCATGGTTTTAACCAGATGTTGTCATTGTTTACCTCAATATTCTTCAGATGCTGATCAGCACAGTGACTTCTTTTAGATGTAAACAAGGCATGTTCCCCCCCACCCCCCTTCAAGGGCTAAAATGTATTCATATCAAGCAGTATATGAATTCAATAAAAAATGTTCACACTTACAGTTTTAACTAGTGTAGGGCAATACACTAGTAAAAAGAGTTTAACTCTGAAAGAACTAGTCTGCTGTTTGATTAATATGCAGGGGAAAAAATATTCTGCAGCTGACATATGCTTTGAACTGGTTTGCAAAATAAAGTCCATCTTTGCCAGAGGCTGACAAAATTTCACAAGCACATAGTGAAAAAAACAGTTCTGCTCAACTTCATTTAGGCCAGTTTGTTTGACTTCTCTGTTGATGAGAAGTCAGCTCCCCTTTCAATCTTTATGAAACATAACTAGTCCTCACTATATTTAAAAGCAAAATATCTCAGTCTGTAACACTGTGTGCTAAGTGGGAAGACATTTTTCTGTTTTCTCTATCTGTTCAGATAGCTCCCTCTATGATCAGCAATTCATTTTTGAACACAACCATTTTAAAAACACAAACCAGGAATTGAACCTGTTAATTATAATGAAAAATATATTCCTATGAACTTTGCTTCAAAAAGCCTTATTTCAAAAAGTAGTAATTCCAACAAGTTCATCAGCATTTCACTTGTGTTATACTTCAAAATGCTTTTTCTGGGACATTTATATCTGATATCACCTACTTTTTACTAGTAGAACATAAAATGACAAAGTCCAATTTATTTAATAAACAATTGCACTGGCATTTTGTTCCCAGTTACTTTCCTCCTTATAATATCAAAATGAAGGTTTTTTTTTTTTTTTTTTGAAAGCAGATAGCTGTGTCAGGAATAATTTTAAGGCCGATACCTACTAAAATACAAAGGTTTGGTTTATTCTGGTCACAAGTATGAAAACACTGCTGAATGAAGGACACAAATCACTGTTTTACATTCTGTGTCTGATATTCTGGTTACACATTACTGTTAATATTTTTAAAAGGCCAGCTGCTGCTACCAGTCCATAAACTGGAACTTTTTCTTTAGGCTTTAGTATGAAGTATTTTGCCATAATTTATTTAATGGAGAGAAGATCCACTTACAAAGAAATTCAACATCTGCTATCTAACATGAATGCACTGAAATGTCAAAAATTATTAAACCTTTATGATCTAACATATTGCTGAGCCAGCAAAATGAAAAACAGGTGGCTTCCACTACAGGTTCAGTCAGGTTATGCAGTGCTTTTCTCAACCATAGCTTTCTCAAAGAAACATTTCACTGTAACTTTACCCTCAAGCATAATAATTCCCTTTCAAGCATAATAGGCTACACATTCTCTATTCTATGCAGATGACCAGCTCTGCCAGTTAATATCATGCTTCCAGGATGTGCTACTCCTGCTTTCAGATGAAATGGCCACACCAAGAGGAAATGGACACAGAAATCCAAATTCCACATCTCAAGATGTACTTCTCAGACAGCGTTACTGTGACACAAACCAAAGTTGAAGCTGGCAACAGCAAGATCTTCAGTCATCCCTCTCACTCAGTCTCAGGAGTCCCCAGCAGTGCGGAGTTGGTTAGTGCTCTCCAACTGTAAGCAGATGGCGCTAAGACCACCTTTTCTCATCAAACAGCACACCCAGCAGACGCACTTCAGGTTCAGTGAACTATTCATCTAACTGCAAAGAACAAAGCCAAGAAGACCATTTGTTTTATTTCCCAGATTCTCTGACTATTACCTATTAGAGGATTCATAGAAAAGACCACCAAGTCTTAGCAATTGGTGGAAAGATTTCATACACACATTGTAGCAGATGCTGAAGTGCAAGTATCTGCCTCTTAATTTGTCCACCCAAAACAAGGGTAGGTCTCAAGTGCTCCAAATCACGTACTTGAGCTGATCAGTGGCAGTACAAACCATCTCACCTTGAATCACCAGTATCTAGATCCTCTGAAACCAACTGGCTATCACGTGGCCTCTGAGATGTTAAAAGAAAGTGACAGACTACAGCAGACACTGAAAAATGAAGAGCTGAAGAAGCATAATGATGGAATATGAGCCACAACCATCAGTGAGAACACCCTCAGCACCCAAACATATTTCCTTTATTCTTCTCATTCTAACTACTAGAAGAAAAAAGACAAAAACCTGAGAGCCTAAAAAAATTAACACATTTTTCTATGCTTTGATAAATTGCAAATTACTGGGCAAGTAACCTCACCACCCAGTACTGAAAACGAAAAATCATATCTATGGAAACTAACACAGGAAATTAAGATACCTCTTCAGTATGAAATATTCTTACAATAGAACTGAGCAAGGGCCAGCTTGAAGAAGTATAATCCTTTTCCTTGCAAGTTTGGTACTCATTTGGCCACTTCCGGCACAGAAATTTGTTCCGCCTATACCTACCAATGCAAGACTCAGTCAATGCCCAGAGTTCAGCTAGGATTGTTATCTTTAAGGAATTCATTACAGGCTTTCCAACTCTCTTATAGTGTGGTCGGGTCTTGGGGAAATCTCAGCTTGTTTATCTTTCTGGTAAATCAAGTACAAAGGTACTAGATCTAGTACCTACTAGATGCCCCAAACAGCTGGAATTCAGAGAAAGAACCTGAACAAGGAGAGAGAAAATAACTTTTCTTTGTCTTCAAAGCTTTCACTAGCATGGCTATGCTGAAGGAAGTTTTATCAATTCCACTCAGCTCATGCTGGAGCTGCAGGATACACCACAACTTCAGGGAGGGCTGTCTGAGATTCATCATAAAACACTAACAATGTCACAAGCCTTCCTGGACAAAAGTGTTAAAGCACAGATGGGAACCTGCACTTCCATCTCTTAACCCTTTACTACTGGAATCCACAAGAATTGATTTTCTTTTCTACTCTTTTTTTATTTCAGAACAGGTGATAAGGACTTTCATATTTAATTGTGTCACGTGTCTTTTAACATTTGTAGACAAACTGCATTTCCAGACGCATATTTTCTTCAGATCTTGAATCTGGCTCTGGTGGATTGTGTGTCCAGCACAGCCTGTGCATACTCACAACAATTTTTCAACACACCACATCCATTTAATCCCTTTTTCTTTTACAGTAGTTTTGTTGTTTGCTGGTTGGTTGTTGTTTTGGGTGTTGGTCTTGGGGTTTTTTTCATTTGTTGAGAATGCACTTGACCAGACTGAGTGAACTCCAGTTCCAGAAATACACACATGCCACGAAGAAAGTCTTAATCACAGACAACTTTAAAACATGTATAGTTCTAACAGTCTAAACCTAAGAACTGGTGCTGCTGGGAACCCAGAAAAGCAGTATATCGAATTTGCAGTCATTAAACTGTCCCCCCATTGATCAAAGATGCCAATTCACTGCCATCAGCTTCTTGAATTCTTTTAACTAAGGTCTCACAATGGCCATGACTAAAACTATCCAGTTGCCTGAAAGAACTCTTTCACTGCAGTGGAAAGTCATCTAGTTCCACAGCTGCTGTCACTTCTCAGCCCAATTGCCTCATCATCCCAAAAGGAAGCCTTTGGCACTTTAGAAGATAACTGGCACTGAACACTGCACCATGACTAGCAACACCGTTACTGTATGGTTACCTGGTTTTCAAGGTTTTTTTGTGTTTCCCACCACAAACCCATGAAATCAACTACTGGCGACTACACTGATGATTCTGAGGCAGCTACTGCTGACTGCTGCCCAAAGATCACAGGTGACAACCAGGCACTTCCTCTGCTCCATAATTCTCCACTCAAAGCACACCAGCTTCTTCAAAAGGTGCCTAATCTTTTAAATTAGTTGTCCCAAAATTTGCAATGTCACCTAAGACTGGTCACAAGTGTCACCACCTCTCACTCCAGATGTACACCAAGTTTCTCAGTTTTGCCTGCTCTACTACAAATACATAGCAAGATGTACTTAAAGGAAAAAAAAAAAGCCACCACTTCTACATCCCAAAAAATGCTTTCTGGAACAAAATGCTTCACTGCATACAGCTCTCTCCAGGAGCAGAGGATAAGACAATGAAATACATGACAAAAGTTCATTGCTTAATACTTTTGTGAAGGCTACTCAAATCCTATTGTGATGAGTGTGATATGGAACAGAACAAGTGTATCCCACTACTTTTTATTCCTGATTTTAAAAATATGGATAAGGTTTTAATTTAAAATGTTGCAAAAGACAATAAACACTAGGAAAAAAACCCCAAAATCAAACCCTTAAAAGATCTGAGAACAAGTGTTGCACAACATCATTATTATACCCAGTGCTATTTTAAAAAGATACTATAGTTACTAGCAAGGATGTCACTGCCAAATTTTCTCTTTCAAAATCTGTATTTCAAAATCTGTATTTCTCCTCTATAAGAGCATTAAAACTAAGTATAAAAATAATCCAAGCTCAAACTTGCTGGACATGAACTTTTTCAAACTGCAGTGTGACTTATGGATTTTTTAGCTTAAAGAAGTGCAAGAAATTTAGTGGCTTGAGACAGCATTTGTATGCCATTAGCATGTGTAGGAACAGAACTTCTTAAAAAAAAAAATCAAACCAAACCCAAAAAGTTAGTTGAAATACTAATGTTCTCAGAAGTAATTATCGATAAAATGAGTTTAAAATGTGGTAAGTGCTACACTCTGTTCATGTTTTTCAGATGAGCCTTTCTGTAATGTCTAGGATGATAGGTGAATCATTAATAACGATCAGGAGCTATTTCATCTTATGTACGAACCAGTAGTTTCACGTATTGACACAACATTAATAATGACTTTTGATCTTGACAATGGGCTTGGTTTTTGATTCATAAATACAGCTTTGTGTGGGAACTATATTCAATTTAACAGAACTGCATCAAAGCACTAGCTTCTCAACAGCTCTCTTTTTAAAAAATCCCCACAATCAGTACTTTCTTGTGATTATAGAAATGTGTCTTGGTTTTATGAAAACATGACAGGAACACAAAAAATATTTTAGACATGCTAAGTAACTACTAAGCTGATAAAGGGGTAAGAATAAAAATATGACATTCAAGGCATAAACCCCCTTATAAATTCAGTCTCACAGCCAAGGTAAAACTAGAGGCTTTAAATATATTAATTGCATGAAACTTTTTATGCTCATTTGCAATACTGGTATATGCATGTAAGTATATAAAGATACACTCACATAATAATTCAACAGTTTTTTTACCTGTCTCCAAACAGTGGTGGTGGTGTTTTAAGATTTTTTTTGGTTGTTGTTGTTGCTTGGTTTGGTTGGTTTTTATGCATCTGTAAGGAAGATTCAGTGAAGTGCTTAAAATAACTTGATTTTCATGCCTTCCATCCATTAAGTTTATGTGTCACATTGCAGAGTACTAGGAATCATTTAACATAAAATAGAGGTACCTGCAACTTGATTTCCAGAAGCAGGCACAAAGACAAGTTTTCATGCTGGAAACAAAGAGCATCCTAGGTTCTACATTTTCAAATGGAGATTTTCTACCGTATTTTCCATCAATAATTTACTACAACCTTCATTTTTAAAGATACTTGAACATTTCCAATGCTTTACAAATGACTGAGAAAGCAATGTTAATAGCAGTTGTTGCAAAAAAAATTAAAATAAATCCTTAACCAAAACCCCCAGACTAAATTTAATTAATTGTTAATTTTAATCCTATAAATGTGCAGAGAAACGATTCAGTTTACTGCCATTCCTTTCAATATTACTTTTCCCCTCAGCAAAAGGACCTAACACGTGTTAAGCAGAGAGCACTCCATATCGTGACTTGCACATTTTTGGGTTCCACTCCAGATATTTTATGCCTTGCTTAAACCCTTGTACATGGACCTGGAGGAACCAGGATGGGCTGCAGTAGGACTTCCTGGTAAACAGGCAGATTCGAGACAATCACTGCTATTGACAGCAGGGGAGCCTATCCTCCACCAAACAGCATTTACTTACCTATTTCCAAGGCTGCATGCTATTTCACTTCTACCTCAGGAAAAGAGGAGCTAGAAAGAATACTGACTGCCAAGGATGCCTAGAAAATTTGATCACCTATGGGCTCATTACATACTTCTTATGGAAGGAGAGCTCCCATTAGCTTCACAGGATTATTTTTTCTAGGAAGGAGAGTAAGACCAGCACTTCATCATTGAATTTACAAAGAAATGTGAAAATAATCAAGCAGATAATGCCAGGGAGCAGTGGGCCGACTGTACAGCAGCAGAGTATTATTTATAGTACAAATGGCTGGATAACTACTAAGTGCAGTACTTCCACAGTAATTCATAATCTTATCTACTATGGAAATAGTTGACTGAAAATTTGCTTTAGTGAGAACCTGCAGTGCTATGCACAGTGACAGTATAAAGTCATTGACATAAAAGTTTTAAACAGTGCAACCCCACAACTAATATAAGAAATGGCTGGATAGCAATCATTTAAATGTAATTTAATGCAAGTAATGAATGCTTTTGAATACTGAAAGGCAACCTATTCCACTGTACAAGCAAAATATCTGTTTAATATGAGTCTTGTTCTTAAGAAGCAAAGGCAAGCAGCTACTCTCTCAGCTCTTTTCTTCTAGATAAGTCAGTCTCTTTGATTTTAGAAACATGTGTGCTGCT
This sequence comes from Vidua macroura, assembly GCF_024509145.1. Lineage (NCBI taxonomy): Eukaryota > Metazoa > Chordata > Aves > Passeriformes > Viduidae > Vidua > Vidua macroura. The sequence continues at coordinate 11,802,207 of NC_071611.1, forward strand.
GCAGCAAAAATGGACCTTAAGTTTCCATTATAAACTGCAGTTCTCAGGTGTTTATAACTTCATTATAAAAATTTCCCTCCAGTGAGAAACCTGGCACTAAAGTTCTCAGTTTATAAAAGACTAAAAATACTATTTTAATTATTATTTTTCCAGATGAAATTTTCAAGGTGTCTTCTTGTTTTAAGACAAATGTCTTATCACTGAAGTCCTATTTTTAACAAATGAAAACGTGACAGTTGATTACTTTGAGTCTAATGACATCTGCAAGTTTGTGAAATTAGGAAGGCTATGGCAACACAGAGCAAACAGCTATGATTAAGGAATACTTTCCCCTGGCAAAATTAACCCTTCATAGTTCTGTCTTAAAAAAAAAACCCAAACCAATAGCACTTTTCCATTTTCTTTCAAATTAGGCAGTAGAGATTTAGCTTGCTATGGGTTTTTTTCCCCCATGCTTTAACATAATCCCCTGAATATGCCTCAAAATCCCAGCTACATCATCACCTACACCAACAATACCCCATAACAATCACAGTTTATGTGCACAATGCTGCACTCAGGTGTAATTAACTTGATGTGCATGAGTACCTCCACAGAAAGAAGCAGCCTATTCTTGCCCTCTTAAATGTGCCTTTTACAATGACATTAGAGGGCTTAATAAATGAATTGCAAAAAAACCTGTAGAATTTTGCAGTGATAGTACAGTTATTGCTGTTCCAAACTAGCTCAAAAGATATTATAAAGACTTTAGACGAATTTCTGTTAAAAGCGGCTTATTCTCAGCAGAATCCAAAGAAGTCATTAATTTGTATAAAACTTTAGCCAGCCCAGCCTGAAAATACACTAAAACAAACTACTTACTATTGGAAATTTAATGCTTTTTACTACCCTGGCATTTTCAAACACAGACATCTCAGCTTCAACAATATGCTGCAGATTCTGTGCACCATGGACTCCAGCCTGAGAAGCCTCTGCAGCACCGACTTTCAGATGGATACATAGCTGTAAGTCCCAGAAAACTGGGAACTAGGCACACTCAGCACCCCTGCAAATTAAACACCTCCCAGCCAGAGTGCATACATTGTAAAGGCCTAAGCAAAGCAGACACTGTACGCCAAAATATGTTTCTCTTCATGGTTATTTTGCCATTGATCGTTACAAGGGAGAACTGCTGCCCACAATTAGGTTAGCTGTGAATCAGTGTATCTGTCTCCATTTTGTCAATTATCTCTGCATAAATTCCAGAAAGATCCACTTTAAAGAAAGAAAAGCATGTTAAACTGTCACAGATTTCACCATTAAAACAAAATTTACCTTGAAAAAAAAAAAATCTAAACAGGCATAGCAAGCTGATTACATAAGTATTAGAAATATTTCCCCCCTTGTAACATTTTCATAAAGAAGTTGGTATTTCATATACCCCTAAAGTCACCAAACAGACACCAGCTGTGCTGTAAATGCTCAGTGTGCCACTGACAGGTAAAACACTCTCAGCTGAGTTTTAATATTGTCATTGAACTCTGCAACAGACAGTGACGTTCTTTCATAAACACACCTGAAGCAAGTGATTAATGATAAATCTAACTTCTTATCAACTTCTAAGTTGATATCAACTTCTTGCAACTTCTTATCAACTTCTTGCAAATGGACAATAGAGGCAAGAAGGCGACATGAAAGGAATTTTTTACTGATACTCAAAATGAGTGCTGTAACCCGTAACAGCTGAGTTACTCCAAGAATTGGTAAAGCACGTGACAAAAGAAATGAACAGTTACACTAAAAAGGCCAAAGATGAGAGCATACTTACTGCAAATGCAATTTCAGTTCCACTCTGTTAGCAAGAGCACAAAGTCCTTTAAGCTGATTACAGCTGTGCTGTGGTGCCTTTAATATTTGTCTTCTCTCAGACTAAATACACAAGCTCTTCTTCTTAATCTAAATCCAATCACAAACCAGTCTTGGATATGCTCCACCCTTGCAATTACGTCTTGCTCTTGGTGATCATATTCCACTTCTTTCCTTCCCTATTCCTTTTGCATAGTGTAGCTGTTTTTATTCAATGCTCTTCTGGGAATATTATCTTTCATCTAATAATCACATTAATTAGAAATTTTAATTTTGGCATTAAACAACATAAACTAGTTTTGACAAATCTTGCAGTTCCAGGGACAATAACAACGTAAAAGTAAACTACTTTTTCATCTGCCTCTGAATATATTTGCATTTTTAAAAGTCAAGACCAAAAGAAGAAATGTTACTCTCTTGCTTTCTATAACAAGATAAGTGTGTCCATTTGCAGAAGAACTCAATTTCAGGTGCTAGCACACTGACTTCCAGAAAACATAGCCAATAAACACATCCTTTTACTTTAATAGCTGAAAAACCAAATGCACCAAAGGTTTACCAAGCATAGCACACATTTCACAATCTTCGAAAAACTGCATTTTTGTTTTATTGTAAATAAATTTTTAATGCATATAAAAGCAATGAAAGGAAATAGTCTATTTCATCTGTAGTTTCTGCTAATTATGAATATTATATAATTTGCGTGCTTACAGTAAATGGCAAGTGCTGGTATCTGTGATTTCACAACATGAAGCCCAGCTCAAAGGCAGTCTGGCTGGAAGAAACAAATGCAGCAATGGTATTTTACCACGTCTGTATCATTAATAACACCAGTATAAATAAGCAGCCTTTCCAGTACATACTGCCTTTCTGTATTACCCTTTGTAGTCAAAAATAGTTTGCCCCAATAGGAACAGTGTTTACAATACTGATTAGTTTTGAATGTATCTGCATGGAGCAAAACAGGGATCTGAACCTGAGATGTGTCTCAAGGGAAGAACAGGAAGGTGACAACAGACATGTTGTGATATTTACAGAAAGCAATTTTTTTCACAAAGTTGCTTAAGTTCCATACAGTGCTTAGGACTGTTTTTCTCTGGAAAACTTGTTTTCCCTTTTTTCAGTCCTATTGGGATCTTTGACCATACACTATGAACTGACTTGAAAAGTAAAGGAGGGGCAGAGGGGGGACGGGCAGGGGAGAGGGGTAGTGGTGCAGCAGGAGACAGACAAAACCCAAACTGTCGTGACTAGTGTTTTCAGCGTTTACATTCCTAAATCTGTATTGCCAAGCCAATTAGAGCTTACTGGCCTGAATACTGAAAATTACTGATTTATGCTTAGCAACCGTGCAAACGACAACCCTTGCTGCTCACAGTAAGGAAACCAATTTAAGGGCCTCTCAATGTATACAGTACTGCCATTTACATATTTATTTTTTAAAGCTCAGGTTTGCAGTTCCACCAGTAAGTGCTTGCTCTGTAGACCCATGATACTATGGTGATACACACATGTACTGTATATCACAGCACAGCTCTAAACTGCAGCAGTAAACAGCAAGACAGATTAGTTTAATCTAGATTTTGGGTATGTAAATTGCAAAGGATAGAATGGAAACTGGTGAGTTAGGCTGTTGAGACCTCAAAATCAGGGGAAAACATACTTTTAAGTGGCTTTTAGCCAGTTGTTTGTTCAATGCCTCTTCCCCTTTCCACTTCTACCAGCTACTGTTTAAATAAAATATTGTCTGTCTTTTAAAGAATGCATTGTAGGTTATTCATAAGAGAAAAATGTGAGGTCCATTACACTAACATGCTTTTCTTTTATTACATTTTTTAAATTTTTTTTTTTTTTTATTATATAGACATTGGGTTACTTGGTTGGGATATTTTCCTTTGGTTTTGGGGATTGGATTTTCCTCTGTTTTTGCGAAGTTTACTTAATGTTTGACATCTGTTTCCTCCAGACAGTCAGTTCCTCCAGTCAGTTTTTGTTTTGTTTTGTTTTTAAATTACTCACACAGCAATAGGGAAAAAAAAAAAATACAGTAATAATTTTTTTTTAAAACCCTCTCCAGGAAACTGGGTTGTAAAACCACAAAATCTGGCAGGGCGTCACAGCAGGGGAGTACCTTACATATTTTTATATAAAGCTGAGGTTTTAAAAAAAATGGAAAACGAACATACTTTGCCCAATTGAAACCTAGGATTTGTAGAGGGAGTGGATAGGAACAAAGACTTGTGCTACAAAATTGAGAAAGCAAACTGCAGCCGTGAAGAGGCCGTGTGTGCGCACACAAGACCACCTCCCGCAGCGGCGAGCAGGAGCCACACGTGCTGGCGGCACCTCGCTGCAGAAAATACTTCTACTTGGTGCTCAAAAGCTAGTTCTACACTCCTTCTGTGCTACTCTCCTGAGCTTTGTCTAAAGGCTTTCGGGGGTGTTGTTTATGTAAGAGAGATAGACAAACATCCCTGGGAACTGGGAATCAGTACAATTTTTGTTGTTTGTGGTTGAAACAACTGAATTTGGTTGTATTTCAAAGCTGTATTACAGAAAAATGCACAATTCAAGGCAGAACATGATGCCACTTAACACCTACAGAATTATTTTGTCAAATTATATTTTGCTGTTAATCATTTTCTACTATATTTTAATTTATCAACTTTAATAAAAAGAAAATAAAAAATAATAGGTGTCTATAAACAAAAGTAAAATTTTGGTAATTACTGTGAAACAACCCCATATTTCTATTTCTTAGACAAAAACATTCAGTAGTCCACAATTAGCTTATATTTGAACAATGCTCAAAGGTGTGTTTACCGTATTACAAATGGCAGAAGTACTCTTCACTGAAATGCATTTACCACTCCATAAAAAATAATAAGAAAAACAGTATTAGTAAGAAAGTCAAGCATGGAGACTGCACGCTCAAAATCAAATCTCTGCATTTTTCCACATTAACTCTAATGCTAATTTTCCAGCTATATTAGCTTACTCATACAATTTCATAATTAAATTATATTATGTGACACTCCAAAAAACACATTAGGTAAACATCACATGACAGACACTTTAATTCAGCATAAGAGATTTGCCATGTATTTAAAATTAGTTGCTGTTCCTAATACACTGCTACTCCAGAAATAATGCTACAGTGAATCTAACTATAAATCAAATTTCCCCAATTATATAAATTAACAAATACATAGAAGAACTCCTATGCAGCACATTTTAAAATAAGATTTTATTACTCCTTGAATGGAGTAACAAGAGAAATTACTGTTCAGTTGTCTAAAAAGTACTTTCTTTTTTGCACATTTTCACCTTCATCACAACTTGTCAACAAACTGTGTTTGCAAACTAGCAGGAACCGATGTAAACTGCTAATATAATTTTGTACTGCTTTTCTGACAGGTGTGCATGCAATACTATGCTGTTACTGGGAAAATTGTAAATCCATACAAACACTTTAAGAACAAGCAATATAGAATATTAAACAAAATATATTGAATGGATACTTCCAACAGCTGATGAGTTCTGACAGAACAGATTTGACTAAACTGACTTCAGACTAAAACTTCAGAAGAGGACATCAGAGAACCATCTTGTAACAACAAAGCTAAAGAAACAGAAGTAATAAAAAATAGGTGACAAGTTATTTCTGACAATATTAACATCAAAAAATATTTGTTGTGAACATTAACAGCAACTTTATTTTTTGTTATGCTGTGTGGACTATCTAAACCAGACTTGTTCACAGTATTTAGAAACTAGGGAATCTGAGCTGCAACTGCCTTGCTTTGCGCTTAATTTATATGTTAAGCATTTCAGACGTAACAAACTCGATTTTAGCAGCAGAACTTGTTGAGGCAAAACTCCCACGGATTTCAGTGAAACTCATCTGAAAGGATTGCAGGGTGGAGCACACAGCACCTTCTGAGTAATCATTTTAAAATACACACACCGTAATCATATAAATTTATTTTGACATTTTATATTCTTTGGTTAACTCTAAACTTTCAGTACAATGCTGAAACACGAAGACATTAAACACAGATATTAAAGAGCGTAACATAAAGCATAGTGCTGCAGGGAACAGCCTTGCTCAAATTTGGTAGAGGTTGAAGTCAACACATTACACACTACCAAACACCTTGTTCAAGGATTTTATTATTGATGACATCTGCACGCTGTGTCAATTCTTATTTGGCAATACCAAGTATACTGGTATGGGTCAAACTAATTTTATATATAGGAATAAAAAGGTTTCAAAATATTATATATGTGCAGAGCAGCACAAAACTATGTAACCTACATGCCAATAAAGTGATGAAATTCAGTAGTTATATTTTCCAACTGCAACACGGAAGGTTTTTAGAAACCAGCAGGAAGCTGCTATGGAATCTAAACAAAGCAAGCATGTATGCTTAACCAGTGCATAAGAAGCATGTATTATCAAAGCATTTTCTGACATATGTTTTCATCATTGGAGATCTGCCAGAAAAACTTGTTCTAGTAAATTGACTTTAGATGTCTCTAAATGCTTTAGAGAAATTATTTGTGGCCATGAAGGTAAATAGACAAATGCTAAGCCTTGACTTCAGCAACTGGAAACAGCAAGATTTGCACAAGGAAACTGTGAAAATAGGAACTTTGAAAGGCTTAAAAATTACGTCTCAGCTCTACCCAAAATGTAACATACTGTTACAGTAAGTTGCTGCATGAGGAAAATTAGAGGTTTTAATTTATACACTCACTTCAAGGCCAGTCCTGACACCTTCCCACAGCTGTATCACCAACATTTTTTCTTGTACAGCATACAAGCATACAAGCAAAAGCATACAAGCATACAAGCATACAAGCAAAATGGCATCTTCTCCACTTTTTGTAGTATTGGAATTAGGAGCAAATGCAGACAGACAGACAAGCCTCCTGTAAGCTGTGCCAATCTTGGCTTCTGAGTTAAAGGAAGTATGTTCACAGTGTCTATTCTATGTACTTCCAGCTTTGTAAAAGGATAAATGTATTTTTGGCATATGATACTGTATGCAAAAAAAGATTTACCAAATGGGAGAGAGAGGCTTAATTATTTATAGTTTCTTTCTGAAGAAAGGCAACACCAAAACAAAAGCAACCAACAAAACTATAGCTAGGTGAAATTAGCTTATTTGCCTTGGTTCAGCCCCTACTGGAAAAGCCATCCATATGGCAAAAGCTGCCCTCACAACTATCAACGTTGAAAGACACGGGATTGAATGAGTGTGGAAATTGAATTACACCCTCCCTCCCTGTAGGTGGTCCTTATGGATGAGTACCAGATAGAAGTCGGCACCACTCCTGTCCATGATGCCTCTGTTCCCTGGACACAATCTTTCAGACTTTCTCAGTATGATGCCATTCAAGGAGATAAATACCATTTTAAAAAAATATCTCTTTGAAGCAGTGATTTAAGATCTATTTGCAACAGACATTCGCAATAGGAACTCTCATTGCAGGCTCCTACTAATCTGATTTGTGCATGATTTTGTTTCTACTCAGGAAGCTTAAATTAATTTAGCTGTTCCTGAACAGTATTCCTACAGAAAGATGAAGTATCCAGTAGCTCACAACTACAATTCCTAGCTCTACAGCCACATTTGCTACATGGTTAGGGTATGCTGAAAATTCGTTTGCCTTAGCTTAGGAATTCCACAAGGTATTTATACTATCATACTGTTATCCAATTACATTCAGTTTTTAGACTTGTGTAGATTGCCTAGAGACTGAAAAGTGGAAGAATTCAGATCCTCATGTGTGCCAAATTACCATCTGTGAGAAAATAGCTGGTGTATTCCCCACATTGAGGAGACTCTGCCATTAATGCACCCCAACACTGAGAAGTCTGATGTGTTTTCCCACTATTGTCTGCTTTCAAGTTCTACATTTAATAGCAGTCACAATAAATATACTAATAATTAATACATGCTTATTGCTATTATGATTCTATGAACTTGCAGTCCAGGACTACTTTTAATTTTAAAAGCAGTAGTTGGTAATTCCTCTTGTGCATAGACTTCATTTTGTGAGTAACAACACGCAGGACAGAAACTATGATCAAAAATGTCAAAATAGATAATCTATGAGGCACAAACTGAAGTCTCACAATGTTTTTCAGAGCCTTTCAGAACAGTTTCTGAATAAAGGCCCTTCTTCCATTCAGCTGTTCCATAATTACATGGAGTACTCCCTTAAGACAACTAAAAAATCAAGACACATGACTCTGTTAAATTTCCTAATTCTAGGATTTCCACTATTCTTTTTAAAATGGAAGGTAAATACTGACATCCAATTTAAACAATGAATTAAGATAGTCAAAACCACTGATTGAGGGATGTCTAAATAGATTAATAAGTCAGTTCAGAGGGTCAAGTCTGTTCCTTTTTGCATGCCACTTCTGCTATACACATGAGAGCAGGCATCCTGAGATAACCCACAAACAGTCTACTAGCAGGATACAAAGAGATGCTTTGTTCTTATGCAAAAAATCATGGTATTGCTAGTGCATTGTTAGCACTCTCTTTTCAAGAAAAAACAAATAGGTGTTTCCATCACATTGAGAAAAACAGCCATGGGGAATGCCCAAGTACCCTCACCATAGTCACCATTTTGAGTTGAATTGCTCCCTGTTTCTAGACATCAAAGTTCTCCTGGCTGGTGTTTAATTTAAACTCACAAACAGATACAAAGCAATGCCACCACATACACACTCCTGACCCCCACTCCCTGCTCCCATGTTCTTCACAGTTTTCTCTTTAAAACAAAAATTTAACACACAGCTAAGGAAATACTGTAAGATGAAGCTGGCTGTACTCCTAGAAATAAAAAATTAAAGTTTCAGTAGAAAGTGACATCTTCCTGTAAATTACAGTTTAACCCCCCAAAACAAACAGGAAAACATACTATTACCTAATGTCTGAAAAATCAGAGAATATATTCATTCATGGAAAATACTTCTTGCAAGTGGCAAGAACTAAAATTACTTCCTCTGCTTATTACACAGGAATGAAGATATCCAGGTATCTTTTTAATCTATGCCTTCCTGGAAGTAGTGCATTTTTCCTTTTAGCAGTGAAAGAGAACAACATTGTCTTGGCATAGGTAATATTACTAACACAAAAACATGTTCAACAAGACAGAACTGAATGCTGTTTTTACAGAGGCATGCTATAGCACTTTCCAGTGTGATCCCATGGAGTTCCTGATTTCCAGTCAACACTGCTAAGCAAATTTGTGCAACTAGGTAAAAATGTCATTTCCTGTATGCTTTTAACTGTATTTTCAGAGAAATAACTTTATTTTCAAGCAAGAGATCCAGAATTCATTCACTGCAAACCTCAGTGAGTCATTTAATCCCATGACAATCACATAATCTTTCAGATCATTCCTGTGGCTATGACTGTAAATGCAGTGTTTGTAGTCAGACCAGAACACAGACACGGTCAAAGGAACTATATAAGAATGGCTCTACCAGGACAACTTTACATGCTGTGCCTATAGACTACTGCTTCCATGGCTATGGCTTTCTCTCCATGTCAAGTTGTATCCAGCTTTGTAATACCTGAAGTTAACAGAAGTTTCCTTCTCAGAAAAATAAACCACAATAAGCCCAACATCTGCTCAAAGGAAATTATCATGTTGCTTTATGTCACAGTAAAACTATTTTATTTCTAAGACAACACGGAGCCACAGAAACCTTCTGCACAATGGAAACATACAGTCAGATCCTTTTCTTGCACTACATTACTCTGATGAAGTGAAGGACTTCTGCGCTTGGGAGCCTGTTTACAGGAGAGCTGGCAGAGCCATGCACAACCTGCCCTCAAGAGATCTTCCTTCAAGAAGCATAATCTGGTGCACAGTATTGACAGTTTGGGCAAAGCCTAAGTACTAATTTAAAATTTAAAACTAAATCTGGACCCCAGTGGAAATTAAAACCTCTCTGCTCTGGCTTAGCTTGATCTGACGTTTTTGTGGCTTAACAAATCAGAAATGAGTATTCATTAAGCCCATTAAGACACAAATTTGCAGCAAATAGATAGATGAAAGTGTAGGAAGCACAGACACTCTTTATCTAGCTGATGTCCCTTCCATGGCAGAAGGGTGTACTAGATGAAATTTAAAGCTCTCCTCCAACCCAAATAATTTGGTGATTCTATGATTTTTCAAAGTACTAAGAATCTTCCTTTGCACTGTGTTTTAACTCCAGCTTTGGTACTCTAGCCTACTGACTACCACATTCTAGCTCCCTTTTGTTGCAGCAGCATATTCAGCAGAAATAGAAAGCACAGTTACAGTTAGGCCACATTAACTTGCTGAAATTAGGCTCAAAAGCATCTCTTTTTGGATGACTTGAATTCTTGTATGAGTCAGCAGCCAGATAAGTAGGTATTAATTTAGCAACCAAATCACTCCAGAATATGTGAAACAAAGTCCCTGTTTTCTGTTAGCTCAAGCTCAGCTGCCCTTCCTGTTACTTCTGAGCTGTATATGTGAGCTATGATTGCACAGAACAGAAAATCAGAGCAGGTTCTTTAGACATGGCCATTCCTCTCTACAGTCCTTTCAAGCCACCGTTGAACATGGATATGTTTAACATGGATATATTTACATGAACATGAATATGACTCTGTATTATCCCTGCGAAAGAAAAGCAAACAGAAGCTACATTTATAGGTTCATTCAAATATAGATTCATATAAAGTTAAGAGATTGGAATGGATCTTAAAGATCATCTAGTTCTCAACACCTTGTGTGATGGGCAGAGACACCTCTCACTAGACCAGGGTTGCTCAGAGCTCCATCCAACCTGGCCTTAAACACTGCCAGGGCTGGGGTACCCACATCCTTCCTGGGCAATCTGTTCCAGTGTCTCATCACCCTCACAGCAAAGAATTTCTTCCTACTATCTAACCTAATTTTTCCCTCTTGATAATTTGTAATCATCATTTTACATCTCTCAAACACAAATCATTCATGCTACATTACACAACTATGCCCTCAAAACACCCCACATTTAGCAAACAGATTATTTAAGGGATTGTAGATTCAGAAATGCACTGATACATTCAAATATGATCAACAGTAGCCAAAAGCAGACAAATATTACTTTCTACATGGGTGTTAGGCTGAGGGAAAAGCCAAAAACCTGAAGCACCTAACAGTTTTAACCTGGAGTCTGAAAAGTATAACCATAGTGTTCTCTTATTTTGCAACACAATGAGAATATTCTGTGTGGTATTACTTACTTCCAATGAAATATATATGATATTGAAACCAGTAATACTTGTTTCTGTCTCTGAAATAGAAGTCTGCTCCTCAGCTCAACAGTCTTATAATGAATGAGAAAAACTCCTTCAGGAATGCTTCAGACACCTCCGAGTCTGAAGAGGCTGCAATCTTTGTATTTTATATGATGATAATACTGCAAGACTTTAAAAAAATAAGTTTAAAAATACAAGTAAATCAGGAGCAAAAGAAAATATTTTTAAATATTCAGTAATGCTCTTCCATGACTTGATTTATTTCCAGGTTGATGTCTAACCTTGTCATGGTGCTCAAAGACGTAGGGAGAATCTTGAAAGAAAAGACAGAAACAAACAGATTTCATGCAAGTCCTCTGAAGGCAAATTTGCCTCTCCTTTTCCCTAAATAAACCCTGGCTGCAAACTAGAAACATGATTTTTAATACCTCTTGAAAGTAGCCAGAAAAAAATTTAGCTTCATGTTTACATGGTGGGAAGAGAGGAAAAGAAATACTGTAAGTTACTACAACTGCCAATAAAACTTTGAAGCTATGGAAACTTTATAATTCTGACTAAATCCAGTTTGGCCATTCAGTAGCTAATAGCAACTACTATTTGAATCAGCAGTAAAAAAGCAGGGGTCTGGCCCATTGCAACTGTCACTTTCACAAAAAATAATGAAGAGATTATTTATATTTTCATACTGACCAGTCTAAAAGAACAGTAACATTCACTTGATGCTGCAGATGGGGCAACTTTCCTTATTGTGAGGCCAACACCAATGCAGTTTCACCTCTCAGTTATGTTGCTGTCTCTCAGTGACAATCACACAACCAGTGTGGATCATCAAGCTCTTGAAGTTCTGGGTGGGCACAAAGACCAACTCCACTACAGCATCTGCTATAAATGCTGTCTCCTTGTCTTCCTGAAATAGCCATAGGACATGGTGGAGCTTGTGTCCCCTGTAACATCAGGGTTCATGTGAACCCCGAGATTCTTCTAATGAGAGTGAAATGCAGCAGCAGTTTTGTTTTGATTTGCATGTAAAGGATTAAGTGTTTAGGGAAAACACAAGTGAATTTGGAATTATTTAAAAGTATTCTCATCTTCTCAAAGTAGTAAAGTAGTATTTTGACAGTCGATAAATACAGCCCTCTCCTCTCTGTTTCTTGAACAAAATGACTGTATCCAAAGTTATCATACTCAACTGTCTAGGAAAGTTGAAGGCCCCTCCTGACAACTTTACAGCAAAAGACTGCTTAGACATGATGACTTAAATAAGACAGCACCAAAACCAGTAAGTTCTAAGTTTATACTAATTTCAGATTTTGAAAATAAAAAAAAGATTCATACATAAAGCAAACCATACTCTCCTCTCCTCCCACTCCAAAGGGACACAGGAACAAAACCAACAAGAAACAAATCTGTTTTAGTCAATGTTGTGGTTTGACATGGAAGTGAATTTTTTTTTCAGGAAGTTGGGTCAAACCAATCAGTGATCAGGTTTGGATATTGGCACCTGGAGTGACCACTGAAAGTATGGACACGCCTCTGAGAACACAGGGGGTTAAAAGCAAGAACTCCCAGGGGAACTGTCCCTTTGGTTCCGGTCATCAGAGAGTGCAGTGCAGACTCTCCCCTGCCCAGCCACGGGCTGGGTGCGGGAGGGGAAGCCACACAGCCTGGTCCAGGTAGGCCCAGGGGCTGAAGGACTGGAACCGAGCCAGCTCCTGGACGGAAGGGTGGAGAGAAACGGAGATGCCTTTGTTCCCCCCCAACAGAGGGAAAGTGACAGAGAGCCTGACAGCACCTGGAAATTTGCCGGCAGAGGAGAAGGAAAAAGAGGGGGGATGATGCCCAGTGTGGGAGTCGGGAATGCTGGGCAGAGATTTCAGCTGTCCAGGGAGTCTGAACTTTTAACCCTTTCCGGGAAATGAGGGCTTTGTAAAATATTACTCCTCCTCAATTTGTAGTGGAAGAGAGACAGTCCAGGACCTGAGATGTTAGAAGAAGAAATATTTAGGTGGGAGGAGATGATGGAGTAGCTTTTGGCTGGACTTTTCTTGTTAGCCATAGACTGAACCAAATTCTCCTGCAATAGAGACTGCATTTTAGGGGGATGCAGTGGTGACCCAAGGAGACCTGCTTCAGCAACCACCAGCGAAGGAATGGCAAGAACAGAGGAAAGCTGAGGAGGGAATGGTGATGCCCTCTGTCTTCAGGAAGAAGATGATCTCTGTTCTTGGACCTTTGGCTCCAGGGGAAAATGGGGGGGTGGGGGGGGGGAAACTGTAGTCCCAAGATGAGAAGCTGAACTGTTGTATCTTTGGGTTCGTGGCAAAGCATCCTTAAAGGAGCCCTATGAGCAGTCTGTCCATGCACGGTGGTGAGAGCACTGTGACATGGAAAGGAGAGTGTCACACTGGCAGATTTTCTCTGGGCGGTTGCCGTGTGTGGCAGGGAGACACAGGAGGTGGCAACTGTGTTTCCTGGGGGTCTATGGCACAAGAGAGACTTCTCTCTCCCTTGCTAGACTGAGTATTGATTATCTGAAGCGTGGTAATTTGATCAGGAATCCTGAGTGACGTTTCATGGTGGTTGTTTTGGAAATTGGGAGGATGAGGGGTGTTTTAGAGGGTCCTCATCCTGGATTTAGTCCGTGTGTCTTCTGTAGTAGTAGTTTAATGAATTTTTTTTTCCTTTGTTATTAAGCTTGGGCCTGCTGTGCTCTGTTCCTGATAACATCTCACAGCATTTATTTGGGAAGGTGTATTTTCATGGGGGCGCTGGCACTGCACCAGTGTCAAACCATGAGAGTCAACAATGGTGCATAATCCGAGCACTGTATTTCATTTAAAAATCAGCAAGTTTTGATATATAATGCAGTCAAGTGTCCATAAAACTCATACAACAAAGCACATTCAAGAACAGAAGGATATGGTAATTTCTAGTGTCAACCTGGAATCTACTAACTACTGCAGATGCAAAAGGCTCCACTGTCAGCTCTCTTGGGCCACCACTCTTTTCATGGGGTAGAATTTCAGGTGCAACACCCCACGCATCATCAAAATCAAACCCCTTATCTCAAGCAGAAAATAATTTCACAGAAGTTCTATTTACCTGCCACTACCTTATCACTGGGATAATCACAGTTATATATTTCACAGTGTCAATTGAGGACAGCAGAGAGAACAAGTTAGGCTTCTGTCCTCAGGTTCTAGCATGACCATATTTAGAAGAAAAGTACAAAACTAATCCCTCCATTATAAAGAAAGAGTTCAAGAGATTGGGAAAACCCTGGTGTTTTCTGTAAGCCCAAGCAACACTGGAAAAAATAACCCACCTTTCTTTTTTTTGTGTTGTTGTAGCTGGTTGGGGTTTTTTGCTTTTTGGTTTTTGACAGAGCATAAGAAGAACAAAACCAAACTGAGGGGAATCTGACATTTGTAGCAAGAAGAGCCCTAATGTATGGAATAAAATGGAAGTTCTTTCTCAAAGTCATTGCTGATACTAGCATCCCTGGCATAAAATTGCATTTTGTGTCAGTAACATAGAAAGGAACGAAGAAATAATTCAGTAATGGATCTTTATGCTTTGACATCAAAACAGAGCTGGAACTATGAAACACTGCTTAACAGTTAAGCTCTGGACAGAACCGTTTTCCAGTGCTTAAATTCAACAGATTTGTATTCAAAGGACATTTTCCACACTCTCTTTTGCAGACATTCTCTATGCAAAAAGAGGTTTGAAATAATACACACTAGCCAAACCATAAGAAGTTACACAAGGGGAAAGAAAAAGCCGTAGAATAAGGTGGGTAATATTGTGCTGTTCAGCCTGTGAGGCAAAGAACACAAGCCATTAAAGTGCAATGGCTATCTCACATGAATAGCTAAATTATAAAAACCTTAGGCATTTTTTAAAATTCCAGGACCACACTTGTGAAGTGATCACTAACAAAACTAGAAAAAATCTTTCCTTTTACCTTCACAGAATACTATCACATGAAAAGAGGTCATGGATCATTCATCTACAACTAAGATGCATTTCCAGATGGCATCACTCCTCACTGACTCCCAGCGTCACAGAGTATCTGTTACATTTTGTCATGGCACAAAGTATACACCTAAAAAGAGTAAATTAAAATACCCAGTTGAACATCCTTTGATCAGACTCAACTCACTGCTTCAGCATGGATCCTATGACCAAAGTGCTCTGACATTAATGCAAAAAGTGCACTATTACAGCTAGTTAAACACTTGTGTGGTTTGCAAAAAGAAAAAAGAGATCTCAAAGCAAGAAAATATTGCTCTCTTGGTATGTTTTTTGTTAAGAGGACAAAGCCATTCTCCCAGAATTTAACTTAGATGTAGCGTTTCCTTCTGGTTTCTCTCACCTTAAAGAAACCAGCTAAGAACACAAATAGGGACAATGGTGATACATACAATGCTGCTGCCATTAACCCTCACCTAAGCACAGAGAAAACTAAGTCTACCGAATATTCTGCCTGGGAGATGCTGAGCTTGCATTGTACACCTCTCAGGAGAACACACCCCAATGATGCAGGCAGGTGTAGACCCCTGGACACTGCTCCTGTGAACACCACTGCTTCACTTCAGTTCAGGCATTCACTGAGGCCACAGGAAAGCAGTCGCCTCATCCTGTCCTAGGCCACCAGAATTGAAGTATATTTTTTTCTGAGTTTTTCCATTCATTTTAATTTCCCTACCACCCACCCACCCCAGTAAGCTCTCTCTAAAATCAAAGTCTCAAACCAAAGTATTCAGCAGAAGTTCTGACATTTTCCCCAGAGCTTTCTGCTCTGAGCCTTACTACTCAAAACATGTCCTAACTATTCTTGAGCACAGTAGCACCATACTTTGAGAAGTAATCTAAATCCCTCCCGCAGTACAAATTACACACAGTCTTATTTATGTCCCAACTTGCAGGATGGACATGAGCCGACAGATTTCACATGCATTCACAGCAATGCCATTCTGCTATGCACATGCCAAATTCTACCACAGAGATCACTGGCTGTTGATTGCAATCGAAGAGATGTCTGAAGTTTTTTCTGCTGAACATCAGAATCCCTGACATCTTGCAACTTGATGATGACATTTTAGTAGACAACCGAAACACTGCTTTAGCATAAAATTAAGAGTTGTTGTTGTCTAAATGCATCAGTTAATGTCTAGACCACAGCACAAACAGACTTTTTAGGCATATTCTGGATATTTACACAAAACAAATAAAGGGTTAGCTTAGATGCCAAAAAAAGCTGCCAGGGAAGCCAAAGAATCGTGAAGAGAACTACAATTAACAATGACTGTTCTTTTCAGGAGGGATAAAGGAATAATTTCAAGGCCATGCAACTTCTAAGCAACACACTTTATTTCAAGAAAGTACATGCCTGAACTTAAGAGATGATGTGAACACTGAGTAAATTTAAATACCTACTTGTCTTATTGGTAGGACTTATGTATTAAAATGCTCAGGGCTGTACTTTATTTCCACCTAACCCCCAAATCCTTTCCAGGGCTAAAATCAATGCTACTTGGAAAATGGATACAGCAGATACTTTTTAAAACAAGGTCTATAAATAAATCAATGGCTATCTGCATTTTCTGCCTTTTTGTCTTAGGAAACCACTGTTTCACAAGGAAAATTTTATGATTGAGTATAGAGTATTATGCTACTCTATAGGTTCAGCTATACATTGCCTTCAGCTCTCATCAACTGAAGAATTAAGAACAGATTCTCAGTACGTGAAAAACTTTGGATTACCTGAACAGAAAAGGAAACACTGACACCACTGCTACTGCTGTCAGGCTGAGCAATGTTTCCCAGCGTATACTTGCAATACTGGCTATAAATTAGGCATCAATGTGAAACCAACATGCATAAGATGTAGTGAAATAGGTGCACTGCACACGGGTATATTGTGAAATGTCTTAATGGGGACTATAAAATTTCTTTCTTTCCTGCTGAAACTTTTCAGAAATGAAGAAAGGACTATATTATCATCTCCTATCCTAAAGCTTATATTTTGAAATTGTTTTGTTGTGATATTCAAAAGCAGTTCACACAAGACAGTCTTTCATATTAGATGAGTAACATTGAAGAAAAAAAAATTCTTCACATTTGATCAATACAAATTCTAAGATGTGCATTGCAAAGCAGAGTGAGGAGAGGCATATACTTCCCAATAGCAAATACATTGGCACCATCTCACTTCTAAAATCACAAACTAACATTCAGGCACAGTATTTTACAATACCAAATAAAAAGTTACTTGTTACTTTACCTCATGGCTCTCTCCACTAGATAGGTCAGGCTTCTCTCACAACCCTCACCTGAGATCCAACTAATCTTCAGACAATCACTTGAACACATTCAACAGGAATTGAGTACTTTTAGAGGCTATTGCAGATCACTTCTTGTTATATGGAAAATACTGCCAAACTACACGGTCAAAGATGAAAATCTTCCAGTGCAGGGTGCATCACACCACTACATACAATAGCTCTTGCAACAGATGCAGCTACTCCCTAAAACAGCACAGGCATTACCAAGATTCTTCCTGCACTCCTGCAGAAGCACTCTCCCCTCATTTGCAAGAAGGGCAATCATTAATGGCCTCTTTTTTCCTCCCACTGACATTAGAAATCAAAGCCTGGTCTTTGAAGGACACATCTTCATCAGCTGATGTTATACACAGGGTGTAAAATAAAACAACAAAGACCACCATGATTGCATAATTTCTTGGCCTGCAAAGCAATAAAGCATTCTGCACTTAGAATCTGCCAGCCCACATCACTATAGGCTTCTGTGATGAATGCAAAATGCAAGGATTGATTTAAAGCAGCCAATCTTCACATCTTATGTGCATATTACAAGGAAGAAGAAATATGAGGACAGAGAGGCAAAGAGAAAAAAAAAAGTAACATAGAGAACTAAAGAAAAGGGCAAGCAGAAACAAATAGAAGGACAGATCATGACTGCAAACCTGAAATCTTTGTTACATTTCCTGGACCTATCAGATCCCCAGAGAATGAAAGGACTGGAGAAGAGACGTAACACCTCCTATCTGATGGTTCTTTCTCCCTTGTTCTAAGGAGTTTATTGGTTCATATCATGGAAGACCACAGTGAGGGATGGGGGGAGCTAATCAAACAACTTATTTCTCCAAGTTCTGTACAGAAACATGAAAGAATGAAAATTCTGAAAGTTTACTAACATGGAAAATACCATGAAAAATTACCCATGGGGCAGGTAACAGAATGAGTTCAGCTTACTTAAATAGCCACTGATCTACTCGTGCTGACAGCTGCAGCATCCATAATAGCCAGAGACAGGCCTCTTGAAGGTGAAAACCTTCGAAATTATGATGCATGTAGACATATACCACCCATATGCATATATGTACCTTGCAGCAAAATACTTAGAGAAAAACAATGTTTTCTTCATTATCTATAAGATGCCAGAGAAAGGTGTGAATCAGCACCAGAAAAATCTTGGAACAGAGTTAATGCAATTACCAACCACGAGAATGAAAATTTTTCTGTCCTTTAAGGCTGTGCACAATGTCAAGCAGAAGTTGCTTCACAGGCCACTGTACTTTCAGGTAGAACAAGAGATATCATCACAACTTGCTCTGCCCACATAGGCAGTGTAAGACTTCTACACTGCTGCTATGATGGGATGTCAGTTGTTTTACCCAAAGGCCCTAAGAATATTGTCTTGACTGTGTCTCTTCTTTTCCATCATGTGTCAAGGTTCATGGCAGGGAGAGAAAGCCTCGTAAAATTTAATAAGATTGATTAACAGAAATTAATTAACAGAAACATTCCTGTCTGATCAGGCTTGTCCCAAAGAGGAAATAAAGTAAAATACACACTTGTCACAGTGGTTTTTAGCTATACATCAGCAAACTAGGTAAATCAAGAATAAATTGAAATATAAATGATTTCTGTTTACTTTTAGGCAAGTTTTAAAAAATCGTTCTTCATTACCAAAGTATAATTTATCTTATCTAATGATGCTCACACAGCATATTTGATTACTGCCAACTACTAGACTATGAGAGAAACAAGCTAGGATGAGTTTCCACCTGTATTTTAAATTGGTCTTTAAGGCAGTCTGAAAAAAGTACTTCTGTCTAGTTAATAGTATTATGCACGTGCACTCTGTGGGAGAGACCAAGCAGCATCTTTTGAAGTTGGCCTAGTCCAGCTTTGGAGACAGCAAGCATGACTACTAAAACAACTGGACAACCTGAGTGGAGTTCATCACTAACTTTGTCTAAATGAATATAGCACAGTAAGCGTAAGTCAACTTTGAGGAAAATGAAAGATAAAACCAGTCTTTTTCAGAATGTTGAAAGAACAGCCTGCACACCTCTGAAATGACTTTCCTGAAGACTTTTATTCACAAATAAAAACTAGGAAATATATACTGGCAGATTTTGTATTCTTTTCAATCCCGTCACAAGATATTTCAACAGTTAGCCCTAGAGCTTAATTAATCTAAAAACCTCATCAGAATGTATTTACTACATTTGCATTTGTCCTATCATACACAGCTTTGCCTGATCACATTATGTTATCCTATTTGAAAGTGTGAAAAAGCAAGATACATCAGGAAGTCTTGTTCATGCCACACGGCAGTGAAACAAGAGCACCAAGTGGCTAACATCACAACAAGTACAAATGTATGTCCCCTTTATACAGCTGGGCATGCAGTAACTGCAGTGCAATACAAACCATGGTTATAACAGCAAGAATTTTGAATTATCTCCAATACTCCTCTTTGAAAGAAGTTTTTTATTTTTATGCTCATGTAAGTCATTCCTGAAAAAGTACTACAAAGTGCAGGAGAGAATGAAGAGATCTTCTGAGGCTGGAAGATAAAACCAGTTAATGTATAGCCAACCAGCCCAATCAGGAGCAGAGGTCTACAGATCATACACCGGAAATGGAGTGTGGAGCACACTGTTTATGTTGAGTCATTTGTAGAAAACCTAAGGGGAATTAGTTTGCCTAAAGGCATTCAGTTCACTGGCATCAAAAGGAGAAACTGACTTACACATCCTGTTTCCTGCTTATGAGTTGCACCCAACATCCTACTTGTCCCTTTGACACTACTGTTGGAGAATGATACAAGGTCACAAAAGCAATAGCTTTATTCCATAACAATGAAGCATCATGCAGCCAGACTGTGTTGTTCCCAGAAGCATAAGGATCTATGAAGTCCATGTTTCCCCTCAGTGTGGTTGATTGTCAACTCTGGAGTTTATTCAGAAACTTCTAGGATCTTTTTACAGAGATCCCCAGTGTCTAATAAATCACAAGCTCTATTTCAATGTCATGATTTACTGACTCTTCTTCCTCTATCTGGCTAGTGTTTAGTGGTTGTCTTTGACATCTGCCTTTCTCCCACACCTGATTAAAACAAGTGAGGTTCCAAGAGAAAACATATGGGGGTAAACACGCATACCTTGAAATTAGCTTTATGTGAGCATATGTTATAGGAAACAAGACTAAAATAATCTTGATTATTTTAGGAGGTGAAAGACAGCATTCATAAAATCTCTGAGGAGCAACTATTAATACCACAATATCACAAGCCCTGCCACTGCAGTTAACAAAGGAATTTCCGGGAAGCTGATCAGCTTTCTTCCTCTTCTCTGAAATCAGATGGGAATGTCCTTGAAGCAAATATATCATTGTAGGAAATTATAACTAAGAAAAAGGGTAAAGGGTAAGAAATAATGCCATATAATTTAGATTGGTACTGACTTACATTGCCATTCAAAGCAACATAGTGGTAGAAGATTCAATTTTCATATCTAACCTCTTCTCTGGTAGCCATGCTAGAGAAGTGTGACATAGCCCAGGGCCTGGACTTTAGCAGAAAGGAGAAAAAAACATGTGTGACACTAGGGTAACTTGTCAAGTCAACTGAAGTACAAACTACCAGCTATTCACATTTCTATGCCTTAGAGAATCTTAGGCTAAAGAATTCAGCCTAGCATGAAGATGGACTGCAACTCCAAGGGCTGTAAGATCATGCCTTGGCATCCTGTATTATGCATGCAATGCCATCCTTCCTGTAAAAGAGAGGAAGAGACAATGTGGAAAATTATCTGGGAGTTAGTATTCAGCAGCTCAAAAAAAGAGAATTGGAATAAGTGACCCCTGAATAACAAAATTACTACACAATGAATGCAAATCTTTCTAACAATAAGTTAAAAAAAAGACAAAAAACCCCAAAAGCCTAGAAAACCCCTGTGAACAAAAACCCTAAGACCTATCCACTGGTAATATACAAATGAGATTTTACTAGGTCAAATAAAAAAATAATAAAAATATTAATATGTCAACATGCATTAACAGTTTTAGAGGAACTAAGTCTTTTTGGATTTCATTCTCTATAAACTGGGTGAAATATCCTGGCTAACAGTCAGTGAGGAAACATCAGTAAACAGAGGTATTTGTAGAGCGGATCTGTGAGGATATTCACACAACTCTTATATTCAGGTGTGGGAAGCCTCACAAGACTCTTACACAGAGCTGCCTACTTCACTGAGGGCTATCATCCAGTTAAGGATGCAGAAAACCCACAGTTTCCCTTCTCCAGCTCACACAGAGCTGCACTGTTTCATTTGCAAAAGGTGAAGTCCAGAGGAACCTCCAGGACACCCAGGAAAGTTCCTTCATTGTAAGGAACAACAGCCATGACAAGATAAACATGATGGCAGAAGAACTCTGAGACAGCAGAGGAAAACTTGTTAAAAAACATCTTTACACCAAATTTTATTTTTGTGAAAGCAAAGTACTGACCATATCTGTAAAGAACTATGAAAAGTAATACAAGTCACTAAGCATTCCTATTCCTCCAACCATGCTATGGTAATGTGGCTGGACAAACACACCCTCTGTTATTCTTCACTAATCTCTCCAAACTGATCTCTCTGAGATCACTAAATGAAGTGAAATTGCTGCACTGTGGAAAAAGATCCAGATACTGCTGGGTGCAGCCATTCTAGCTATACATACTGTGCAGTGTCTCAGGACAATTTACATTCCTTACACATAACTCACTCTAATTTGAAAGGCACAAACACTGAACCTGCAGTGAACTACTGGAGAGGCTCAGTGACTTTTCTATTTATGCAGCTGAATTTCTCTAAAAAGTAAAATAATAGCTAATGTATCTGGGCATTAAATATTCTTTCAGTACCTTTTAAAACAGACAATTATTTGTCCTGCCACTGTAGTACAAACATTTACGTAGGTGAACAAGAACAATTACAAAACTATTGAGCTTCTCCATGAGCTTTTGTAGAGTTCTGTATTGCTTTATGCCAATACAGTAGCATTACATTCTTCAGGTTACATGAAGTTTATACCAGCTCAGATTTTCATTAGAGCAAATATAGGCAATGGCATTTATTTTAAACTAGCATAGATTCACTCCAAGTGTACAGTTAGCTTTTTGTTATATAGTGTATTGCATTCTAGCTTCATTCTAGCTTATAAAACATGGAACCACTGGAGTTAAATACAGCATGGGACCAAAACCAAAAGGGTGACTAAAAAAAACGGGCTTCACTCAAAACATATAGTACTTCTCCATCACAGCTGACAGACATATGTGTTTTACTCAGGTCCTCAAGTTTAAATTCCAAACTCAAAAGTAAACTTAAACAACAAAAAATAATTTAAAAGAACAGATCTGCTAACACTAATTCAGTGGCTTCATTCCCAGAACAATAATTGTGTGCATGCCACATTTGTAAAAATTTCTACTAATTTCAACTAAGTCTGAACTCTTCAATCCTTTGGTCTTTCACCCCACTGGACAAACTGCATACTATTGTGGACATGGGCATCACATTCCTGTGATGAACTTGCTTAAGGACTGAACCCTCTGAATAGCACATTGCTACAGAACTATGTTGCTTAGATTTGAAATTGGCCCAGTATTAAAATGTTTAACTGACCAATAAAAGGCAAAATATGGTTTGGACTAGAAAATCTGCTTTTACTCTTTTGGGAACTCTTTCACAGAAGCATGTAGCAGTCTCTGCTATGTGCACCTATGTGTAGAAACCTGGTATGCACAAAAATGAGAAGTGAAGATAGAGCTTCTGACTCAAAAAAACAGAATTTGTTGAATCTCGAAGAGATTACAGTTTATGGTTTTAATCACCCTCTTCTTCTTTTTATAAAGGTCATTATTTGGAAACAAAATAAGTATATCTACCAACGTTGAGCAGGAGTGATCCAAGCTGCCCATTAAAATACAGACAAGTTACTATCAATCCAAGAGAGATGAGTGCCTGCTAATTTCTTGTGAAAACTTACTGTCAATAATGTGCATTGATGATTGACAATGCAGTATTTGTAGCTTTTCACTGTTCTGTAGACACATGCATGGAAGATAAGAAAACTTCAGTTTTGTCATAGTTTGTGGCCAGAACATACGAAAGAGTACACTTTTCATTTTTTCTTAAGAGTCTCACCCTGGAGTCATGCAATTTATCAACCTGATCACTTCAGATCATATAAATTGGTAAGAGAGGGATTCAAAACCACACCTGATGCCAATTTTACATGCCAGCTCTAGTCTTTTAGCATTAGTTGCAGTGAAGAGCTTCAACATACTTCATGCTGGCATGATACTGGCAGAGCATCCTTTGAAAAATTACAATGTCTTGTTCAAAGCAAAAGGGATCAGGCAAGAAGATCATGGCAAGCTGGCTCTTCTATAGCTTTGGAGTCAGCAAGGAGAAATGCAGACAATGCCTGTACCCTCAATATAGTCTCATGCACCTAAGGACCTGGCCTTCTACTCAATGATTAAATGTTCAAACCATCTGAGCTGTGGGATGCCCCCTCACACTCTTGAGAAAAGCCTGCTGCACCCCTAAAATACCTTTGGAGAAAAAGCAAGCAGGCTGTAAAAGTGAAGCCCTGCCCACACCCGGGCATATGAACTTCAACAGGCAGGGAGTCAGGACAGCTGGTGAGAACTTCAGGTGGGGAGGAAGAAAGCCTTTTGTGGGTGTCAAATACATTTGCTACAGACCAACCCACCTTTTCAAAATCAAATCCACATCCTTTCCTGTCACAGACCCAGATGTGTTTGGTCTTCTGCAAGCCTAACTTTGCTGAGATATTGATGGCACAGAAAGATGATTCTTGAAGAGGACCAAGCAAAGACTTAACAGGAATTAATCACGCTTAACCAACAAGGTCAAAAAAGCAGCACTGCCAAATTTCTTTTTAAAAATCACCTCTTTCAAGCTAAATAATAAATTATAATGAAACCAATTAAAAGTGTAGAGTTACATTTCTTAAAACACAGCACTTTTTGGTTTTGAGAGAAGGGGAGAAAGCCAAATCATAAGTAAACACATGCTACATTCTGTGCCTTATTTAAGAACATAAATAAGTTCTCAAGAGAAAGCTTCCCCCAGTCTGAGAAGCCATCAAAACTTGGTAAGAGCTTTTTGTCAATCCCATTTCACTACTATAGATAAATTTATTTAAGGAAGGTACATTTCTTGTATCATATGGTCTTCCAACATTTTTGATTCACATACACATTTTGTCTTCTCAAACAATAGCTTCAGACTTGTATTTTTCCATTATAAACTGACACCAACCCAAAGCCTTCCCCATAACTATTCAGGGACATGTAGGCACAAAAAAAATACTGTCCTCCTAAGCAGGCTGGGACATGTAGGCACAAAAAAAATACTGTCCTCCTAAGCAGGCTGGGTGTGGTATTTGAGTGTTGTATATTCCTTCAGTTAATTGAACATTATATCTCTTTTCAAAAGTTCAGTAAACAAATGGCTTGGCAAAAAGGTATTGAGATATTTTAAACAGGTGTTCCTGGCTTATAACTTCTGTTTCAAATATGCCATTAATACATATGCTGATACACAATAGAATTTCTGGTGCTATAAGCAATCAATTTCCTTTAAAAGGAAGAGAAAGAAAAATCAGAAAGTAGGGTACAACCAAAAACCTAAGAACTTAGAAGTGAGCCAAAATGATGATCTGCATGTACAGATTTAGTACACAAGACCAATATTCTTAGATACTTTTTACCTCTTATTTTTCTACATTCACAGATTTTCCTTTCAAAACTTAGGGCAGTCTGCTTTTCAGTTGAAAGAAATGCAAATTTTGAGAGCAACAGAAAGGAACACAATAGAGAAGGTTAATTTCAACTAAGTGCAGTTGGCACAGCTGACCACATTTCACAACAATATGAATGCAAATAATATATTTGCATATGGCAATAATGAGAGCCCCATGTAGTACAGCTCTCCAGAGCCAACTTGATTCTCTCTTAAGCCATCAACATGATAGGCAGGGATTGTGAACACAAAATATTCTTTGTGCTAAAATGTCAGCCAGTCTCATCCAGGCTTTAAACTGCAGGAATGTTCGCCTGCCTGTTGTGCTGAAGAAGATGTTTCCTTAATAGTTCTACTGTAAATGGTCAAGGAGAAACGCACTCCGTGATGCACAGAATGCTCACTGTGTCCTTTTGCCTGGGCAGCACAGCCCATCTCCCATAACTATTGGTTTGTTAATCCATTTCATACAAGTAGTTTAGGAACTTGGAATAAAGTCTCCATACTACTCACACCGTACTTCCTAATGTACTATCATAGAAAAAAAAAAAAACAAAACAAAACAAACAAAAAACACTGCTATTTAAAAGAAATTGAAAAGTTCCACTGGCTACAACAGGAGGCAAAACTAAAGCTTTACAGAAAGGATGTGTCAACTACAGAGCAGTAGTGGTGTATGTGCTGTTCCCTGGAGGTACTAATTTATTTCTTCACATTAGTCCTTAATGGCTAGCTCATTCCTTCCATGACCTACCATGTTGGTGTGAGCACATTAAACAGGACTCTTATTCACAGTCACGAGGCTCCTCACTGCTCTTTGATGTCAGCACAGAAGGTCAGCTGCATACCAAAGCTGCACTGTTATGACCAGACATCCTGTTTGTGTGAATTCTATTTTTAATATTTTTATTATGTTAATAATGGGAACTCCCAGTTTAACCAATTAGCTTTTTGTTATAATTTATCCTGCACTTAATCAAAACCCACTCTATCAGAGATTCAAGTATATACAGATTCTATTTTTTGCTGTCAGCTTTAAGCCATCTTTTCTCCCCACACTCCTTGCTCCCGCCTTTCAGGAGATTTTAAGATTTTTCAGGAGCAAAGACAGAGGTTTTTGTAAAGATTTCAAAAGACACTCTGTTACCTAATCTGAAAGCAGTGTAGTCAAAGAACATTTTAATATTTTGTAGAAATTTTCTTGAACTACCCAAGAGTCTGTAAAGGCTGGGATTGCTGTGCACCTTCAACACTAGTAGAGTGTTCCATCTGTGACACAGTGAAGATAACTACATGAGATTTGATTCATACTTGAGCTAAAATGAATCCATCACATTCTTAATGTAATTTACATTTTAGCATTTCCTACACATCCAAAAATGCTTCATCACATTAAAACATAGACACATAATGGTACAAAAAAAAAAAAAAAAAAAGGAGAAGCGTATCTGTAGTAACATGGAGTTGTTCCATTAAAAAGTGTATTTGCTTCCCATTGATACAACTGAAAATTACAGAACAAGCAGAGATTAACCTTTCATCATCTCCCTTTTTTTCACAGGCAAACCAGAAACACCTGAGCATAACAGAGGCTCACATCTGGTAAAATTCATTACAGTAATACATATTGGCAGCAGCCGGCCCCAAAGAATAACAGCAATATGAATATAACAAATATAAATAAGGCCATGGAAATGAATAGCAAGTACTTTTGGTCATTGTCACACCCCAGAAGACGTTTGCCAAAGTGTCTTAAAGTACTACAAAAACACAACTGAACAGAAAAACACCAAAACCAAACCCCAAAACATTGTCTGCTGAAACACTTGCAATAGTTGCCTGAAGTTTCAGGTGTTTAGGAAAAAAAATGGGAAGGCCTTTTCTGAGGTGAATTCCTCAAACAAGGGTAACTCGCATAAAAAAGTTTGAGGGAGGGGTGTTTTTTAATCTTAAACTTATAAAGCTGTCTTTTTATCTATGTCCCTTCAAGTCATGTAAGAGCCCTTTGTATCCTGGATATATTTTTTGACCAATTATTTGCATCCCTGTTGCCTGTTTTGCAAGCCACATGCTTCATAAAAACTTAACAAATAATGCTTGTGTTGTAACCATGCCTCATTTAATATGAAAGTCAGAATTTCAGTTCAAACCCTCAGGGAAACTCAGCTGGATTTACTGTAAATCTTTGCCAGTGCTTTGTAAAGAGTCCTCACAGCAAAACACCCACCCAATCCACTCTTAACTAAGCCAAGACGGCAATAAATTCAATGAACTGGTAAAAGAAAAGGCACATGCACTATAAGCTAGCTTCCAGAATAGGAAGGCCATCTTCAAATAGACATTCCCTTCATATATCTTTTAATTCCCATCCCCCAACTCCTAACATTGAAATCAAATGCAATATAAGTAGACAAATTCTCCTTACCTGTAACTTAGAGCAACCTTACTTCTGTATCCTGCTCTGAAGTGCTTTACAAGCTGCTAGTGGGGTTGTTTGTAAAACTCCCACAGAAACAGAACCCAAAGTGGAAAATGCAGGTGCTTGCTAGGGAGGTTGAACATAATCCAAAAACCTTGAGCTTTAAGTTTCCTTCTACAGTTACAGAATCACAGATTACTCTGACCTAGAAGGACCAAGGACCAAGTCCTTGGGTCCACAAGGGTCCACAAGGACCAAATCCAGCTCCTGGCCTTGCACAGCACCATCCCCAAGGGTCACACCATGTGCCTGACAACACTGTCCGACTGCTTCTTGAACTCTGTCAGGCTGGTGCTGTGACCACTTCCCTGGAGTGGTCTGCTTCCTGGAGCCTGTTCCAGTGCCCAACCACCCTCTGGGTGAAGAACCTTTTTTCTAATATCCAACATAAGCCTCCTTTCCCCCCTGACACAGCTTCAGGCCATTCCCTGGGGTCCCGTCACTGATCACCACAGAGGAGAGACCAGTGCTTGACCCTCCCCTTCCCCTCATAAGGAAGTTGTAACTGCAGTGAGGTCTGTCCTCAGTCTCCTCTTCTCCAGGTTGAACAGATCAAGTGACCTCAGCTGCTCCTGGTATAGCAAAACCCCCGACACTAGGGGGTGAGGCCACCCCAGCTCAGAGCAGATCAGGACAATCCCCCTTCTTGCCCAGATGGCAATGCTGTACCTGATGCAGCGCAGGGTAGCCTCCTGGCCAACCTATCCTTTCCTTTCTTCCTTTCCTATGCCTACCTAGATCTCCTTAGACAACATGTGAGTAGCAATGAGCATTGTGAAATCTCAAGGATATTATTTGTGTTGATAATAATTGGTCACTTCACATATTGTGACTCAGAAATTTATTAAAATTTTAAATATAATTAGAATCACAATAACAAAGGTGATGATTGATCTAACTTCTCATTTTCATGTTTTTCCTCTGTGTAATTAGTACTGAGCTATTCTGTTGGGAGGTTTATTTTCTATCTGTAAATGAGTAATCTAGAGCTCATGTTTCAGCATCCATAATCAGATTTTTATAAATTTTAACAGACACTCACAATGATTTTGGCCAAGTAAAATTCACTAGTCCTCAAAAGTAACTTTTCCATAGCAGATTTTCTAATTTACAAGGGATTTTTATTCATGAAAAGACATTTCTATAACACTTTATGCATTTGGCTTATTCTAAGTTTTGATGGTAATAGAAACATTCAGATCAAGATGACTCGAGATAAGCTGAAAAGCCCTGGCTTTTCACTGATGATTTAGACACAATCACATCGTATTGCACCACAGATATAGGTAGGATAGTGAAAAGCTTATGTGTAGACCAAAGAACATGATTCCCTCAGTTGAAACCATCAGTCTTGCTCTAACACCAGCAATGACAAACAAAAACTCCACGAACGCTCACATTTACCAGAGTATGTTTCACAAACACTAACTTACTGTCACAAGTAACAAACCACTTAGATAATATTTTTAGCTTACAAAGATGCAGAACTTGAAACCGCCTACCCTTTTTACATAGCACAGCTGATTTGTGTGGCAGAAGAAAGAATAGTAATATTTTGTAATTCAGCAGCCTATGCATGGTTAAGACAACATCTCTGTACAAGTTTCACAGATTTTAATGCTGTAAATGGAATGAGGAGCAGTGGTAGGTGCTAGAGACACACAGTGATGCATACAATTTCTTCTTATTTTAAAAAGAGGGAGACATCAACTAAAACAGCAGCAGCTCCATGATGGAGATGTAAAGATGCACTGGGAGCAATAGCTCACTTTTCAGATGAATGTGTAAAGAGAAAACAAGCAGGACATAAGCTAAGAAGGAAACCAGAATTACTAACTCCTAACTGTTCAGAGATCTTTCTGTCACAGCAAATGTGATGTCATAAAGATGACACAATTATCGTGTTAGGAAGTGATCTTTTACACACATGCAAACTAGACAGCAATAAATCAAAACACTTTGTAATTTAGGCACACTATGAGAAGAATCATGGATACATTGGGTAGTTCTTTCTCCTATACCCAAGCAGTTAACGTATGAAAAACCAGTATAAGTTGAAGTTTCTGAGTACTCGATTTAAAACAAGAGGGGAAAAAAAAAAAAAAAAAAAGGGCAGCTAAAAAAACCCCAACACAGGCATCAAAATGCAATAAAAAATTTCAAACACATGGCACTATTGAAGAGTAAATAGTACTGCTTTCAGGCCAAGCCAAGGGATTACTGTTACATAGGGAAATCAAGGCTGACTTTTAAAAACATCTAAAAATAATTCTAAGAATGCTTCCCATCTCTATGCTCTGGACAAGAGAAAACAAATGAAGAAACTTAGCATCTACATGCCATCTAGGTCATTGGTATTGCATAACCTTCCTTTCAAAAATATTTCAAACAAATTCATGGGATATTCACAAGCTTTAACTGATTAAAAACAAGTGCAAGATATGAAATACCCTCTGGAAGTACAAAACAGGATTTTTTCAGAAAAAGTCCCTGTCTTCCTGATGAAGCAAAAGAGAATCTGATAGTCTAACCAGATATTTTCTATTAAACATAATTAATTAAATATTTACTCACATGCTACTTTATATATAGAAGGCTAGATAGCTACACAAGACATTCACACAAGACACTTAACTCTGCATTTCTGTCTCACTTAAGTTGTGAAGCAACACACATCACTAGAATAAATACACCTCTGTAGCAAAGGGCTCTGTATGCTATTTTCTTTATCACAGGTTCCAACTATGTACTACCTCCAAGTTAATAAAGCAGGAGCAGACTTGCCATCATACCTCTTTCTACGCTCTGAAGACACAACACACGGGAACATTTCTGACTTCTGGCTGTTATCTGGCCTTCCAACACCTTATCACACTATGCCTGAAAGTTTTACAATCAAAAATTTCTGCACTGCAAAAGCTCATGAGTTAGCAAGCTTTTATTAATTATTTAATTCTCCCTTTGCATTGAAGGTTACAGGCTGCACACCCACATTCAAACAGTCAAAGACAAAATGGTAAACAGTTGTCCATTTAATTATTATTATTTAAAACAGACTCAAAGCCAACACCTGTACTGATAATCTAAAATCACTATAGATGAAATTCATTACTGGAAAGTATGTTCTGTTACAATATAAATATTGATGACTCCTCCCATGCTCAAGATCATCTTTTCAATTACACTGCTATATGCACTGGGCTTTCACAGTACTGGGGAAGTGAAGTCACAGCCCTGGCTATGATTGATCTGTTCTTATCTATGCTGCAGGTTAAAATACCACCAACCTGTATGCATTTTGGTGCAGAGAGGACTAACTGCTTAATGGAAGAATGCGTGGCTCAGTTCTTATCTGTAATATAGACAGCCTTCAACTTAAGGTTTGTGCTGGGCCACAAAACTTGACTTCATTTCCTTGCCATGCCTAACTTTCTTAGGTATCTGCAGACAAACTATCTATTATCTCCATGCTTTGGATTATGATCTGTAAAATCAAGTTATTTCAGTTTTGAAGAACAGAATTTTAAGAGATATTATGTGTTTTTGAGGTATTTCACACAATGATAATGAGGTCTTTACATAAAAAGTACTGGGTACTTGTTTAGTGGAAGACATTTTGTAAACACTGAATTTCATAAAAACTATCTTCACACTACTAGGTAGTATCTTATGAGGTATCTTAAATTTCTTAGTTTCTTTTACAGCAACTCTACTGTAAAATTATAGTAGAGACAAGCATTTTGTTGTCAGGTGCATCTTCTCTACTGATAAATAAGCATAGATGTTTTTAAAATATGAGCAAAATTTTAATTGCTTGAAAAGTATTATGGATGTTATAAAATAAGGGTAGGTATTAAAATAAAAGTATGGTATATTAATTATATTGACCATCAAGTCCTTTCACATATTCCCATCTATAAAACCAGGTAACCTGAAATCACTCTCCCTGGCTTCCCAATCCCTTCATGCAATCACTTGTCCTCAATATGAACACATGTATTGCTTGTGTTCCACAGCAGACAAAATTCACCTTTTTTTACTTCCTTCTGAAAGCATTTGAAAACCTAACAGGTTTACTCAGGGTGAAATTGCTGTCAAAAATAGGCCATATTTTCAAGCCACAATGAAGGTAAATTTGTGTGATAAACCAAGAATTCCATCTTGCATGAACTGGCATACACTCAGAAGGGAATCTACTTTTGCTTTAACAAGCAAAATAGGAGGGAGGAAACTGCAGGACCTGAAAGGAAACTGAGCTTTCAACAAATTGATTCTACAGTTATTGTCCCTCAAACATTATCTGTCCTCTCCCAAAGGTGTTATCTATGCTGTAAGATTTAGATATACAGATAAATGGATATATTTTAAAATATTGACAAGTATCCCCCAGTAAAAAACTCTCTGGGCAATTTGAAGAAATCAAATCTCCTGTTCGATGAGGAAGTAAGCCTTGAGGATGAATGACTAAGGCCTGGTTCAGCAAAGTATTTTACATATTAATAGCTTCACCATGTTTGTCAGAAGTACAGCCAAAACACAGAGAAATCGAGTTAAACAAAAACAAGACAACTATAGTTACTGCATAACTGGCACTACATGCCATTTTTTTCTTTGAAATAAACAGGATCTTGAGCATGGAAACATTTAATATTCTCTAGCTGTACTTAATTTTCTTTTGAAATATGGATGAGAGAACATGAGGCCCCCATCAGTATTCCATACTAAGTCCTAAGACTCTTTTTTACTCAGGTATTCCTGTTATGAGTGAAGAAGGAAACCAACTTTAAGACAAATTCTGTACATGGTGTCCAGCACATTTAGAGCATGCAGCCTGAAGAGTACACAGAATATAGTTCATAAACCCAAAACATTACTTTTTTTAAGAAGCAAAAGTAATGAAATCCAATTTCGACAAGGAATTTGTGTCTCATGCCCAAACCATCTCATAGACTGAAAGTGGCAACAAAAATGGTTCCTGTGGTTGGGACAGTCATATCATCTTCCTCCTTACACATCTGTTAGGAATACCAAAAATGATGAAGCTCACACATCTGCATTGCTTTTCACACATCTGCATTGCTTTTCTCTGGGCTTTCCCCGCAGCATCTCTTAAAGGAACATGGTTGATGTAGAGCTCTAACAACTTAAATTGAAAATACCCAGTGGATGCCGATATTTAAGGCAGAAAAGGAAAAAGATATCTAGATTGCCTAAGCTTCCTTTTCAGGAAGCAATTTTTCCAGATAAAAATAAAAGCTTTCTTTGAAAAATCATTATGAGCTTCAGCACGTAATGAGGACAAAAAAGAAATATCTTGTAGTTAATTAAGCAAATTGTCACTGGCAATAATTTTTAAATCAAAACTATGGAAATTTAAGTGTATATATATACACACACATATACATACACACAGTAATGTTAAGAAGTCTAGTTTCAAATGTTGGCATAGGTTTCACAAAAACTGCATGTGAATCATCTGATGAGATGAGTTAGACAATTGTGATCAGTCACTTGGTTTGTGTCCACATGAAAAGTAGCACAAGAAAATATATGCAGCACAGACCAAATGAGTACAGTAAAATTCACATACCTTTAAGAATTTAATCCTGTCCATTTAATTAAAGCAACAAAGTATGCAAAGAATTGCTTTCAATTGTGAGCTACCTTCCTGCTCCAAAAGAGCTTCTTAGGGGACTGCAGAGGAAGGAAAGAATGACAGTATCCTAAGTTGTACCCACGACTACGTTTTATACTGTGGCCATGAAAATCAGGTTGAGAACTACCTTTTTAACAGGTTACGCAAAGGGCCCAGCCTTTCCCTTCTGTGCTCATACATTTCTTTAAAAACAATGTCTGCACTTACTGACTACTACACATGTGCTTTTACTATATAGCATGTGAACATAAACCAAACTGAAAATAGACATACAATGAGGACAATAGCTAAAACCAGTCATCAAAAAAATAGCTAAGCCTATTTCTGACAATGTGTAATAAATATAAGACTGAAATAAAACACGTGTAAAACTGAAATAAAGCACACATTTGAGCCAGCAGACCAATAAGCCTCCTTAGGAGTCATTATAGTCAATCACATCAAGAAGAACCTGGGGACATTTAAATCAAGTATATTATTCAGGTGGCATGCACAAGTGTATATTCTCAGCTAATAAAAAATCCACAGGAAAAATCTGTAGGAGAAGACTTATGGAGTGTTTGAATGCAGTCCACCACTTTTTTCCAAATGTGGTTTGCTGCTCCAGTTGCAAATGCCCTGAAAGGGACAGCCTTCTTTCTGCTCCCAGAACTCACTACATCATCACTCAGAATTCACTGTGTAAACACTGGTGGGGGCATACACTTGAGAAGTATTAAAAACTATCAAATGCTTTTTGGTTTTTTTCTATTTGGGAAAGAATAAAACTGTTCTCATATTTTCCATTTCCTGTCTTATTAAAAACAAAACTTCTTTTTATTAAGTTAAGGTATGAATGATCATGTTTCAACCACCACAAAATAGGGCTTTATAATGAGAAACAACAGCAGACTGAAAAAGTTAGCAGCAGCAGTCAATCCCAGTAATGTAGCTCTAGATAACATCATATGGTAACATACACAAACACGACCTTCTTAAAATGCCTCCAGTGAGACTGATAGGCAAACATTACTCCATCACAAATGTGTAACTAATTCTTCCTACAAATCAAAAGTAATAAACCCCTCTACTAAAACTGTCTTTTTCTGTCTTTCTGGACAAACCTTGAGTTTTACAACACAGTGGCCTTAATCTACCATTGCACAGGATGGTTGCTTGCTTGGACAACTATAATTAACAGTAAATATCTGCAAACTTTAAACTATTTCAACACATAGCCAGGCTGGCCTGAGGTCTCCTAATTTAGAGATGGTCATCTCAGAGTCAGAAAGGGGGCAGAAGCATTAGCATATGCATGGTGTTAAGTTGCTTAATTGATCTAAAATTGTAGGCTAATGAGAACATTCACTCTTAGACAATATATATCTGGGAGGCTCCATATGAAAAGCAATTCCTTGCTAAGAGAGATGGGTGCTGTTGTAAAGAAAACTATGATTCTGGCATTTCTGGCATATCACTACTGGAAATAAAATACAGCAGATAATGTGGTAAGAATTGCACTATTAAAAAAATTACTTTCACTCTTTTTTTTTTTTTTTTTTTTTTTTTTTTTTTTTTTTTACACACAGTATTTTCTTGTTCTGTTAAATGTTTCTTAGGTGAATTCTGAAGAAGCACTATCCTAAAAAAACATAGTTCTTTAGAAAAGCACAATTAAAAAGTTTCCAAACAATTCACAAATACAAATATTCTTTTAGGGATGGAGAATTAAATACTGAAATTGCTTAGTTCCAATGGCCTGAAATTATATTCTTATGTACTCATAAAAAAAAGTTTTTAAATGACAGTATCTATTTCCCAGACAGCTTAACAACATTTAATGCAAATCAGATCTTGTACATGAGCTGGGAAAAATTTTCCGTTCTAATTTCTGACTGAGAAAGGAATTAAATGTTTTCTGTAATCAGTGAAGGCCAGTTTACAGGGTTCCTAGAAATTTATGTAAAATTAATAGATTTTGGTACAGCAAATAACACAATTGAAGCATCTCTGAATAACAATTTAGGATTTTTCACCATGTTTCTCTTAGCTGTTAAGCAGTGCACAAGCTCATCAGACTATTTCAGATTTGATCCTTGCTTTGATCCTTAGTTTGGTAGATTAAAATAAAAATAATCATTTTGATAAACAAAAAATATATGCCAATTAAA
Source organism: Vidua macroura (assembly GCF_024509145.1). Lineage (NCBI taxonomy): Eukaryota > Metazoa > Chordata > Aves > Passeriformes > Viduidae > Vidua > Vidua macroura. Next base: position 11,837,779 of record NC_071611.1, read on the forward strand.
GATATAATGTAATTTTTATACACTGTATGTTAATAGTCATTGCCTGAATTAGCAGAAGCGCACCATCCTGAATAAATTTTCTAGTTAACTAAGAGCTCTTTTATACCACATGGTATTTTTAATCAGTATTTCTTATGAGACCCTGAAATATTTTCTACTTGCAGTATAACAAGAAAACTCATTTTAGAGAATTAGAAGATTTGTTTCTTGTGTTTCACTTCTGGTGGTGAATTCATTATTAAAGGACAAAGACAGCATTTAGCATTAGTCATATATATCACAAGTGGCTTGGGTTTTTTATTTTTTATTAGAAACGTAAAAGCAATATCAACAAAGTCATTTATGCTCAGGTTGTTAAGAGAGCTTAAATATTGAGAACTGTAATTCTCTGGAGTGACACAAAGGATCAATAGCAACAACCAATAGGAAAAAAAGTCGAAGTCACATTGCTAGTAAAACTAGCTGACAAACTTTAAACACAGGAAAACAGTATTTCTGAGAAAGTTGCAGAAATTATTCTAGGAAAGTTGAATCACTCCCCAAAGTTCTAGTATACAATCAAACTAAAACTGAAACAGACAAATGCAATTTTGATTATATGCAGGAAACATGTTCCTTATGTAGTATGAATATATATACATGTTTATTTCAATGTTTTTCCTAAATCCTGTGTATCCTTGTTATCTCATCTGATGTTACTTTTTATACTACTGAAATATACTCAAATCAGCTTTCATGTTTTGACACTGAATGTCATGTAAAAGTGAATTTGTCTTCTAATGAAAAGATGTTTCGCCCCAGTAGATAGAGATTGCATGCCACAATTCCACTAGCCTGACTGGAAGATCATTTTCTTCTGCCTGATACAGACAGGACAATGGAACAGTCAACTATTAAAACAAACATCATAATCACAACACCATTTAACAGATCCATCATACTCTTCATTATAAAACATTGCTTATTTGAACCAAGTAATTCTTATCAACTCTGTTACACCTTCTCTAAATTTCACACACGAACAGCATTCTGTATTGATACACATACTGACTGCTAAATGTGCTGACCAGATAAATGACAACATGAAGAGACAGCATAATATTAAATGAGGAGTAAAAAATGTACAAGAATAGAAAGAAGGACAAAAGTAGAAATGCAAAGGGTGAATGTGTTTTAGTTTGTGTATGTGTACACATATTGTAAGAAGAGTAGCTACAGAGAACTATAAGCAGAAAACACAGTGAGCAAAAGGTAACTTTTTTTCTATTTTTTGACTTGTTTTTCCATTTTTTCAAACAGATAGAGAGACTGAAAATAAATAGAAAGGGGTGAACAGTACCGAAGGTGACCAAATGAGTCAAAAGAAGACAGGAAAATACACCAGGCGTGAAAAAGAAGTAGGAACGAAAAAATTGGCATAAAAGGTGTTAAGAAAATACCACCTTTTTCAGTTTCAGAGATAGAACAGCAAAAAGGTTAGAATTTAAAAAAAGCTTAAAAACAAACAAACAAAAAAACTGAATAAACAAGAAGAGCAGAAGTATGAGAACCCTCAGCTATTCAGCTAGAAGTCTTTCTCACTCATTGATTCTGTTCCACTCCTGTAATCCACCATGTGGATCCACAGTGGAAAGCAACACCATACCTTTCTACACAAGCTTCGCCACTGGTTCATCTTGAGCACAGTTAACACTACAGTCACGTAGTTTTATCCAGCAGATGGTATCCAAATGTTTTTTAAACATGTATAAACATCAGCTCCTACAAATTTAACTGTTTAGAAGGCAACTTCTTCAAGAAGCAATTCCTTGGCAGTTGTCAGCAACCTTTCCTTTGCCATTCTGTTTCACTTATTCCATACAGTTATCTTTCTGTCCTAGATTTTGTACTTGGATACAGTTGCTTTGATTTGGTGGTGACTCAGTATAGCAAAGTCATCCACCATGTATTAGAAATTAGACTTCCTATCACAAAAAATTAAAATAAGAGAGGAAAATTGGACAGCATAGGCACATGAAACCTTAGAGGAAAATCTGACAGCACAGGCAGATGGAAGTTTAGAAGCTACATATAAAAAGTTAGTGCTTGTTTTGAAAGTTTAGAAGCCACATTTAATAAGATGGTGCTTGTTTTCAAAGGATAAGTAAGATCAAAGTAAAGCTCAGTTTTCAAGGTGTAGCAAAATACATCAGTATCCTTATTTAAATTACAGTTGTAATATGAGCTGCTATCAGCTCTCTGACTTCTCTGTTTATTATTGCTTGCCTTCTCACCTCCCTCTTCCCAGTCAACATCTTTATTTCTATTTCTCTGCTATCTTCAAGTTTTCCATTACACGATTTTCTCTTTCTTGTTGTCTTGTTTATCTCTGAAGATACTTTAACTTCTGTATAATGTCATTTCTTCTATAAGTGGACACAGCTAAGGATCAGGAATTCTCATAGAAGAGAGGTTAGCACGACCTACACTGAATAGTAATTGCACTGGTAAGTCAGGGTTGGAAACCTAGTGCAACCAGCTCTGAAACCAAATCATAAAGCCCGGCTAGCACCAGGGAGGTCACTCACTCTTTTTTCTCCTCTGTTCTCTTACCTGTAACTATTGAAAAAGTCACCATTGCAATGGCGAGACATCTAGGCAACATAAAGAATTTCAAACTCAGTGAAAAGTCAGTGGTTTACTATCAAATATAAGATTATTGTTACCCCTCTTCCTTCCCATATGGTTAAGTACCTTGCAAATGCAGCGCATTAGATCCCCATGAATTATTGATACTTACAGATATTAGAAGACAATGGTTATGCTTCCCTTCAATTTTAACTCATATGTCTACTCACAGACCTTGCTCTAGAATTACTGTTTCAAAAAACAGTGAGTATATCTTATGTTTACACATCAGGTTTTGCATTTCTATCACTGCAAGGTACATGCTGAAGGTCTCTCTCACAAACTGTGAAACACTGGGAGAACAACATCCTCAACAGAAAAGGAGTTTTATCAGTAGAAAGGGATTTTGCACTAATGAAGCTTTCTCCTATAGAAAGAGATTAGGATTGGTATAACAGCATAAGGCACTTTTAAACCTACTGTTCAGGCATAACAGAGGATCTATCATCCTCTTTTAAATGTACCATTTAAAAACTGCTTCAATATGTATGCATATTGGTTTGTACTATTGTTATTTGTACCATCAATGCATTTTGCTCACAAATTGCCAAGGCAATACAATTTTTATCTTAAAAAATCTTCTTCATCTTAGCATAAAATGATTGTAAATACAAATGCTACACATACACACAAACACACATTGACATACAGAAATATAAACAGAAATAGAATTACCTGGTGAAACGGTTTATGCTATCTCTATTTATATCACACCATTCTAAAGCACAGCATCACAGAACATCTTTCCTAAATTACGTATTCCAGTTACAAAATAAAAGTTGTGAATTAAAGGATGCTATTTGGCAGTTTTTAGCTAATCATGGAGGTGGTAAATCATCCACCCACAACAGTGCACTTTGTGGACATTTGTCATATACTTGCAATACCCATACTAAGGCAACGTATCCCAGGAGCTGGCAGTCATGCTATCAGGAAGAATTTGGCTACAGAAACCATAATGATTCATTATGTATTTTAGAAGCACTGCCGAAACAGCAAATCAACACACTACTATTTTAGACCTTTAAAGGTTACAAGAGCTTTAAAATACAATCATAAATTTGTTTTCAAAATCAAAACAAGCAAAAAAAAAAAAAAAAAATCACAGTTCTAATAATGCATTTGGAAGTGCATCTTTATTCACCTTTTTTTCCCTCAAGGGACAGAAAACAGCTATTTAGTATCAGCTAACTACTTACCTCTCTACATTATAATTTAAATTGTCAACTCAACCTTCTTGAACAGGTCTTTCACAATAGATTAACTAAAATTCACCGATTTAAAACCAGTTTAAATTTGGTTGTATTCAGGTTTTAAAATCCTCTGTGGTAATTTTTAAAATAACCATCACATTTTAATTAACTGAAATCTATACTACAAATGGATGATTTTCAAACTCACCCTCTGAATGAAGAGTCAACAACATCGTCCAAATATTTTGTTTCAACATGCACATCACATCTATTGTTGTCCCAAAATCTACCATGAAAATTGTCTCTCACCTACAAGTATCTGAAAATAGTGCTTCAGATCCTATCAAAAGCCCTTAAGGGCTGTACTTCTCTGCACCCTTGAAAGCACCCTTCTCTTTCTTCCTTAGAATGTTCCAGTTAAATACAAATAGATGAAAATTCTGTCTACTGAACACAGACATCTAAAAAGGTTATTAATTTCTAGCCATTGTAACTTCATAGTAACTCTGAAACTTTATCTTGTAACATCTATTTACTATCATCTTGTTGGAGAAGACACTAAGTAACATCTCTACTAATCTTAAGCAGGCAAAATCAGAAAGCTATTTGGATCTTCTGCCCTTTGTCCCATTACACAAACTGACATCATGATTGCTTACCTGCTGGAAAACTACTTCATCCTGCTTCATTTTCTTTTTGCTGCTTTTTCTGATCCTCTGGTTTGTCTGAATCCATTTTGTGACCTGGAGTTCAAAATCAGGATACTTTTTTAGGTAGAAGATGCGACTTGATTGTAGTTATTCAGCATTCGATATCTATAAAGATACTCAAGACAACTTTTTTCATTGCATCACTGCAAAGGAAAAAGCACTTTTCCTCTCCAAAGAGATGTGGTCTGAGGTAATCTGGTTATTACCGGTACATGATCAAAGTGTGAGGTGATGTTCTCCATCTTAGAGCTTTTGGTTTAAGGGGCTTTGCACGAAGAACATTTTGATGTCAGACCAGGTTGCCAAATGGGAAGTTATCATTGCAATGTGAAAAACTCCTGGGGAAAAACTCTGTGCTTTATCCCTTACACCTTCTATGTCAAGTAAGAGATTTATTTCCAGCCACCCACTTGAACATTGTTCCAAACTACCAACGCCAAATTTGGATGACATGGTTATTATTATTTAATAAAGTAGTAACATTTGGTAGGGGTTTTTTCCCCCATACTAATATCTTTATTCTTAATATGAAAGCAATTATTTTCTAAAGCAAAAAGCGTGGCAGGGTGGGGATGGTGTGTAAGGTAGAAAACTCCAGGAGCAGATCTGCAAGGGGAAGAAGCGGGTGGGACATAACAGCTGTGAAAGGTTTCCTCCTCACCTCGCTGCTCACTTGCTGGACGAGCTGACACTCCTTCCACGTCTCTCCCTCCTCCAGCAGGGGCTACACGGGGGAGAAAGCGCACGGTGAGGCGGGATCGCCCGCGGAGGATCCGCGATGCGCTCCGCTCCCCGGAGCCCCGAGGCAGCAGGCGCAGGGGAAAGCGAGGTCCGACTGCCGCCGGCCCCCGGAGCCGCGCCCGCTCCTTTCCGCCTCGTCCCGTTCCGTCCCAGGCCACGCCGCTGTTCCTGGGCTCGGCAGCGGCACACCGCAACCCTCGGTAGGAAATGAAACACCTCCGCAGGCTCCCCCGCCCCCGCGCCCCGACCCCCGGAGCCCCGCGGAGAGGAGGAGCCTGCCTTAAAGACGTCAGGGCCCGCCGGCTCCGGGGCGGCGCGGCCAGGGCACCGCGCCTCAGACAACCCCAGCGGGGCGGCCGCGGGCCCCGCTCAGCTCGGCCTGGCCCGGCCCGGCTCGGCCTGGCCCGGTTTGGCTCGGCTCGGCCCGGCTCGGCCCGCCCCGCCCCGCCCCGCAGGTGCGGAGCGCGGTCCAGCCCGGCCCAGCCCGGCCCGGCCACTGGCGGCGCTGCTGCCAGCCCGCGCTCCCTCCGACAGCGTCGCCGACGGACGGCCATTCATAACCTCCACATCCATGCTCGTCACGGTTTGCAGGCTAATTATTAGCGATACGCTCTCTCTTCGAGACCCTTACTATGGAAGCCACTTTCCTATGAACCCTCCTGTAAACATGCTCTGTCACAGGCCTTTATGGACAGAGGAAAGTCCTAGTGGGGATAGTTCAAGAAGGCATCATCACCATTAACAGCTTCAACCTTGGCCTTGGTACTTGCTCTTGCCTCTAGAATCCAACTAAACTACCTTGGAGGGTCTGAAATGCACATTAAAAGCAAGAGCCAAAGCAGCTTTGTAGGTATACTGCACCACAGCAAGCCCTTTATCAAGGCCTCAGCTTTATTTATACAACAAGATGCCGTGAGGAGGTAATTAAATTTAGGCATAGGACTTCAGAGGAGTCCCTCAGAGAAGGCTATTCAAACTCCAGCATGTTGGGAGATACTTATGTCAACCGTGCAAAATCCAAATATTATTAATTCCTAAGTGAGGATTTTATCAAGGGCTTTTCTGTTTATATTTAAAAAACAAGAGGCAGTAAAGAATAGAGCGCATCATTCTTGTTATAGTTAAAATAATATTACTAAAGTATTGTCAGTATTTTAAAAATTATTCATACTCTTTTGAAAATTATTTATACTCTTATACTATATATTGCTATAATCTCTGAAAGCTTCAAAAGGAAATCTGTGCTCTAGCAAAAAATAGGGCACATTAAAGCATGTGTGTAAGCAAACCCTCAATATATAGAATTAGATGTACTTTGTAAACAGATTTAAGTAAATAAAGGTAGATCCAATAAGTGAGTATTAAATCCTGAGAGTATCCCCTTATCACTTGAAAAAAACATCTCTCCTAGCCTTTTTGTTTTACTACCACAACATCCTTCTTTCAAGATCAAAAGCTTTAGATCAAAGCCAAGATCAAACTCAATGCTTTCAATAGAAGCAACTTCATTATGAAGCATTAAACAAAGAAGAACTTTTTAACAGAGATATCACAATAGAAAATCTTACTGTCATTTTTTATTTCACACTTACAATAGGTCTATTTGAAACAAGTATAAAAAACATGTTTTTATTTTGTAGAGCCACAACAGATTTTTCTACTAAATGGTAATTCTGAAAGTACCTACAAATTGACTCTTGAACTGAGTGTATTTAAATGAAGAAGGAAGAACTGAACTTAGTTCAAAGGCAGTGAACAAAAAATTAGTTAATGGCAAACACAAATTAATGCAACTGCTTAAATAGTATTTCCTTGGATTAGTTAACAGATTAGACTGTGCATTCCCACACAAGTAGTTATAGGAAACACTGGACCATAGAAACAATGAAACATATTTATACTTTAAGTCCTTTAAAGAATTGCACTTCCTTTCTAGTCAAATGTTTCGAGAAAACTAGGGGGAGAAAAGGTTACGAGAGACATTGATTTTCAGTCCTGCAGATCCTGAGGATGATTTGGGATGAAAATCCACAAACACACAAACATGCTGTGTGTTCAAACTCAGAGAAGGGTCCTGTTTTCTTGTTAGTAGTTGCACAGCAGTGAAGGAAACTAAAGAGGAATTGTTACTGACTTTTTATGGTAATGTACCTTGTGGAGCCAACATCTGGGCTTCCCCGGTGCTGATTGCTGTGCACATCCTAACTTGAACACTCACCTACAAGATGATACCACTGCAGTGTAAGGTAAGAGCCAATTTACCCATACAGATAGCCTGCAGAAAACAAAAAGCAGTGGCAGAAGTAGGGTGGGCCTAAAAAGCAGTGGTCACAGCACACTGGCAGTGTCTCTTATCAGTCAATTCTTATCTCTGCTTATTGATGTGTGAGTAAGATTTAGCTCATAACCAGAGCAGGAACTTTTGCTGGGAGGGGGAGAGGGCATGGAAGAGGAAGAGGAGGAAGAGGAAAAGAAAAGGGGAGCCATGAAAGAAGAAGGACCAAGGCAAAGAAAAGGAGGTGAAGAAAGATGTTTTAAGAACATTTTGTCTCCTACTGTAGCCCTCCATACTTGAAAAGCTTACACCAGATAAAAGGGCGATGTCACACCCAATTTGAAATGGGAATGACTGCACTACCCTCCATCAACAGTCCTATTTGCTGTCCGCATCACACTGGCTATCATACTTGAATCCCTTCACGATAGAAATTTAGAGATTACTCTGTCCTGCATGTCCTTCTTGGGAAGAGTGTCCTTCAGAGACTGCTAATGGATCTGTACTATACAATAGATATGATGGGGAGCAAGCAGTTACACATGTCAAAACATGCTAGGATCCCTCATTCTTGCACCAGCAGCATTAAATAGAACTGAATTTTGAAAATCTGGGGGAGGACGTAGTACTTTCTATGAATTGGGTGAATGCAGAACAAATATCCTGGACTTAGGCAATGATTTACACCAGCTCTTTCTCAAGTCAGACCAGATCCCAAGCATCCAAAGAACATGCAGAATCATACATAGCCTAGAAAATGAGAATATTTTTGCAGCAAACACCTCTTGCATTTTACATTGAAACAAACTGGTTTTAAATTGTTCTGGCTGTGATGGCTACTAATGGTATTTCATAACTCAGTGAAAAACTATAATAACGAACTTTTCCTTTACATAGCTTGCCTGTAACTTTAACTCCTCTGTGCTACTCTTATTCAAAAACAACCAGTACTGATAAATGAAGAAGGCAGTTTTACCTAAGGTGAACACTGAATCTATACCATTTTGTTGGCTTTCCAACAGTCCTCAGATACTGGAAGGCAAAATGAAAAAATGGAAAATGCAGGAATAAAAATCTTTACTGTAAATGAACTTCAGAAGAGCTCCTGCAAAGTAGAGGAAATTGACAACCAATGCAGTCAAGTCATTTTCCAACCTCTCATTTCTAGAATCTCAATTACTGAATTTTACATCACACATACAATCTTGACATTTGTGTATTCAGATCTACACGGACACCAGCAACTACAAAGAGAAGTCACTTTCTCCGACAACATATAGCTAACTTCACCAGTTTTGTACCTTTCTACACATTCCCATTGAACAGAAACAAAATACAGATTCCCCTCACCACTTTCATTCTACCATACTAGAACGAGACAGACTACTTTCTCAGGCTAATGTCATCATCACTGTGACATCAGAAAAAGATAATTTAAAGGGAAATAAAAAAGATCATTAATAGGGGGAAAAAAGTACAGTAGTTTAAATTACAAAATTAGCTTACTTGTAAACTGAGAATGCAATGTGCCCTCAGAATAATCTGTGTGACCAGATAATTGTTTCAGCAGGAAAAATGTGGCTTCTAATCTTTTGTAAAAAGGTTCAGAAAATGAAAATACAGAAAAGTATTTTATCCAGTAGCTCACTAGACAATTAAGTATTGCTTGAAACATTTGACTGGGATACAATTGCAAGGATTTTAAAATGCTACTGCTACCAGGACTTTGCAGAGAGGAGGCAGTGGGCTACATCTGAAAATGACAAGATGGTTGGTGCATCCACCTTGCAAGAAACAGTATATCAGCACCACATAAAAATTCCTGAAAAAGAAATCCAGGTCAGAATGTGCTCCTGTTAGAACAGGAAGTTCTCCAACTGATTTTGTGCAGTCTTCATGCATACAGCTTTATCCACTGAAATGAAGAATCAAATTTTTCTGACATTATCCATTTTATAGGAAAGATGCTAATTTATATTGATATCATAAATCTAAATGTTGTAATTCCTCTGAGAGTTGCTGTGCTGGTATAGAGACACTCTTTTCAGATCAGCACGCTGTGTCTGGTGTTTTTCAATGTAACATCCCCCCAGAGAAATTCTGTTCAAGTCAAACTTGCTCCTCCTGAAATGATCTCTACCTCCAAGAGACAAAAACCTGTTGAAACAATAACTTTGAGGATACACTTTCAGTACACTGCAACATGATTTCATATATATTGTCGCAGGAATATTTTTTTCAAAGTGGTTATGCAAATACTTCCTTCATATACACATTGGCAACTCTGCTTTGTGAAGAAAGTTCCTAGGTACAGATGAATCAATGTAACCACCGATTTAGTTGCATGATCAGATTAATAATCTGATAAAGAAAATATCTCTGACCACATGACCATGGGATCTCTAAATAATAAGTTTATTACTTGTTACTAAATAATCTTATATAACATGTAAGAGAAATAATTCCTGTATCATATTAGATTACATTATCTAGAATATGATAGTATTTTCAGGGTGTGCTAAAATGCTCTTTTTGTTTTATATTCCCATCCTGATTTCACCAGGTGCTCTCACTACTATGCAGGTGTCTCAAGCAAGTTAGAGAGGCAACATCCCATGCCTCACTAATATGGGAACAGAATCTCTGCTATTGGCGACAAGCACCTCCCAGCTTGAGAGAGAGAGAGTATCACACCATGAGGTAACCTGTGGTTTTACCTGAATTACCTCAGAGAGGACATGAGGAAGTGGGATGGAAAGCCCATTTCTGCACTAACAACACAGGTATGTAAGCTGAAAGGAAGAATAGTAGCACAGGAAGTTCTTCAAGGATAAATGCCGCTCCAGTTTCCAATGGGCAAGTCCTCCCTCAGACAGAATAGAAGGGCTGGTGTTACTTCTGGTCCTCTTGAAGGGACCTCAGTTTATATTTACAACAATGACCAGAACTAGAGGAGCCCTGGCTCCAGCCAGGTAGCAGAGAGGGACAATCAGATCTATTGGACTGTGTGGGTCCCATGCCCTGGTACATCAGACATGCAAGGGTATAAAGCTTTAGTTGACACCAGAGCACAGTGTACCCTGATGCCATCAAGATATGTAGGGCTAGAAGCAATTTCTATTTCTGGGCTGACAAGGGAATCCCAACAGCTGACTGCACTGGAAGCTGGAGTGAGCCTGGCTGGGAATGAATGGCAAAACACCTCACTGTGACTGGCCCAGCAGCCGCATGGATCCTTGGCATAGATTACCTTAGGAGAGGGTATTCCAAGGACCCAAAAGGTCATTAGGTTTTTGGGATAGCTGCTGTGGAGACAGAGGAAATTAAGACAGCTGAATACCTTGCCTGGTCTCTCAGAGGACCCTTCTGCTGGGGGCTGCTGAGGGTTGAACAGCAACAGGTGCTGATCGCTACCACATCACTACACCGTCAGCAAAACTGCACCAGGTGGAACTCTCTGGTCCCCACCCAGGAGATGATTTTGAGCTGGAGACCCAGGGAGTGGTCAGCAAGCCTTGCTCACCCTTTAGCAGCCCTATATGGCCAGTGTGTAAGCCCAATGAAGAATGGAAACTCATAGTGGACTGTCATGACCTGAATGAAGCCACGACACCTCTGAGCACTGCTGTGCTGGACCTGCTGGAACTTCAGTATGGACTGGAGTCCAAGGCAGCAAAGAGGTGCCACCACTGACACCTCTAATGTGCTTTTCTCCATTCTTTTAGCAGCAGAGGTTTAGTTAGACTACAGTTTGCTTTCAGCTGGAGGGGTGTGCACTTGGAATCAACAGCCCCAGGGGTGGAAACACAGCCCCACTACTTGTCATGGATTGATCCAGACTGCACTGGGTGAGGCTCCACACACAGCAGAGGAAGTTTTTGGGAAAGGGGTGAAGATAATCCAAATCCTCTTGAAGGTTAGTTTTGCCACAAAGCAAAGTAAGGTCAAGGGATCTGCCCAGAAAATTCAGTATTTAGGAGTAAAATGGCAAGATGGTCATCATTAAAGTCCAATGGACATGGTTAGCAAAGTAGCAGCTATGTCTCTGTCCTGAGTAACCCAAAATGTTACTGTAGTCCATACCTCTCTGTGCCAAAAAATCATTACTGTCTCTATAAGATCATGTGGCTGGCAAACAGAATGACAGGGCAAGGGCTGGGGTTGTCCCAGGACCTTTTGAAGTGAAGGCACTCAGACAGTCTCCTTGCCTCTCTCTGGCTGCTTAGCTTGCCTCTTGGCTTTTTCTTGCCTCTACTTGCAACAGCAGCAACTCAAGCAGCTTCATTTCACAATCAAAACCTGTTTCAGGGTGAATTTTGCAACACTTGCCTGCACGCCCAGAGGAGCAGAGCAGCCCTGCTCCGTGCAGCCACCCCAGCCCACCAGAAGTGTCTGGCTGAGGCAAAAAGGGGTGCGTGAGAGGCGCCCCTGCCAACTGTACTGCTGTCTGCTGCCACCAGCAAGGCCAAGGCCCCCCACGTGTTCTACCCCCTAGCTGAGTCCCAGCTGCCAGAGTTTGCCAGCTGCATTTGCCAATGGAGCTGCTGCCTACCCCCCAGGGTGGGGAGGGTGGCCACCCTCTGCCCTCTGTTTCCCTACAGCAGTCACCCATGCCAGTGCCGTTTTGGGGAAGGGGATATGCCACGATTTTGAGTTTCTCTTTGTTGCTGGGTAGTCCATGAGATTTCACCAACTTTGTAACTATCCAACTAGTGACTATTACTGTTATTTTTTACCCATTGCTATTTCAGTTTTTTAGTAAACGATTATATTTTCACTTGTAACAACTATTAATATTTGTTTCTCCTTATTGGTAGAAAGGGATTGATTAAAACTAGCTCATTTTAGAGTGTCCCCCTTAAACAGTCTTAAACCAACAGTCATCACTGACCAGCAAAAAGGAAACACCTAGGCATTCCTAGGTGCTGAGGGATTTTGCAAGATGCATATTCCTGACTACAGGCAGATAGTAAACCCTCTCTTATCATGTGATACAGAAAAATTATTTCAAGTGGAGTCCTGAACAACAACAAGCTTTTGAACCCCAGTCACTCAGGAGTCTTGGAATTAATCACTAACTGTCCTGAAGACAAAAATTTCAGACCATCATCAGTGGAGGAGGAAAAGGTGACGTGCTGAGGAGCTCCCACAATATAGCCAGCTACCTGAAAATGAAAAGCAATACACTTTCTTCACTGACAGTTCCTGCCGTATTGTAGGGATACATCGAAAATGGAAAGCAGCTGTATGGAGCCAAATGCAGAGAGTCACAGAAGCAATTGAGTGACAAGGTGGATCAAGTCATGTTGCAGAGCTGACAACTGCCCAGCTGGCTTTAGATATTGCTGAATGAAAGAAGTGGCCAGTGCTCTACCTCTGCACTGACTTGTGGATGGTGTCAAATGCTCTGTGGAGGCGGCTGGAAGGATGAAAAAAGACCAGTTGGAAATGCAGAGACAAAACCCACCTGAGCTGCTGAACTGTGGCAAGATGTCACTGCCTGGGTAGAGAAGTTGGCTGTAAAAGTTCATCATGAGAGGCACATGTGCCCAAGAGTTGGGCTGCTGAAGAACGTCACAAGAATGGGTGGGTGGATTGAGCTGCCAAGACTAAAATGTCTCAGGAGGATCTGGACTGGCAACATAAGAGTGAATTATTTCTGGCTTGGTGGGCCCATGATGCCTCATCAGGGAAGAGATGCAACACCCAGATGGGCTTGTGGTCGAGGGATGGGCTTACCCATGGGCTCTATATCCCAGGTTGTCCATAACTGTGAAACGTGCTGGGATCAAGCAGGCCAAGAAAAACCTCTGTGCTATGATGGACGATGGTCAAAGCCTCACACACTGCCTGGAACACCATTCTGGGCCTTGGAAAGCAAGTCCTGTGGTGACCTGGCACCCCTGAGAGAAATGAGTCAGACAATGGGACTCGTTTCCAAAACAACCTCCTGGACAGCCAGGCCAAGGAACACAGTATCAAGTGGCTGTATGATATTCCTTGTCACTCACCAGCCTCTGGGAATATTGAGCTGTTAAAATGGACTGTTAAAAACCACATTGAAAGCAATGGGTGGTGGGACCTTCAACCGCTGGGCTCTACGTTTAGCTAAGGCAGCCTGGTTTAGTTAACACCCCAGGCTCTTCCAGTACAGCTGCCCCTGCCCAATCAAAACCTTCATGTACTGTAGAAGGGGATAAAGTCCCTATAATGCATACAAGAAAAGTTTTAGGGAATACAGTTTGGATTAGTCCTGCCTCAAGCAAAGGGAAACCCATCCTTGGGATTATTTTTGCTCAAGGACCTGAGTGCACTTGGTGGGTAATGCAGAGGGACCAGGAAAGGTGATGTGCACTTTCAAGGGGATTTGATTTTGGGGTGAGGAGAGTGTGTAATATTGAATTGTATAATATTGGTTGCTGAAACTGCCAGTGTATGCCAGAACTACCACGAACAACGAGTATGGACTGCTCCAGCAGTCATGAGCTCCTGATGCAGATTGCAACCCCAACAGTACACCAGCTCTCCTGCCTTGAAAGACATCTAGGATGGATGGAACCCACAATTATGGACTAAATGAACTCAACAGACAACTTGAAGCAATGGGTGTTGACTACAGAAATGATACCTGTGCTTTGTATGTGTATACAGTTGGAAGATGTAGCATCTGGGTGTGACATAAATGGTAAAGAATAATGGGTGGATAATGTCCTAGTTTCAGCCAAGAGTTAATTTTTTGCAGTAACTGGGAGAGTATGTGGCTAAGGCCCAAATATTACTTGGTAGAACCTTGCTTGTTTGTTGAATTTCTTGTTGAAGAAATAAAATACACCTTCCAGAGGTATTGAAATTTGAGTTTTACTGATCCATTTAAGTAGTCAAAAATACTTCTGACAACTTTCCTAATGAAACATATTCAAAACAAAAGTTCTCTAGCCCTCTGGGCATGATATACTGTTTACCCAAATGTTAAGGACAATGAACCGTAAACTGAACCATGACATGTACTAACTGTCAGCCAACCGACTTTTCGAACCTACCTTTCTCCAGACATTCTCATTTCAGCATTTAAATTCCTCTTTGACTTTAGAAGGGAGTAGACAGAATAGATAAAGTGTTCCTTCTTTATGGAGATGGAATAAGTTTTAGAAAAATCACCTATTTTTCATTATTAAAGAGCAAGTGATCAATATCTGTCTTCAGTCTAACTCTAAAGCATGGCTAAGTCAAAAGGAGATGAGGAAAGTACTGCAAACTGCGAAATATCTTGACATTGGTCCTACTGACTTGTGTGGAAGACAATGAACTGATGGAGATGGAATGAAGATTGTTACACAAACTTAGTTACCATCTGCTCTCAAGAAATATTCAGTAGCTCAGCATTTCTGCAGTGTCTGAAAAAAAGCATAGGGCTCAAAAGCAAGAACTTCCATCCTCAAGTCTAGCCAGGTAGAAATACAGAAATGCAGCAGCATTTGAACCCTCAGGATCACTTTGAGTTTCTGACAGAATCACTACACCTGAATGCACAGGTGACAGTTTTTGGTCAGCACACAGAGGGCTGCATGGATTTCACATACAGAGTGTGTGCTGCAATACATTTTCCCCACATATTCACTCCTTCCAGTCACAAACAAGATTTTTTTAAAAGCCTAGGGAAAATTTCCAGGAAATAAAATGTGTGTTCTTTTAAAAATCATAGACCATTCTGGAGGGTATATAGCAACTTGTTCCTGTCACATAAGATTTTTACCTTAGTTTCAGGCCCAATTCTTTATCTTTCTGAACTAAAAAGATCTCAGATATTGTTTCCTGGAGTAGCATTTCACTTCTTGTTATTTCATAGCCTGGCTCCAATTCACTAAAATTATTTAAACAGAACTTGAAACTGGAGAGGTTTCAGATATCTCCAAGGCTACTCTTTCCTAATTATACACTAATACCGAAAAATTTTCTGGCAATGTAGCATGAAAAATATTTTCAACCTTTATGGTTTGTTTCCATTGAGTAAAGAAAACAATGAACAAGCTAAAAATTAATTGGTTGCTAACTTCTGTGATTTTCTTCTGATGTTTTTACAAGCAATAATTAAAACCTGTGTTTATTGCTATGCAAGCCCAGCTGTGTCCTTATTAGGCAAGTCTAAGTTCAATATTTCTGTGTAAAAGAGGGCCTATCCTCTATGTTTCCACTTTCTGTGTACGTAGGTGGGAGAGTGGGAGCTTGGGAATGTGAACTTGATCCAGCATTGATCAGTCAGGCAGCAAACTGTTATTGTTCTCTAGATACCAAACATAATTCCTTTCTAGAATGGATAAGCTCAGTCATTCTGCACATAACACAGCTTTTGTGTTCAGCAGTGCAGTTAATAGGAAAAGGGAATGAAAATGACTACTTGAGATTTATTAAACTTAAGAGAGACTCTAATGAACAAACACATGGAATCCAGTCCACTATTATTTCAGAAATTGAACATTTGTTTCAAATGCACTTCAACTTTTTGAACTTGTGCAGATTTACTATACTGCTACAAGTACCTTACCTCTGAGCTGTATGACACTGGAAGGTAGTCTGAAGAAAAACAGGACACTTGTGAAAATCTGGCTTGTAACTCGGGAGGCAAGCCAGTGTTTCAAGAGATCATTAAACTAAAACCATCCTTCTCATCCTTAATGTAGACTCAGGGTTCCAGCTGAGAAACTCAAAAGCATTTTTTCTTTAATTATTCAATTAATGGAGACTCCCAAAACTCTGTTTAAAACTTTGCTTTTAGAAATTAGAACAACAGAGGCACTAAAATACTATGGCCAATGCTTTTCAGATCTAAATTTTAAAAATTACTACCTACATTCAGCCTAGACACCAAGTTACTCCGTGCTACGTGCGCATATTACCTGAGGCAGCATGTTGCCCAGTTTTAGAATATGATGACACAATACTGTATAACAATACTACTCAAATCTCTAATGTCTTTGGTTTTCTCTAAATCAGCAATCATATGCAATGCAGAAGAAACCTACATCAAAACTTCTAAAATTACAAGACTAAACCATGCCTGAACTTGAAGAACTCTCTAATAAATTTCGGTATTTACTGACCTTTAATGATATATTTTTTTATATAAGTGATTTTCTTGAACTTTTTGAACTATTTTAGAAACTAAAATACACCCCTGTTGTGTCTCATTTTGCATATCTTAGGAGCAATTTATAGGAATGTGTGAGTAAATTACAAGGCCATTTTATGCCAATGACCTTCTTTAGGTCAACACTATCTATTTAAATAATAACTGACCTTAGAACTTTTTTATAGCTTGTTACAAACAAAATACCAAATTCTCTGTATACTATGATCTATCTAGAAGAACTTTCAGGTGGATAGTCCTTACCTAAAGCATTTTTCAAAGAGTCAAGAACATAAAGACAAAGACTCTCTTGATTTGTTTATCTTCATGATTCATATGACTTTTATGCATGCTGTAGTACCATACATATTGTTTAAGTACATTTTTATATTTTCCTAAATCCCTTCTTCTAAGAAAATGGGATGCAATGTTGTCAGTACAACAAATAATTTCATAAAACCTCAGCACTGGTGATTCATATTCAAAAACTTTCTTACTGTGCTTGTTATCATTACAGAAGACATGAAAAAATTTATATTGTTGACCTATACCCAATTACATTTTTAAGAACTTTCAAAAGATCATTTCATCTTCCAATCTGCAACCTTGCCAACGTAAAAAAAAAAAAGAAAAACAAACAAACCAATTTTCTTGAGGGGAAGTGCCTATTATTCAAAGTGTGATTTCCTTGTACAATAATAAGTACATATCTTAAGGTAGCTGCTATGCTTTCTTCAAATTATTTCTCAAATCGAATTCAACTCTCCGTTCAATCAGTTATATTTTCTGCACTTATAGTAAAACACATACAAGAATCTCTATCTTCAGATAAAAAAACAACCAAGGAGTAAGCCTCAAACTCTAATATTTATACAGCAACATTTTGTTTGTGGGACTAATATTTAACACCAGTTTTGAAACTAGTCTAACAGATTCACTACTGAACTCTATTAAGTACTGAAGAAAATTATACGCCTTTCCTATTTTTTCTCCAAATCATTTATGTTTGAATGAGATTTTTGTATTTAATAGATCATTCTCACTGCCAATACCTACTAATTTACTGTATCTCAACAAAAATGTGCATTTCACTTGTATACTTGATACCAAGTATATGGTAGATGTTGCCATCTACCAATATGTAATTATTATGTACATCCAGAAATATAATTGCAAGATAAGGCATAACTAACAAGAAATAGCAAGTGTCAACAATCCATAGCTTTAACTTACATTATGATCCAATAAGAATGATTTTAATGCAAGAAAAATGTTTGGGTACCCTCTGTAAAACCTGGGTGAACAAGTGCTAAAAATTCAAGAGTTTAGTAAGACCATTCTTTTAAAAAAAAATCAGTGTGGTTGGTTTGTTAGTTATTGACCATAACTGTTAAACCGTGAAGCATTTTGCTGTAGAGCTATCCCTTCACCGTACTTTTGTCTTATTAAAAGGAAACAGGAAATCTATAAAGCCTATAACTGGGGCAAAAGCCAGGGCCCTTCTTAACAACATGTTGCTTTAGCACAAATCATATTAACATCTGCTGTAACATCTTCCTAACATTTTTAAAACCACAGAAGTACTCTATTTGCATTGATTCAGAACCATTCAAAAATTACATTTCAGTTTGAATTTTTAAATAGTTTTGCTATGAGTTTCCTTTGCAATCCATTTCTTCTTCAAATAGGACAATCATGGAATCACATAATGGTGTGGATTGAAAAGGACCTTAAAGACTATATGGTCCTATAGTCACCTGCCATGGATAGAGGCACATTCCACTAGACCAGGTTGCTCAAATCAAAGAGTTAAACAAGAGTTTGTTACAAACAAAACCCGAAATACTATTAATAAATTAATATTCAGCACCAGAAGATTTCTTTTGACTATGTATTTCCATACATGTTGATGATTTACAAATAAGTCCATTAGTATATGGACATTAAACTACTGCTTTATCACAGCCACAAAAACTAGTGTGGACAGGAGAAAAGAACTGGCAAAAAAATAAATGGCAATATTTTTACTGCTGTAACGGCTGCAAGCTGTACTCCAGTGTTCATTCAAGATTGAATTTCTATGGCATTCTATGCTATAGAAAACATGGAATAGTAGTCTCACAAGATACACTAAAAGTTGGCAATTCCAACCTTAATCGGGAAATACTGTTTAAGGTGGAACAGTGGATGAGAAACTTTAATAGGAGGATGAAATAACAAAAGGGACTAGGAGAAGAATACAGCAGTGCTATCACCTCTTTCAATTTTTTGTAATTGTGAGCTGATATTTAGGGTGCTTATCCTAAAGCTGGAAGATTGACATAAGGAAAATCATACCTAAGCAACCTAATTGCTTTCTGTGATGGGACAACTACCTGGATGGATGAGGGAAGAGCAGTGGATGTTGCCTACCTGGACTTCAGCAAGGCTTTAGACACCATTGACCATAACAACCCACCACCAAGCTCAGGAAGTACAGACTACATGAGTGGGCAGTGAGGTGGACTAAGAACTGGGTGAATGGCAGATCCCAAAGGGTTGTGTTTGTTGTCACAGAGTGTAACTGGGGGCCTGCCACTAGGGGTGTTCCACAAGGGTCAACACTGGGCCCAGTGCTGTTCAACTTGTTCAGCAGTGACTCAGACAAGGGATAGAGGCCTCTTCAGCAGGTCATTGACAGCATAAAGCTGGGAGCAGTTGCCAACACCCCAGAGTGCTGTGCAGCCCTTCAGAAGGGCCTTGACAGGGTGGAGAGATGGGCAGAGATAAACCATCTGGTAGTCTGTAAAGGCAAATTCAGGATTTGAAAATTCAAGTGTTACTGCACCTGGGGAGGAATAAGCCCAGATGATCAACCTGCTGGAAAGTGGCTCTGCGGAGAAGGACCTGGGGGTCCTGATGGACAACAAGCTGGCCATGAGCCAGCAGTGTGTCCTGGTGGCCATGAAGGCCAATGGTGTCCTGGGCTCCATTAGTAAGAACATTGCCAGAAAGTCAGGGGAGGTGATCCTGCCCCTCTACTCAACCCAGGTGAGGCATATCTGGAGTGCTGTGTCGTTCTGGGCTCCTCAGTTCTGTCTCTCTTGTAGAGACATGGAGGTCCTGCAGTGGGTCCAGAGGAAGGCTAAGAAGGTGGTAGGGAACTGGAACATCTCACTTATGGGGAAAGGCTGAGGGAGCTGGTCCTGCTCAGCCTTGAGAAAAGATGACTGAGAGAGGACCTCTTCAATGCCTGTGAGTATCTGAAGGGAGGGTGCCAGGAGGATGGATCCAGGTCTCCTTGGTGGTGCCAAGCAATAGCAGAAGAGGCAATGGTCAGAAACTGATGCATGGGGAGTTCCACCTGAACACGAGGAAGAAATTTACTGTATAGGTGACCAAACACTGGAACAGGCTGCCCAGAAAGGTTGTGGAGTCTCCCTCATGGTAGATATTCAAGAACTATCTGAATGCAATCCTGTGGAATGTGCTCTAGGATGACCCTGCTTGAATAGGGAGGTTGGACCAGATGATCCCCTGTGGTCCCTTTCAACCTGAGTCATTATGTGATACTGAAACTTGTATGTTACAGTGTAGGATATATTGGAAACTAAAAATCATGAAGGAGGAGGCCAACCACTATTCTTATTTTCTTTTACCCCCTTTTTTTTTTTTTTGAATTGGAGAGTGAATATGGAGAAGATGATTTTCATTACACAAGATATCAGCTGAAATACACAGGCAAGAAAGAATCAGTATCAGAAATTTACATGTAAATAATAGCATGTGCCACTTCAAAAGCAAAAGGAAAAGTGATTTAAACTGTAATGAGTTAAATACATTTAGAAGTTCGTGCAATGCAGAGACTACCTAATGTTTATTGATCTACTTGTCAAACAGTGTACAACAGAGTTCAAAAAGGGGGAAAGACTTAAAGTTTATTTTAAGAAGGTTAATTACCTAGGGTAGAATAAAAAATCCAGGTAATAGTAACTGGGCAATATAAGACAAAGACAAGTTTGTGCAGAGCTGAGAAAATATTCCTAAAGAGGCATATAGCCTTTTAGCCTTAAATTCTAATTAAACACTGCACATACTGAAAGAAACAATAGAATTGTACTTAGGAAAGCAAATCATCATGAAGAGGTATGAAGTGGACGACAGTGATTTCATAGGTGTTTTCCAGTTAAACTGTATTTCCAGTAAAGCTATTTGGTTCTTCTGATTCTGCTCCTTGCCAGCTTAACTCATTGTCTAAAGTTAGTAGTATTAACTCTCTACTATTTGCACAGAATAAAAAGTTGCTATAATCCCCCAGTGAGCCACTGCTGATACAGAAGCACATATTGAAGGTTGCATGATTTGATATAAGGTATTTTCAACCATGCAATATGCTTCACCTTATTTAACACCACCATGACATGTCCCCAGGAAAAAAATCCTGATGAAAGCTTGTATTTGAGAAGTGCTTTCTCTTCATCTTTTATATCCCTTATTGTTTTGCGTGTGAGAAAACCCTGCTCAGCAAGCCTGAAAGCAACCATTGTGCAGTGGCACTCTTCCATGTAAGAAAGAATTGGCTAGGTTATAACCACATTTTCTTTTTCATAACATTAATCTTTAATGCTTTAGAAAATAACAAATTGAAAGTGTTAGGTGGTATGCAGAATTATTTTTTCATGGCAGCAAGCCAAATTCTGATTTTATTTATGACTTATTCTTGATTACTGCTGGTATATACCTGAGCCTGGAAATTAGCCCAGTATTTAGAAAAGACCAGAAAACTTTTCCAAGAGTGAAACAGTAGTAGAAACTGACAAATATTAAAGTTTCAGTAGTTTTAAGCTGCAAGTATAAAGGGGCATATGTCTATAGATATATATCTATATTATCTATAAATCTGCAATTCCCTGGACAGAGTTGGAGAGAAAGTTTGGAATGGCAAATGTAACAAAGCACAAGTAAAGGAGTAGAGGATCTTCAGTTAGACAGATGACATGACTTATGACCATAAAGAATACAACATGTAAAGTACATAAGATTCCTATACTGCAAGGAAGATGGTAAAATTGCTTTAGCAGTCTGGGAAGTGTAAAATATTTACCTTTATGCATCTTTTGCATACTTTTTTGTACCCTTACAGTGTCCTTAAGCTAGACACTGTTGTGAAGACAGTGAACTAAGGGGTGGGCAAAGAACTCTGGTTTTAATGACCCTTTGGTTACTGAATTTTAAAGAGTACGAGTTGCATACAGGAGATAGATTTGAATATAAACACAGAAGAGAATTCTTGAAATCACCTTTATAGCTACTGCTATAAATGAACCACTTGAGGTGAATTTTCTTTGTACTGATTAAACTGTCCAAAATCCACCAAAACATGGAAATAAAAACACAGAAACACCACAGCGAGTATAAAATACAAAAAATCTTGTATGAGAGAGATATAAAGGAATCACTTAAGTTGGGACTTAAGTACACCATGATGCACATTTCCCAATTCCATTACAAAGTATAGTCTCTCTAGTAAGGAGGTTTCCTCTACAAATGCAGTGAAGTCTTAGTATTTGTAATCTAAAAAGTCAAGTAATTTCTCATAGTAGGGGCTGCAGTATTAAGTGTCATGCTATAAGACTCCAGAACCAGTATAACAAGGGTTATAAGCAGAAAGGTGTTGGATATTGTATGTAAAGTGCAGGATGCTGCTTCTATGCCTTTG
Source organism: Vidua macroura (assembly GCF_024509145.1). NCBI lineage: Eukaryota > Metazoa > Chordata > Aves > Passeriformes > Viduidae > Vidua > Vidua macroura. The sequence continues at coordinate 11,860,187 of NC_071611.1, forward strand.
GGACATCTTTGAAGCAGATACCCAACAGCTGCTTTTCATTTGCTCCAGTACTAAAAGAAGGTAGTCAGTTGTAGTGAGTACCTCATCCTGCTCACACTGAATGACTGGTTCTGTTGTATAACTGTGCCCAAAGGAGCTGACAGAAACCTTCCTATGAGCACACCCTAGTCCACTCACCTAGTAAACTATTATGAGAGATACTAAATTCTGTGCCATTCCTGGACTGCTATTTATAATGCAGTTCATGTGCATGTAATTTATAATGTAGTTCATCTACATATAAGTTTTGTTTTTATGTGCCTTCATACAGATTCATCAAATTAGCCAGGTTATTAGTTTGCTGAAATAATCTAAATACTTTTAAAGATCCTGTAAATCGCACAAGTAGATTGTCGGAGTCCAGGACATCCCTCTGGCTGCCTTGGCTGTCTCGAGACCCTGGCAGGGGTCTCGGAGACCCTGACATGAAGGCAAAAATATCTGTGGCTTCGATTTTAGCCCGTGGAAAAAGCTGTCAATTTTGTATGAGAAATTACAAGCCACAAGGGTTTGAGTAATGTGATATTTATATTAACACAGGATGGAAAAGTAGAATTTTGGGGTTTTTAGAATGTGATTCAGGAGGTCAAGATGGAAGAATTCGGGCGTGTCCTGGCATTCTTTTCCTCCTTCTTGTCCTCCATGTCTTGGTGTGATGGTGACACTTTTCTATTGGTTTAAGGCAGAGATTCACAGTCTAACATAGATTATAGGAATTGGTAATAAATTGTAAACATGCACACGTAGTTTTGAGTTTATAAGGTGGGAGCCACCCGAGGCTCAGGGAGAGAGTGCCATGGCCTCCTTGCTAGCCAGAGCTCAGCGGGTCAGAGAAAGAATGTTTAGATAAGAAGAAATAAACAACCTTGAAAGCACAACTGGACGCATTCCAGGCTCCTTCTTTGGCTGCGTCGGGCTAGGAAGCAAAGACTCTTTATGATCTCGGGGTCTCCCTGACCTTCTGAACCCCGAGAAATCGACAGTAGATCTACAGTATTTACAGTTCTGTAGTCAGTAATCATATTCATACTTACACTATAGCTATAACATATTGAGAGCTACTAAGCAACCTCTACAGTCTGGATTTCAGGAGTAAAGGTTCCTCTAATCATTTAATAAAGCACAAAGGAAATAAGGTTTCCTATTCACTGAATGACAACTCCAGTTCTTTCAATAAAGTGGAAGTTGGTTCCAATAAGATCCTGGCAAGTGATGAAGACAAGTATAAATGATCTTTTAAAAGGGCAAAAAAGAGGACCCTGGGAACTACTAACTTGTCAGCATCATCTCTGTGACTGGGAAGATCATGGGGGACAGGGAGGTGATTTGAGACACCAAGCAGGACCTCACCAAGGGCAAGCCCTGCCTGACCAACTCAATGGCCTTCTCTGGCTCCACCAGTGGACAAGGGAAGGGCTAGATGTCATTTATCTGGACTTCTGAAAAGCCTTTGACACAACATCCTTCTCTCTAAATTAGAGGGGGAGGGAATTGATGGGTGGACTATTAGAAGGATAAGAAAGTGATTGGCCCATTGCATCTAGAGGGTAGTGGTCATCGCCTCAAAGTCCCAACAGACATCAGTGACAAGTGGGGTCCCCCAGGAGTCTGTATTAGACCCTGTGTTATTTAATATCTTCATTAATGACATAGACATATGGATCAAGCCCACCCTCAGCAAATTTGTGGATGACACCCAGCAGAGTGGCGCTGTTGACACACCTAAAAGATGGGATGCCATCCAGAGGGACCTGGACAAGCTCAAGAACTGTGTCCATGTGAATCTTCTGAGGTTTAACAAGATCAAGTACAAGGTTGGGGAAACCCCTAGCACCAGCTCAGGCTGGGGGATGAACAGATGGAGAGAAACCCTGCCCAGAAGGACTTGGAGGCACTGGTGGGTGAGAGGCTGGAATGACCCAGCCATGGGCACTTGTAGTCCAGAAAGCCAAATGTGTCCTGGGCGCGGATGCCACTGCATCCAAAGCAGTGTGGGAAGCACGGCCAGGGAGGGAATTCTGTCCATCTGCTCTGCTCTGGTGAGAGCCCACCTGGAACCCTGCATCCAGCTCTGGGGTCCCAGCACAGGAAGGATAACAACCTGTTGGAGTGCTGATCCAGAGGAGGGTCTCCAAGATGATTAGAGGGATGGAGCACCTCTCCTGTGAAGAAAGGCCGGGAGAGTTGGGTTTGTTCAGCCTGGAAAAGAGAAAGGTGACCTAATTGCAACCTTCCAGAACCTGAAGGGAGCCTACAAGGAAAATGGAAAAAGACATTTTTTAGTGTATGTAGTAATAGGACAAGGGGGAATGGAATCAAACTGAGACAGTAGGTTTAGGTCAGATATGAGGAGGAAGTTCTTTACTGTGACAGTGGTGAGGCACTGGAACAGGTTTGCCAGAAAATCTGTGTATGCTCCATCCCTGGAAGTTTTCAAGGCTAGGCTGGATGGGGCTTTGAGCAACCTGGTCTAGTGGAAGGTGTCCCTGTCTGTGGCAGGGGGCTTGGAACTAGATGAACTTCAATGTCCCTTTCAACCAAAAGCATTTACAATTTTACGACCAACAATATTATTGGGGGGTGGAGGTGGGGAGAGCGAGAGAGAGAGCGAGAGAGAGAGAGAGAGAGAGAGAGAGAGAGAGGTCAGCATCAGCATGCTGATCCTCAGAAGTAAAATACTAAATTAGCAAATTTCCTGTTGACATTTTTTACACAGAACAGCCAAATTACCAGGGAAATCTCTGTATTCTTAAAAAAAATTAAAACTACTTACAAACCTGCTGGGTGTGGAAATACTTTTGATACTTGTTTTGTTTACACAAGAAGCATATACTTGCAGGGTATAACGAAACTACTCACTATTCATTCTGAACAACCTGCGGTACTCAGGAAAACAGAGTTTAGTTTGCATATTAGTCAAAACCCTTTCCAATTCTTTAGTCTGCTCTTATCTTTCTAATTTGTGATTTTAAGTTCATTGTCAGACATTAATAAATATCCTCAAAAAGATGTGTAGATAAAATGCAAGAAAATGCTTACATTTCAGGAGCCAGCTCAGCCTCTTACAGTTGAGCTCTATACAACATCAATCTCCCCCATATACTTGAATCACCTGTTTGACAATGTGTACCATTTTTTTACCAAAAACAAAACGTTGGTTGAACATGGAGTTAGAATCAAGGTCCTCTTATAGGAAATGACTGAGCATCAAAATGCATGATGATACTATCTCTTCCTTTCGTCCCTTCTAATTAAAGGTAATTTTATTTTCAATAACTTTCCAACAAAAAACAAACTCTGCCTTGATTTTACAGCACATTCAAATAGTCTCAAAGCATTTTGATCTCAGGGTATATCTTTCCCAAAAGCCTTCTACAGCATACAGGGATAAGTGGACACGCACATCTCTCAAACTATCAAGGGAGGAGCTCAACCAAAGTGTCTGGGTACAGATCAGGTTCTCTGAGCACTGCCAGACCTCTCCAGTTATTTTATCAATTCTACCTGCAAACATGCTCACTCAGTCATGCTGCATAAGCATCTGCACTTTTGCACATGGAAACCAGAATTTAACATTCTCACTTTTAAAAGGTTTTTTTTTGTTTGTTTGTTTGTTTGTTTTTTGGGTTTTTTTTTGGTTTTTTTTGGGTTTTTTTGTTTTTGTTTTTGTTTTGTTTTTTTGTTTTGTTTTTTTTTTTTAATACTAATGCAAGTGAAAACAAATTCAAGCGCTAGGCAGAATAAATCACATGCAACCTAGGGGATGCCTGCTTAGGGGAAATCAGTTAGAAACTGAGTCCCGAGCATATGCTAAAAAATTACTTTGCATAAAATTGGGTATTACGAAGATTAATGTACAGATATCATTTGTTATCTCATCCCAGTTTTGGTCCAAAATGAATAATCAGAATTTCACATAGCACAGACACAATTAAGCATTTTCAGTTCATAGAATTTAAAATATTAAAAAAACCTTTTATCATTAAAAGCAGAAAACAAAGCTCAGTCTCAATGCTGGAACACCAATAATAGATATTATCTATGCAGCAGATTTATAAACAAGTCACAAGTTATCAAAGTACAAACAATTTAACATTTAATTATTGCTGTCAGTAATGCTTTCAAGTAAGTCATATTCCAACAACTGTGAACAACGCTCCTTACATTTAGTAGACTCCATGATTATACTGTAAAATATACTTTCATATGACCACAATATTTATTTATAGGATAAATTTTGTAAGATTTGCCCTTTGGCAAGTTTGTTGAGACCATTGTAGAAGAAAAAACCTGTAATTGGTAAAAGCTCAAGCCATACGAAGCTGTGGAAAGCAGTCATCATCAAAACTATTTATTTAATATCATAAATATCTTTCCTGAAGATCAAGTAGTGATTTTAAAATCATATAATGTAATGAGAAAATCAAGATTCCAGAAAAACTGTGACCTGGTGTTTTGTATTTACCTTTGGTATTCCAGAAGTATCCAGCCAGTTCTGGAAGATACTTTCTACTGTTAACTCAGACCTTAAAAAAAAAAAAAAAAACAACAACTTAGAATATATGAAAAAAAATGCCATTTTTTTCATGTGAAAAATAATCCTTTAACAGCTAGGCAAACCCTCTAAATTCAAGTATTGGTTGTACTAAAGTGGTACAACATTCTTCATTTTTTTAATGAATAAAAACATCAGAGGTCATATGAGCAAATTAAAGGTAGATCAGGTTTTGTGTACTTAAAACTCAAATAATAAATTTAGTGCTGATAAGGATTGACAGAGAAAGTGTTATGTAGTAAGCTACATTTATGAAACATGTAAAGTATGAACAGGTGCTCTGCTTCTTGTTACATGGATAAACTTTGGGGTTTTAAAAAGCACTGATGGATATTAATTATCAAAGTTACTAAATGTCTGATATACTTTAGTTTTGTCCTTTCTTCACTTTCTTTATATCCTGATTCACTCTGAAATCATAGAATAGTCTGGAGTTTCAACAAAAGGAAATAGTTCGTCATGATGAAGCTGTGTGAGACTGAAATAATTACACAGATAAGTATTTGTAAATTCAGAAACTATATCTGCACTTTTACTTTTGTAAAAAGTTAGGTTAGCTATTGTGGTATTTACTTCAACTCTGGTGTAAGACTTCCCAACTTGCAGGGAAACCAAATAAAAATAAACAAATAAAATAAAAAAAAAATTAAAATTTTCACACATGCAAGTATTGAAAAAAGGAAGTTGAATAAGCCCTCAATGAATATAAATATTTTGAGAATCAGAACATATGTGTATGGTCCTGTTCATGGTAATGCCTTGGCAAGATTCATTCCAATGCTTGCAGTTACTTTCACATATGTAATGTAGACTCAACCAACAAAGCATTCATGAAAAGAACAGCCATTTCCAAGCTCTGAATCAGGAAGGCAAACAATCCAATAAACAATTTAAACTGATCATAAGATTTAAATAATCAGCAGTCAAGAAGGAGCATTTCTACATAGCCAGGATTCTGAATTTTCAGGAAAATACCATTGTGTGTGTTAGATCACTATATAAATCAGTTTTCTACAGAAAACTGAACATATATGTGATGCTTATGTAGTGTACTACATTAAAATAAAAGACTAAACTTCTAGACTTGTTCCTCGTTATTTGTGCAAACTTACTAAATTTAGAACATTTGACTGCTAATCCCTCAGACTATAATTATCTTCATTTTACCACTATTCTCTAAAAAATTGGTGTCTAGCCTTCAGTCAGACTAGCTGAGTCCCTTGACTGGGAATAGTGATTAAGAGAAATATTTCCAGTCAGTGAATTTACTTTCCCCAGAAGAAGATGGTCTTGATTTCTTATTTCTGTCTGTCTTATTTTCTTACTAAAAAAGGTACATACAGAGCTAGCTTAAAACCAGATACCAAAATAGGCAAAGGTAGATCATTTGGACCACACCATTTATTCTGTCTCAAGAAGAATAAGCAGGATAAAAAAATTTGTTATTTGTTATTGTATGAATTAAACCCAATACAGCTTAGTGTTCCAATATTGAAGCAGAGCTAGGAGCTGGGAAAAATTCTCTTAGTTGCACATTTAATTTGTCTTACCAAGGCATAAAAACAGCCTCACCATGTCAGCCAATACTTTTCTCCCCCATCCCCAGAAACTAAACCTATAGTGTGAGAAAAAAATCTCTGCAAAATAACCTATGTTATATTTGCTATGTAGAACCATTTAATATACCCTCTATTCCATTTCAAAAACTGGCTTTGAAATGAGCTTATGACACTGAGGGGAATCACACTGTTCTGACACCACACTAATTCAGGCAGAAAACACTGCAAAGTTTCTCGGTCTCTCCTAAAACTTGCCATTTTTCTCAAGAGCAAAACCAGTAACACTGCTTTTTCTCTGCCTGCAGCGCCCAAAGTTTCAGAAAAACATCTGTCATACGACCATATACAATCTTTGTTTGTACTTGCACACAAGTACTTTGTTTAATTCCAAATTAGGATATTCTTGTTGGCACCTATCAAAAAAGCAACTTGTTTAAGAGGCATTCACGATTTTTTTAAAAATACATTAGTAATGATCAGACTATTGCAAAGACCTATTCTGAATCTCTTAACTGTCAGTACTGAAGAACTATGAAGATGTTGGAAATGCTTCTGCTAAATTGTTTGACTTAGAAATAACCCCCAAAAATTTATCACAAACAAACTGCCATCTCAAAACAAATGTCCTAGAGAAAGAACAGAGAGCCTGATATTTGTAGAGGCTGCAGTTCAGCAAGGGCATTTACCACCTGCTTACGTTGCAGTTAAGCATCTGTAAGGACTTAAATCTGGTGTTTGTGTGAATTTCTGAATGGCCTTCTGGTTAAGGTATTGGACAGTGGGATCTGTATTGAGTTGACTAGCACTAACTCTTACAAGACCAAGTTTCTTCAATTGCTTTCTACAACAGTTCCCTACTGTAAAATGAGAATGTGATTACATCCATTATCTCATCATTTGTCTATTTGTTTAGATGATAAGCCAAATCAGCCTACGAATTATCAAACATGACACACAGAGTTCAGATTCAGCATTTTAAAACAAAGTCTGTAAAATACTAACATTAATGATAATTTGAAAATTGGCATTATAAAAGATGGCTGTACATGAAGTTTTCACTGCACAAGGCTCCAAGGTACTCTGCAAACTTTAACATAAACCCACTTAATGCCTAAATCAAGGATAAAAAACATCAAAGTGTGCAACTTCTTTTTTAGGTAAAGGAAGATAGAAAAGTCTGCCATATCCAACTGAAAATATACAAACAAGCATATCTGCTTCATCATACATTTATACACATCAGTAATTTTCAAAGTAAGCTATTCCAGCTAAATATGGAGGCATAATTAGAGCAAATCAAAACACAATGATGAGGGATTCTGTCAACTAGACATACCTTCCTACAGATAAATTATCTTTGGATTTTATCCAGCATATATATTTTGGCGTATTAAAAAAAAAAAAAAAAAGAGGAATCAAAACCACTGGGAATAATTTTTCACAATTATTTGCTTCAGTTGTTAGATGCCTACCAGCCATTTGTCTCATTCAAAATCACCACATTCACAACAATGTGCATGTGAATCAAAGAAAGCAAATGTGAAAGGAAGAGATACACCTATATAGCTGAGTAATTTGAAATTGAAGCATTATTTTAGTACTTAATTTACTATTTGTGAAGACATCCAAACAATGTGGTTGGTGAACTTGGGTTATTAACAGTACAAATAGCAGAACTATAACACATGCCTTCCTTTGTCCATAATGTAATATTAAAACCATAGCTTACTAGTAGATTTGCTTGCTTTATTGAATGAAATTAAATAAAAAATACCAGCAGAAAACCCCTATGAGCAGAACCGACCTGCTCAAAAATATTTTGCAGTCATAAAATAGCCGCACATGCAGCAACTCTGATTTATCTAACACCCGTGAAACCCTCTGTTACAAGGGTAAACACTGATTCTTTGCACAGCTCACATGTTGGGCAGATGTGGAAAGGATCAACTTACAGCAAAGACTATGGGTATAAGCCTTGGGGAGAATATAGCCACTGGAGTTCTATCAAATCTAGTGCATTCTGATGTACAGACACATAAGAAGGGGCTTCTTGGTGTTTCGGTTGTTTGGTTTGGTTTGTTTCAAGGTAGTGAAGTTTCAAATTATGAGAGTAAATAAAATGCCTTGATGGCATAAAATAAAAAGTAAATAAAACTGCTCTGTGGGAAGTATTGTAGATTTTCCACAGAAAGGCAGAGATAACGTGAGACTCTAGCCAGTGCACGCAATATTTTAAAAGGCTTTCGAAACAGAGAAGGATAATGATCAATATTTATTTGTCATTCTTTCCATTAGTCCTTCACTCAGACAATCAATCAGTCTTAAAGGGAAGTTAAGATATTATAAAGGACCAGAAGGTACTGCTCAGCTTAACTGATGTCAGTATTCAGCTGCAGCCCAGAAATGGAAGGCTCCTGCCTCACAGCATGGATTCCTGCAGCTAACATGCCATTATAATTGAGTCAGAGCAGGAAGTGAAGTAGCCCTATAAAGTAGGCATAGAACTGTCCTCCTCCAAGTACAGAAGGCAGCAAAAAACAATAAAAAGTTACATCTGGATCATGGAGCTAGTCATCACTTGGAATGTAGTAAAAAAATCTCCTTTGAATAAAAACTAAAGGAGTTAAGTACTTGGAGGTAAGAATCTTTTAGATCCAATCTCTGTATCCAATAGTAGAACGCTAAAGTTACATTACTACAGTGTAATAACTACAGAAAATTTCCACACTGTTTCATGATAGTTTTTTGCCCATGTTCATCCTGTTCTCATTACAAATGTCATTCTCATTACAAAAGTCTCCCATAAGCCAAGTTATATTTCTAGCTACATAGTTTGCCCCTGTTGCCACAGCTGAGGGCAAGATTTGGTTTGATTACCTACTACAAGTGTCTCTTTATTTCTTTTAAATACATCACAAACTACAGTGTATTAGAGTGTTTAATATTTGTCAAGTTTGAATTATGTAGTTTAAACAGTTTAAATTTTTCTTAGCAGAAGTGCACAAGCCTGAGAGGTTTTATGTGCTACACAGTATTTTTGCTCTAATATTGAAATACATTTCATTGCTACATCAAACTTTGTGCAAAAAAGCACTCATCAGCAGATGATCTCTAAAAATACTTGATTGTTATCTTTCTTCCCTTTTACCTCGGGTGAGTATTTCTGTACTGGCCACAGAATGTATTCAAGAATGAAAAAAACATCCTCCCAGCAGATAAGAAATAAAGGCCTTCTGTATATCAAGATTCCTTGCATTGCTGCTGATATCTGCCAAGTTATTGTGGCAACAGATAGTTCAGATATACTGTATATATGACTATAAAATGAATTACCATATATCTGAAATTTCTTTCATACATTCTGGAATGTGATGCATCAGAAATTGAGTCACACTTCTTTTGCATTAGTCTCATTGAAAGTTTAGGTATATTTTTAGACAGAAAAAGGGATACTTATGCAACAACATTTTGCAGTGGGTTTACAGTTCAGAGAAACACAAGTGAAAAATAAAAGGAAGGAAAACAATTTTTTTTTTTGAACATGCCAATGTATAATCATACCATTAAAAAAACCACTTTCACTTTCACATAATATACCTCATTATATTTGGGCTAGAAACTATATTGAATCATACATAGAGAGTATTATCCACTACATCACTGGAGAATGTAAAAGCACCCAAACAAACCTGAGATGCCACAAAACATATTTTCTCAATGGTAACTAGCTTCTCTGTTCCTCAGCTATCAAGAACAGAAGTGTATCACTAAAAAACTCAATACATTTGACCTCTATGAAGATAATCTTTTTTTTTTTAACTCCAAAGCACTCACCCAGAGTTACGAACATTTTTGCAATCCTGGCCTTCAACATTGTATTTTTCAAGTGAATATTTTTAAAAACTGTAACATGTAAAGCTCCTCTACAAAAGACTCTTGATTTGTAGCACAATCTAGAATAGCACAGAACAACCCAAAATTTAAGCCTCAAAGTGCTACTAAACACTATCATCTTCAATCAGTCACAGTCATACACAGGAGTATTTTGAAGGACATGACAGGAAATTAACACTCAATTTACAATAATGTTTTCCATTTTTCCTCATGCAGCATAATCTATGCCTGAGAGGGGATGGTACCAGACTCTGTGAAAAAAATCCATCTTCTCTGGTATCCCAGATTCACAACAAAGTTCTGGCATCCTTGCTCTAGGGCACCATGTGCCAAAAGTAGCTGGCAGGAGAATCACAGGTTAGTTTGAGCAGGCAGCTATGCCTGGCACTTCAGATTGCATGGTGAACACACGACATCATCTCTGACCTGATACACAAGTTAAAGGCACTGTTTGGGGAGAGCATGGTATAGGATAACCACAAGTCTCATAATTTTTTGTGTATATATGTAATGGGAATCTTCAGGCTAGCACTATTTCTGGCTAGCACATATTAAAATCTTATTTCTACATATTTCTTTGGTTTTTCTAGCCCAGTCCTTACTTACTGTTTTTGTTTTGGAATGTCTTCCAACAGCATGCTAAGAAAATCCTGGAAAACAAACAGAGGAGCACAGTTAGTATGTTTATGAAGCCATAACCCTGTGTCTTCACTGCTAGTGAGAGATTAAAGACTACAAATAACAGAATGATAAGAAAAAGTTTATATATCCACTATAGTGATATAATGACAACATAATGTATATTGTTATTTGTACAATATATATTATATTGTCAGTTTTCCAACTCATTCAAGCAAGGAGTGGCAACATTGAAAGAAAATGGGCTTGAAAAGCCTCCTGACTATTTTAACACAATTCCACATTCCTACTTTTATTTTATCTATAATAGTACACACAAACTTTTTATATTTAAAACTGTTAAAGGCTGCAGATTTACATACAAAAGTTAAGAAACACCAAATTTATGGTGTTTATGCTCTCCTCACTGTGCTTATGTTACCACGTTGTTCTTAATTACTTTTTCTTCCTTAGTGCATGTGCCTGATTAGACCACATCTAGTCCTCATTCCGTGACAAAATTTGCAATATTGCTGATAACCACATCACCTGAGGAGTAAATTCTTCAAATAAAAGGTAGTTAGAATTTCTTTAATGGTTTTACAAAGACAATGCAATGCCAATGGAAGAGCATTACTATCATCCTCACTTATACCAGTATGATATGCCCTCTTAAGAAAGTTACACCTGATATCACAAAAAGGTTCTCTGGCACCCTGTGTTCTACACAACTTAATTTTAATGACAATCACTTTGACAGAATACACTCCTTTGAACAATCACATAATAAGAGGATTTATTAATATGAATTATTCATTTATATGCTGTTTCATAAAACCAATGCATCTGCTTTATTAATACTAATCTTTGTGGAAACAAGTTTCATAGGCTAATAATGTTCCTCACTTCAGTATACAAGTACAGGCTGACTGTACTGTACAACAATTGCAAATCGTTGTTCTCAAAGGTCTTGAAGAATGTTTCCTAAAAGGCAGAAATCTTTTATTTATGGACCATGCCATAATAGTCAACAAAAGATACTGTTTCTCTGTATGAGTATGGCATTGTTAGGGAATCAAAATATGACTGATTGCAAATTGAAACTACTGGTAACAGTTAAGCCTTCCTTCTTTAGATTATAAGTGAGACTCAGGCTGCTTGCAGTGGCTTATAACAAAAAGTAAACTACATAGTGCTGGGCTCTGTTGCTGTGGCAAGAATGCCATCATTAACTATGACAGGAGTAATTTTGTCCTAGTCACAGTGTATTGCAGACATCATGATGATGATGTGTGAAATCCCTTTATTTCATACAACTACTTGTAGTTTTGCTGTATGTGAACATTACATTATTCTGTATATAAACAGAGAACTACTGTCTCCTCCCACTTGTGGAAGTTTTGCTGGAGATACACAGTAAGCTTACATGCAAATAAAGAATATGGTATAAGAAAGATCATAGTTAGAGTTATTTCAAAAGTGTGTGAATAGTAAACCTGAAGTGGTTATCCTTCACACTATTTGCACTGTGTATACATTAATGCAGCTAGATTCCCTAGTTAGATTCTATGAACTTTTCATAATCAATCACACAGTGGATGGTTTTATAAGCTGTATACTATACTATGACATTAAGCATCTCCTTTGTTTTCCAAACACCAAGAAAAAGGTACTGTCATTCTACACACCTTCTTAAAATTAGGATTAATCTATCATATCTTATTTTAACTGCTCATATTTCAATGCTCCAAAACAGAGTAGGAAAGCAAATTACCACTTACCCCATATTAGCATGGCTTTTAACACTTGCCTATAATCAAGTCTGCATGATGCATCTTATTATAGGTCTGACTTTTCAGCTGTTTATAATTTTGTCATTTTAACCATTTGTAGTGAAATTTTACACTCAGACTACTTTTTCTTCCTCCACAGATGAAATGGTTCAGAATTGTCCAGGAGAAAAGTCAGAGGATAATGTGGGGGGTTTTAAGATTTGATGCCATTTCTTTAAGATGCTTTAATTATTTTACACTTTGAAGCAAAGACTTGTGGATGACTATGGTAATCATAACTAAATTCTGGATCAGACCATAAAGCAAATTATAGTTTGGGGTTTTTTTGGTTTTGTTGCAAGTAATTCAATGAAGGTATAAAAAATATATGAGTTACAAACTACATGCTATCACAGTAGTGCAATATTAACTGATTAAATAATATCACTTTTATATATATTCCTGTTGTTCTTACCTGGCTAGAGACCCCAAGGCTAGAAAACAACTTTTCTCTATATAAAGAAACTGTTATTCTGCAGTTTGTGGAATTCTATTGACATTTGGCCAAGCTGAAAAAAACGCTGAAAAAATGAATTCAACACATTTACTAAGGATCTGCTAGCCCCTCATAATTAAATTCCCTGGTGACTCTCATCCACTCTCACCATAGTCCTGACTGAAGCCAATAACTTTAATCACTGCTTTAACACTGGGCTTCTGCTGGACAGATCAAATCTGGATACAGACTGTGAATTTGACATCAAGGAGAAATTTTATTTGCTCTGTTAATAGATGTACTGTATCTGAGTTAAAAGAAAGAAGAGCCAGGAGACCCAAAAAGTGAGAAGTAGGTTGAAAGAAGTAACTGGAAATGAAGGCTACTTAAAGCATTAACTAGATACATGTGGTGTTTAGAAGACCTTTTATTTCATACCAAAAGATGTTTTATTACTACTCCAACTTTTGTCTTGAGCAATGGCCAGCAAGTTTCTACCCGTGAACTGTTTTGGAGCATCAGGCAAGTACCTCTCCCTGATCACACATATTGATATCAAAAAAGAACACAATATTAAAAGACAAATACGGTCTTCATATTAAAACCTCAAATCCAGACATTTCAAGTACTCTATAACCAATAGATACTTTTGTTTAAATTCTCTGACTGAAATATAATGGGGTGGATAAAACAGTGGAGATGTCATAACTGAAAGTGACACATCCAAATGGACATTCACTTGGCAACCAATAAACTTCGACTACACTTGCATCCAGATCCTTGAAGGAATAACCCACTCAAAGTTAAGCTATTCCTAAAAAATATGCAGTTTGTAAATAACATAACTAAGTGGCAAATATTAATTTGTCCCTTCTGGGTGGGAAAAATAAATAATGAGCACCCTTCTAGTTTTCTGTTTATTTGGAATTACTTCCCTAGACATTCTTCTGGCTTTTGGTGACAATCCCAGACTGCACCTCCAAAAAGACAACTTCCTGTCTAGAGCAAGCAGGACTCCCCCACTGTATGTTTTATTATCAGGACAGAATTATTAGCCAGACAGCTTAACAGTGTAAGCCCCAGGTGATGGAACCTCTATCTTTAGTCAGAAGTCAATTTGTTGCCCATTATAACAGACAGGACCATACGAAAATCAAAGTCCACAAACAATTCAGTTTCCAAGGTATTTTTATTTCAAGATTAAATGGAACAACAGCTTTAACTCTGTTAGGAGTACCAGCAATTTGCACTTCTTTCTTTTGATATAGTCAAAACACTCTAGTCATTATTTTAAAAGTTCACTCAAAGCAATTAGTAAGTTAATTCTCTCATAAAAAGAAAAATGGAATTTTTTTTTTAATCCATTTCAAAGATTCCATATTTGCATTACTCATCTGTTGCTAACTCAACTAAAATAAAGCTAGTATTAAAAATCTACTAAGCATGCAAGCAAAATGAAGGAAAAAGGCAAACTGATTAATGTTTCACATCTGAAGTAATTTCCTTGCACCTGCAGCTCCCGTCTGGGAAAATTACTAAAACACTGCTTAAAACAAGACTAGTATTCATAACATGGGCAATTTTTCACTGTTTTATTTTCCCTCATTCCCACAGTTCCTAAACCTGGGAACTTTTACAGTTATTCTGGACAAGGTGAAAGTATAGCACCATAATATTTAAACTTGCCAGTTGCACCTCTATTTATTTTTAATCTTTCATTCATTTAAACACTGACATAACGTTTGTTCAAGAAGGATCTTGAATAAGAAACTTTGTACCAAGTTGACTTCATTGCTTCTGCTTTTACAACTCCTGCTGTGATTCCTTATCTACCTATACCAGACCCTAACAAAAACCACAATGTTAAAGATTTCTTACAAAGACAGAAAATATATTTTAATTGGATATTGGCCTATCACGTTTGCATTTTTCAGTGACCAAAAACCAGTATTACATTAAAATTCTCTTCCCAATAATTTCACTAGGAGCTGGATTTAGGCTGATGGTAGACACAGTAAAAGCACAAAAGCGAACAATAGAAGTTTTGATGTATAACACTCTTTCTCCACCATATCAGGTGGTATTTCTAAAAGAAGAAAAGCACCTTTCTTTTTCTTTACATATATTAAGCACATAGGTATGCACATATTGCACATATCCAAATAAAAAGTAGCCCAAAGTAACAGAAGTTTAACTTTTGCTCCAATAATTTAATAACAAAACAGTGAGCAGTTTTTTTATCCAATAACCAAAATGGATGTTTCTGGGTGTAGTATTTAATCTTAGGAGACTGGAGTATGTAAGCTACAAATTGACACTTCATAGCTAGACAAAGGGAGAATTCTCTAGTGTATGTGCTAGCTAGCTACCATGACTAGTAGTACAGTCTGCTGAACATTTTGCAGCATTCAAACAGACTCTAACAAAACTCACCCCACATCAACTAGGAGGAACAAGCTAACATTTTCTTACCAAAATCTGGGCACCTTTCTTACCACCAGCTTAAAACGCCGGGCTTCTTCTTCTTGTTAGCAATCTTATGACTTCTGTTATTTTCAAAATTCTTCCAGCTATGTAATAGTAAGGCATCATTTTTATGATTTTGAACACCTTAATGTAGACAAGGCTCACACAGTCATTGGCATTTTCCACACTATGCCAAATATAACTGCTTACGCTCTCAATAACATGATACAGAAAACAGCTGCATCAGTGTTAACTCCCTTAACACCCCAAACATTCCTCCACAGGGCAGAAATGCTGAGTTAAGAGCTACTGCTCCTAACTTCTGGGTGACTTGACATACAAAAGAAATCACAAGTTTTAAGATAGCTGGGCATACATCTCACCCCATAAGAGTGAGATTCTAAACAGTATGCATGCAAGGAAAAAATCACTGTGGCTGGAAGAAACAGCAAGTGTTAGACTTAGGTTACACAAAATCAGAGGCCCTTACTCAGTGTTTCAAGGAGACATTTATCACTGTCCTGAATATCCTCAAATATTTCAACCATAAGACAGCTTCAGCAAAGCAGGTGGTTTCAGAAAGTCACTCACAGGTCTTCTCTTCTCTTTTCCGTCGCCCCTCCCTGTCATCACACTGCTCTTCTAGCAATGCTAAATATTTGTTGTGTTGTGGGTTTTGTTCCAGGCATGTTTTTTACCATGATGAGTTCAGTGACCTGGTTCATAGACACCCCCATGAATGGTTGTTTTCACAGCATTCTGAAGCAAGAACATGCACTGCCTTTTGTGCAAGCTGGATTCATCACCAGTGATAGGATTCCTAGAACTTTGGGCTTAAAGAGCTATGTAATTTTCTAAATCAAAACAAAACTAGAGCCAGTAGTTACATTACTTTTACAGAAAGACCTAGCAGGAGGTAAATTTCTACTTATAATCCTACTTGGCTTTGTCCTTATAGGAAATAGGGTGAAATTAGAAGCATGGAATGAAATAGCATGTAAAGAGAAAGAAAATAAATTCAGAAGTATAATTTCTTCTCTTTCAGAAACAGAGAGGAATCAGGGAGAAGACAACCAAAAACCATGAGCTAAAGATCACAGGCAATAATTCCAGTATGGTATATGACCATATCTTTGAGAGCATCAGTACCTATGAACATTGGCCTTCTGAAGTATCATGTTAAAAAAAATCCCTAATTGTTTATATTATTTCATACTAGCAGGGTGTCATTCAGTGTCACCATGAAAAAAATGTTCTGCCCTCTACCAGGTGGGAATTTTACCTATTTTGCGAAATTACAATAGCCTCTCCCCTTACATCACAACCAGAAGTGATGATTTAGGTGGCCAATCCAAACATTTGGATTTCCTCACCCAAAGGTGAGGAGCAAACCAAGGACAATACCTGAGAAAGGACGAGCTGCCCATGGAACTTAATGACAAATTTCCGTAAAGATGCAAGGTATAAGACCTCTCCTATCGTCCTTGCCAGAGATCGTAAAAGAAAATAACCCTGCAAAAAATTAAGGCAGAAGCTATGAATTTTCTGATATCTAGAAGACTGAAGTCTTTATGATATTCATAGAGCAATCTCAGTAAAAATCAGCTGACAACACTCACCTTCAAATAATGAACCTGCATGAAGATTTTTTCTGCTTTAAGACCATATTTGACAACAGAGGCTCCAGACTCACTCAGTTCTCCTGTGCTTTCCTTTTTGGGCCTAAAATGGAAACACACTAATTAAGTTTTGGATAAGTAACTCAAGAAAAAAGTCATACATTACAGGTTCTGATAGTTTAAAGCACTGTATGGCATAGTAACCTTAAACACCTGTGACTAGTTTAGTCTTTTTCTTCACCATAAGTATATAAATTTACTTAGATAGTCAAGCAAGTCAATTTTCTTCTAAATAAAATTCATCAGTAGGTTGGTGTAGTCTTTTTACAGCCAGCATGACACCAGGTTGCATGTCATTTTCCAGTACAGACACCTTATGAACAAAGATAAAAAAATAAACAAGTTTTCTCTTTTTTGCCTGAACTTTGGCTTAACAGCTTACATGACTATCCTTGCAAGAATAACCTCCTTCATCTGCATGGAATAGACTGCTGCAGAAAGTGTTCTGATTTTCATTTTTCCATTTGGGTTGGAAGAAAAGTAGTTCAAATGTTAAAAGAGGAAGTATTTTGCACACCGCTTTGAGGTTTACAGACAATTATGTCTAGAAAAAAAATACTATTTACTGCCTGATTTAAAATGTAATACAGCATCTGGTATGCCACAAATATACAGCAGTTAAGTGTGGAGGACTTCTAGGCCCTAAAGAGTACAGACTGAAACTAAAGAGAAGCTATGCAAGCATTTCTTCTTCATTTGTAAGAAGTGCCTTCACAGGCATAGTACTGAAGATCATCTTGATTTTTTTATTCCATTCAGAAAACATCCCAACCAACAGTAGTCTGAGAACAATTGCCTAACCCTGTGACTAAAACAACCTCTCCAGTTCTAAATGTGGATTTTGAAATGGCCAATCTTCGAAACCAAATTTCTTTCCCTTCATTTCTGTAGAATAGGGGAAATATGGGCCACAGCAATGTAAGATCCTTCAAACCACACCACTCATGCAAGAGTGATTTCAAGAGTTTTGTGATCAAATTTTTTTCCATATCTGTGTCTCATTTGACAAAAGTGTTCTTTCTGTGTCTTCTGTGTCACAGTTTCTTATTACAGTTTTGTCCAGAGTGCTAAATCAGGGTGGCTTCAGACATTATTATTAAGGCCTGTGCACATGAAAACCACTATACAGAAAATTTTCATAAAATGTAACTGTTTGGAATAAAATAGAGACAAAAAAATAGATTGAATTTTACACTGTATTTCTGACACAGTCCTCTTCCATATTATCATTCATGAATATCTTTCTAGATCTTCCCTCAACATTGAAAGAACAATACCAGTAACTGTTTTCTTATTCTATGGCAACACCAGTTCTTTCAGACTGTGTAATTGCTGCACTGTAGGAAAGCAGAAATCCAGCTATTTCCCTTCTGGATCAGTCTCCTGGAAGGAAGAACTGCTGACATTCCATACATGACTTTTCATCATTCTCTATATACATAAAACACAAAAACTGCTTCATTTCTCTTAATAAATAGCCTTGTCTGTTGACTTTGAAAAATGGAGTTTGAGCACAGGCTACAGAATCCACACTAAATTGAAATCTCTCTCATAATCACAATTATTCTAAATTAGGCAACCATATTTCCTTCCTCCTCAGACTTTGTGCCTGTGTAGATCCTAGGACTGACCCAGAAAGAAGTATTGAATCTGGATGATGGTAGTGAAGAATTCCATACAGAAAATATATACACATTCCTCTGCAACGGCTGTGTATATATTCTTGAAAATGTCTGTAAAGGAGTGTAACTATTTAGAATGTAACCCTGTTCTCTGCTATCAGGACTTCAGAACACTATTTTAAAGCAATTCTTACTGTATTTACCAGACATTGAAAGTACAAAGATTGAAATTTTGGTACACTGACCTACAAAAGCTGCATCTAATCCAGTAGATAAAGTCTACCATAAAGCTAAAGGCAAGATGACTTAAAATATTCAAGATGCTATTTGGCACATTTTAGATACCAGCAAATTTCTGAAGGAAGTAGAAGATGCTGCTTTCTATTTGCTGGGCAGATGAGTACATTGCACTAGTAAAACGACAATGCACTGGGATGTCCTTGGTAATTAAATGCTCTGATGTACCAGGTGGTCATGAAAACTTATGCAGAGACTGTAAGACACCATCAGAAAGCACATTTCCTATCAGATAGAATAAAGGTCTACAAACCTGACCTACAGAACTCTTCAAATCTGACCTACAGAGCAGTCAGAAGCATTGTCCTGACCATTCAGGACAGAATGGTCCTGACACAAGTGGACTCAGAGACTAATTTAGAGTTAGGTATCAACATTGGCTTGCCTTAATGAATAACCACAAGATGCAGTTCAGCCATAAGGGCCAGGAGACGAAACAAATGTCCACACCAGCTTTATTCTCAGAACAGAATGCTCTTCTTTGCTTTCCTAATAGGAGAGATGAGAGTGCTGGATGAGAGTTCTGGTGTTGATGACCACCAGCAAAACAAGTGCCAAGACCTTTTTCATAGGTGCTTTTATCCCTGCAGGTTTCTTTCAAATTCTGTGAGAAAATAGGCACAGGTCTGTTGGAAGTCTCATCCTGTATGAGCATGGATGTTCTACAAACTCCTTCTTCAGTGTTAAGATTTGCTCATGCTGCCTTTCAGAGCTGCTGCCTGTTGAAAAGACACTTATTCAATTTCTTTCTTACCTGACCTCTTTTTTTACAGGTAGCTTATGACACACTACTTACTATAACATAATACCAAGTGCCCATAATAAGAAGAAACATCAGGCTGATCATCAGTTTGCTGAATGGCTTTCACCCACTCTAAAAAGGTATTCATTTGATGGATCAAAAATTGATAGGATCACCTGGTAACTTTGGGGCAGATTATTCTAGCTGTCAGGAGAAAGCACAAATAATCATACAATCAGCAGGGAACAAAAAAAGTAATTGAAGAATGAGCTTATGCTTGGGAAGAGTGAGTTGGTTGATTTTTCTCTTCCTGAAATGATTGGCAAGAAGTAACAAATAGTTATAATTTACCTTTAATATTCTGTATAAAAGTACAAGTTAGAACCAGCTCAAGCCTCAGTACAGACTCACAACCCAGACCAAGGGCCAGGACTGAGATTTTCTCTCTTACATGCCAATTTTGGAAAGCAGGAGGTCATATTTTCAGATGGATGAAGAAAAGAAAAAAAAACCCAGTAAATATGCAAAAAGAGAATTTATTCATGTCCATGCCACAAAAGTAGTAGAAAATATTTATATCTGACTGAAATCAGTAGGAAGTCCTTAAATGCAGTCACAAGGAGCTAGAGATATCAGAGAAGAAGAAATGGCCAGAATCACAAAGTGGCATCATGTGCCTGGCCTGAAGTGTTTATTGGAGACACATTTTTTAAATGAGAAATTAATTTTTCACTCTTTTGTATTAGCATTAGGAATACTACTATTGAAAAGGTAAGAAAAATGCTTATTATTCTGTCTAATAAATGTGCAAGTCAATAGAAAGCATAAGTTTCATTTTCAAAATAAATCAATCCTTAAGTTTCAAACTACAAAGAATTATGGCCCTTAGAAATATTATTTTGAAAATTTACACCACATAACATTTGATTAAAAATAAATACAAAAGACAACAAATGTGATTCCATAATGTTGAAAATGGAAAACATTTATCCAGATAAACATCATATCCCAAGAACCAATATTAAAAAAAAATATTTAAACCAAACAAAAACCTCAGCATGTAAATTGGTAGTTGTGTTCGCAGC
The DNA here is from genome assembly GCF_024509145.1 of Vidua macroura. Taxonomy (NCBI): domain Eukaryota; kingdom Metazoa; phylum Chordata; class Aves; order Passeriformes; family Viduidae; genus Vidua; species Vidua macroura. Next base: position 11,881,011 of record NC_071611.1, read on the forward strand.
AGCTGTATAACAGCTAGTATAACAGCTGTATAATTAGTGATTAAGCTTGCTTTTGCATTCACAACTACGGTCAAATTATACACCTGAACATTTACACAACTGTGTAACTTCATTGACTCTGCTTACACGTAGATACACAATTCATCAGTAAACATAAAGTAAAACAGATCAGTGGAAGACTACAGTTACACAGATGGTGATATGCTTTTGGATTACATGAAGCCTTGGAGAGGAACTTCTATGTTGGTGAGCACTCTCTAGAGTGTCCAAATACAGAAGAGCCTTTTAGGTTCTGCTGGGCAAGCACAAGAAGAAGGGAAGATCTTAAACAAATGAAATGGCAACAGTCTTCCAAAAACATATAAAAACTGATAATCTAGATGGGCATCAATTTATTCTTAACTTCGACTTGGTGAAAGAAAGAAATGAAATCTACATTGTTGGAAATAAACAGGATTTCAGTTGCGCATTAGGAAGCAATTTTTAACTCTTAACACTATCTATCTTATTGAGACACTAATACAGCTTATGAAAAGCTGTATTTTCTCTTATGAAAACTTTTTTATTGGAGCCTTTTAAGAGCATGTTAGTAAGAACCCACTTAGGATGATCTGTGTGTACTGCCTTTATTTCAGAGCAGGAGAATAGACTATAAAATTGTTTGCAATCTGTCCCCGTACTTCCATGATTTGGTCAGAAATCATGGCTAATTTGAACTAGGATTAGTAAACTCATTATTCTTGGTCGCAGATTGTGAGGAGACAAGCCATAGAGGCTCAGTGGATCTTGAATTAGACAGACACTCAAGATCAAAGACTGTTTGAAAATTCCTAACACACCAATCGGAACAGATTATTAATTGCTGGCAAAGGAAGACTGTCTTTAGCTATCTATAAAGGAGCCTTGAGTTTAGCATCTGATACCTAAAGACCAAAAATCTATTTTAAATATAAATATTAGCAATTTCTAATTAGAAAGGAGGTTTATAAAGTTTATGTATTACACTTTTTCCTTGTTTTTTAAAGCTTCATTCAGCTTGGCAGTTAAATACCATACTAATGTATGTACTTGTCTTCAGCTACAGAAAATGACTCTATTATGGCTTCCAATAGTGAACTTTTTAAGGAAATGTTCTTTTATTTTTTTCCCTGAATAGAAGCTCTTGTAAACTGCTCAGAGACATTTCATATCAAAATAATCCCATGGTTTTCTAAAAGTTTCTATAACAAAGGGAGAAGCAATTGTATTATAGTCAAGATGTATAACCCAGTCAGTTTAATTTGCATTTTCTTTTTTTATTAGAAGGAAATAAGGAAATGCAGTGTATTTAATCAGATGATTGGGATGCATATCTTTTGAAGGGAGAAAATGTGGAAAACAGGAGAGAGTGAAAATACAAAAGCGATGATGGTGCTATCATATTGTTACCTTAAAACTTGCAGCTCTTCTTCAGAGTTTTGCACTTCATCTCTGAGTCGGCGCCAGCGAAGTAAAGCTTTCAATTCCTGTTGCCCTTTTATTTCATCATGTGATAGCTGCTTAGTAAACAAAAAACACAGATCACTGACTGCTGTTTCCCAACAGACAATAATTTACAGAACAAGAAGCTTGGTTTGTTTCTCTTTAATGTGCAGAAGAGGCAGGAAAGGGTATCAATATTCATGATAAAACAATAACAGTTGCTGCTATGAGAGATAATAGCAGCACTAAGGAAAACAAAAGCCTTATTGTGCATGTCAAATCAATAGTCAGTTAAATAGTTCTGGCTGAGAAGAGAGATGGGTATGTTGTTTTCCCTTTAGTGAATGGCAAGAAAGAACTGAATTTACAGCGATACCTGGCATAGAGGTTTTGGTTGCATCCCTACCCTTCCCAAATTGTGAGCAAAGAGCTACATCGTGTCCTGGCTTCATTCCTCTTTCCTACTACTTCTGCCATACTCCTGAAAGCTCCCTGTTGTGTTTTCCCCCATTTATGTAATATTAACAGAGATTCCTACTTATGAAATAAATGCCAGGTTGCCAGCTGACAAAGAATTGTTTTGAAAATAATTGTAATTTATGTTTCTCTATTATAAGAATAGATGGGAAACTGGGGAAAGCAAAAGCAGCTAATACTACCTTGCATTACATTCAATCACAACTGAAATTATTCTCGGGCACTATGGAATACACTCATAATCCTTAAATTCTATGATTGCATTGCATCAAAACTACTCAATGATGTTCAAAAAGTATGCCTTATATGGTAACAAAGGAATTAATCACTCTGTTCTTTTGTTTTCTCCTTTACACTCAGCTCCAAGGAAGATGTCTACTACAATCAAAATGCTTTCAAGTGACTAACAAAAGCAAAGACTTAATGTGAACAGCTCACAGCAGTGTAGTTATGTTCAATGTGAAGGCACTAATGCATTTTAGAACCAAAAGGGAAAAGCCAAGTGTTTAGACAGCCTTTCTCTCTTTCTTTTTCCAGAAATATGGTACATAACAAAGCACTCTGTTTAGTTTGGTGCTATAGATATGCCAGATACTTAATAAAATGGAGGTTCAGAAGAGTGTATTATGTCAGTTCCCAGTTCTGCCATCCTTGTCCTCAGGTGGAAATATGCAGACTAAAGGTGTAGAACCTGACAAAAGGTACAGGAAGGAGTGACACACGAAATGCTTGTAGTAGCAGAGGTACTACAAAAGTAAGAGTTGCATTAGAAAAACACTTTTCTAGCTTTCACCTTAAGCAAGGCAATGATTTCTAAGTCTCTGACAGGACAGTAACTTGGTGGGCAGTAGAAGAGAAAAAAAAAAGTGTAAGTGCCAGTGTGCCCCATTTCAAATCATCTTCTATTTCACTTTGAGGTACCTTTTATGGTCATCCATAGGATGAAACCAAACAATTTTAATTAGGTACCTAGAATATTACAATATGCAGTAAGACTGTTGATTCTTCCAGTTTCAGGTATACAACAGAAGTGGAAAGAATGCACAGCAATTGTTTGATAATTGAATTTTAATAACTGAGTATAAAATTTGTGGGAAGGTAATAATTGACAAACAGATGTTTCTATTCTCATTTGCACTGACTCCTACCTCTATAAAGATTGGTATTCATTGCGGATTACTTTTTTTTTAATCAAGTAAGCATGCAAATTCCAATACCATTTTAAAATATGTTACTTCATAGCACAGTTTGTATTTTGAGGTTTAATTTATATCTAATTCACAAATAATTTTGATTTCCACATTAATTTTGAAGCAACATGTCATCACCTTACCTGTTGTGCCCTAGCCCAAAATATATCTTCTAAAAAAGTGGCAAACCCTTCACTTATCCACTCTTCTGTCCAATCACGAGCACCAATGGCCAGTCCAAACCAAGCATGAGCAATTTCATGGCACAGACGTGTTCCACAGAGATGGCTTCCTCCTGGCAGTACACTCTGTGACAGAAAGATGATGTGTGGGCTGCACAAGAGAAATGAGTGACAGAATCCATTACTGACCTGTTACAATGTGTATTGCATGGACATAATAATAACAATATAACCAAAGAATGGCCTGAATTGGATGGACCTTGAAGATCCCCTGGTTTCAACTCTCCTGCTGTGGACAGGGACACCTTTCATTAGTCTCAGTAAGTCAGATACCCATCCAAACTGGCCTTGAATCTCCCAGAGATGGGGCATCCACAGCTTCCCTGGGAAACCTGTGCCAGTGACTCACCATCCTCAGAAGGAAGAACTTTTTCCTAATATCCAGCCTCAACCTACTCTCTTTCAGTTTGAAGCCATTCCACCTTGTCCTGTCACTACATGCTCCATAAATAGTCTCTCTCCATCTTTTTTGCAGGCTCCCTTCAGGTCAGCTTTATTAGCCTGTTAGCTTCTTATTAGTGTATGCATGCTAGGTCATGACTAACAGTTTATATCTCAGGAATTGTAGGAATTAAGTCATATTTTATTGTTGGTTGGCAGAAAATCAAACTAAAACTCCACTGTAAGGTATTTGACCATCAAACAGCTATTAATTGTAAGAAGTAACTTCAACCAAAGTTTTATATTTTTTATGTTACAAGACTGATTTATTTCAATAGAAACATTTATGTATAAGCCAGGATAATAAAAGCAGTGTTAACATTGACAAGTATTTATCAGTTAAATGATCAAAGATGGAAATAAATAAAGGAGAAACTTTAATAAAGAAAACAAATCAGTATCCAAAAAAGCTTCATACATAGTAAACCACATGTTTGTCAAAATTTCAAACAAGCTAAGAAGATACCATCTCGTGATAAGAGTTGATAATTTTTGCAAATGCAGAGATAGGAGAACATATTTTACTACAACCACAGAAGGGAGAAGCAGTAGATATCCGCTTTTTAAAACAGCAAGGGAACAACCCAGTCTGTATCTAGTCTGCTTTGTACTCAAGCAAGAAGAAGAAATTGCAGAGGAAAACTGTTATGAATTGTCACTCTGCTATTGAAAATACCCTGAACTGCAAGTTACTGCAGTTCTCAATTCATGTGCTACTGTAAGGCAATTTCTGCTACGCTTACAGACATTACAGACCTTAACATCTCAAAGACGATACAACTTTTAAAACTCAGTACATCTAGGAAATAAAAGGAGCAGAATTAAGATCTCTGACTAATACCCAAGGCATTAACAGGGCATGATGTCACGGATGGGGTTAGCAAAGACACAAACCAAGACCGCCATCCACAGAATGTTCCTGCATTAACCTATGGTATCCATGATCTGTATTCCAACTCTTTTCTCACTTTTCTCTCAGTTACAAAGGAAATAAAATACAAGCATACCTTCAAGACCAGAGGTCTTTAAGTCTAGCTTTCCAAGCATGGGAGGGGAGTCTATGGCCTTAAGACATTTCCAAGAGTCAAATATTATTCGTCAGCGTTCCAAAAAGCTTCCCCACCCATTCTACCCTTCCGTTGGAAATGTTAAAACACCCACAGCTTTCTTGCAACCAGCTGGATGTCTGGTACTGGGACCATAAAATATGATACACATGTAGATAGAAAAACATACTCAACAACTATGTCCTTATAAAAAAAAGTAATTACCCAGCCAAGAAAGTTAATACATTTCAATCAGACATTGTAAGACACAATGTAAGAAGTTACAGTACTTAATCAAGAAATCAAGTAAAACAAAAATGCAAGTAAAAACAGCAGCTCTCCAAATCTTTGCCAAAAGCAATTCCAATTAAGAGAATGAAGGGAGAGAGAGATGGGGGGAAAGTGTGAGCACAGAAGGTGCAGAACACGATAAATCTTTTATTATAAAGCCCCCAAATAATAACTACAGTTTTGAGGTTATTACTTTGGTCCGTTTTAAGTAAATGACCCCTAGTTGTGGCATATGTACAGTGCTACAAAGAAAAACTGCAGAAACAGACCAAGTAAATAACATTCCAGTCATACTGGTGGCAACATTTCAGCCACTTGGTTAAGTAAAACACACAGCACAATGTAACTTCATGCCTCATAAACAGGCTCACAGAACAGTTTGCATTTTAGATCTATTGCAGGAAAATATACAATAAAGTTTGCAATTCCTGCTTTCTCCAATCACTTAAAAACCAGAAATGCCACATTTAGACAATACTCTCTTTTACAGATGGAATACAAATTACTTCAGTGAAAGAAAAATGTATATAAGTTAAATTTTGGCCAAAGAATATGAGCACAGCTTCCTACAAGGCTAAAATAATATTATGTTCTGCAGCACAATTTAATTTTAGATTCTGATTAGAGACAGCAAGTTCCTTTCCTAAGAACAACTTAAATGATTTCTTTTATTTTGTTTGCCCTTAACAAACAGTACTATCTCTAATTCAAACCATTGAAAAGTTCCCATTCTTCTTAAAAGTAATTTTGTCAAAGACTGAACATGTCTCTGGAAGATGTCCAGCACCTATTAGTTTGGAAGAAGTTTACATCTATGTATTTGTTTAAAACACAGATTATCTATTTTCAATAAATATTTGAATTACAGAAAGTCTGCTCCACTTATACTAACCAAATCTACCTTTTTAATATCATCTAGGATGTGCAATGTTCATAGAATGGCTTGTATCAGAAAGGACCTTAAATATCATGTAGTTCGAACTCTGCTGCTGTGGGCAGGAACACTTTCCACTAGACCAGGTTGCTCAGAGCCCCATCCAGACTGGTCTTGAGTACCTCCAGAGCTGGTAAGTCACAGCTTCTCTGAGAAACCTGTTCCAGAGCATCACCACCCTCCCAGAAAAGATTTCTTCCTAACATCTAATCTAAACCTTCTGTCTTTGGGCTTGAAGCCATTCTTCCTCATCCTGTCACTACCTGCTCTTGCAAAAAGTCTTTCTCCATCATTCTTATAGGCTTCCTTCAAGTACTGGAAGGCTGCAGTTAAGCCATCCCAAAGCCTTCTCTTTTCCAGGTTGAACAAATCCAATTCTCTCAGTCTTTCCTCACAGGAGAGGTGCTCCATCCCTGTAATCATCTTGGTGACCCTTCTTTTGACTCCCTCACTTGAACAGGTTGATGTCCTCTCTGTGTTCTGTGTTGGGAAAATGTTATGAATGTTATTAATTGCACGTTGTTACTTAGCAGCACTGCACCTAAAGCACTCCATAATTCACAATGTGTCTAAGTGAAAAGTAAAATAATTTGACTGGTAACTAATTTTTTTTTTTTTTTTTTTTTTTTTTTTTAACAAGAAGAGGAAAGTGGCCCTCCTACCATCTGTTTGGTTTACTAGAAAAAAAATATAAGGCTTGATATCCATTTTTTGATTCTAATTGAATAGGAAAGAAATCCATCCATACATTAGAAATGGGCAAAGATGATTCAGCTCAGAAATTACATCAAGACCTGACAAGGACTGTGCAGCTTATAAATGCCTTTAGCAAGAAGGGTCCAAGTTTCTAAAGCAGGCCAGAACAGGCAAGCTGGATATGGTAAAAAAGATGGGAAATTTCTCCCAGTTAACAAAAAAACCAACAACCCGACTAGTCATTCCCAGGAAGCTGGACAAGTTCCCAATGGCTCCAAGAAAAAAAGTTAATGACTTGTTTTTGACAAGTATACACTTGGTTACCCTTCTAAAGCAAAAGAGCATTATTCTGACCAGAATCCCATGCTCATAACTTAGATACTTGCATCACCTGACTGGAAGAAGGAACAAGTTCTCCCTCCCAGTTAAATTGCAGTTAAGGGACATCTCGACACTGTAACTATGGCATGAATGAATATAAAGGAAAAAACTGTGTCCCAAAGGGAAAGAAATTGTTGTTGTGAAAGACCAAGGAGTCCCGATGTTACAATCATTCAAATCCACCCATGTACACATCCTTAATAGATAGTCTCTTAACAAATAAAAGGTTTCCAATGAGTCCTAAAGCTCTACTCATCTGAGAAGCCAAATCTCTGACAGGAATTTTTAAAAACTTACTCTAGACTCATGATTTAGATGCAAATGCTGCTTTGCATACAGTCTGCAAGAGTGTGCTATCTTTGGCTGCTCACACATAATCAGATGAGACACACAGCACAAACCCTAGCCAAATGTATATGCAGGAACCTAAATATGCATTTAAGATGGGAACCTGAAGTTCATTTCTGACAAATTTGTTCCATTCATTTTGAAGTAGAAATCTTTCTGTCTTAACACACATAGCTCTGCATTTTTTTACATATTTGTGGAAATAACAGAGCCAAGACTATTGTCACCTAAGAAATAATGCTTCTTAAGTCAAATTAGCACCAAAAATCACTATCACAGATACCACTTACATATACATATATATGTATTAAAAATATTTTGAGTTTTCTATTTAGAAAAAATGTAATCAGATAATAAACGGATTATCTGATAAATGGGTGAGACAGTTATTGTAGTTCTAAAAAATCCCTTCTTAAATATGTAGAAGGGAGCAAGGGAAGTCTCAAATATTTGCATAGGAACATATTAAAATTAAGGTATAAAGATTACTGGAATTTGGGAAAGTTAGAGAATTAAATGACAATTCTTCACAAACAGTTCATGCAAATTCTCATCAGTTGCCTTTAATCTTATGTTGGTTTTGCTCAGCCTGGTTTTTGGTAGTGGAGGGGCCACAGAGGTGACTTCTGTGAGAAGCTGGAAGTTTCCACCAGAGCCAATCCCTGATGGCTCTGAAGATGGACATACTGCTGGCCAAAACTGGGCCAATTAGAGATGGTGGTAATGCCTCTGTGATGACATATTTAAGAACAAAATCAAAACAAAGTCACAAGTTTTTGCTCCTAGTCAGAGAAGAGGAGGTGAGAACATGTGAGGGAAACAATATGGAGACACCAAGGTCAGTGGAGAAGGAGGGGCAGGAGGTGCTCCAGGCACTGGAGCTGAGATTCCTCTGCAGGCCATGGTGAGATCTTGGTGAAGCAGCTGTGCCCCTGCAGCCCGTGGGGATCCACAGGAGATGCAGAGATCCACCCACAGCCCGTGGGGATCCATGGGGGATGCAGAGATCCACCCACAGCCTGTGGGGATCCAGGGGGGATGCAGAGATCCACCCACAGCCCGTGGGGATCCAGGGGGGATGCAGAAATCCACCCACAGCCCGTGGGGATTCAGGGGAGATGCAGAGATCCACCCACAGCCCGTGGGGATCCAGGGGGGATGCAGAGATCCACCCACAGCCCGTGGGGATCCAGGGGGGATGCAGAGATCCACCCACAGCCCGTGGGGATCCAGGGGGGATGCAGAGATCCACCCACAGCCCGTGGGGATCCAGGGGGGATGCAGAGATCCACCCACAGCCCGTGGGGATCCAGGGGAGATGCAGAGATCCACCCACAGCCCGTGGGGATCCAGGGGAGATGCAGAGATCCACCCACAGCCCGTGGGGGAGGTGCCCAGGCCAGAGCAGGTGGATGCCTGGAGGAAGCTGTGATCCAGTGGGAGACCTGGTGGGGAGAGAGAGCCCTGCTTCCAGGCTGGAGCAGCCTGTCCTTGGAGGACTGCACCCTGTGGAAAGAGAGGCCCACGTCACAGCAGTTTTGGGAGGACTGTGTGCCCATGGGAGGGACTAACGTTGCTGCAGGTGCAGTATGGCTGCTGCTCCTGAGAGTGGACCCACACCTGGGAAGCTCACTGAGAACTGTCTCCTGTGGGAGGGACCCCATGGTCTCACAGGGGAAGGACTCCTCTCCCAGAGCAGAGGAAGAAAATCTCGGTGATGAACTGACCAAAACCCCCATGCCCTGTCCCCTGTGCTGTCTGTGGGAAGGAGGGAGGGGCTGGGAGAAAATGCTGTTGTAAGGTCTTAATTTACTTCTCTTTATGGTCCTCTGACTCTGTTAGTAATAAATTCACTGCATACCCTTAAGCTGAGCCTCTTTTGCCCCTGAAATGTTTTCCCCCAGTCCTTATCTCAACTCACAAACCCTTTGTTAATTTCTTTCTCTCCTCTGCCCAGCTGTGACAGGGGAGGGTGAGTGAGCAACTTTCATGGGTGCCTGGCATTTGGCCAGTGTCAAACCATGACAAAACTACATTCTTCCAGTGATACAAAGAGCAGTATCAATATGATGTCTGCAGTATCTATATCAGACTTTGAATGTTAGCTTAATTTATCTTTGTGGGTACTTGCGCCATTGGAATGCACAGGACCACTCAACATCCACTTTCTTACCTCTGTAATCTCCATTGGTCTAGTGTAGGTTACAGTGCAGAACTGAGAGAACTACAATCTTTTTAACCTCTTAGGTTTACAGTATACCAGAAACTCAAATATATATTCAGATGCAGTTGTAGAGATAAGGATCTGGTAGAATAATCTGAGCACTATTCTAGAAATAATGGAAGCTAATTTTTAAAGTTTTGCCTTCCTACCATCATAGGGAGAAACCAAAAAGTGGCGGAAGTTACAGCTGAAAGTCATTCTAGAGCAGATGACTAACATTTTACTCCATAAGTCATGCAGCAACACAGTAGGGTAGGCAACATGGAAAGAAAAATAACCCCCATGTTTTAGAAGGACGATAGTAACAGTCAACTCAGTTCTGCAATTCAAAATCAAAAATGTAAATTTCAATCAAGTGCCTAAATAATGATCTGAACACCAAAGCAGCAGCTGCTCAGTGAACTGGTAATCTTGTCTGTCTTGCATATTTTGCAGCCCCAAACCAGACTAGTAAGGACATGTATAAACAAGGGTGAAACCCTCTCAGGAGAAACTCTACTGCTGTTCAACAGCAAAACCAGTACTTGCCATAAAACTGAAGAATTTGTATAGTGAAACGAAAAAGACAACATGAGTCTAGGCTCAAAACTACCATACAAACAGCAGGGTTTGCAACAATTCTTCATCCTTCTCAATATCTTCAATCCCATATTAACAACAAATCAACAGCCATGAAGAAAACATAAAAAGTCAGTATGTATTTATCACATACAACTGTGACACCTTTCTAAGGTCTTTGGACTTATAGGTCACAATTTGATTTCTGCACTTTATTCAGAGAGAAGATTTCATAAAGTTTCTTCAGAGACCAATGTAGCTTTGTAACTTTATGATGAATAAAAATAAATTAATCCACATTGAAAATATTGACAAGAGTTGACAAATGTAATCTTTATATGCTAGGAGACCTTACTTTGCTACCCCAAAAGGACCAGTCATACTGACCTGAAACAAAAGTATACAAGCTTGATGTGCTTCAAAAATAAAAGAATTTTACACACTCCCACATGATAGCATAAAGGAAGACTATCAACCCAACTCATTCTACATAATTAAATTCTCTTAACTTTACACTCAGTGTCAGGGGACATGAATTATAAAATGCAGAGCTGTATCTCCTAAAACAAGATACTTATTGAGTTGCCAAATAAAATGCCTACTTAGCAGACAAGAAACATTTTGGAGGTTTTAATATCTGTACCAGGTTTGCCAAAAAGGTGCCTTATTATGTTTAATTTCTTTTCTAGAATAGGACCTGTTTTCAATTTCTAGCTTTCTTCTAGAGATCAGCTTCTCTGTCCACAATCAAAGTAAAATATACAATGTTAACACCACAGACTCAAACTACTGCTTGCAAGGGAAGGTTACAAGAATTTTCCTAGACCTGACTATCAAGACTGGGAGAACACCACAAAATAGAACCATAGAATCGTTTCATTTGGTAATGGCCTCTAAGATCATCAAGTCAAACCATTAACCCAGCACTGCCAAGTCCACCTTTAAACCATGTCCCTAAGTGCCACATCTACACATTTTCTAAATACCTTCAGAGAAGGTGACTCTGCCACTTCCCTGGGTAGCCTGTTCTAATGCTTGGCAACTCTTTCTGTGAAGATTTTTTTTCTAATATATACCTCCCCTGGGGCAAGTTGAGGCAATTTCCTGTTGTCCTGTCATTTGTTACCTGGGAGAAGAGACTGACCCCCGCCCGGCTGCACACTCCTCCCTCTCTGGGAGGACAAATTTTGTTGTAGAGAACAAAAAGGTCTCCTCTGACCCTCCTTTCCTCCAAGCTAAACAACCCCAGCTCCCTCAGTTGCTCCTCACAGGACTTCTGCTCCAGACCCTTCTTCACCAGCTCTGCTGCTCATTTCTGGACACACTCCAGCTCCTCAATGTCCTTCTAACAGTGACGGGCCCAGAACTGAACATTCCAGATGTGGCTTCACCAGTGCCCAGCACAGGAGGACAATCACGGCCCCAGTCCTGCTGGCCACATTATTGCTGGTACAGGGCAGGATGCCATTGGCCTTCTTGGTTACCTGGGCACAGCTGGCTCATGTTCAGCCACTGTTGACCAGCAACCGCATGTCCTCTTCCAGTGAGCACTTCCCAGCCACTCTGCCCCAAGGCTATAGCAAAGGTGTGGCTGTTGTGACCCAAAGGCATGACCCAGCACTTGACCTTGTTAAATCTCATATCACTGACCTCAGCACATCCAGCAGGCCAATGCGCCCACCCAACTTGTTGTTTGCAAACGAACAATCTAGTAATAATACAAGTAATTTCTTCAAATTATGTCTCATCCTCTCCCTAACACAGAGCTGTGCTTTTACAAAAACTCATAGATCAACTTACCTGTGGCTGATACCCTGCTGTACGCATATGATGCTAATATATCCTATCTGCCTAAAATATCCTGACTTGGGAAGTAAAGCAAGAAGGGGACAAAGAATGGTGTATTTTACATAAAAACTTCAGTCTGATATCTGAGACTCAAGTATTGGCAATAAGTTAACTCAATTTTGTAATAAGATCATTAGCAACTAGACGTGACAAAAACAACCAGGAGTCAAATAAGAGCTGTAGAGCTGAAGAGTTATTAATCTGTTAGCCTGTGATGCCCCTAGGATGCCTAACAACACCTTTAGCTCACTTCTTTTCATCTTCCACATTCTGTATCACAATGAGGAAATTGCAGAGCATGAACATGTTTTTGAATTCTCCGTATTTTCTTTACTAATGTCATATGTAAGCTCAACAATATCTGTTCATTTAGAAAGTTCCACAATCCCAAAATTTGCGACAGGCAGCAAATTGCTTGCTATGGTAAAGAGAAGCAAACACAGAGAATTATGGGGTGGGGGGAGAGAAACAATTACAATTTCAAAACCTCAAGTTCCCATCAAGATTTTCTTACAGATTTGTTTGAAACCTCTTGTCCAAAAAAACCCACAAAGTAACCAAACTTCTATAGAAATCAATTACACAACATCTCCTAGTAACAAATGGTTACAACACTGTCAAAAATCTTACAGCCCTCTTTCCAAGAGAAACAAGACCTCAAAACCTGGAGAGACTATGGCTTTTCATGTTGTATGTCACAAAATGACTTTTCCATATTTAATTGATTTAGTTAAGTGATTTATGGCTAAGTGTAAATTAAGTGACTTCAATAAATATAAGCACCTGTTTCACTACTAAAAAAAAAGCAACAAAGCCGACTCTGTATTTTATGCAGCTCAGTTTCTAACCTTCACACTTCACTTCCAACTGCTCCTCAAAAAAATAGACTCTGCTAACACTGAAAATAATTTGTAACACCATTTTCCAGATCCCTTACTAAATATTCATACTATAAAACTTCACTGTCTCATGGCAGACATTTCCAAACAAATCTTACAAGCTACACAAATGAATTTGGTTGTGTTTTTCTTAAAAAACAGATTTTCTTAAAAAACAGACAGATTAGAAGTCAAACTACAGTAATTGAATTATAGAGCAAGAAATAAAGATAAATAAAATAAATTCATTTCTCTGCAAAGTATCTTATGATATGGATTTTTTAAACTTATATTTTTTGTTTGATGTAAGAGAGCTGATAGACCACAATGATGATAAAACATCTTTACTCTTGCTGAATATAGGTAGCTTCACAAAAGATCAGAGGCTGAGAAACAAATTTTGTTCATGTCTAAGGAGACAGAGGGAATATCACAGATCCACTAAATTCAGCAAGAATTTTATATACAGAAAAAATGCAATTTGCAAATTCATTATTTTACATTATGAGTTTTCTATGTTCCAGATTTTATATGAAACTTTTACCACATTTCTGAGTTCTTCTAAATAGCAGAAACTGGTCAACTGAAGAAAATATTAGAAACACCTAACAGTTATACTATTAACCATGTGAAAATACTTAATAACAAATAATAGTGTGGAAAGTCTCTAATTGAAACATGTGTTTGTATTAACTTCTTTTCATTTAACACTGATTTATATTAGGACCACAAAATTAATCGTACTTACTTTTAAATTTGATGAAATTTTAAAAAGTGAACAGAAAATAGCAATGGATAGACACTGATCATCGTAATGAAATATTTTCATTCATCACATTGTTTCTGCAAGAAGTGAGCAAAGTGATACAGGTACTCACACCTTTCATTTCATAAATATAAAATAGTTCTTTGTATTCTTTTTGTTTTCTTCTCTTATGCTAAAGGGAAGCATTAAAGAAGAAGATTCTCTTGTTTTATATTATAAATGAATATAGTATTTGTTCCATTGACTTTTCAAACTATTTGAATTCTTGCTAAAAATGATTAATGTGATGAACAGTCATTAACAACATTCCTCAGCTCCAGTCTAAGTGATGACATTTTGTCACTGATGGATGATATTACTTGATCATTGATGGATTTCATTATTTGTAGCTTTCCATCACTGTTATTACTGGAAGATTTGGACTTCCTGTTACTATATCATGAAGTTTCTGGCAGATATTAACACAGCAGAGAGACACAATACAAACAACCAGCTATGATAAACAATTAGACAGAAAGCAATATATATGCTTCACCATATTCAGTGAAAATTACTCAAGTTAAGAGCCTATACATTAGTGCTCTCAAAAGGTGACATGGACAAGACAAAATAAAGAATGAGTAATTTTTTATTCAGTCAATCCATACAAGAAAGATTTTATCCACAACGAAAAAGCAAAATCAATGAAAAAAGTAAAACAGCTCTTTGAGTTTCCCAGTATTTTTTCCTCAATTCAAGGCCTTGTGGTATCACTCTTTTAAAGGAAATTAAATCTGCTGGAAGGCAGAAGTGGTTCTTATTAAATCTCTATGAGATACAGTAAAAGTAGCATCATAAACAAAACCAGACCTTAGAAATACTCGTTTTTTAAGGATTCTTGTGACAAATACTTCACCTGCAGAATGAGAAAACTCCAGATATGTACCCGAATCATTCAGGAAACCCCAAACATTACTGAAGGAGAAAGAGCTATAAAATCCTTGATGTTTCTCAGAAAAAAATAAATAAAGAGGTAAAGTCAGATTTTTTTTTTTTTTAAATCAGAATTTCTGAGATCATACAAGAGGCACAGATACAATTCTTTTAAATTTTCAGTTGGTGCCTATTACACTCTTACACCATGAGCCAATTATAAATGTGGGACCAAACAAAAAGATTAAGATAGCTATCCAAATGCCATGTAATTTTTGCCCATATGCAGTATCACCCACAATTCCTGCTTTTAGGAATTGGTAGTTATTATTCTATTTGTTGAAGTATTTCATTTTACTTAAAGAATTGGTGTAGAATGGTGCAAATCCAACACAATCATGTTTGTTTCTGATTTTCAGCATTACTGCTAAAATGTATTATTTCTAGTATGCCTTTATAATCTGTTTATACAAATATACATTCATCTTAGAAATGTAGAAATGTATTTAATCAGCTGTATGACTATCCAAAACCCATTTTTCTTATTTTTGTCATCTATAAACAGTATATAAACTGATAAAAAGTATATGGTTTCATTTTACTGAATGAGTATCCAATGATTTTGGCTACTTTGACTAAGGAGATACATGCTGTGAGAAAAAAAAAAAAAAAAAAAAAAAAGAGAAAGCATAGAAGAATATCTAATGGCTTCATTTTCTTCGTTTATTCTGCACAGCAGCTATACAAGCCTTCTTTTTTGTATGTGTTGGTCAATAAGATATCTGTTGTGCTTTTACACAAAGAACAAAGATGCCTTTATCAATTCTCAAAAATCTGCAGACAAACCATTCATGCTGTCAAACCCCCTAAGACCCTTTCACCAAATAATGAAATCCATCAGCGACAAATGTCAACATACTAATTTGTTAAATACTGAACAAAAGGAACATTCAGAAGAGGTGCTTCATTTCATGTTATATCAGCCCTTCAATTTGTAACAACTTTATGGCAGCCCACAGATCATGCAATATTAAAACAGAACAGCACTATGATTATTAAAACTAGAACAATCTGCCATCCTTACAATAAATGCTAAGTTCAACGAAACTATAAACAGAATCTGTTGGGAACATGAGACTCTTTGCCATGCATTCATTTTCCTCCTTTTTGGAAGATTATTTCCAAGAAAATCTTACCAACAAACACAGATTCTTTTTCACACACAGTCACATTTATTGTGCTGATAGAGAAATAAGATTAAATTACATCATACCCAGTGACAGAAGAGCTTCAGTGTGCCTGAGAATTACTTTATCCATTATATAGGACATCCAGCTATTAATGTAGAATAATATACCAAAGTGATAGTTAAGCTTGAAGTAGCTAGTGTGCATGTGAATTACAACTTTCATCATACAAAACATCCAGCTATTATTATTGAAGCACACAGCAAGGGATAGTCTAATTGGAAATAGCTAGCATAACTAAGAACTGTATAAATTAATTATAATACTAAGTATCACATATTAATGAACTTATGTTGCATCTTCTATCAATTTAACTTTTTTTACATCTCCAGATTTGTTTCAGGCCATCCTAGGACTAAACAAATACTTTTACTGTTGTCCAGGACACTGCCACAGGATATTTTTATGAGTTCTTTTCAAAGATGCCAAAAAGAAGGTAACACCTTTATATTCCAGAAACATCTATTGCATCCAACATATCTTCTGTGGCCTGATAATTTCTGCTTTGTGAATTTACCTAGTCAACCTTGAAGAGAGAATTTCAGTTTTGAAGTTGTTGATAATGCCAAATTATTTGTCAAAATGCTAACACAGATTCTCTTAATAAGTAAGTATTTTTCCAAATCCAAAAGACTACAATGAGGTGGTTTCCTGTCTCGCAGAATCACAGTGACTACACTACCATTTGTCAAAAGATACTAATTTTGAGGTGGTTTTGGTTAGTTGTTTTGGACTTTTTTTTAAATTACCATGGATGTTAAATTTTAATATAAGCAGAAAAATTTTGACTGCTTCCCATGTATTCTCCTGACAGTTCTCCTAGTACACTGAAAACTTTCTTTTTATGAGACCACACATTCATATTTGCAGGTGGATATTGACCACTCACAGGATGTGAACATACTCCAAAATTTCTACCAAGACCAAAGGTAATTATGTTTACAGTTTAATTCAGTTAATACCAGTTGCATAACCAGTAGTTCCTGGATGTTTCCCTGGATGTTCCTGGATGTTACTTAAGCCGACATCTTGCCAAATGGTTAAAAATTGTTTCTACTTACTCTGTCTTGTCAATATCAATCATTTTTTTTTAAACCTCAAATGGTATTTGGCATTCACATCAATTTAGATTTACAAACCTGATGACCAAAAAGTTGTGTAAAATATGTAATTTTTCAGGAAGTACCAATGTGAGCTTCCAAATAGCTAGCAGTTTTACAGCCACATCCAGTTACTGCTGTAAATCTAGTTAATCTTGATAGATAGTGTAATTGCTTTACATTTTTAAAGTGGAACAACACTCCTAGAGACTGTCCTCAAGTATGAGTGTGTCTGTGGCAAACTGTACACACTTGCTTGACTGCAACTTAAACCGTAATATAGCTTGTTGGTTTTAGATTAGAAAACACTTAAAAATATAAATTCTGTACTGAGGTTATATACTGGATTCAAATCTCTAGGTCTACCATGCTGCCCTCACCACTCCTTAGACACAGGTAGAAATAAGAACCTGTTACTCTCTCCATGGCCTGACTCTCCAAGGGACAGTATCTCCCAGTGCATTTCTCAGGGCTCAGTTCCAAGTTCTGGAGATACAAGCTTTTCAGTGACCTTGCTCCTGCTGACAGCCATCACTCTATGGCTATAACTCCAGCAGGTTTAAATTTAATTAGCTGAGAATCCAATGCAAATATCAGTTATACAGATATATACAAACAGGGTATAGCTGTTTTTCCTCACAAAGAGAAGAAATACCTCTGTGACTTCAGTGCATTTTCTTTTCTGTGATCTTAAAGAACTTGCATGTATACATGTACACTGTTGTATTAGCCCAGAACAACTGGCCACAGAAAAAGTTAAGCTTTAAGAGAAAAATAACCTATCCAATCTGGCACTACCAGACAACAGAGTAATAACAGGAACTGATGAAAATCAGAGGCCTGTTTCTTAGATATTTTAAGGAAAAAGGTTAACAGCTGTTAAGCAGAGACTGTTTGTATGTATACCAGCTGTACAAGGATGTGTCCACTGTGGCTTTTAAGAAAAAAGAAGCTGTTTAATGTGTAAATATAATTTGCTGAATTCTGCCTTCTCTGCCAATAGATCTTTTTCAGAAAATTATGTGAAGCTAAGACTTCACAGAGACTGTAGATCAATAGCACAACTTCATGTTATCCTCAACTCTTTCCTTGCAATAAAGGCAGATTTTTTTTTAAATCAGGCATCTTTGTGCCACTGAATTATTATAGTATTCCAATTGTTCTAGAGTACTGAGTGAAGAAAACAAGTTTTCTTAGCACTGTTGCAGCACATATTTAGTCTATCAAATTTGTGCAAAGAAAACATGATAAACTTAATAGTGGGGTTCAGAAAGAGGAATTTATCTGTTATCTGTTTGTTCCAAGACATAACTTGCACATACTGCCTTTACATACATACTATGTACTATCAATTTGTAATGTTTACCATTAGAAATACATCACAGAAGATCAGAAAATCAGCACTGGCCCTGAGGATTATTTTACCCTTTTATGCTACTGAAGCCAGTGGGAAAGAGAAAAATTTTCCCCAGACAATTCAAAGTCATAGTTCTACAGCCACTTTGGAATAACTTTGCATTCTTTCCAAACTAACAATTTTGTCCCTGATATGCTGTATTTTTGTCTGCAGCACTGTACTGTAAGTAAAATACAATGGTGCTTCAGCTAGCCCTCAAAAGTGCAAAAGATTTTATGTGCAAAGACAGAAGTCTACTACATATTGTAAGATACATATGTAAGATGTAGAAGATAGTAGCAAAGCCATTTCTATCACTGACACAAATCTCTTTCAACATTTCAACATGCTAAGGTCTAATTTAGGTTGATTGTTCAGTGACCAAATGATATGCACCTCTCTTTGGTGGTTTATAAAGTTATTGTCAAGAAGACTAACAAGGCTATTCAGAATCTCTTTGCTTTAACTTGCTCTCTATCATTACCAACCTGGTGATCACACAAAAAACTCCCATATCACTAAGAGCAAATTCCTTCATGTTTACTAGACAAAACAGTTCTGTATACAATAAATTAAATTCACTGTACTGGCTCCTTATAATTCAAAACACTACCTTAACCTTTACTTTCAAACAATTTAAACAGAGGAGAACAATTTTCCAAGTAATCTAAGAGATATTTGAAAATCTAAAATTATTCTATAATTAAAGGGAAATGAAACTTTAATAAATACTAGTGCAGCATCATATCACAATTGTCACATTATCAAATGAATATGACTTCACCATTCAAAATGTTTCAACATTTAAAACTAGACTTAGAAGTCAAAATTATTATAAACTTGTAATAGCAAAGCACATAGTAACCTACTTTGTTAAGCAGAGGTAGAATTTACACAATATTGCGGAAAGAAGAGACAGTCATCACAAACCAGATGCCTGCCACCGAGCAAAAAAATAGATTGGTCTTTAAATTTAAAGAAGTTAAACCACCTATTTCCTTCATCCTACCACAGACAAAGGAAATCCAAAAATGATCTGAGAAAACAAAGTTGATATTTTATTCATAAACCACAATCTCCAAGCAGATTTTTCATATACTCAAACCCATTCATCCCACCTCATTTATGCCAAATCCTCCACGGGCTCAATTCCCTCACAGAAAAAGGAAACACACAGCACCCTCTTCTTGTCCTTGGCAAGGACAAGAAAGTATACTGAGCAGTATACTTATCCTTCTGATCTCCCTAAGGAGAAACTATTCTTGCACACATTCCTCCACCTATTTTAACAGTTCAACTCTCAGTCTATATCACAAGATTCCAATTAGTCCAAAAGTGAATCTACAGCAGCCACAACCTGGTGGGAAGCATGAGTGTGTGCAGAGAAAATACATATGACAACACTCTTGACTGTAATGCATCACATATCAGCTCTTCTAAAAATGAAAAAAAAAAATTCAAATTTCCAGTAAAATACTCAATGACTCACAAGAAAAAGGTGCTAACTTTTATGGAACAAACTATTGTATTTTGACAACACTCTGAAAAATTCTATACTTTCACCATTCATCTTTTCCCAAAGAAAACATCCAACAACCCAACTTTCCCTTATTTAGCACAATCAGCAGAAATCTATGCAGAAATTCAATCACTGAAATATAAAATGAGGCAGGCAAATATGTTTTTAACTGTATTAAATGTTTAGCATTTAATGGTAGTATAAATCCACTTTGGAAACAATGGATGCTTGTCATTAGCATTTTTTTCTAAAAAATTAACAATGTTGCAATTATTTGGCTGGAACAGATGGAAGGAGACTTCAGATTAAATTGTTTACAAAGTGCAACTGATGTAATTTAGGAGTATTTTAGGATTTTTAATGAAACTGTTCCTTTACTCATATAGGTACAGAAATCTGCTTGTACCTTTCAAATAATATTCTTCCCTGTAAGAGGGATGCAGAATAATTTGAATGTCACCTATATACATCAGAGAAATCTGCTCTGCATACAATATAAAAACCTTAAAACTTTGGCAGTGGCAGAGAAAGTGCAAAAGCTAGCAATTAATTTTTTTCCAGATGTTTAGTATAAGTGAATTATAATAACCATCCCTCATTTTATTATTGGTGCATTTGCTACAACAGTCTCAGTACAAGGATAAACTAAAACATTAGTATCACTACAGCCCAGATTCCCCACAATGTGTCCTATAATGTCTCCTCTCCTTTCAACACATTTTTCATTCTGGTTTAATGATTGTTCTTATGTATTCCATTAAACATTTCCAAGACAAGCATGTAGATATTCGTGTCATGACAAAATACTGCATCAAACCAGTCCTATTCAGACTTCTCTGCTTGTACTTGCATGTCAAGGAAGAAATTAGAAAAGCTTCCTACACCTCAGGAAAGAGAAATAATCTACTGCCAAAGAGAGCCGATTCACACCAGTTAAGCTTAGAATAAGCAGGTTATAATGATTAGCTGAAAGTAAAGTCTGTTGGAACACCTGCTTTGATATTTGAGCATTAGTAATAAAAACAATAGTTACCAGCATTACATTTTTAAATCAAGCAACCTTTTCAAAAAGGAAAAAGGGAACAAAACATCAAGAAATCCGTGCCATTGCTTGAGGGGTTTGACAGATTTATTGCCACTGTAAAGATTAAAATCACCCACCATTAAGAATTCTATGTATTGATTGCATTCAAATGTCAGAAGTCTGAAAATTATGTGATCAAGAGGGTAGTTTCTAGGCAGATAATAAATAAAGAATAAGATTAAAATAGAAAGTCTTAAAAACTCCCACAGAATTACATATAAAAGAGCAGACCATTGCTATAATTTCCACTGTGATCACAGGTATAGGACTATGCTCAAAGCAGTCACAATAATAGTGAAAAAACCTTTTCCTGTCGTTTATGATGAAACAGCTAAATACAGCAAGATGAAACAAGGTCATTTCAAACCACCAAATTAATAGAAATTAACCAGCTTGCAGACATTTTGCAAGAATTTTGGTGTCAGCATGGGTGTCTTAAATCTAACAAGTAAATACTAAATAACTTCTGTGAGCCTCGCAGTGAGGGGAATACTGGGGTGTTTTGGTGCACTACCAACACTTCTCTGCCTTTTATTAAAGGCAGTAAAAACTGCTATGTATGACAACAACAAGACTTGCCAGTGTATAACAATTGTGGCAAAGGGCAACGCAGGACCCTCCAACCATATTTCAAATTTATACTCAAACTGAATCTGTTTCAAAGCTTAGCATCTGCCGACAGGGTTAAAGTCTTTATCTTTTTAAATCCCAGCTTTGTGACAAAAGGGCTAAAACTACATATCTACGTATGTGAATTTATTAATAAATTATGTGGCCCCATCCCCTCTTCCGAAAAAGACAAGTCTCAAAGCATCCTTCAGATCTCCTGTATTTCCACGTTCGGATCTGTTAGAAGCACCAGATGTAAGGCAGAAGTAACACACATGACCACAAAAAGCTCTTTTCCCTCAGTAAGATCCTCAACTACCAGCTATTTCCTTCAAGCTCTTATTGTCTTTACAGTTTAATTCTGCTACATTAACAAGGAAGAACTTATCCAAGACACTGACAAACTCTGGAGGTATCCATGTTTCTGTACACAACTGCAAGCACAAAGCTCTTAGGAGAGCTCTCCTATGCTCTGATCTTAGATTTTCTCATGAAGCCTTAACCCACATTCCACAAAGAGGACAAGGACTCCGATCAACTTTCATTCACCAGTCAGAATTCTGTCAGGAAGATCGGAAGTATTCTAGACCAAAACTAAATACACAATTAATATATACACACAGAAGTAGAGAGTTGGGAAAGGAAGTGGCAGCTGATGGGAAAAATGCTCCCCTACATACATCACTATATGATGCCCACATCAGTTAAATCCTGCATGTACAAGAATCTGTGTTTAGGCATAAAACAGCCCACTAAAGGAAATCCCCAATCTATAATGCTGATTTATTCTGAATAAGCAGAACAGAATTTTCTTCAAGGAACTCTGTACTGTACTGTTTTTAAGCTGAAACTTTGCAAAGAAATACATCTTTTTTCTTAGGTTAAGATGAAGCAGTGATATGCAGAAAGGTTGAACTAAGCTATCACTCAAATAATGCAGTCTTCTGCTGAATGACAAGAATCATTTGGCTTAATAATTCTCAACTTTATCAGCTTTGTTTCTTTGTTCAGAAGGATTTTCTTTCAATTAAAATAAAATAAAACCAATAAATATGTACAGTAGTACATATTTAGTAGATCTGGAAGTAGTTCTCCAGTTATTGTAGACAACTTTTGGCAACTCTTGAACATAGATATTAGCCTAAGAATTGAAAAACTGGAAGAATTTCAATCATAAACCTGTTACTGTCCAGCCTCTTGTTTTCCTGGCTACTGCAGTGTTGCAGCTTTATTTGATAATTTAGATGAAATGTGAAATGGTCTTAGTATCAAAGCAGAAAAAGCAGTACAAGTATGCTATAAATGCAGAAAGCATAAGAAAAGCCATTAAAAAACTGACTGGTTTTCCCTAGAGGTATAAGGGCTGGCAGCATGAGAGGTTTGATGCTTATGTTACTGTCCATGGGCAAGATTCTAATCAGATTCAAAGCAGTTCATCAGCTTAGGATCTCTTGCCAGTCAAAACCATATCCTGCATACAAATTTAAAAAAAAATGGCAAAAGCAAAGCTGAAAAAGAAAAAAAAAAGTAAAGCAAAAAATGCAATGTAGAAGGTGAACACCTGAAATAATCACAGTACTTACCTGTGAAGAAGTTGTTTTTGACTGTTTTGAGCTCTTTTAGAGCTCATACAGAGAAATAAAAGCAAATTATGTTCATACCTTATAACTATTTGAGAAAATGCTTAAAGCCTTGGTCAGTTCTTCACATGTATGCATATAACTCTTGCTATTTCAGTGGGAGAGAGACATCCATTTATCTCAGACTAGAATTTTATTCTGATATTTACATCTATACAGCATTTAAACACATAAAGCTTTTGACAAGTTTACAATTTAAATACATTAAAAAATCCAACAATTGGCTTACCATGACAGACAACAGGACTTCAATACCCACACCCCAAACTAAAACAGAAGGCTCTAAATTGAGAAGATTCACTCATTGACCAGTAATTCTCAGATAAATTCGTAAAAATGTGCCTCTTACAAAAAGCTGTCTCCAACTATTATGTCATAGCATTAGCAGAATCTATTAAATCAGTAGAAGATGAGACTTCCTAAAGAAGCAAGCATTCCTTCTCACCAATGGAATCAGATAACACAAAATATTTTTTCATAGCTTCCTGTGAGAATTATTTCTAGCTGAACCTCAGCCAACTCCTTCTTACAGAAGTCTGTGAATCAAACAGTGGGAAAGCAGAGCCTGTACCACCTGGATATAACAACTGGGAGGTGTGTATCTGCAGCATCCTGAGGACACAGAAGCACAGACCATCTTAAACACTCCCTCACTGCGCCCAGACAAACACTACACAAAAGAATTGCCAGGTCTTGGCAAAACACATTGCAATATACACCCCACAAATAAAAAACCACCTAATTCCCTAGTATCTCATAAAGGAACATGTGATAGAAATTACTGCACAGTTTCTTCAAAGGCTCTTGGAGCAGCACCCTGCTCTCTGCAATTAGTAACATGCAAAAAAACCCCACAGAATCCATCCTTATATGCAAGTTCCTTGTTGGTGAATGATCCAGGTCACATTCAATTTAAACATTCTGTAGCAAGAAACCATCAGGTGTTGGCCTTTGCCAGAGCTTCATTGTGCTTTTCTGACTTAATAAAAAAATGAGAGCAGATATTTTTAACAAAGCTGAGAACACTGACAGTTTAACCAGAAAAAACCCAGCCTATTTGTAAAAGCCAGTATCTGGCACTCTTCAATCCACTGAAAAGTTCTAATGAGCCTGTCAGTGTCACATCCATATCTCTTAGTTAATTTCCCTTAGTTGTAAGCAGCAACAGGTAATTCATTACCTAGAAAAGTAAATTATCTTGAGAATCCTTGTCTCTCTATAGTGGAACTACAGAACTGTAACATCAGACTATATCAGCACAATTCTTTCCATCTGAACACTGGCTTTTTCTTCCTTTGAATTATGCACTTGGGAAAAGGCAGTTTGGTTTCAAAATGCTGCATATAATTTAACTTTCTGTTTGTCTAATTCTAAAGAGTGAAACAGAATCATAACCAAAAGTATTGCAGGTGCACAATCACTTAGATTTAATGTAACACAAAATGCATGTGTATACTATATATATTCACAGGTTTTGCAAATTCAGATTTTAAAATACCACACAAGGTCTAGATATTTATAATTTGCGATTGTTTACAAACTTGTTTGCTTGGGTTTTTAAAAATTTACTTTCATAAACTTAGAAGAGATAAAACTACAGACTAGAAGCCACAGGAAGCTTTACTAAGCAAAAGTCAGAATTGAGAGACACTAAAGAATGGAAGATGCATTGCTCTCCCTGCACTCAGCGCACAGCACAAAGAAACCCTAGCAGGGTAGAAGATAGATTCTTTTGCCTAGAAAATACTGTATCAACAGCATTTGCACAGGTGCAATTACACTCCAAAGTGGAACTGACAGTCACTCAGAGGAAACACTATGTAATCTATTTCAAACCTGTATGGATTTAACAAGGACCCTAAGAAGGCAAGCACTACCACAAATACAAACTCTTTCTTTCTCCTTCAGGAGTCCACAGACAGCTAGCTGTTCTCCTGGCACAAGTATTGAGACCCACAGTGCCTAGGAGAAACTAGGATTATATCCAGATGACAGCACCACAGATTAGCCACACAGGGCAAATAACTTAAGTAACTCCAATATTGCCAGATTAGTCAAGTGAACTCAGCCAAATCAGGTGAAAAGCCAGGGGCTTGAGGAAGCAGTTGAAACAACAAAATTTGCTAGTTTAGTCTCGTGACAGGAACCTGTACACAAGATGAAAAATCTTGGTCACTTGATACCAGATACAAAGACTACAACTAAATTCTCTCATCCACACTTTTCGCAACACTTCTGGAAATGAGAATATTAATAGGCAAACAAATCAGATTTTAATTTAGGCACCCAGTTTACTCAGGTTACCCATAATACAATACAATACACAGGTAAACCATAATACAATCTCATACCTATTAACACAAGCTGATAATTTGGACCACACTGCCCATATGTAGAAAAACATTCTATAAAATGATATGAAAATAGGCAACATTGAAAAATCTCTTTCTTTTGGAGTTTTAACTTCAAAAAGCCTAACTACTAGAAGCACCCATACCTTTGGAGGAAGAAAGTGATCAAACATTTTAACTGTTCAAAACACACACTGGACACATATATTGCAATCTTTTCCACTGTACATGCAATTTTTGTGGTAACTATATGGATAGCACATGTAAGAGATACACAGAAGTTGAGAGACAGTATATTGCATATCATGGCTTCATTTTCAATCAACACGAAAAGACATAAAACTGATTATTCAAAAAATCGCAGGCCAAAGTACCATACACATGTGCAAAGCAAAATGCTGAAATGATGTGAGAAAGTGGGTAGTTATGATTTATGTCTCACACTTTCAGTCAAGTCAAAAAGAGAAAAAAAAAAGATCTGTGTGATAGCAGTTTATAAACATGAAGGATTTATTCTTGTATCAATATGAAATACTAAAAGCAAAATCTAATCAAAAGGAACAAGCTGGCAGACTAAGAAAACTTCAATATAATAACAGCCCTTTTAAAAATCTGATCTTGGATCATTAACTTCACAACAAGATTACAGCACAACAATATTACATTCAGATCTGGATGATTTGTGCTTAGTTACATCTAGCTGCACAAAAAATATGAGGTAAAGGGCAAGCTTTCTAGAACATCTATCCATTGACTGATAATTTAATTCAAGGTTTGATTTCAGGGTTTTTCTTAATCCAAAGAGAGGTTATATTTATAAAGTGATTGGGAATGCTCACGTCTCTTATTTTTCCAAGTGTCAAGATCAACATCTTAAGTATGCTTTGCATTTTCAGATATATTATGTTAGATTAAGATATCTAAATCTACATGCATATTTATAACCATTTCACCCATGTGTCTATATTTAGGTATTTCTCTGGCTCCAATAATCTTGGGTTCTGAGCACTGATCCATATATTATGTAATTAAAAACAAACAATTACACTCTGCAGTTATGAAAGCATTCCTCCTACTGACATCAATATGAACCCTGTGAAGAAAAACTTATGCCTGAATGCAACACAGAAATCTTTACAAATAATATCACAAAGATTATATAAATTTCAGACACATGGTTATCCTTCTCCCCCTTTGTAAGCATGCAATGTCCATTAGCATTAACAAGATTTATGCAGGTGTTTCAAAAGAGAAGGATATATTATATAGAATCAAAGTTTTTTAGGCCAGTTACATTTATGAAATTTCTTCTGGCTACAAAGCATGTGCAGTGATCTGAGGAGGGCTGAGCACTTTCAGAAAAACAGAGAACATATTCAGTTCCAAGTGGCACACAGCAGAACAGTGGTCACACCTCAGCCAGGTAACAATACTTTCAAAAACTACCAAATATGTATTACTCAAAATGTGAAGAATGCAAACTGGAGAATGTTGACTTTTCATGAGACTGAGAAGTTATGGCAATTTTGAGAAAACCTGTGGGAGTAATGATGACTAAATGTGAATAGACAGAGGCAGTACATCTAGAGATGGCAGATGTTTTCTCTTCATGAAAATACAGCTGTAAGATTATGTCATCTTCATTGTGTATCATGTCCATTTAACTTAAAATTAATCTATGTTGAAAATCATTGTAAGTAACAGTCGACCACAGAGAAAAAAAAATAGAGCAGTGAAACCATCTTAATCTTTTGGTTTGCACAATTTTTAATGGTCTGCTATCACAATAATGTGATTTATGTGTGACATTATTTGTAAGTAGAGGGAAAATATAATGATGAACGCTTGGTATCTTCACCTGCATCAAGTAAAAAAAATTGACAGCTGTGTAATTTTTTACCTTCAAGGTGGTTACTACTGCAAAGGGAGTTTTGTTTTGACACATTCAGCATTCCTGTTAAGCAACAGACTGTTTAGAATATAATTTTATATAGGAGTTCAAATATTACAACAGTCCACAAATAAAAGCTCATAAACAAATGCTGCTGGCACAAAATAATAACAAACTCCATTCCTTACCTTCACAATGGATCATATTTAAGATAATATAAGACTAAAGAGAAAGACACAAGTAAAAAAACTTATTTGCTTTTAGATGGAGAAAAATATAAATAATTCCTGCTCTACACTCCTGAAATACTATATTAATAATCAATTTGGAATGCCAATATAACAAATTTAGCACATTTCAGACTTGTTAGGCAGATGTTAATTAGAAGTTCTTTTGCTGGGAGATGCCAGACATTGCTAAGGATCAAGTTTATCTGTTGAATTCTATTTAAAAAATAGCACCCATGCTCTGCCCCTAATGTCAGACAACTGAAAAAGCCCTTAGAAAAGGGGACTCTGTCTTTTGCATTAAGTAAACTGCTAACACTGCTATTAATCACTGGAAAAGTTCTTTGCATATTTCTACAAAAAGTTGCCACCTATCTTACCAGATTTTAATTGAAGACACAACTACTCTTCATTAAAAGAATAATTTCAGAATGTCTAGAATGTACTACCCAATCTTGCACAGTACAGTTTCACACCAAATATGCAATGTATTCAATAGCTTATACCTTAATAATACCTTAATAATTTACTGCACATATAACACCTGGTATCATGTGTATGAAAACAAAAGCACAATGCAGAGTTACCTTAACAAACCTTTTTGATTTGGTTTTATTAACTTCTGTAGTGCAACTAAACAGTAAACACAACCATTTACATTAAAGTAATTTTCTAAAGAGGCTCTTGTTACACTACTGAGTTACCTATGAAGTCACTGGGGGCAGGTTTACACTCTGTTACAAAAGGTCTAAGGTTTGTATCAATGTATGTGTCCTAACAGCTTTCATAGCTTTCGGAGCACTTCCCTCTTGAATATTAATTAACTAAAACAGCAATGCTATCATAATGAAAACATGTAATTCATAATAAAGACTTTTAAAATACACATAATTTTCAACTGATTATTGCTGCAATACCAATTGAGATAGAATGTAAACACTTCTACTAGTAAACCATTATTTTTTCATAGTTTGACAACTGAAAAAAAACAGTTCTTGCCAACTGTAGAAAATAAAATCTCACTTTCATTAAGCTTTAAAGTGATGTTAATTAATTAGTCTAAATCATAAAATAAAAATGGACTGCTACAGGACTCACAGTTTTAATCTTTTAACAGTTTTTGTATGTTTCAGAAAACCAGTCCTGGAAATACACATTCTATAAACAAAAGCTCATGACTGAACAGCACTGGTTTAAGTAACATATACACAAAGTTTGGAAAGTCTTCTTTAAGCCTTATCATTCAAAATCAATTAGATGTGTGAGGAGGAGTAATTCACTTGTCTTATACTAACAACCATCAAACTGGAAGCAAATTTGTATTTTGTATGTATTTTATACATCATACTGCATTAAGCCATCTGACATAACATCTGTTGCACATTGTTTCTTCTTTGATCCTTCCTCCAGAGAAAAAGCAGAAGATGTTTCCTGTTTTGATAGGGTTTGGGGGTTTTATATGTATTTATATCAATAGCTATATCTCTTTCTCACTCTCTCTCTCTCTCTCTCTCTATATATATATATATATGTGTATATATACACATTTCTATTAATATATGCAGTATTAAATACTTATAATAAGCAAGCATGGGCAACAACATTCCTTTTCCTCTTGAGAGTAAGGTGGTGCAATACATCCTGTCTCCTATTTCCTAGAAGAATTCACGTGGCAAAATTGAAGCAACCTCACTTGCGGTGTTGCGTTGTTTTTCCCGGTCCCGGGCAGCTCTGGAGAGCCTGGCTAAGGCGCTGCTTCTCGGCGGGACCGGGGCACCGCTTGTCCCAGGCGCTGCTGCATTCCACGCACCGGGGTGAGGCTGGCCGAGCTGTTGCCAGCGCGAGTGGCGAGACAAAGTGGGGAGGAATGTCCAGTCTGTCCGTGAGGTTGGCTGGAGAGCTTTTATTGTTGCATGGAGCTGTGATGGAGAAGTGCGGCTCACTCCCAGCGCTGCGTGGACAAAATGGCGCTGGGACTGGGGGCGCGGGATTTTACAGGGGGTGGGCCGAGGAGGGCAGAAGCCCTCCCACCCAATGGGGACAGGCAACGTGGTGGTGACGTGGACCATGGCGACCAACGGGGACGTGACGGGGCGGACACAGGGCTCTGGGACGAACGGGGACACGGGGATGGGGTAACTGACATGGAAGTTTCAGGAATGAACAGGGGGTGGTTACTGGAGTGACGTGGGGAAGCTCCAATGGCAGGCAGCCTGGAGCGAACCATTGCGGGGGGAACAGGGGTGTACAAAGGGGGACACAGAACCGGCTAACTTAACATTACAAAACCCCTAATCTGAATGCAACCTGGGATGCGGCACTCACTGACATTTAATTCCCTGGATAAACATCAGTGTTCCTCAGTTTTCCCCTGTGTTGCATGCCACCCAGGGTCATTCTTGATTTTGTGCCCGTATGATAGAGATACTAAAAGCCTTAAAACCTAATCCAAATTCTGTGCAAATAAACCAAACCTTCCAGTTTTACACAGTGCATACTGAATACATACTGGATTGCACTGTCCAGACAGAAGGTTGACACAGGTGTGAGCAGCTGAAAGTCAGCCTTCACCTGTCAGGACATGTTGTCTCCAGGCCAGCCAAGAGAACATTTCAGCCTTGATGGAAAATGCCTTCCAGCAAACAACATAGCAGTAACAAAAAATGAAAAGCTAAAGAACAAAGTGTCAGCCAGAACATATACAAAAAGGAATGTCTGTCTTACTTCGAACTTTCTGAAATCTTCCTCTGCCTCACCTATCTTAAAGCTGCTTCCATCTGCTCTCAAAGCACCAGTCAGTCTCATCCAGAAACCACTTCATGAAGGTTTTGATATGGTACCCATGACAATTGGTAGATTCTACTGCTAATTACAATGACACAGGAAAAGAGGGAACTGGGAAGAAACTGAAAACTGCACATGCTGGACTTGAGCAAGGAAAGCTTAGGAGGTCTGGTTTACCAGCTTCTTGGAGCCCATTTCTCCATCAGTTATATCCTCTAGCTGATACTTATGCAAAAATCTAAATTACCAGTTTCTCAGATCAAAGTTACTTGGGTCAAACACTGGCCTAGACCTGTGTGATGTGCCTAGCTCCTGCTGATGTCAACTCACAAGAAGTTTAATCATATTAAGCTGCTCTCAGGAACAAACACTGCTCCGGAGTTTTACTAATGTAGTTCTGCTAAGTCCTGCTCTCATGACAAAATCCTTTCTTGATATAGTCATTTCACACTTCTTTGATATGGGTATGATATCAACGTGCTGGTTTTCATTAAGTTTTCAGTTCACCACCTTTTCTCTGCAGTGTTACTTCTACACACTGAGTTCTGCAGGAGTTCCAATTAGTTGAACATAAAAATAGTTAAGTCTTGTAGTCTTCAAAGTTAATTTGATTGTTGCCAAGCAAGAGGCTTTGCAAGTATTATTGGCTCATCACAACCAGGCTGTCATGCTAGTTATAATATAGTCACATGTTCCGTTATGGTTTCTTCTGTATTGTCTGAGTCTTCTTGGGTCACATAGGCTCCTAAGTAGGCTTGTTTAACTTAGTGGTATATATTCTTCAGAGAGAAAGTCAGTGTACTCTGTTGATCAGCATCTTTATCTTGCTGAGACAAGGCACAGGATTCAGATTGGCTCTGTACCTCCTCTCTGTATCTCCACATGCCTTAAATACCTGCAGCTTATAAGGCTGTTAGTGACCTACGTGTCCTGCCAAAAACTGTCCTGTGTTTTCCTAGCCAAATTCAACACCACAGCCACAAGTTGTGACAAGATTTATCTTTTAACAAAACTTTTGTGAAGAGAATTCATAGAGAGAACAAAAACTAAGTCACAGAATATAGCATCTCATTAGTGTTTGATCTTTGGCAGGAGAACTGCTGAAAACTACAACGGTATGCATGAATGGAAAATGAAGGGGAATGCCTGGGTGTGGTAGCACGCAGAGGAACACTGAGGCAGACAAGAATTTCAAAATGTCCTGTGTTAATGGCACACTATTTAGCAGGTCATCAAGCTCCCAGATCATTCAGGCTTCAAAAAGATATCCAGATCCTGAGACAAAGACCAGTGATCAAAGCCTGACCACTCACAAAAGGGAAAATAAGGAAAACACTGTTATCTCCAAAAACGCAACCTATAAGCTAAGAACTCAGGAGATGTCAGGACTTGAAGCACGCCCTTTATGTCATGGAAACCAACCCACAGCCTAATGTCTGGACAGAAATATCATGGTGCCAGACTGTTGGACAGACTTCTTGGACATCATACCTATTCTGTGTGACAGTGAGCAAGTGAAACCTACCTTTTTTCAGGCTTTGTTTTAGATAAAATCACCTTCCCACCTATAAGATACCCCCATTGGTGTTAACTACATGGTTACTATATTTAAATAGTACAGTAAAACAGTATTCTACATAGTTTGTATGTTAACTACTTAGTTTGGTAAGAGAGTTTATTGCTGAGCATGATAATGCTGATGTCTCCACTAGTGTTTTCAGTTAGATAAACAGTGTGTTTCTAAAGCAAGTCCTTCAGTCATTCACATGTTCCAATCTGTTTCAGGTCTCAGGGAGATTTTGGTGCAAGCATGCTGGATTATTTCTTGTGGAAACCAGAGAGGAATTTCTGTTCCAGATGCCATGTGTGTTTTGAATAATTTGTGCATATGAGAAATAGACATATGAAATATGTTATATTAGAAATATTCCAGTAAGTTCTCTTAAGCAGTCATGCCGGGGACGGGGAGGTTGCTTCACAGTATTTCGAAACCTCGAAACCGCAGCTGGCAGCAGGGAGAAAAGGACCTAATTTGCAAGCGAATAAACGTGGCTCACAGGGAGATGGGTGCTTCTGACTCGGAGATGGGTGCTTCTCCAGGGTGATCCGAGGAACACCCAGATGGTGAATGCTCGATAAAAATCTCAGATTGAGACAGCCAGAGCCATCAGGAAGACACATCTCAATGCCGAGTTCAAGTAACTCCATGATCGGCATACATCGCTTCCCGGATGCGTTTTGTTCACCTCGAAAAGAAACTACGTGAATATGTGAACTGTTGAAAAGAAGAGAAGAAACCCTGCCTTAGGCAGAATAGACAGTATAAGAACTGCTTGGACAGAACAGTCGGGGTGAACATAGGAGACCCTATGCTGTAGAGGTCGGACTGGTGTCTCACCCAGCGCCAATTCCAGACTCTAACCTTTTGATTGTGGCTATCTCGGACTGAATCTCCGTCGTGAAAAAAAAATCTATTTTATTAATAATTAAATTTGGCTTGATCATTTTTACCTCTAACACAGTTGTGCATCATTTCAATCCAAAAGCAACATAAGTGTGTGAAAAAACACTCTTATGAACAGCTTCAATGCTGAGGAAGGAATATTTAGTTTAGGGAGCCAGACTAAATCAAGTAGAAAGTACATCCAACTGTACAGACTCTAGATGTAGGAGTCTCCATACTGACTACTTCAGACTATTTATTCATCCAATACATTGGCACTGTATTACTTGTTAATACAGTCAACTCCATTGAAAGTGTGGGGTTTTTAAGACTACTTTTTGTTCAGGCAGAAATAAAAAGACATTTAGAAGAATTTGTAAGTTAATGGCCTGTGTCTAAGCAAGCAATCTATAAACTAGAAATCAGCTCAACACCGTCTTTGTGAACATTTAGCACTTGAGGCTGATATCAATGCAAAACAGGTACATAATGTACTCACTGCCTAAAAGGTGGACTGACTTAAACCTATCATGAAAAGTCATTTAGCTCAACTAAATTTCTCAGGTTTATAGGCCTCCAGGACAAAACATCTGTGACTCAAGTCAGCATCCATAGAGCTTCTTTCAAGCAAAAGGTGCAAGGCAGTACTGTGTCCCTTCCTGTCTTATTACAGGGAAAAAATCAAAAGAGAAGGTCAGCCAATCCTCTCAACATACACACTCCAAAAATAATAGAGAAGGGTCATAAGATCTCTCTAAAGTTGCTGGACCAAGTGTTTCCTATAGTATCTACCAAAAATGTGTACTTTGCGGAAAATGTAACATTGCTCAAGCTATTCTTAGCAGTTCTGCCATCCATCAGGCCTTGTAAGCAAACAGAATTTCTCATCTGAAAATAAAAAGCTTTCTTGTGGAAGTGCGATAAACCACTTAAACACTCATGTCCAAATGTTATTGCACAAACCAAATAAGAAGAAGGCTATTTAATTCCAAAGAAGAAAACCATATGGTACTACAGTAGTGTGTAAAGCAGCTCAAAGTGACACACAGTGGAAAGAAGCCAGATCGAAAGAAGAAATTATACTCCTTGGCAAAATAGCTCCAAAGCTGCCAGCATATGGTGTTGGCTGTGTTGAAAAGTAAGTACTGCACTCTTAGTCAAGCAGGAGCAGCAGCTTATTGAATATTATAATCACAGCTAAGCAGTGGATTCAGAAGCAAATTTAGGTAATCAGCATTAAAATGTCAAAACAGCAACACTAGCCAAAAAGACTGGATTAACTTTTCTAAAAGCACAGAACATGTGACAGATGAAAATGATGCCTTTTGACACATGCTAATGTCTCCTGAAGATAATAGGCCAAACTCAGACCTGAAAAGGCCCCTAGAACAGCTTGAAGCCCACTGCAGCCAAAATTAGAGGAAAACGTCAGACCTCATAAAGCAAGGGAATATCAGAAGTTTGCTTAGAAAACTAGCAATTGATCAAGAGGCACTAAAAAGTTTTGGCTATTGTTGCATGCCAGGTTGGTTCAGTTAGGGATTTTAATAAATGTTAGTTAGTCAGTTCTATGTACCCCCATTTTCCCCTCACAATGGCTCGCTCCAGGTTGTCTACCATAGGAGCTTTCCCATGTCAGTCTTGTAGCCACCCCCTGTTCATTCCTGAAAGTTCTGTGACAGTCACCCCATTCTTGTATTCCTATTTGTCCCGGAACCCTGTACCCACCCCTGCTGTGTTCCCATAGGCTGTCGTGGTCCACATCACTCCCCTGTTGCCTGTCCCCATTGGGCAAGGGGGGCTTCCGCCCCCTATTTAACCCCATGCTTCCTTTGTCCCGTCGCCATTTTGTCTGTGTGCGCTTGGAAACGCCACTCCAGCCACCACAGCGGCCATGCGGGAAATAAACATTCTCCAGCCACGCAGGACAAAGTGTGCCTCCCTCATCCCTTTGTCTCCTCTCAGTGCTCAGCTACTAAACTGGCAAACCCACACGGAGGTTCAGCCTTAGAGCTCTGCACACGCGGCAGCTCCAGTCTCACCGAAAGGCAGCGCCACTAGCTGGGCACCCCAACTGCCTGAGACTGGGGCAAGAAAAAGAAAAGTCGCAAGTGATGCCCAACGTCGGGGCCACAGCCGCGAGTGGCGCGGAGCCCAATCTGAGGGGCGATCAGCTGATGCAGGTGGAGTTTCACCATCAGGCACTCTGGCACCGCGCAGGGAGCCGCGTGGCTGCCAAGCCACAAGCCAAGCTGCGGTTTCCGCGCGGAAGAATGTCTCACGCCAAACTGAAAACTGGAGTGTGGGCTTCACAAAGTAAGTCAGTGAAAACTCCATCATGCCCGAGGAGAGCACACAGTGCTCTGGCTGTGAGGGAGGGAAGCACAACTTTTCACGGTCGCGAACGGCGAAGAAAAACCGCTTCCATGAGCGAGGACCTCGGCTGCAAGTTTTTGTTTGCGAAGATGCCGGTTTGGTGAGTATCAGTGGCAGGGATGGACCCGACTGAAAACCGCCTTCACTGAGGTGGGCTAGCCACGATCCCAGGCATAGGGGACACACGGTGCACAGTGCGAGTGGCTGCTGCTGGCAGATTTCACCCTTTTTTCTTTTTTTTCCACTTTTCCTGCAGCTGAGGGTGGGATCACATGGGCAGGAAGCAGGAACTCCTAAAGGTGAAGGGTGGTGGTTTCCCCAGAAGTTCTGTTAAAAATTTCGTTTGGTGGTTGGTCCAGGCTTTCCCTGGTGTCTCCACGGAGGATGCTAGAAAAAAGGAATTTTGGGAGCATGTGGGGGCAAAATTAGCGGAGGGAATCGAACGCAGGGATTCCTCCGTCAAAGATGGCTTTACCAAGCTGCATTTGTTAATTTCGGAAGTTGTAAGAACAGAAAGTGTGTGGGACACGAACCGGGGAGGGGGGTGGGGAAAGCCGCTGAACGAAATCCTAGTTAGCTCTGAACCCCTTTCCATACCCTCCTTTCCTTCCCCTTCTTCCCCTAAACCGGGTGGGCAGGGGGGAGAACTCCACTGTTCAGAGGCACAGGACAGCTCCCAAAACGCAGACCATGTTCCTGGCTCCCCCGAGCCCCTGCCTTAGGAGGAGCATCCCCACCTTAGCGGCACGGGCCACGTCGCTGAGGACCTGACCCCAAACCCTCATTCCAATCCCTTTTACCCAGTTGAAAATCCCAGTTTTAGTCCGACCCTGCGCAGTTCTGCCTCCCTAAACACTTTTCTTTGTCCCTCTGAGGAAGCCCCGCCGACCACGTGTCAGGAAACTGCAGCACCTTTGTCCTCACAAGATGAGAGGCGGAGGCCCGCAGGCACTTCTTCTTCCCATAATCCCTTTGTCCCCACCTTTGACCCAACCCCCTCCTGCTTCCCTGTGAGCATGGGTGCCGCCCCCTCTGAGAGGTTGGGTTGCTCCCCCTCCCCCTGTTCCTCCTTGTGTGGGTGTTCCCTCCTTGCATGATCTCCCAGCCACGTCATCGGTCCCGTCCTCTCCCACCAGGGAGGTCTCTGTCGTCTCCGCCCCTCTGTCTGAGGAGTGGGAAGTCCGCTGTCCTGTCCCCCGTGCCCTGCCTCCGCGTCCCCATGGTCCCCGGGGATCCAGGGGAGGGGGGGACGGGGCGGGCGGTGGGAACAGGTTTGCAAAATCAAGCAGCCGCTTTCAACACCAGCCGCCTACACCAGGGGAGGGGAGAACCCTAAATGGGAACCCCTTCCCTATGAATCAATCAAAGAGATCTGCAAAACATTAAGAGATTTCAGCCCAAAAAGCCCATTCTTTAAGGGCATTTTAAAAGCAACTTTAAATTCTAAAACAATGGTGCCCACAGACCTTAAACGTCTGTTCAGCTGCCTGCTTCTCCCATCTGAGTACAAATTGTGGGAGAGGAAATGGAAAAGACTGGCAGCAGATCTGCTTCCTGAAATCTTGGAGGGACCATATAGCCTTGATTTCGCTGAAGAACCGATAACTTTAAACCATCTTATTGGTAAAGGAGAATGGAGTGAAGGGCAGCTCCAGGCTAGGGGAATTCCAACCAAGGTGCTGGACATGTCCAGGGATGCAGCAGAGCGCGTGTTCCTGGCCATGCCCATCAAGGAGCCAATGGTACCCTATACAGCAATTAAACAATCGGAGCCTTTTGTAGATTTCGTAGATCGTGTCTGGGCGGCAGTGGAGAGGCATATGGAGGGGTCCAAACTCCAGGACAAGCTCATCCTAGAAGTGGCATCTATGAACGCAAACGAAGTGTGCAAAAGGATCATCCTAGCTTTGCTGGTTTCGCCACCTCTGACCCTTGATCAGATCATCGAGGAGTACACACAAAAGCTACACCTGATGATGGAGGAGACCCTGAAGAAGCCCAAAGATAAAGTGTGCCTCCAAAGGACTCCCGCTCCAACGCAGTTTCCATCCAAGCGCCAGTGCTTCCACTGTCATCGCAAAGGACATTTTCTTGCTCAATGTCCATTTTTGGGGAGTGCACCACCAGGGGCAGCAGGAGGAAGGGTGGGGAGGGGAACCCCACCTTTCCAAAAACCTAAAGGGGGAGCGCGGACTTGCCTTGCGTGCAGACAAAAATGAGGCAGGTCACGGCGCCGCAAGAGGAGCTGCGATTCACCATATAGTTCCATCTGTGAGCGGCTGCCTCTCAACAACTGACAAAAGGGAGCCTTATCCGCTTCAACTCACTAACCCTGTCCATTTCCATTCTCAGGACTGGCGGTTCTTCATAGCAGATGCAGAGCTTCTGTCGCACATCTGCCACTGTGAAACCAGACGGAGAGAGGACCTCTTGAATTGTAGGTACCTCGTTGTTGGGGACACAAAACACACACCACTGGAGACAAAGGTTCCTCCGGTCTTTTCCACCCTTAATCCAAGGCTCTTCTATCTCGCGGCACACTGTGTCCACCCCCCTCTCTCCCTACCGAAGGGCCAGGTTATTGCACAGGCAATTCCTATTCCTTGTGCTCTGTGTAATGATCTGGAACTCTCAGTCTTTTACACTGGAAAGTTGGGAGAGGAAAAACCCCTCATACGGTGCGGATTTAAGTGCTGGGGTATTCAATACATCTTCAGGGGATGATGGACACAGGAGCAGATGTGACAGTCATTCCGCCGCACAAGTGGCCATCACAAGGGGAGCTGCAAAGTGTGGCCATGCCAGTCTTAGGACTAGGCGGGCCTCAGGCTGCAAGACAATCCAAAAACTTCATCCAAATTAAGGGTCCGAACGGGCTGCTGACCTCAGTACATGCGTTTGTGATCAACAGCAAATTTACCTTATGGGGGAGAGACGCCATGTCCCAGTGGGGAGCCAAATTGGAATTTCTGCCCCCCGCGAATTTTTAGGTGCAACCACTGAGGAGCGCCCCACACAGAAATCTGTGACATGGCTCATAGATAGGCCAGTCTGGGTGGAGCAGTGGCCGCTGAGTAAACAGAAATTGCAGGCGCTCACAAAGCTCGTAGAGGAGGAATTGGCAAAAGGCCACATTGTAGAGACAAACAGCCCCTCGAACTGTCCAGTGTTTGCAATTAAAAAAACGGGAAAGGACAGGTGGCGACTCCTCCACAATTTGAGAAAAATCAATGATGTTATTAAGGACATGAGCTCCCTCCAACCGGGTATGCCATCTCCATCTATGCTACCCCAAAATTACAATCTGGCTGTGATTAACATAAAGGATTGTTTTTTCCAAATTCCTCTCCATCCAGATGATGCTCCTCGCTTTGCCTTCTCTGTGCTCTCCATCAACAGAGAAGCCCCAATGCGACACTACCACTGGACGGTATTACCACAGGGTCTCAAATGTTCCCCCACTATATGCCAGTGGTATGTCGCCAGGGTTTTGTCCCCAGTATGTGCCAAGTGGACATCCTGTATTTTCTATCACTACATGGATGATGTGTTTGTCTGTGCCCCTGACAGTGAAGTCCTACAAGAAGCACTAGATGACACTATTAAGGCTTTGTTGGTGGCAGGATTTAAGTTGCAAAAGGAAAAGGTACAGTTGCTGCCACCCTGGAAGTATCTGGGCCTAGAAATTAACAACAGGACAATTAGGCCTCAACAGATTCAAATAGATAACAACCCAAAGACACTAAATGACCTCCAGCGCCTGTGTGGATCCTTAAATTGGATCAGGCCTTGGCTGGGGCTCACCATGAGGGATCTACCCCCCTTTTTGATTTGTTAACAGAAAGGGATGGGGATGAAGGTTAAGGTTCCCTGGGAGCCCTGACACAAGAGGCCAGAGCAGCACTCAAGAAGGTCCAGACCACCATCACAAGCAGGCAGGCGCACCATTGCCAACCAGGGCTGCCTTTCCGCTTCATTGTTCTAGGTGAGTTACCCCATCTATACGGAATGATATTCCAGTGGGACAAGGGTCAACAGGATCCCCTCTTGATAACAGAGTGGGTGTTCCTTGGCCACAGACAGTCCAAAAGCATCACCAGGCCACAGGAGTTGATGGCGCAGCTCATCATGTGGGCCAGGGCTCATCTGCAAGCGTTAGCAGGCTGTGATTTCACATGTATCCACCTTCCCATCAAAACATCTACAAGGAAGATGACCAAAGAGACCTTTGAACACCTTTTAAGCCAAAATGAAAATTTGCAGTTCGCTCTAGATAGCTCCTCAGGCCAAATTCAGATTGGACATCCTGGCCATCATTTGTTCAACACTGAGTTCAAATTGTTACCAAAAGAAGTACAGAATAAAAGACCACTCAGAGCCCAGACAGTGTTTACCGACGGGTCAGGGAAGTCCCACAAGTCGGTGGTGACTTGGAAGGACCCTGAGACTCAGCTGTGGTAAACAGATGTTAAGATAGTAGAAGGTTCCCCACAAGTAGCTGAGTTGGATGCTGTGGTGAGGGTTTTTGAGAGATTTAGCTAACCTTTTAATCTGGTAACAGACTCAGCATATGTCGCAGGAGCAGTATCAAGGGCAGAACATGCAGTCTTAAAAGAGGTCTTAAACCAGGTCATCTTCGGTTTGCTCGCAAAGTTAGTACACCTGGTTTCTCACCGCAAGCATCCCTTTTATGTGGTGCATGTGAGATCACACGCGAATCTCCCAGGCTTCATTGCTGAGGGGAACCGCAGAGCAGACGCCCTGGCAGCCCCAGTACAGCTGGGAGGCCAGCTGAATACAGTCAAGCAGGCCAGGCTCAGCCATCAGCAATTCCATCAAAATGCCCCAGGTCTGGTATGCCAGTTCCATCTGCGACGTAACCAAGCAAGGGAAATTGTGGCCATATCCCCCAACTGTCAGGAGACAGCTTTACCAACACTGGGAGCAGGTGTGAATCCCAGAGGGCTCCGCAGTTGTGAGGTATGGCAAATGGATGTCACAAAGGTCCCCAAATTTGGAAAACTCAGAAATGTCTATGTATCCATGGACACCTTTTCAGGGGCAGTTTTTGCCTCAGCCCACACAGGTGAGAGGGCTGCAGACGTAAGGAAACATCTCATACAGGCGTTTGCAACCTTGGGGGTCCTAACTACCATTAAGACTGATAATTGTCCAGCTTATAAGTGTTCAGTAACTTCCTGTAGGAATGGGGGGTCCAACATAAGACCGGGATTCCTCACACCCCCACCGGCCAAGCAATAATAGAAAAGACTCATCAGACATTAAAACAGGTCCTCCGGAAGCAGTGGGGAGATGTGTGAGTGCTGTCACCACACGAGAGGCTCTGCAAGGCATTCTTTACCATCAATTTCCTAAACTGTTCTTATGACAGGCCAGAACCGCCAGTACTGAGACATTTCAAGCAGCATCAGCAGCTTCGGCCAGAAGAGCGGCCACCAGTGCTAGTGAGGGATCTGAATTCTAAAGAAATCCAGGGTCCATTCCCACTTTTGACTTGGGGATGGGGATATGCCTGCATATCCACGCCTTCAGGAGTAAAGTGGGTCCCCAGGAGACATGTTAAACCATACACCCCAGGGCAACTTGTGAGTTGGGACGATAAGGTGCCTGTGGATGTGACAAGTGATCCCACTAACCAGGGAGTGGCATCCAACCGCAGGCACCGCAAGGAGGAAAAAGGTTCCACATCTTATTAAAAAGTTTTTCCCCAAAGCCAAAGGAAAAACCCCTTCAGCTACCTCAGTCCATTTATGTTCCCAGTCCATTTGTTTACAATAAAGTTGTTTTCCCAGTTTCCCTATCCCCAAAAAATCAGGAAGGAGTCAGCTCCAGCACCATCTCCAAGCCCTCTCCATCTACGAAAGCAGTCGTTGCAGCAGCAGAAGAAAACACTGAGTGAGGAGGCGACTGCACGAGCAGCAAGAAGTCTAAACAGCTGGTTTTTTTATATATTTAAAAACAGGGAGATGTTATATTCCGGGTTGGTTCAGTTAGGGATTTTAACAAATGTTAGTTAGTCGGTTCTATGTACCCCCATTTTCCCCTCACAATGGTTCGCTCCAGGTTGTCTACCATAGGAGCTTTCCCATGTCAGTCTTGTAGCCACCCCCTGTTCATTCCTGAAAGTTCTGTGACAGTCACCCCATTCTTGTATTCCTATTTGTCCCGGAACCCTGTACCCACCCCTGCTGTGTCCCCATAGGCTGTTGCCTGTCCCCATTGGGCAAGGGGGGCTTCCGCCCTTGTCTGCCCGCCTCCTATTTAACCCCATGCTTCCTTTGTCCTGTTGCCATTTTGTCCATGCGTGCACTTGGAAATGCCGCTCCAGCCACCGAAGAGGCCATGCAGGAAATAAACATTCTCCAGCCACGCAGGACAAAGTGTGCCTCCCTCATCCCTTTGTCTCCTCTCAGCACTTGGCTACTAAACCGACAAACCCACACGGAGGTTCAGCCTTAGAGCTTTGCACATGCAGCAGCCCCAGTCTCACCGAAAGGCAGCGCCACTAGGCTGGCACCCCAACCACCCGAGACGGGGGCGAGAAAAAGAAAATCACCTCTCACCAAAAGTAACTGAAATGTGACCTAGGCCCTTGAGAAACCCCAGGATAGGAAGAAAAGGATTAGCAAAATGTTCAAGTGAAAAGGATCATTCTAATTTCAAATAAGCTGCTTAACAATACAAATTCAATAAAACTATTCTTCAGGAATGAAGTGTCCCAAATGATAGATTGGTATGACAGCGAAGAAATAGGAAGAATAGCAAATACAAGAAGTACAGGATCCAAGTCATTAAGTAGAGGGAGACTTACCTGAATGGTCATGATCAAAGCTAGTACTAAATTACAATATATGAGGAAAAGAGACTTAATTCTGCAATAGCATAGAGGGGGTGAACATTATGGAACTGAGAAAAAGGACTTGCAGCAGCTGAAAAAAAGTGGGGAAAAATCCAAAGTGCCAATGCATTTAAAAAAGACACATTGAGATAAGTTTTCAAAGAGCTCAAGCATAAATAAGACCTACAGCTAAACTGAGATCTAGGAAGATAAAGTTACCAGTCAGAGGCAATGAGTATATCATAAAGTACTTGCAGAAGGTCTCAAATAATCCCCAAATATAAATAAAACCCCAAGTGAGATGAGAGAGGCATTCTTATCTCCTGATTTATATAAAGCCAGAGCTTTTACCACCAGATTTTGTTTGTATAAGAATTTCCTGGAGAAACTGCTTAATTTGTTGAACAGAAACTAACCCTAAACCACTGGAAAACCACAAGATCCAAATCTCCACTGCAAAGCAGTGTAGTGGTGAAGGCCTCATTTAACT
Organism: Vidua macroura; assembly: GCF_024509145.1. NCBI lineage: Eukaryota > Metazoa > Chordata > Aves > Passeriformes > Viduidae > Vidua > Vidua macroura. Next base: position 11,923,720 of record NC_071611.1, read on the forward strand.
CCTATCCAATCACTTAGCACTCAGAAAGGAAACATTAGTAAAATTGAAACAATAATCTCACAATCTCTGATGGTGGCCATAGAAGAGGAATTATTTTTAATGACCAGTAAATGATTCCACTAACTACAGAAGATGACTGTGATAAGTTGTAGGAAGCCTTGTGGAGAAATGTAGGAATATATGGTTACAAGAAAAACTATTACTTGCAGAGAAACACCTCATCTTCACCACTTTGTTTTTATGTTCTAAATATCCTGTCTGGATTCTTTTGAGTTTAAGCTATTTTTTCCTCTAATTTGTCTTTCTTCTCAAGCTTTCTGGAAGGAAAAAAACCCAAAACCTTGAATTGCTGCCCCAGAGTAAATAGTTTAGTATTTGCGTATTTCCAAAGATCTAAAAGCCCCTATTGTGTTGCCCAATTGAAATTACCTGACAATCGCACTTCTGGAAAAATACCGAAATCAGCAGGAAAAGTATGACTCACAGACTAGGAGAAACATAAATCTTATGTATCTTTTTTTGTTTGTAAGCCTTCTGTGGTCCTTCCTCTAGCTTCACAACCAATTTAGACTTGAATTTCCTCTTATCACAGCTTCTATTTTGAATTTCATTTTTGAGAAGGAAAAGGAACAATATGAAAAGCAGGCTTTTCTAGCACCAGTTCATAGGAAATTCACTCAAAAAAGCCCTGCTAGTAGAGGTGAAAAAAACCCCTTCAAATCAGTGTAAAAATACATAAAGCCTTTGGTAACCTTGTTTTACAGTTCTGAGCAGGATTTTGGTTTTGTTCTTAATCAAAAGAACTTTTGGGCCAATTTGCTTAAAAAGACCCACAAAACAGGGCACAAACTACTACTAATTACAAAATATTCCAACAGATTGCAAAATCAACCAACAACAACTGCAATCGTCTCTGAACATGTTCATCTCTTTTGTCTACCATTTACTTCCGTCACTTCAGAATGTTACCAAGGATGCTCAGATCCCTAGACAGCAATCTAACATGCACACATTCCCAAAAAAAAAGGGAAAAGAAGCCTTCAGCAGGGCAATAATCCCAGTTTCCAGAAATTATGGGTTTACACAATGAAAAAACATATTTGAAGTTTATCAAGTTTCAGAAAACAGTATTGCTCTAGTTTTCACTTTACAAGACCAAACAGAAAAGCATTCCATGGGAATTATTCATAGGGTTATGCAGCCCCTGCTCAAATTAGGCACTTTTGGAAGACTACTCCTTTACTGTGACTTTCAGTCACTACATAAAATTAAAATAATAACAGCCAGAAATAATATTCACAAAGTGATACTGCAGCAACTTTATTAATTCAAAAAATTTATCCTTCAGAGGTGTCAAATACATAATTTGAAAACTTAGAAAGAGATTTCCTAGTTTTCACTAAGCCATGCAAAAACACACCTACTAATATGGGTGTGCCTGGACTATGTTCACTAGCTAAATTTTATGGCTTGTTCCCTCACAGTCCCATGTCATTAGTCATTTCTATTAGTCTCCTCTCCCAAGTAATAAGCAATAGGACAAGAAGAAATGGCTCAAGATGTGCCAGGGGCCATTTAGTTTGGATATTAGGAAAAATTTCCTCACCAGAAGGGTTATTAAACAGCAGAACAGACAGCCTGGAGAAGTGGTTGAGTTGCTATCAATGGAGTTATTTAAAAGATATGTAGATGTGACACTTAGGAACGTGGTTTAGTGGTGGACTTGGCAATGTTAGGGTAATGATTGGACTCAGTGACCTTAAGAGTCTTTTCCAGTCTAAATTATTCTATGTTATCCCCTCAGCTTATCCTCTATCTGATCTTCCTCACAACACATCTATTTCAGAACCATGGTTCTGCCTTTCTCCACACTACCTCCCGGCTTTCTATAGCCCTGCAGCTGAAAGCAAGAGAGAATTGGCAATTAGGCCTCTGACAAATCATTAAAGCAAATGAACTCAGAATACAGTATAACACACACTGGAATCAAGACAAGGAGATGGAGTGAAGGGGTAATTCCCATACTTTTCTTTTTTCCTCATCTTTTTCTTCCATGTGTAAGAATCAGTGATACACATTATTAGCACTAAAGTGGAAATGTCTCAACACAGTCTTTCACACCCCCCTCTAAAGCGCCTGTAGCTGACACATGTAGTAGAAAATCCAGTCTCTGTTCCCTGGTTTCATTTGATAAGCAAAAAGATGCTTAATTGGTATGTTCACAGAAAGTGACTTTGAATACAACTGACCAGTCATACATCAAAGACAACATCTGTATAAATCACAGATAAGAGAAATAATTTCTATTCCAATGTGCCAAAAGTTTTAAATAAATAAGATGAGGAAGCCATCACTAGAATCAGGTTTTTCTGCAACAAGCTCTAAACCATTGTGCAAATAATGATTTGTACAAGAACTCCTACTTTCAACAATATCTCAGTATAAAAATGTCATAAAAAATTAGAAACATTAGTGTTTATTACCTCATCTTAAACTAACAGCTGAAAAGCACAAATATTTACAAGGACACCCACCTCTCTATTTTTTTATTATTTAGCCATAACATTTGAAGTTTCATAGACAAATTATGATCTCATACACGTAGGACAGATCTACCCAGAACTTACTGGAATTACTCATTATTTACACGAGCATTACAGGGACCATAACATTCATTGTAGTACATTAAAAATAAGAAAATCCATCATCTGCATATATTACCTGGTTGCTGAAGTTGAAATTGTATGGACAAAATTAAATTGCTTCTTTGAACACATGAAGTGGAAAACCAAACCAAAAATATAGGCACTAATTTAAAACAGATTCAATCATAAACCACATGTCGTATGTTTGGAGAAGGAACAGATTTTGCACTTTTTTAGCCATTTAAATTACTTTCACATTATTTTAAATAATTACATATTCTAAAACAGGTAAGTGATTTTTGGCTCATGGATTCATATTTTTCCACAGAGTTAAGCATGAACACTTGTTGTAGAACTGAAGGTGGAAGACAGCACAAGAGGAGTTTGTTTGCTTGCTTGTTGTGGGGATTTTTTTAAGGGATTGGGAGATGAACAAGGAAATAATTAAAGCCATTTTTCTTGTATAATACTATACCATTGGTTCAGTCTGAGCTCAACATACATTATCAGAAATATAAAAACTTTTAGAAAAATAATAATGATAGTCACACTTATATTTAATCACTAATGAAATGTCCCATATTGTAACTTTATGTCACCTAAAATGATTTCCCAGTGGAAAACAAAACAAAAAACATTATAAGAAATACATCTCTTCATTCAACTAAATCAGTAAAATTGACATTGGACAAAAACTTGTATGACAAATAAAACCACCACTACCCACACTCACAATGCCATACACACAGGTTTTCTTGAGCTAATCATGCTACAGGAGTACCTAGTGGGCATCTCCAAAGGCTTAACCACATTCTGAAACAAATTGTAAAGAATTGAACAGAATCAGTGTATTCCCAAAACATTTCATAGACGATGACACCATATGCAATAAGACTAATATTAGAACCCTCTAGCAGGATATTAGACCTGCTGTCACTAAAAATCCCATTCCTTACCATCAATTCCAATAGCTGTTATTATTATTTTTAGTGTACTGGAACATCTACATGTGAAATTTGCATCTTCCAGGATTAGAGGTAATAATGAAAATGCTTGTATTTTTTTAAAAAAACAAAGAGTAAAAAACAGAATACCATGCCTTATTTCAATTAAAGACAGATTTTTGTTAGTCCTAGCAGCCTAGAAGTTTGGCGTATACCTTTCAAACTTGGAAGATAGCTAGTACCTACTATCACAAACAAGAAAAGGTTGGAAATGCTGGTGAAATGTTAGAACACAGGGTTTGGGTCCAAAAGATATGGGCACAGTTCCTTACTTAACCTTTGCAAAGGATAGAAGAGGAAAAAGGAATTAGGTTTCTTCAAAAGATCTCCTGTAACATCTATACCCACCAATTAGTTACCGACAAAATATGAATACATTCCTAGTACTTCCCCAGATTATCTGAAAACTAAGTACTTTAATTGTTAAAAGGCTTTCAAAGTACTGTGGTGGCATGAATGAGTCATATAGGTAATATGGAGGGGGAGGTGTAATTTGTAACAGAACATAAAACCAAGGGAGTAGCACAGGTAAAAGCACTGAAGACCTGGAATCTTGGGAAAAAAATCAAGCTTGAAGAGGCCTCTTTTCACCACCTCCTTAGATGGAGGTTCCACAAGCTCCCTGGACTACCTGTTTCAGTGCATATCCACAATAACTGTGGTTCCTTGTATCTAGTCTGAAATCTATCACTACAAGTTATTGTAACATATGTTATGGAATAATTTGTGCTTATGTGAAAAATATATATATGTAATAAATGATGCTTGTACAAAAAATTCTTTAAGTTTTAAATCACAAGCTGCAGCCAGGGAAAGGTTGCACAAAAAAGCATGGCTCTTTGCAGAGATGGGCCCTTTCCTGGACCATCCAGGAGACACCCAGCAATGAATACACGGAGATATCTATGATCAAGATAGTCAGAGTCGTCAGGAGCATCATCAGGAACATGCATCTCAATACCAGGTTCCCGTACCTCAATATCAGCACTCACTGCTTCCCAGAAACAGCTTTGTCCACCTCAGCAGAGAGAAAAGGAGACCCATGAATATGCGAAGCAAAAAGAAGAATAGGAGAACTTCTGCCTCAGGCAGAAAAGTGTATAAAAACTGACTGGACAGAGACAGCATTTGTGAACAGAGGTGATCCGATGTGGTAGAGGTCGGATCTGTGTTCACCCAGCACCGATCCTGGGCTTGGAACTGCCTTTTTGATTGTGGCTATCTATGACCAAATCCTGGTCACAAAATAAAAACCTGTTAATTCGACTTGATAATTTTTACCTATAACATTGTGAATGTTGCTTCATATATTTTCCCTGTTTCTGAGAGAACCATGGCTTTGGTTCTCTTTTTCTGCAACCATGCCCTCAGTTAGCAAGAGACAGTGATTAGTCTCAGTAATGTCTTTTCCCAGGCTGAACAAATCTAGCCCTATCAGTCTCTTCTTGTATAACACATTCTCCTACCTGCTAATAATGCCAGCAGAGGCCTGATTCACTTTGTGGCTGTCATAAACATGCAGCCCAAAACTGGGCACAGTGTGGTGTCACAGTTGTAGCAAAAACTATTGCTCCAGGCAAGGAGTAGGCAAGCAGAGCAGAGGCAAACCAAAACTGCCTACCCAACTCTGTTGGGTAAAAAAGTTTCCCTGGCCAGAGTCAAAAGATGGAGCTTAGGAATGGATCACTCAACTGCTCATATTCCTCACTACTACTCATAAGGACAGGACTGCATAGTTTTTGCTCAGCAACATCATGGTTTTTAGGAGCATGACTTCTCTTAGCCTCCTCTGAGCTTGTCACTAGCAAGTACTCAAACTACCACTCATACAAGAAAAGGGCTAGGGATCCTTAAACCATACTCCTGTAAGCAACAAAACAAACAAAACTACAAAAAGGAAAATAAAGCCACCAATTTGTTTGCATACTTTTGGTGGTGTTTTGTTTCAATTTGAAACCAAATCTACAGCAAAAAGATTGACATTAGCACCTGGCAATTGATGCCAGAGGTAAAGTAATATGCATGGATTTAATGATTTCTCTGTATTTCCATTTGTTTTAAGTATGGTTGGTCTTGCAGTCTACATTTAAAATCTGCTCTGTTACCTGGATCAGGTTCTTCCTAGGTGGGGCTGGTAAATTGCAGACTACTAGTAATTATCATAGAGACTAAGAAAGCTTCACATACTTGGTATGTCAAGTCAGATCAGAGATAATTGCATGACAGAAGCCTGTGGCTGCTTTGAACACTGTCTTTCTTTTGGCCCTTTAAAAATTGAGCTTATGGCTTCAAAACAATTGGCAGCATTTATTAGCTTCTTTTTTACCACTCACAGCATATACATGCAAAATCTTGGCATTTATGAGCACTCTACTATTTGTATGATTCAGAAAATTAAGTGGAATGGTCTAATGTTGCTGACTGAATATTAAACAATAGATAGACTATATTGTTACTTATCTATAAGCAAAACTAATTTTCAATCATCTTATACATCTCTACTGGTAGGAGAAAAAAGTTGAGAGAGATAAAGTAAGGCACAGGGAGAAAGAATTCTAAAAATTAGTTTCAAAATTACAAACCCAGTGTTCACTAATGACAATTAATTTTCTCATTTCTCCATGTTCTAGCTCTCTATAAATAGGTCACTTTTGAGGAAAAAATATACTTTTACTTTATAAATGCCAAGCAACCCATACAATAAAAATAAAATCATTAGTATTACCTACACACCTATACATATACTATATATATATACATGTATTTATACATATACATATACAATATGCATAGAAACATGCTGGCCTCTCACACACGTGTGTACAATAGCCACATTCATTTTTCCTAAGCCAAACCACTATATGTCAGTTTTAAGCTGGGAACAGGACTTTACAGCTATAAATCACTGAAATACAAGTTTATATTGGAAATTCCTAGGCACTTTTAACTATAATGATATTAGCAGGCTCTGCCATAACTCTAATCCTAGCATTTAAAACCATGCATTCTACAGCAGCATCAAAAGAGCCCCACTACCTCTCCAGCTTCAATGACCAAAAGCCCTTTTAAGAATTCATATGCCACACAGCAAAAGAAGCAAGTGAGTTTTAAACTCCTAAAACACTACTCTTTATTCATCTCATAAAATTACAAATAGTAACAATGCAAAGTTGCATACTTGAAACATAAGTAAGTCCACATGTTCTAAAACATCCTTTTTTGTATTCATTTTGGTCAGGAATGTCAGACTGAGATGTTATCTTCTTGTGATACTATCCCATAAGAGAAGCATCTTATGACAGGTAAATATTGTACCTTGTCTTCCAAAAGCATTGAGAAAGCTCTTTGGAAAACTATCAGAAAGGCAAAAGAAATCCTCCTGATACTGGAGAATACACATCTGGCTTCTCTGTTAAAACGGCATCCGTTATGAGCTAATAGACCAACAAGGCACATTAATAAGGAAATACATTACACCTGAAGTACTCCAAATCCTATTTTGATACAAAATGACAACTGGATGGAGGACAGTGATTGCAGTGGTACCAAAGCATACTTCAGACTTCAGCTAAGGGTCAACAAATATCTTCAGCAATGAAAGGGTTAAAAGCAGAAGATTTGGTGAGAAGGAGAGAATAGTTTCTCTCAAAGTAACCTTGCAGGTGGGAATACTACAACTGTCACCGTTGTAAAACTCCATTTATTATGCCTAGTGTTCATCCTCTACCTGTTTGGAGAAGTAGAAATCCTGTGCAAAGATAACGCTCTACATGCTTGAGCCTCTTGCTAGGAGAGAGCAAGATCATAAAAATACTGCCTTGTAATAAACGGTGTGTGCATGACATATAGTGGGGCAGGCAGCAGGCACCCCACTGTGCACTTGGGCGAACAAAGCCTAGCAGAGACTGTGTTGTCATGGGTCTCTTTGCACTGGGATGAACTAAGCCTAACAGAGCCTGTGTTCCTGTGGGTCCCTGCCCAATGTTGTTGGTGGGTCAATGAAATAAATCTACTCTTTGCATTTCAGCTGTGATTTGGTGGTCGCCCCGGCTACGTCTTTGTGTCAAGTCATGCAACTTCTAAATGCCACTAAGTCCATATGTTTGTGTTGTACAGCTACATACTCTGATTTACTACTATCACAGCTAAGACTCAATTTTTCTTTCACCATATTTTTACTTTTTGCCTTAAATTTCCTGCATGATTATTTCTGTGTGGATAACCAACTAGTGATATGTAAAAAATAAACTAAATGTTAAAGGATTATTCTTGTGAGTATTTTGTCAAATTAAAACAACTGCATTTGTATTGACTCAGAAAAGGCTTCTACAGTTGTATCTGATAGTAAAATGCAGTTCTGCAAGACTGAATAATATTAAAGGTTTTACATTTAACTTTGACATTTGAATGTTTTCCAGTAGTCCTGGCTGATTTTCTACAGGCTTATCAGTTGTCATCGTAACACTGCAGGCATACAGAACAGACAAATGATGGCTACAGACGCACTGATCAAAGAGGCTGCTTCAGCCTTCTCCCTTTTCAATTTAAGAAGTTAACAACCTTGGTGACATAGACTGGAAAGACTCAAGAGTTCTGCCGATACAGAACTTTTAAGAAACAGATATTCTTTCTTCAAAGAAGAAAGATGTACATACCAAAGACAATTTTTTAACATGACAGGAAAAGAGTGAGTAAGATCTTTATGAACAGGAATTTAAACCTGATTTATAAATATTCCAAGTATCTTCATCATCTAACACCATTTGGGTTTCAAGGGTGTCCAGCATAGTTGAAAATAAGGCCACTAATTTTAGAGCTTAAATAAAATTCAAATAACCTAACAGTAGGATCCTTTTTTGAAAATGTCAGAATGTTGCTCAGAAATTCTTTGGTTTCACTAGCTTTGCTGGGTAAAATCATCTGTAAGTACAGATGAACTAGGTTAGACCAGATGTCCATCTATCCCATAGTCACAAAAAACTAGGAATGTGGTATATACCAAAGGACACTTTCCTCATCATACTCTTTTAGATCCCAGCAACATGAGATGCACCTAGAAAGATTATTTATACATGGTACTTGGATAAGAACATTTCCTTGTGCTAGCACTTAGTCCAAAACTAGTACATTAATACATTAATTCAAACAGAAAAAGCAGTAATCTTACGTTGTTCAAACAATGTGTGCTGGAAACAAAACTTTAAAAAACATTGTTTCAAAGAGAGAATTTCAACTGAATGCAAAGGCTTACAGTTCTCAGGACAGTAAAATAAACATTGGCACATTTACTCTGAAGAAGTAGAAAGCTGCTAAGCAGTTTCTAACACCACAGAAACACAAGGGATTGGTGTGACTGTGAAAAAGCTAAAGTAGTTAAACCCTGCAAGAAAAGTCATAGCCTCAAGTGCAGGTTCAGGTGGCACCAAGAGTTAGAGTTTCTGTATTTGAAAGAATGTTTTTCCTCAGGGAATGAAAAAGAACAAGGAATTCAGAGTCTCTTCAGGTTCTGAAAAAAAAAAAAGGAAATCAAGTTGTGAGAAGAGACGTCGAAACACTAGGATTTCAAATGGGATCAAAAAAATCTGGATTGGGAGTGAACTGATTTGAAGAGCCCAAACAACTAGTGAATACACAGACCCTTTTCATCTGAAATCTTTCATTCAGCTCTGTTCATGTGAGTAACTGCTGGGTCATATGAGAGCATCTGCAACTGTGAAATACCTCTGATACTTAAATGCCAGTGGGGTCGACAACTCCACAGGAAGTACCATATTATCAACAGCATGAAAACATAGTGCTACTTTTAATTTCCTGATTTTAACCTCTTAATTCTCTGAGCTCATGAATGATATGCACCTTTCAATGTAGTGTGAGGTCAGGGATCTCTTCCATGAACAACCTAATTAGAATCTCTAGGGCCTTATAGTTGACACACTTCCTTACTCCTTTTACTCCAATTAACTCTCTTCTTCTAGTGAAAGAACTTAAAATTAGATCACTAATTGCTGTTACATGTTCATGAGATTCTCAACATTCTAGAGAAAGCATTGAATCTCAGGCTTTTAAGATACTTAAATCTGGCCCACAATGCTTTATGAATTTAAATTCTGCACAGTTCAACATAATATCACCAACAAAGATGTGTAGGCCACATCGTTCTTTTACTAGCATGAATTTAGGAGAAGCTATACAGAATCATGTAAATTAAAACAGAGTAAAACTAAAGTGTGCAAAACTAAACCCTCCATCTTCAAAGAACTGTAGGAAGCAAGAGGAAATTATTGCAATTATTATATATTTCCATACAGAAGTCCGTAGCAAATTTAAAAACACAGGAAAATATGAACAGAAAACACAAGCACAATGAATATGCTTTCAGCTACAGTTTTGCTTGTAATGCCTCTGTCAGACTTCAAGAGAAATGCAGCTGACCCACAGTAGCTGCCACTGAAATAGACAGTTCAAAACACCTACTTAGATAATTCTGTGCAAGAACTATCATAATTTCATACCAATCTAATATATTGGGGAAACACCTCTCCTAAATAAGAAGAAGCATTTTGACATGTGAAAACCACAGTAAATATAATTAACAGAGGAAGAAAAGTACTAAATGCTGTAAAGCCCTAATACTTCAGATAATGACTAAAATTCATGTCTGTTTCCTTCCCTGGTAGACAGGAGTCCACGTAGAGTGCTCATAACAACAGCTTCTATGTGCTGGCATGCTGTATTATGTTTGTACTGCTACAGATAGACTAGAAGATAAAAAAATAAATACTACAGCAACCTTTAACCCAAGGTAATTGCTAACTTTTTTTTTCCTTGTGTGGGTTTTGACATGGATTTGCACACAGCTTATTGTTAGCTTAAGCAATTTAGGCAATTATCATTGCATGCATAGGAATTAACCATTTAAGTAGCTTGCTATAGACACAGAAGTTTCTGTTGGAAAAATCACATACAAGAAGAACAAATGAGCTATTATGAGTCACTTAATCTCCTGCCCAAATTCAACTTAAACACCTTAAATTAGTTCTTAAATTAGTTAAATTTTGAAAAATTGGAATGTGTTTGGCTTGATGCACTGTTAAATGACAGGCATCAGGAAGTATGCACACCCCTTCTTTCATCCTTATTTTCAATTATATCGACTGCTTGGAACTGACAGTGGTTAGATGAAGCATAGGGGAATAAAAGAACAGGTTTTCCTCATCTCCTTCACAAAGAAAACACAATTATAGTATTCTGAACATGCAGTCTGGACTAAGATAATGACAGATGGTTTTGCAAGAACTCCCTGCAGGTACCTTTTTCCTATAAATTCTGGGAAAGGTACATGCAGGGAAGGCACTGAAAATTTCCCATAGAGCAATAGCATATCAACAGCTAAATCGTGAAGATTTCTCCTACTGTGTGCTGTAATTTTGGCCCAGACATCACTATCTGCTTTCTCTCTCATTTTGAACTATTTCTGTGTCTTGCCTTTCACGATTCCACAGATCCCTGCTCTTATCTCACAGCTAAGTCAAATGACTGGATTCTTTCCCATTTATAGCAAGGCCCTGTGCCAACCCTTTAGTACCATGCCTTTGAAGTTACAGAAGACTGCTGAGCAGCAACAAATTTCATATGGCTTCAAAAATATGGCACACAGTACCACACCTCACTTCAAATCAAACCACCAGGCAAAGAACTGGAGAATCTGTGGTAGGTGCACAAACCAACTTGATGCCTTCATTGAGTGAAGAACTACCTTTGAAAACTCAGTAACCAGTAAAAGGTATCTAGAAAGCAATGAGCCTTATATAACAGAGGGTGACTGAATGCTAAAGTTTTACATTTTCTAGATGCAAATGAAATTAAAAAAGCAAGTAACCTTCTACTAAAAACTATACAATATTGTTACTGTGCCAACATAATTTTCTACTTTTAGTCCAAAAGAGGATTGCAAGAGGAAAGGTGTAGGAAAAAAAAAATCTACAGCTTGAAAGGGCCAGTCAAATCAGCTAAAGGTTATAGGACTGGTGCCACACCAGGAATTTGGTGACTTGGACCATGGGACCCCGTTTGCGAAACGTTACGTGCTGATAGGGTCCATCGGTCAGAGAAGCGTAAGAGCATCTTCAGTGCTAGGCTTGCCAGATCAGTGAAGATAGCTTTAAACTAAAGTTGCTGGGGAAGGGGAACCTCAATCCACCCCACTCATATGATGTCCAGAGCCTGAAGAGAGGTCACAGATCAGCACAAGGGCACCTCAAGAGCAGCACAAAGGAATTACAGCTAGTAAGTTAGTTTCCTCAAGGGCCCAACCTAAAAGCCTCCATGCTAATGCATGCAGCATGGGGAATAAACATGGCCTGCAGGCCCATGATCTTACTGGCATCAGTGAATTTCCTACTGACTGGAAAAAAGGAAACACAACTGCCATTTTTAGAAAGGTACAGAAGAATTACCTGGGGAACTACAGGCCAGTCAGTCTCTACTCAAGGTCCAGCAAAAGCATGGAGCAGATCCTTCTGGAAACTATGCCAAGGCACATCAAAGATAAAGAGGTGATTGTTGACAGCCAACATGGCTGCACTACTGACAAATCATGCCTGAGAAGTTTGGTGGCCTTCTAAGACAGGCTTACAACAGTGGTGGACAAGGGAAAAGAAACTGATGTCAACTACTTGAATGCAAAGCATTGGACAGTGTCCTGCACAACACCTTTGTCTCTAAAATGGAGAGACATGGATTTTATGGAAGGACAACTCAGTGGATAAGGAACTGGTTGGATGGTCACACTCAAAAGGGTTGCAGTGAATGGCTCATTGTCCAAGTAGAGAACAGTGACAAGTGGTATCCTCAGAGGTCAGTAATGGGACTGACACAGACACAGACATAGACAGTGGGATCAAATGCACACAGCCAGTTTGCTGATGAAACCAATCTGAGTTGTACAGTCAAATTGCTGGAGGGAACAGATGCCATTTAGAGGTACCTGGACAGGCTTGAGAGCCTTCACAATTCCATGAAAACTTGATAATATAATCCTTACTATTTGCCTTCAGCTTCTGAAGATAAGTGTTTGACTAGAAACCCATACATTGGAAATGCTTATGAAGAAACTTTAGATTTGGATTTTAACATACTCCTATTCTGTCAAAAATATAAGGCTAAAATCAATGCCTAAAGAAAACAAGACAATGACATCAAGTATTTAGATCAATAGAACAAACTAAAGAACTTCAGTTTGACAAAAATTCACACCCGCATTTCTAATAAGCTTATACTTCCCTTCTCTATGCCCTGTTAAAACTAAAATTAAAAACAAAGGAGGCAAACAAACCTACTCACATGAAGTCAGAATAAGAGTTTTAAGTTTGGTTTAAGAAAAATAGCACAGCAACTTTATATTGACAGAAACTTGACACTGTTAACTAGCTGCTAAGAAGGAGTCTAACAAAATACAGCAGATTGGATACTAGTAAGTTTCTTTACCTAGCCATTCCCAGGCTGGAAAAGTTGGAAGGAACTATCAGAACATCAAGCCTGGAAAAGGGGTGGGTACCCAGTGTGGCGTAAGCAGCTGAGAGGCACTGAGGAATTAGCTGAAGCAAATGTTCTTCACAGCTTTCCATAAGGCACCAGGGAGCAAAGACTCTATAAGGAATGACTGCTTGCAACCTGGCAGCAGGATTTTGGAAACGGCAGGGATATTCCACATGACCACAGATTTCTTCATGCCACCTGACAAAACAAAACAAAACAAAACAAAACAAAACAAAACAATACTTAACTGTGATATCAGAAATGTGCACAACTGACTATGCTAAGACAAGGATATTCTCTAGATATCAGAATGACAGAATTAATTTCCATAGAACCAGCTCACTTGCATTCTCACCCTGTTCACACATGTGCAGCACTTTGAAACACTCACTACTACATTTGAGTAGAACTCATAACTCAAGAGAGAGACTAGACACTCCTTGTTTTTATAACAGATATGCATAAAAAGAATAAGTGCTCAAAATATATGTAAAGAGAACTAATAAGAATACAAAAATATTTACTCAGAAAATTCCTATACAAACTTGGCTATGAAAACAAAATTCTATGCATATTAACATAACATTAATACAAGTATTTTAGGTTCAATTGCAATGTAATTCCAGGAGGGATTTTTTTCTGTTGTTGTTATTAAAATTCTCCAGAAGCTTCAAGAAAATTTTATCATTATTGTTATGATGATGATGTAAAAAAACCCAGTAGATGTCAATTTAGGCTTCTCATGCTAGACATTCAATAGTACCACATAAGGCCAACCTTACTTTATAGTACTTTTACAGGTTATTTAGAGCTCTAGCTGGAAGAAAGGAGGGGTAAATCAAATCCTTCCTAAACACTGAGTCATATACCTTCACAATAAGTTATCTGCCCAAATAGATTCTTATCTAGACAGAAATCAGCTTCATGTTTTCACCTGTTAGCCTATGTTCTCTACAGTGCACAGCCTCTCCTTAGTTTGAAACTTCAATTTAAGTAATCTGGTTCTACTATGCCTCAACAGGCAAAGCACTTAGCATTGCCCAAAGCACTCATGCTTGGAAGATCATGCTGACACAGGAAACAAAAGGATGACATGTAGAAAAGGATGAGATTTTGCTAAGTATTAGCACCTTTAGCACCTTACCTTAGTTGAAATATTAGCACTTGAGCACACTTTAGACATAAGTCTTTCTGTCAAAGAAGTCATAGAGTCCTTTCATGGACTACATATGTAAAGAAACCACATCCATTGCTACACAATTGTTTTTTTCTAAGGGTGGTTTAATCTAGTATATTTCTGCTCTAAAACTATGTCACTTTGCATTTTATTATCAGAGTTGAGATTAGGCAGGAACATGAAAGCTAGCACCCTATCTCTTATAAAGATTGCCAATTCCTTAATGACCATAAGGAGATAAAAAGTTATAAACATCATAGCTCCATTTAGCATTTACTTTGATACAGCCTCCTTAGGTCAAACTCACTGGCACATCGACACAAATTACATTACAAATTACACAATTCAACAGTTTCTTTAAGAATTCCTTTATTTTCCTGCTGCCCTAAAGTTTATCTCCATTATCTTATCTGAGACACATGCTTAATATTTGCTTGTCTATCCATTTCACACCCTTTCTAGAAATGTCTGCTACTGTGAGTAATATTGGTTTGGTGACCTGGTCTCACTGACTAAAATAAGAAATTACCTCTGCTGTCCTAACTCCTAACTAAAGATTAACTGCATATAACTGTAAGAGCCCATATTTAGGGACACAGATTTTTATGTCCTGATTAGCTGCAAAACAACCTTGTACACTTAGGGCCTCCTTTTTTGTCTATGTACAACACACACCACATTTGCAGAGTATTTTTGGAATTTTTTTGTCATTTTTTTTCCCAAGACTCATTAGTTCTGTTTCTTCCACTAACTGCCGCAGATACATCACACTATCTGTGCCAATTAACTCATCCAATAACCATCATGCAGATAAACTTATAACTGTGACCATTACACTGATTAAAACTTCCACTAATTTTTACTACAAAAAATTACAAACATATTTCCCTCTATTCAGAAATTTTACCAAAAAAAACCCCAGAAATGTTCATTTGTTCTATCAACAGTGAGCCAGAATAATCTTTTGCACCCAAATCAGTAAATTCCTCTTACCAAATGTGTTGTACTTTTGAGAAGAATACATCTACAGCTTATTTTTGCAGAGGCAGTCATATTATAAGCATATAAGTAGCGAAGAAATAAACACAAAGCAATTTCTAGAAGCTCATCGAACCTATAATTTATTTTAAAATTAGAACAGATACTTCTTACTGATCCTACATAACGTATGAAAATTTCTACTGTCAAGATTAATTAGCATTTTTAACCAAAATCAACCAAGACATCAGAATAATTTTATTTTAAATTCCAACAAAAACATCCATATTAAGTCCTCAAATTCCAAAGTCTCAATAGTTCCACTGTCTTAATGCTAAGAAAGTATTATTCAAAACAGCTGTCTAAAAAACAAGTATTTTTTCAGCAAAATTTTGAACTGAGTAACAGAAAAATGTTAAATACTTAGATAATAAAGTTAAATAAATAAATAAATAAATAAATAAATAAATAAAGTTAAATACAGAAAAATTTATAACCCAAATCACCTTCTACAATCAAATAACAATTCCTGTTGATCTGGGAAGAGTAGTGGACCTTGTTTGCCCGGACTTCTGCAAACCATTGGCCACGGTTTCCCACAGCCTTCTCCTGGACAAACTGGCAACATACAAACTGGATAGGTGGTCTATGAGATGGGTACAAAACTGATGCACAGGCCACACTCAGAGAGTAGTGATCACTGGTTTTGACTAAGGCTGGCAGCCTGTCACAAGCGGAGTTCCCCAAGAAATTGTGTTGGGCCCCACATTGTTCAACATCTTCACAAACATTCTGGATGATGGACTTGAAAGCACCCTCACCAGATTAGCTGTTGAGGTGGACAAATCAGAAGGGAGAGGGATCTCAGACACCTGGACAGGCTGAAAGTGTGGGGCTGGCAAGAACAGTGCGGGGTGCAGCAGAGACAAGGGCACAGTCCTGCGCCTGGGGTGACATCACCAAAGGGCCCAGCACAGGCTGTGACCCGCGTGTCTGGGGAGCAGCCTTGCTGAAAGGGACATGGAATTTCAGGGGACAATCTCTTGACCGCGAGTCACTGGTGTGGCACTGCAGCTACAAAGGCCAGTCAGACCCTGGGCTGCAGCTGCTGGGGCATCGCTGGCAGAGAGAGGGACAGAGCGGATCAGCACGCTCCGAGCACAGCTTGGCGGGCAGCACCTGCGGGAAGCATCGTGTCTCCTTCTGGTCCTCACAATTCAAGGAACACATAAAAATGAACAAAGGGCTGCAGAACCTGCCTGTGGGGAAAGACAGAAGGAGCTAGGCCTTTTCAGGGAAGAGGAAAGAGAACCTCATCACAGTGTTTCAGTACTTGAAGGGCATTCTACAAAGGGCACAGAGTCACTCTCTTCACAAGGAGCCACCTGGCCAAGACAAGGGCCAACGGGTGTTACATATCTCTGTCTAAGCTCCTTCCCATGAAAGAATGGACCAGATGAACTTTCAAGGTCCATTACAATCTGGGCTGATCTGGGATGCTATGATATGAATTTGAAAAGCTGAGAGTAATATATGAGGAAATCAAGTCCCACGTCCGAGACTTCTGCTAACTAAGGTGAATACAAGTGAAAGCAAACAGTATTTTTCCAGAAACTTTTTTTCTATCTTAAAATCTTATTTTCAGGCATGTATTGTTCTGCTCATCTACCACTCTGTAATAATTCAAACTTAATGAATTTTAATTAGACTGGGAGGAGGAATAGATGTATCCAAAATATTTTCTACTAGTTTGGTCAAAACCAGCTAAGAATCATTGGTCCAATTCTATTTTATGGGACCACTGTACTAGATCTTTCAGGTACCTGGTCATTGCACATCACCCCAGGCAAACCATTGCACAGGCCAGCTCTAACTGGGCATTGAGAATGGAGCAGAACAAAAAAGTAAGTAGGTAATATTGTAGTAGGAGTCATTAGGTTTCCAGAATGGACTGAGTCAAGTATTTTAAGAAATAAGATAGCACATGGCATTGCTGCAGCAGAGTGTTAAGGATACAGGATACAAATCTATCAAGAGTGGAATTTACAAACCCTATTGCTCACTAAACAGCTGCTTTCACATTAAAAAAAACCCACTCCCATGAAATAATGCCTTTGGAATTATTTTCCTGCCAAGATTTTTCTGTTCAGATTAAACAAGTTCTATTTTGATTCCTGCGCTAATATGACTCATTTTCACATTCCACGGAGTAAATGGAAATGCTACCCATACACCTAATTTTTCCATAATATTATAAACACCAACCTTAAATCAGTTTGTGATGATGGCAAGGAAAACTCAGTGTTTATTCCAATAGCAGCTTTTTGTTTGAAGGACTGCTGTTTAACTTCCTGCCAGCACCCCACAGCAATAGTGAAGGTGGATGCTGGCATTGGCATAGACACATAGTAGTACCAGCTCAAGATACCTGTAAACAAAAGAACATTTGTACAGACTCATGAGTCTCACAGCACACGTTAGGTACTTGACATTTGCATGTACGTGAGATTTTGGGCCAAGCCTCCCACCTTACATCCTGGTATTTTTGTGGAGGAAATAAAAATAATTGCATCAAGACACATAAGAACAGTTATATAACCACCATGGATTCTGTGTTCTGTTTACTTACACCTCCAACTTTGCTCTAACTGCTGATGTCTTTACCTGTAAATAAATCATCCATAAGTGGGATTTTATTAATGCAGCTTAACATGATTGTACTGTTACTACCCAAGAATTACACCAGACATGAAATCTAGTAACACCTTTAAATACATACATATGCACACAAAATCAAACTCTTTCAATCTTGTATCTGCTATCTTATGATTTTGACTTGCTTGTATTATTATCTCACACAACCCAAAACCTTTCCTTTGTGATCTGGGCAGAATCAAATTGATAGACAAGTTCTAACAAACAATACTATCATTTGTGAATTGGACCCAGCTATTTGAGGTACATAATATGTCAATCAGGCAGTAAGAAATCAAAGCTTAGATTCAAATGAGATATTACATAAGTCATCTTGCTCATGTTACCCCATGAAGGCGCTAAAACAAGACAAGACTCTATTAGAAGGTAAAAATATGCTAAGTTTTATCATTATGGGAATACAACGTGGGGAGACAAGGAGTATGGTATCAGATTACTGTATGTACAAACACATTTTTATAAGGTGGGTGTTTTAGAACAGCACACTTTTTATTAATACAAATGTTGCTTAGATTTTCTGTTTGTCCCTTTAAAAAGGATATAGTTTAAGAATCACATCCATGTATTAATTTATGGTCATAATACAGTTACTTCACCATACTAATAGATTAATTATCTTGAAAAGAGCCTAGCATGAGTTAAAATATGATGAATCATGTGCAAATGACTGTAGCTAGGGCAACATGGAAACAAACAAACTTCAGTTATTTTGAGAGAACCTTAATACTTGTTCTTTTTCAAAAGTATTCTGACTAGGACTATGGAACACTATCAAAAGGGAAAAAAAAAAGAAAAAAAACACAACTAAGTGGAGACCACAAGGCACAGAGGAAAGGAAATAGACAACTGTTGCAAAACATCACTTGATTTCCTATCTTAATGACCTAAGAAGGTCAGGCTGTCCAAAGGAAGGACAAAGAAAAAAATCCTTAGTTTAGCCTCAACAAGTTTTCCACCTTCTATTTAGTATGACAATACAATGCCACTTGTGAAGTCTTCTGGGAGGCAGATAAAGTCTTTGCCTCTTATATGATTAGAAACCACTTATACTCCTTCATCCCATCCCACTTTAGGCAACATCCATCAAAAAACTTTTGTCAGTATTGTCAGGTGAACATATATTACTCCTGTAATTTTCCTAAGTTCTTCTCAGTACATAAGCAGAATGGACTTATTTGCCCCAAACACATTAAGAATAAGGAGGATAACTAAAAAATTTCACTCTGCCTTTTGGTTTTTTATTATTATTATCTTAACAAAGCTACAAATAAGCCAAGACAAGCAAATGCCACCTTGTGAGAAAAAGGTTGTCCATGGTAGCAACAATATATTATTTCAGAATACCAAATTCCTGATGTACAGAGTTTCATTCATAGACACTGTGCTAAAGGCCCAAGCCTACACAGACTGTAGTTAGTAACAACTTTGCCATTAACTTACATACACACAGGACAAGATTCAGAGGTTCTGCACTCAGTGCTGCATCTAAATGCTACGAAGCATTACTAAATGCTCCATGTAGTTATGTTAATTGTAAAAACTTAAGAATTAAGTAACATCAGAGAAAATTGTAATCGAAAAACTGTCATGTGTTTTCAACTATGGTCTGAAAAAGCATGGAAGTAAAAAAGCAATTACAGAAAACTATTCCAAATGGCACAAGGTATAAAGGAGAAGGCTCTCACAACTGTGAGATTGTCTAAAAGGAAAGCGTATTGGCCTGTGCTATGTAGAGATCAGAGAAGGTTACAGTGAGAAACAAGTTTAGTAAGACAGGTTAGAGCAAGCAAGAGGGTTTTTTTTTCTAAAAAACAATGCACAAACAGCTTGAACAGAATGTCTAAAAGACATGGCAATCAGATTAGCAGTCCAGAGAGAAGAACAGCATGTACTGCATTCAGAGATCTATACAAATTAGCAATGAACACAATATTTAGAGCTGACCCGATGCAAAAAGAGTGACGGTACCAAAGGCCCTTTTACTTTGCAAGGATTTTAGAAATCATGCGATCTATGGATCCTCCCAGAGCAAGATCCAAGTTTTATAATATCTCTGCATATCTACTCAGGGCTCAGCCCATTTCCTGCAGTGCTTTTTGATACCTTCTGCATTCATATTTAAGAACTGTGTAGAATACCTATATATTTATCCTACAGTTGTTGACTGAAATCACGTGCACGGGCATGAAAAGTGAGTTCTCCCTATAGAACCATAGAATCCTTCAGGTTGGAAAACAGCACTGATCAGTGACTGAAAAGGTCTTTTTGCTGGCAGAAGTTCTCTCTGGAGAGAACCATGAAGCATTCTCTCAAAGACAGCTTAACTAACTCACTGACCCTTGTGTCTTCTCTCATTACTGATAAGATTGTCTCCCAGTCTGACCTCTCCCATAACTTCACTTCCCTCCTTACACTGTCTTCACGTCAGTGAGCTTTGTTTTGTTTTCCTTCATCTGTATCCTATGATCTAACCCAGCACATAGATTGGGATCACAAGCTTCACTCAAATCCTTTTTGCTGCTCTCCCCATCCTCTGGCTGCATTGTACTTTTCAGTGTCAGCCTTGGAGACAGCTCCATCTCTAGGATAACAGAAAACAGTGCAGCTGAAATGTGGCTTTCTTGACCAAACACAGCATTTTGTACCATAAAAACATCTTCAGACTATGTGAGAACACACTGGGAAAAACAAGAGGTTAGGCTGTGATTAGTCCATGGGAAAAATAGATCAACCCAGTCCTTTTACTTGTAATGTAATTTTAAAACAACTTGATTCCTACACATAATTCTTTTAGGCAATTATAATATATTCAAAACATTTTGTTATTTTCCCTACCTGTAATACTGAATTTTTTTTCACTTCTGCAAAGCAAATCTATTGTGTCATAACTGCACTAATCATGCAACAACAATCACCTGTTATATGAGTTAAAAGAGAAAAACTTTCCATGCAAACGTTTAACAAGAGCAGGAAATTTCAAACGATTTATAATTTTGCAAAAGAACAATTTAAAGATAATTTCTTTCTCCTACTGGAAATAATAATGATGAATGATGTAATTACTTCCTAAATTTTTTTAATGCATTCAGCTATCTTTGACATCATTAAAATTGTTTGAGTCTTGTGGAGTTCACTATAACTGAAAAAAATGCTGAAGCTATATCTGTTAATGCCAGAGCAAGTACATTATGAACATTTTTACTTACCAGTATATTTTTTTGTCAAATAGTTTGCACTAACACAAACGCCACAGAATACAGCTGATGCTTACTATTTACTAAAACCCACAAAGTTCAACTACCTGTACAGAAAAGGAGAAATAGCCCCACACTACAACAGATATACAAGGTAGGAGCTAGTGCTAATATATAAATGTGCAGCTAAATAAGTAGTTATGTAAAAACTACTCTCTGGCTAGAGCACCAGGATTAAGAACCCTCCAGCTTTCAGAAACTCTTTGTGACTTGTAGGGATTTTTTGATCTCATCTGAAAACCAGAACTCTCCACAGAGCTCCTTCACATTCATGCCAGAGCATCAGTTCAGCACTGGGTCAGAAGGATGAGTAGTGCACGACAAGCTCTCAACTACTGTGCTGTAGACCCTGATACATCCTGGAGATCAACCAACACAAGTACAGCTCGCTTTTGTTTTGCCTTGTGGAAAGTGAGGAGCACAAGCAAAAGCAACTGTTGTTGCTGCTAACTACATCGCAGGAGCAGTGGCTCTTCTAGCACTCTATTTTTTCTCAGTACCAGTATACTCCTCACTTACAGTGCAGATGTCAAAACAGGATGAAGGATTACATATTAGAAGAGTAACCACACAAAAAGCAAGCCAGTCTGTTTCACACTTAATGGCTGAATATCTACTTCTGGAATATGAATTGAACAAATAAAAAGGTCTTTGTGACTAAATATATTTGCAAATTCTATGTGTTATAGTAACGTGCTGAAGGAAAGTAAAACCGACAAGTCTAGAAAAATAAATCTAATGTTTAAATGGCTCACATTACACACGTG
Source organism: Vidua macroura (assembly GCF_024509145.1). NCBI lineage: Eukaryota > Metazoa > Chordata > Aves > Passeriformes > Viduidae > Vidua > Vidua macroura. The sequence goes on from NC_071611.1 coordinate 11,945,797, forward strand.
TAGTGCTCCCTGTCAAGCTTTCCTTCAAAGAGCATTATTAATTGCATTTTTATGTTTTCAGAAGAACAAGACTCACTTCATTATATGTAGAACTTATACAAGGCTTAAAAACTTCCTTCTCTGTGCAGAAAGAAGTTTAGATAATAAAGTATAACCAACACAAAAGAAATCCTTGTTTGGTTACTGTTGAAAAAGGTATGTTTTATCAATGCAAAACCCCCCCACAGAGATCAGATTTTCAGGGCACTGATCTGATATTCTTCAGATATTACATGTGTTCTAGGCAACACATACATATAGCACAATGGCTGCTTCTCATCACATGCTGAACTACACTCAGACTGGAGAACTAAAACTGAAAGACAGTTATCTACCAAGGTCTGAAGTTGTTGAGAGCCTGATAAGGTACTTAATCTACAAAACTCGAGCACACTGTGATTAAAATAAAGCAAATTTCTGAAAAGTGAAACCTAGGTTTGGAAACACAGAGGGAAAAAAATGTAAGCACCACAATGAAATGCAGAAATGTAGATACTTCGAATACTGATGAAATTATCCTGAGGTCTTGAGCAGGTAACTTTTCCAGAGAATGACATGGAGATTACAGAGAGACATGGAAGTGTTCGTTCTTTCACAAATCACGTATTTACCAATTTTGATTTCTAGTTATAAAAGTATGGAAAATAATTTGCCTTGAAAAATGTATTTCACCTTCTTGAAGCTGGACTGGTTCTGCTGAGTTTTCACCACTCATTAACACAACAAAGTCTGCAGCTGCTCGGACTGAGGCTTGCCATGTTGACAAGGCAATGGGTGGTTCTTGGCATGGGAAGAGGGCTCTGTTGTTTATTGGTGATCCCATTGTATAAACACAGGGCCTAGATGGAAGGAAAAGAGATTGACATTGGAATTACAATAAGAAAGACTGAATTAAGTTCTATATAAAAAATCAAAGATGTTGTCGTACTGAGGTGGTTTCTTTCTTTAACTTCAGCTCTGCAGGTTCCAAACCTGTATGACATGAACCAATCAAAATACAACCTAAGTAATTTAAGACAAGAAAAGCAAGATTAGTACAGTATCTTCAAACTAGAAAATACTAACTCCAGTATTTTCCCTCTCCTGTTTTTGCATGAGTCTTCCAGCCTCATAAAATAGCTTCCAGTTGAACCCAAAAAGTCAAAGAAAGCTTCTGAGTATCTTTTGATGATGCCATTGCAGGCACCAACACCTGTGATACCTCCCTGCTATCATCCCAGTAGTGCTTTCACTACCATGAATCCAGTCTTCTGGATTAGCAACCAGGAGGCTCATGCAAAATCAGCAGTAGATCTAGTTTTGAGTGTTCCTTAGTCCAAGTCTCAATAAATCCTGGCATATTTACATTTAATATTAAAGGTAATGCACCCTAGCTCACCTGTCTGGGAATTTCAGCCAGTATATAGTAAGAAGAATTAATTTTTATCCTGTTAGCTTTAGCCTCCTTCTTGCTTCTTACATAGAAATATTCCTTGTAGTACTGCTGTTTTTGCAGTTATTCTAAACCTCTCCTCAGTCGAACCTCTCAGTCCACTACCCCTTTCCAATTTCAGCTGCAATATTTCATGACAGTAAATTTCTTATTAGCCATTTAGCTACAGCTGGAAAGGTAACAAGGCCTTTCATTAGCTCCTTCTAACTTGCTGGTGGATGGACTTAATGATTCTTGCTTTACTTACTTCGTTCCATTTTGCAGTATTATCTAAATTCCTATTATGTGCATAACAACACCACTTATCTTAAGGGGGGGAAAAAGGCTAATTTTTCAATTATAAATTATATTAAAAATCCAAAGTCAATAGGTTTCTCCAGTAAAAGAAAGAAAGTCCTGAAATCATCACTTCACTACACTGAACTTTTTAAAACCTACGATATTTAAAGCTAAATATTATGGGAGCAAAATACATTATTTTGTGAACACTTGAGGCTAAAAATATTCTAATCAGTATCTTTCATCACTTGAGTTGAAAAATTATCAAAATATTTCAGAAAGTAGGAGACAAATTGTTAGGGGAAAACTGATTTAGCAATGGCTAAGATCTTAGCATTTTGTTTACTCCCTCCAAACTGCTTTTCTTTTCAAATTATTCCTTCTCTAAAGCCAACTTCAAACTATACAGAGAGAAAGAACTTGGAAATACTGACAGTCACAGATTAAATATATTCCGAAGATATTTTTGCCCTCTTGTCATTGCTATCTGTGCTATTGGATCCAGAGCTGTCTTGGCACTTTTAAATTACTGTGGCTTAACTAATGCAGGCCAGTTGATCTTCCAGCAAAATGGAGATGAAAACTGCAGTTTAAGTAGGCCTATTGTTAATGCACACAAGCAGAAAAAGAAAATAGTTTAACTTTCCCATCATGTACAGAGTGAATAGAGTAGGACCTAGACATTAAGTGAAGTTCAGGTAACTGCATTGGAGATAAAGCCAAGTGCTTATTTTTTAAACAGTAAAACACAATGTACAGCTAAATGTAAAAGACCACTAATCTGCATGGATTTTTAATTTACTTGGTTAGAATTAAACTCCTAAAACTGAATCTGTAACCTATCTGATATACATAGAATAATTGGCTTTTCTCCCATAAAAACAGAGTGCATGGCAGTGAGTTCACAGGAAAAATGAAGAACCTATTTTTTCACCTTCTAGGAAGACCTGCTTCCTCCTAGTAATGTTAGTCAAGAGCTACTGGGATTATTATTTACCCTAAAACACATATGTGCTGGGAAGAATGAAAAGGAAAAAGGAAAGGTGGAGTTAGTGACTACTGCTACACACATTTTCCCAATGATTTGCCATGCACTGTGAAAGCTGTTTTCTCAGGTGCCATTGGTACAATTCACTCTTAGGAGCAGTATAGGGGATCTTCATATTCTGTATAGGGAAATACCACAAGGCATGGCAGAAAAACAGGCTGGCAGAACAGTGCTAAACTAAATGTTATAATGCTGTGTCAAATACAATATAAACATTACAGAGAATGGATGCTACCAAGAACATTCATGTCACGTTATGCTCAGAGAGAGCACCTTTACCTGCAGACCACAAGGTATTTTACAGATAATGTCAATACCATTTTGCAGATGGAAAAAATGAAACTCAGTGAACATGTATGCTTAGTGCTAGCATTCAAGCTGCTCCTACAGGCTTACTTCTAAACCTCCTAGTCCACTATGTTTTTTTTCCCTAAGACATTTTAATTCTGAAATATACACACAGAGGAAGGTCACAAGTGTCTACCATAAAAGCCCAAGCAGAAAATGAGTTAGAGAAATGGAGAAAGACTGGTCACATACATAATCTTTCTTCAGAAGTAGGACTTCTTTCACTCCTCACCCATTTTAATATAATTTTTGATCAGGTATATTTTTTAACCTCATTATTTTCCTAAATATACCCAATTATGTCAGTCTGCTAAAAAATAGTAATGAAATAGATAAGTTCTAAATTTTTAAAGGAAACTATCAGAAGAACAATTATGTAAGCCTTTAATTAGATATTTGTTATACTTCTTTTACAGTGGTAATTTCTTTTTATAGCATTGGTAATTGTGCAATGTTACTTTAGGATATCCACTGCAGCTGACAACTGTCTTTGTTTGGGGTCAGGCAGCACAATTTCAGCACATAACAGGATCAGAAATATAATTCTTATCCTGATATCGATCAGTTTCTTCATTTGATCCGGAAAAAAACCCAGCTAATCTAAGCACATGACAGAATAGCAAAGCCAAATAATTAGGTTTAGACTGCTTTTGTCAATTGATACCCATAATTGCCCCTTTTTTAATCATTTATCTCTACCCCTCCTAGCAAGAAACTTCACAGTTCCTTTCCTCTTTCTACTACCTATCCCTTCCACCCCAGTCTTTAACTTTTAATGAGCTTGTAATATTCAAATAATCTACTTATGTAATATTTATGCCAACCATAATCTTTGCCACAATAGGTTTCAAGGGTTAAGGAAATTTCATGCAGCAAAAGAAAGATAAGCAGAGAACTCACAATGTTTATCTAGTTATTTGTCACACTGGAAGAACAAGCATCCACAAAACATTCACAAAACACAGGAGTGGCATCTCTGGTCACTCCTCTGGACAGCTTTATGACAAGTAAACAAAAAATAAAAATGAACAAAAAAAGAGGCAAACCCTGAGTACAAGATGAATGAATTTTATATTCAGGAATATCAAATCCATTTGTTTTGTACTCAGGGTTTGCCTACATTTGAGGTTTGATTTTGGCTTTTTTTTTGGGGGGGGGGTTTGTTTGTTTGTGATTTTTGGACGTTGGTTTGGGGGGGGGGTTTGTGATTTGCTTTTCTTTGTTTGTTTTACTTTTCTATTCTATCCATATAATTTGTCAGTCTTTAGAAGTCATTGCATATCACATAAATAATCCAGTGAACTTCAAAATACTTCATTAATTGCTCAAATATTTATATTCCCATGTTCCCATTACTGGGAACAAAATTAAACAAAATAACAGTAGAGATTCCCCACAGCTGAGGAGAGCCTCTTAGGTTTAGTCTGTGACCTACCAGGGTTCTGGACTATCTTATTCTACCAAACCTTGTCTATGAAGAAAACCTTTATTCCCTTCCTGCATTTCCAGCTTCCAAGAGCACAGAACAACACTAACTTATGCCACTGAAAAATAAACATCTATTTTCATGACACATTTTCTAATTTGTAGTAAATAACTCTACCTTCCAAACTAACCTCAGTATTATTTTCCAAACACATCTTATTCCCTTCTATTCTTTTCCCCCCTCTACTTACTTTCAATTAGATTAGCTCTCTAACATGCCTTATGACCCAGCTGTACATACACCTGTGTCATCACACCAGTGATGGAAGGAACTAGCATCCAAATTTAGAGAGGTCAAAAGTGTCCCTCTCATCAAGTGTATTTTGGTAGGTGTCCTGGTCATTCCTTTATATTTTCCCTCCTTCCCTCACCACAAGTCAGCTCCATCGTTGCCTTTTTTCTTTGGCCCCAAAAGCTTGGACAGGTAAATGCTGAAATTCCACATATTCAGTTCCTCTACTAAAAACAGGAGTGTGTCCTGCTGTGATAACATGTTTGTACACACATATCTGATCTTGCCTAAACTCATCCCACAAAGCTTTGTTTCAGCTGGGTTTTATTGTGTATTATAATATATCATTCTTTAAAACAAATTAAATGGAACTCTTGATAAAATTGTGCATAGGCTAAATTTCAAAATATTGTACTAGTGTTAAATTACAGGAAACACTGGAAGTGGTTATATAATGTGTGTACTTTGTTATATACTTTTCTTCAGGGTTGGAAGCACAGCATAGACTCCTTTGGCAAAGGATTTGACATCTGAAAAAAAAAAAAGCACCAGGTACATAATTTGGAAAAATCTGAAGAATCCTCCTATGGCAATATGAGATTTACCACAATGTTTATGGGCTTATCACATATAGAATTAGATTTTAAAAAGATACCAAGAAAGATTCTAATGACTATGCTAGGAAAACTTACTTTCTGACAGGCATTAGTTTTTGGAATACCCTACGTAGGCCTAATAATAAATCGGTTTGTACTATTTTTTACCATCAAACTGCTGGAGCCATGACAAGCCTGCTTTTTCTGTTCCATTACTGATCCACAAAATTCCATCCATTTGTGTACAGCTGCCATGAAGTGTCACTGAAGTAAATGTTTTGCAGTGAAAGGGTTATAAAGAGTCAAAACTGTTTATGATTTAGATACTTAAAAGAAACATTCAAATGTTCAAAAGAAACATTCAAATGCTCAAAACACACAGAGGAGGAGTCCTATACCAGCTGAGTGTTGCTAACATTAGTTAGTTGGGCAGGTGGACATAGACACATGATCACGGGTAATTGCTCTTCCTTCACATGCAGTCAAAATTCAGAGTTTTCAGATATAAGGGTACTATATCAAGTTAAATTTCCTAAACTCATACCAAAAATAGCTCCTCAGGGAGTGAGGAAAGAAAGGGAAAGAAATAATGAACATGAATGAGACATTTCTGGACTTGATGGTGCTTACAGATTAGTAGCAGAATTTCCTAACCACCAGAAATACAATCAAAAGGCCTCATTTTCCTCACCAACACAGATGCTAATGAAAAGACTTAATTTATATAAATATAACTGAAATAAATGGTAACCATCTATCTCTTGTCTGGGAAAGAAAAGCAAGTATTCAATTAGGTGAAATTTGTTCCTTATTCCAACTTTGTTCCGGCTTTTTAGACATCAGAAAGAAATAACAGCCATTAAACAACCACCTTTCAACATTCCAATAAAACAATTACAGTAGTAGAAGTCAAGAGTGGATCGTAGTTTCCCTTCTATAAAAGGCTTATATTGAAGATTTCAGTGCAATACCATGTCCTTTTCACTAACACTAGATATAATGCCAATTCTTCTTTCAGTTTGCTGTTCATTTGCTATCATCTATGTTCTTAACATTATAGATGAAGATTTTGAAAGCTGATTATGAGAGACTAAACAGGAAAAGACTGTATTTCTAAGCTGATTACAATATTAATAAAGGACTAATTATGAAGTAATTCTGTTAAATGTTATGTATATTGAACTTTATGCTGTGTAAGCCAGGAAGGAAAAAGAGCACAAAGTAACCTGTCATTCATACCTTTTCTTTCCCTAAATGATAATTTCCCATTTCCTGCATAGACTTATTGAAATACACACAAATAATTTACTCCCACTCAGAAAGAGCAAACACAATCACTAAGACAGGCCTGTGATCTTCGAGTCCATTAGGGTTTCACAAGCAGACAGATTGTCTGTTCTTCTACAGGACAGCAAAAGGATTCAAACCAAGGATGAAATGAAAACTGTGGAACAGTGTTCTCATTGTCTTCACAGTTGGTCAGCAATTATATGATTCTCCATTCTTGCACCTATTTAAATTTATTGCATACAAAGCTTTCAGCAAACAGCTACATACCTGCCACTCTGGTCTGTAGTCCATGTGACAGATCTTCCCTCTGGCTTGGTTTTGTACCATATTCTTATTGCATGAGGAAAGTCCACTGGAGTCTGAATTCCTGATTTCCTTATCTCCAAGCTCCAGGTGCCAGTACTAAACAGAAGCTCCCCACAGCCAGGTGCCTGGCTACAGTGAGTAAAATAGTATAGCTGTTCCTTCCAGCGATCTGCAGGTAAACTCACAAGTTCATGTACAATCCGATTCCTGAGATTTTCCAGCTCCTTTGGAACACCAGTTAGTTTGGCAGACCTTGTAAATTTTTCAATGCCTGACACAGCAGCAACATCTACCTCTTCAGCCTTTAGTACAGATAAATCACAGCAATCCAATACCAGCAGAAAATCCTTGTTTCCACGATCCTCTGTGTCACAGCAGTCCTTTGAACTAGAAATCCCAGAAGCCTGTTCACTGTTGCTATGGTTACTGTTTTCATCGGAAGTAGCTTCCTCTTCTTTACCACTGACAGCAAAATCATTACATTCAGTTTTAGATGAACAGGTACTAACATTTATCATAGGAATGTGGCAGGGTTCAGATGCCCTCATTTTACAGGTTTCATCAAACTCTGACTGGCAGCATTCTTTGCCAGCACTGCTGGTGCTCCTGTACTGGCTCCCAGTCTCAAAGAACAAAACTATGCTGCCTTCAATAACTTTACTTTTAAAATCCACATCCAAGTCCAACACATAGTGCTTTACAAGCATGTAGCTAGTGTTTGCCATTAAAGGCAAGTCATCCTTCATGGGGTCTAGCTGTGTCTCCATATTCATCTATTGGGCAACAGTTTTACAAAGCCTTGGACAATTCTGACATACGATAACTCCAGAAGGAGAATATTCAGTCTCCCAGTGCTAAAAATAATTCTGAATAAGATTATGGTATTGAAATTGTAGTTTATCCACTTCTTGCACTCTAAAAAGAAAAAAAAAAAAAAAAAGAAAGAAAATCATCTCACAACCATTTCTGAAATGCATTGATTCTAAATCTATTGGAAGTCCAGCTGCCTAGCAGTAGTACTACTGCCTAGCAGTAGTACTGCTAAAGGGTGATTGTATCTCCACACAATGGCATCAGGCTAGAATGGCATCTGCTTGCTTCAGGATTTGCTGTCAAGGACCAGTGGCTGTATTCTTCAGATAAGAACTCAAACACTTTCATTTCAAAGATATTGAAATAAAAAAAGTATTTCTAGACAGATTTTATAAACTGATAGAAACAACCAAAAGTATCAAAACATAGTGATATATCTCTGCTGTGATTTTAAATAACAAAAGTCTAAATCACCTCATAGATTTTAAATTTTTAGAGTAATAAATTCCTATATACAATGCTTGTCCACAGATTAATATACTTTCCACATTACAACCACTCTTATATCAACACTTACAAGAAAATGAGCCAATTTACACGGAGTGCATTCCAAGTATTCCTTTGAGACTGCTCATCAAGATTTTTAAAATCTTAAATACCTGAGGTATATAATTACATTTTTGTAGCTGGAAACTCACAACAATCAGAATAGCACCTTACAGAGAACAAGAAGTCTTTTCACTGGAAAATATGTAAATACCTATAAAGGCACAAAACTACTAACATGCACCAACATTTGTTGCAACAATAGGCAGAAGTTCATCGCAAAGTTGAACTGACATGCACATTTTTGCTATGACCATTGAGCCAAAGTCATGCACTTTTAGCCCACTTAAGTCCCTTCTATTTGCTTTCTAGATGACGAATAGATATCAGAGGATGAAATACAGACAATTATCTTCCTGGCATTTCACCATGAGTGACACTCACCATGATAGGCAGCCAGACCTGCTTCTAATTGCCTTAAGAGAACAGATACTCCATTGTGACATGCACAATCTATTTCAGTTTTACACCTCATCATAGACTTCACTATCCAAAGCCAATTTTTATATAGTTCTCAAAGTCAGCACAGATGGGAACTCAGACTCCCTAAAGACTTGCTGTATCTTTTTTGTAGGAATCCAGGGCATGCTATAAAGCTACTATCATTAAGTAGTAAAGAAAGGCTCAGAGCAAGAAACTGTCCATATAGTTTCCTAAATTAGTTTCACACAAAGCACAAAATCATAGCAAGTATCCCTACCTCAGCGGCTTTCTAGCTATCAGAAAGAGCTCTTTCAGGGCTGTCTTTGACAGCAAGCTGAGAAAAACCTTCCTTTGAATTTTTAACAATCTTTCAGTACTTCTGCAAACATACCCAAGCAACAAGCTCACATCAGAAGGTTCTTTCACTGAAATAGCTCAGTAAATTCAAGCAACATGAGCAACATATCTATAATGTCTGTGTGTAATGCTGTGGACTGAACCTAACGTTACCTGGATTTTTTTCTGACTACAAAAACCTCATGACTGCTAGCAGGTCAAGTAATTATTGGTGATAGAGTAAAGAAATAAAGTGACTTGGTGGGGAAAAACCCAACACTTAACTAACATTCAAACTCTGTTTTGCACAAACACATTTTTAATTTGTAAATATTTATAATATAATACTGACATCTTTTATAAAAAGTGAGTACTATCCTATGCATACAATTGTAGGGAGGAGAGGCCAGCCTTGGGAAAAGACAATTAGGGAAGATTACCTGCTATACCCCAGGTTCTGACTGGATGTGTACAGCAAAGGTAGGCAGCCTCTCCCCAGAGGGGCATGGAGAAAAGACAAGCAAAAAAACTAAGCTGTCTTGCAAATACAATTATCCTCCATGCATTCCAAGGCATTACATGGAGCTAATTTTCTAAAACTGTAAAAATTGATTGGTTTTTGTATTCTGTAGAGCTGCTTTTTTCGTTACTGAACTGAAACACTTAATGAAAAGGGAATGAGAAAATAAAGAATGAGAACAAAAATACACAATTTTAAGTATAAGAATACCAAAATACACTCCCATGAAACAGTGTTCTCTGTCATTGTCATGAACAGCACTGCTAATTTTATGACATTCAAATACATGGATAAATGCTTGTGTCCTAGACAAGATGGCTATCTACTTCTCCTTCAGGCTCTGGGTGGCTTATCAAATATTGGACCTCAACCACCTTGGGGAATTATCAGTTTTATTCAAGAAGAAAATACAGGAATGAACCATTTATTTGGATGCTGAAATAGACAGTGGACACTTATAAAGACAGCCTTTTATTATCAAGGAAAAAGTAAAAGATCAGGGCACTGAATAACCACACACACAACCTCTGTAGCAATGAAACAAATAACACAGGAATCACACTAAAGCAAACTTGAAATAAAGCCAAGTGAAAAAAATGCAAGCAAAAAATGGTAAAGGAAGGATGCACTTCAGCAAAAGAGGAGGATAAAAATTACAACAGAATATAATACCAGAGTTAAAAGGTCTTGAACTTTTCACATATTTTTTAAAAGGATCATTCTCAGAACACATAACTAAACAGGACAAAATTATTTATATGTATTTTTTTATATTTGTTTAAAGTCTAGGTATCTGTACATTTCTTTCAATCAGTAGTGATAGTTCAACGATATTGTAAAACAACATACTGATCCTTTGTTTGAAATTTAGAATCTACACATAGACTGTCCCTCACTGGTCCAACATGACTAAACCACTGAGATGATATACAGAGAAAGTATATGTGCACTCACAGAAGAAAAGAGTTGTAATGACAGGTACTAGGGACTGGTAAGGAGGAAAAAGGTAGCTGTGCAACTATCAAATATGTAAACCCCATGCTCTTCTTTGTATAGACTGTGATGTCTTTTCATAAATATGTGATAATTTGGGGGGTTTAACTGAACAGGCAGTAAAAAATTATTTTATTTACCATTTGATTCCAACTGCATTTGAACAAATTATATTTGTTATTATATAACTTCATGAATTATATTATATAATTTCATGGTGTCTTTTCTTCAATCAAGTCTTCCCAAAAATTATAAATAAATCATTGTATTATTATCCCTCCAAATTGATTACTACTGCTGGTACTAAAATACAACCTATCAAAATCCTAGGAAGAATCAACAGGAGCTGCAATGCTATACAAATTTGCAAGTCAAGCCTAGGTAAACAAATGAAGGATTCTTTCCTACAAAGGAAGAATTCTTTCCTACATTTTTTGTGACAAATTAAGTACAGACTGAGATGGAGTGTAAAAAACTTAACTCCCAAACTACATACAATCATATAACTAATTCAGTCCAGAATTTGTCATTCATTCTGTATTTCTTTTCATTTTTCCTTAATAAGTTAAGAGAACAAATTCTAATCATGGTGTTGATATAATACAGGAAACACATTACCTCACCTTCTGATGCAAAACCCTTGCTGTACACCTTGAAAATTCTCTGCGCATATTCAAGCTTTGTGCATGCAAACAGTACATCTTTTAATACCGCTTCATAAATATGCTGTTCTGAGAAATATTCTTTGAATTTGGTATGATAAGTTGTTTGCTATCTTACACATATATCAAGGTACTGGCATCACATAAAAAATTTTTGACATGTTTTTTTGAAATACATCTCTTATTCAACATTGTCTTCTGTAGTATTTTTTGCTATATTACGCCCATAATATGAGTATCTGGTTTTCATTTCTGTGCAATTAATGCATTTCACCTTTAGAAAAGGAGGTTCACTAGCTGAACTCCATGCATGAAAAAAAAAAAAAAAATTAGAAATTGTAATGCTGCAACAAAATCCTGGTGATCATTTCATAAACAGTGTTTCATGTCATACTTCTTTCACTCAAACAGATGTAAAAAATTACTAGTATATTTTGAAGATAGACCTTAAATTCAATGCATCTTTCTTATTAAATGTACTTTGTAAATACATTTTGTAAGTAATAAAGGTAAATAAAATTACATGGAAAGCTGATTATTTGGTTTTATGTTTTAATATTTTAGAAGACAGATATTCACAAAAGAATAAACAATAACAGCAGATGGTGGCCAACGTTAACAGAGCCAGTCTTGATCAGCACAACATAATAGAATTGCATAAAAGACCCGAAGAATGGGAAACAGAAGAGATATGATCCTTTGGGGAATTATATTTGTATAACATTGTTTCCACTCAATACAAAAAGCATCAGCCTGAATTAGAAACACAGGTCTCTGAAAGCAGATATGAGAAAAAGTTTCCAGGCAACATAAAACATGGTTGCAAAGTAGACAAGATTAAGCTTCCTAAAAATGAGGAGAAAAAAAGTTTCTTTTTGATAGACAATACACTGTAACTCATAGTCTCAGGTTTTAAAGTTAAAAGCAAAAAGGAAATAAAGAGATAGGGAAGAACTTTGAAATATAATTCTGTCCAGTGAAAGTTGAGGGGGAAAAAAAACCCAGGGACAGCTGAACTACACAGAACACCCATTTCAAATGGTGAACCAGGAAAGGGAGGAGGAGAACTGTTATATAAAGGAGTCTACATGTTAACTTGTAAACAGCACATTAAAAACTAGAGTGATCAATTATGATACCTGATACTGATATTCTGTTATTCCAAGAAGCTGTTATTTTAAATGCTAATAGCTAACTACTCCAGTCTAATTCCACTCTAACAGTAATAATTCAGATAAGAGAATTAGAAAAGCCTCTGAACTTGCTGAAATGTCCATCAGAGGCACTACTAGGTGGAAGCAAGTGAAAGGCTTACAAACTTAAAAAAAAAAAACCCAAACAAACCCACCTTGAAAAACAGAAGATGTGTGGTCATTAAAGATAACTTCATAATACAGTGTCAGGAGCTAGAAATACACTGCCAAGAATGTACTGAATTACCTACTCCCTTTCCAAGCACACGCCTAATTCCACTGCACTCCTGCTACACCAGCCAGTGAAAGACTGTCTTACCTGGGACACTGTCATGGCTTACACAACTGTTAAAGGTAGTCCTGCATCTTGTCATGAAGGCATATGTCAAACATAAAGCATACACAAAATACACCTTGTTTCAGAGCACAACTGCAGCTGTCGTTTTTCATGCATTTCCAAAATCTTAGAAAACAAAAATGAATGAAAAGAGGGCCGTACAATAGAAGATCAAGTCTCCAACCAATCCAAGCAGTTACAGCTCTGTAGTTGATATCTATCAAGCCCTGGAAAACTCCCAGCATGGAGTTGCTACAAAATATTTGAATAAAATTTGAGTTGCTGCAAATATTTCAATGCAAATATTTGTAAGGCCATAGTGGTAAGGCCTTACAAACCATACCACTATTTTCTATCATGCAAAATCAGAGTCACACAAAGTAACACACAAATGCTGACACACGCAGCAGGCATCAATCCCTAAGATGTTGCCCATTTCTATCTCAGCTTTTCTGTTTTTCACACCTCATACAAACTCATTCCCTGAAATAACAGTCCATTTAAGTAACTCCATAGAAATTTACGCTAATTTAGTTTTCTAGCAAACTAAGGATGGTCAGAAGAACGTTACCAATTTATGCTAAGCCTGTTTGAAATCCTGCTAGAATCATCTGCTTTTATCACCAGTCAGCAGAGATAGCTATTTCCATGCACAGCCACTCTAGCCCACAGCCTGTCACATGCACCTGAGCTGGTAATGTAAGCTAATATCCTGATCCACAAACAAGCACAGAGAACAACTTGTTTGTGTTACGTACTCACGGTATTCTTCAAAAGGTGTAGAAGAATTTCATGACACAGACTTCCCCTATATGCCACACATTTAAACACCACCTTTTTATACCAGGAAAATAAAGCTATGTTTGGACTTTCTTCACCTTCAGCCAAGTATGATTTTCTTCATCTGTAAAAAAAAAAGCTAATTCAATTGCTTTCAACAAGCAAGTGTTAGAATTAAGGCCATAATGCTCTCTACTTAACATTTAAAGAAACTTTAAAATTTAAAAAAAGTGCCTTTTGGGTAAACATTCTCTTTTTTATAATCAGAAGAGTTTTATAACCAATGCCATTTAAACTGCTTTCAAGGCAGCTCCTTCCAAATCCAGGTTTATACATTTTCCACACAATATAAGACACTAAGATCTTACTAAGAACTCAGTTTTTAACACCAGCATCAACAGTATTTTTACTCTTTAAATACCAAGGAATATGTATACATTATTTTTGGTAATTACAAACTTTTTTCCCCTATACACACATAAGACAAATACCTAAGAGATCTTAAGCCTTTTTAAGGCAAGAATGTGTTCTATAGATGAAAGTAAGGCTTAAACAAGCTAACAGAAGCATTTGCTCATGTTAAACTACTACAAAACAATCCACAGCAGAGAGCTTACAGACCTCACTCTGCGTCACAAGAAACTCAGCACATTTTGTAATGAGGCTTTGATGTGAAAATTAATTCATTCACTGATATCCCTTGATAAAACAACTGGTACCATTCCAGAAGTCTCCTTTTAAGTCTGAAAACTATAGGAATAATGAGTATAATGGAAGACCTTCTTTACCAACTAGAGCAGCAAGTTAGCAGCGAGAGAAATTTATTTCTATGAGCTGAAATGACAAGCCAAGAAAGAAAACTCCATCTTCCAGCTTAAATAAGAAGAGAAATACCAAAAAAAAACCGAAGTCCCCTTCTGCCCCCAAAATACTAATTCCCAAAGAAGAACACCCAAGACTGAAAAAGAAGCATAACTTAAACTGATAAAGCAGTTAGGAAGAGTATCCTGATATTACCCTTAACCTATCTTTACTCCATTGACAATTATTTCTATTGCAGTAATGACCAAATACTTAAAGAGAGACCAAATATGTGGTTTACAATTTTCTGCCCCCAAATTTACCATTACTTTGTTATTAAAAAAAACCTTAAAAAAAAAAAAAAAAAATAAAAAAACTGAACCAAAATTAAAAAACAAAACAACAACCCCACAAAAACAAAACAAACCCCATGACCAACACTTGCATAAGGACAGAATTTTCCAGTTTTTATTTTACAAAATGATTTCAAGGTGAACATGGGCCTGGGTAACTTGCTATACCTAACCCTGCTTGAGCAGGGACTAGATAATCGTCAGTGGTCCCTCCAAAGTGAATGATTCTATAGAGATGCGGAACAGCATTAAACAGGAACTACCTTGGATTTTATTTTCACTCAAAATACACATGGAAAGGTTGTGTATGACTGACTTTCAGGATATGCAGCATACATATCTGACAACATTCATACACAGGAATCACCCAAATAAAATCTGTGCTGGAACAGAATGACTTGTCTTCAGCTTAATGCAGCTGTTGTTAATGAGTACTACCTACAACGCCAAAGAACGAAGTCTTTAAGGCTGGAATTGGAAAAAGTCTTTCCAACGTTGACATTGACAAGCCATCTCAGCCATTTAACGACCTCTGCAATCTAAGCATTATTCTGAGTACTAATGCACCTAACACACAACTAACCTGAGATCCCCAGATGAATTACACACCGCCAACCATTTAGACAGAAGTTTCACCAACATGTTTCCACTGTTAAAGAGGACAATGAGCGGAACAGATGTAACAGATTCGAAAAGATCCACGTTTAAAGATCTTTCAGGACACCAGGAGCCCACAAGCAGGCCATTGACCCTCTGCGTGAAAAAGGACAGCAACGATTGCCGGCCACACACTCCCTACTGCTTTGCATTCCGCCTCCTCCACTGCTCCCCAAGCTCTGGGCACAGCCTTTTAGTTTGTAAGGAAAGGCAGGGATGGAGAATTTTGTCACTTCCAGCAGCGCCTCCCTCTCACTAGGCGTGGCGGAGCGGCGGGAAGCGCTGCGGGACAGGGACGCCGGCCCGTCCGGCCGAGCGCGGCAGGACCCGGCCGGAAGCACGGGGACGGGGGGGGCGACGGACAAGGAAGGAACACTTACAGCGGCGGCCACTGCCCCGCCTGCGCGCCGGCTCCCGGGGCGTGTGCGCGGGCACACAGGGACACGCCGTCCCCTGCCCGGCCCCGCCAGGCGCCCGAGCTGCTGCTGCTGCTGCCGCCGTCGTCGTTGCCGCCACCCACCCGCGCCCGGCGCCGCGCCGGCTTCACCTCCCGCCCCTACGGTGCGGCCGCGGCGCCCGCAGATGAGCTCATCCGCCCGGGCCCGCCCCGCCGCCGCCGCCGCGCCCTTCGCCGGCCTCCGCCGGTCCCGGTGCGGGCAACCGAGTGTAACGCGTCTGCTGTCAGCAGAGCTGGCCTCGCCTCCTCAGCTAGAGGCTGATTTGGTGGATGACAAGTTGCCCATCAGCCGGCCGTGCTCCTGTGACCAGGAGGGCCAAGGGTATCCTGGGGTGCATCGGGAAGAGTGGAGAAGGTTGGGGGAGGTGGTGCTGTCCGTCTACTCGGCCCTGGTGAGGCTGCATCTGGAGTGCTGCGTTCAGTTCTGGGCTCCTCAATAAAAGAGAGACAAGGAGCTACCGGAAAGGGTCCAGCAGAGGATCACAAAGATGATTTGGGGTCAGGAGCAGCTCTCTTATGAGGAGAGAATGCAGGAACTGAGCCTGTTTAGTCTGGAGAAGACTGAGAGGGAATCTCAGCAATACATACAAATATCTCAAAGGTGGGTGCCAAGAGCATGGTGCCAGACTCTTCAGTGGTGCCCAGCAACAGGGAGAGGACCAGTGGCCATAAACATTGAACTTCAACATAAGGAAGAATTTCTTTTAAATTAAAGGTGGCAGAACACTGGAACAGGCTGCGCAGGTGATGCAGGGTTTCCCTCACTGGAAATACTCAAAATCCACATGGATGTGTTCCTATGTAACCTGCTGTAAGTGACCCTACCTGTGGGGGGGTTGGACTGGATCATTTCCAGAGGTCCCTTCCAACCCTAACTATTTTGTGATTCTGAGAATTTCCCTCTCCCCGGGTGTGGGGGAAGAGTGGCAGGGCAGAAACTGTATTAGTGTGGTTGCTGGTGGTGATGTCCAGTGTCGGGATTGCCCAGCCATTTGTACCAGCCCTGGTGGGCCTGTTGAAATATCCACATGGATGCTCACTTTTTGTTTGCACACTGAGGTGGGGCCATGTGACTGATCTGCAAGGCAGCCAAAATCCCAGTAGCCTCTGCTTAGAGCATAAATAAAAGCATTTATTTTTATATCATATGTGTGATTAGACACTTATTCAGTCATTTAGATTGGCAATGAATGATTAAGCTCTTGGAGCAGTTAATCACTGATTAGCTGATTCCGTGTGACAGGGCTGGTTGGGTGCAAGCTCCAAGGATGCACCTCAGTGGGAAATTGTTCTGTTACTCCTGCTAGTAACATGAAGAGGCATGAAACATTTCCAGTGATTTTGAGCACTGAAACAACACCATGAACATTTAATTACTTATGCAACATGAAAAACCACTATCAGCAAAAATTGGGAGTCTCTCCCTGAACTCCCTCATCCTGAGGAGAAGGATTTGGCTTTGTTTTGTGAATGTGTTGTCAGATGAAAAATTGTTTGTACCTGATGGGCAATGCTTACTCTTCAAAAACCACTGGCCTGTGGAACCACATAATGCTTATTCTGTAGGAACAACAACTGGAAAGTAGACAGTTTCATTGTGCCAAATTTTACCAGTTCACCAGGCAGTCAGGTATGACTCTGGGGTCGCTGACCACCAGGGACCCCAAAAGAGATCCCCAGCACAGAAGGACGCATGCGCAGAGGGGAATGAACATATGTCAGTGATTTCAGAGAAATCATTGTCAGTGTATGTTTATTCCGGGAAAATCAATGAATATGTATGTAAAGAATAGTACACAAACGGGAACTTTCTCTGTACTCAGCATGCACGATTTCTGGAAGAGATATGCCTTTGTGCATCTGGCTGAATAAAGAATGCCTACTTCTTAATGCTACACTGGTGTTAAGGAGTTCTCTTCTTTTTCCTGAATTTTGGTAGCAAATGCCTGTTAGCAGAAAATGTAGGGGCACAAATACTGGACTCAGGAGCCTATATGACATTTGGATGCCTACTTGCCCTTGTGAATTGCAAACTTATTTAGAGCAGGTCTGATGGAAATGGTTTTTAAAGCATCAAAAACTGCCAAAAATCTCAATCTTTCCAAAATACTGGCGTTGGTAGAAACATAATAGAAAATATCTCTGACATGGCCAGATCCAGTACAGGGTCTTCTGTGTGAGGATTGCATCCACACTACCCATACTCTGGAAGGGCTTTCTGACAAGGTCTATCTGCAGTAACCAAGGGAGTCTAAAATCAATGTGCTGCTTTGGTTAGGTTTAAGTATGTGTCTTGAATTCAGATAAAATCCAGATAAAACTGTTACTATTGTAACAGTTCATTTTAAGAAGATCTGAGATATGCAGATACATATATATAGATGTATAAACAATGAAATTACACATTACTTTGCAAATACTAGAAAAGAAATCTATTTTTTTCTGATCAGGAAAACCATAGGCTTAAGCAAATGCTGCACTGCAGCAGCCTTTGAGGTTTTTGGTTTTTTTTTTTTTTTTTTTTTTTTTTTTTTTTTTTTTTTTTTGTGTTGCTTTCAGTGCACAATATGGTTCAAGTTTCCTACTGATGTAATAATGATGTACAGAGCTCTTTAATTTAACTGCACTTGTTTAAAGATCCGTGGATTGTCATCATTGTTGCCCAGTCTTACTCTGACTTGCAAACAAGCTTTTCCAGGGACTGAGAGAATGCACCATTATAGCCTAAAGAAAATAAACAAGAATATCATCATAAGCATAAACCAACCTGTTTCTTGCTCTATATTTACCTAAAATCTACTTTTTGAAAGAAGAGCTGTTCTCTGACAAATACCATCTGTCCAAATCCATACAGCATGGCACATTATCATCATCCTTCCCATTTACAATAAATCACTGTGGATTGCTCTTGTCAAGTGAACAATGAATAGCCTGATATTTATGAATATTGGAGGCTTGTTTTATTTGACATTAAACATAAGCCAAGTAGTTACCTGCTTATGATTCATTAATGAATTTTATTTGTTACTAAAAAGAAAGCTTAGTGTAAAAATACTACTGTGACTCTCACCAAACTAAAGATTAAGATAGAGGAGTATTTTTATAACAGCTTATTCAGGCAATATTTCAGGACTATTCACATTTAACACCTTTAACAATCATACTTCAGAGAAATCCTAAAAGTAAAAAATACTGAAAGTAATTGCTGAATACTTTAAAAAATAATTCATCACTAGTATTTTGGTGCCAAACTTGACAGCAGTGGCAATTATTTGGAGCAGTTGCTATATGTAAGGAGTACTTGAAATATTGAGAAAAGAACAAAACTCAGTCTAACAAGTGGTGTCTAGACTGCTCACAATTAATAAACTCTATTTACAAACCACCTTTTAATTGATCACAAGATACTAATGACAAAGAAATAAAATACATGAAGATTGTATTCTGGAGTAATTAATATTGCCATTAACTAGCATACTTGATAATACTAATTACTATGCCCATTATCTTGTAATTAGTGTGATCTTGTAACAAGTATTTGCTGCATCCAGTGAAGTCAAAGTAGATCAGAGCTTGTGTATAAATTCTTTTTCAATTACATCATGTGGTTGTGCTGTTCAGGAATATGATGAGCCCATGTTAAAAATGGACCTCTTCTTTAAAGCCACAAAAAGAAATTATACCTGTGAGTACAGCACTTAGTTGGCACAGCAAACTATGCTGTTAAATATTAGTTGAAGACTATATTTGACAATTGACGTTGAAGATGCTTTTGATGAAGAGCGTGCAAAATTTTGGTAACAGTTTGAAACTTGATGTTGGCTGCTTTCAAACTTCTTTGAACATATGGCTTGCCTAACACTGTTAATTATTGTTTGTAACAATAGGGCCTAAACCAGCTAAAAGATCTACCAACACAGAGAAAGAGGCAACATGTATTTTAGAGAGTTATCATGTAAAGAAACAACAGTACTTAGTATCATGGGAAAGGGTTTAACAAAGAGGCAGCAGAAATAGTGTGGTGGCAGCAAGGGTCTCCCACACATCTTCACAGTAGTAACAATGGTATGTAAGTAAGAACAGTTATAAATGTATGTAAATTTTATAAAGGAAACAAAAGGGTGAATAAGAATGCACAATGGACAAGGTGGTATAAAAGCAGGTATGCATGAAAGATCTTTAAAACCTGGTAAACTTAGGTAAAGTCGCATACCTCAGTCTTTTTTATTTTGATGAATTTCATGGGGGTCCTTACTACTAAATTCTTGACTTGTTTCATCATGGGTCTTTTTTCCCCAACGCCATATATTTAAGAAAAATAGTAAATACTCTTCTTTACTCTAGTAAATACTCACTAGTTATTACAGAATGAATCGGGTTGAAAGGGACTGCAGTAGGTCATGTAGTTCAGCCTCCCTGCACAAGAAGGGTCATCCTAGAGCAAATGGCACAGGATTGCATCCAAGTGAATATTCTTGATTATCTCCAGTGAGGAAAACTCCACAACCTATCCAGGCAATCTGTTCTAGCGCCTGGTCACCTGCACAGTAAAGTTCTTCCTCAAGTTGAGGTGGAACTTGCTGTGCATCAGTTTCTGCCTATTGACTTCGTTCTATTGCTCAGCATCACTGAGAAGAGCCCAGCTCTATCTTCTTGCTGCTATCCCTTCCAATACTCACAGACAGTGATGACATTCCCTCTCAGTCATCTCTTCTCCAGGCTGAACAGGCCCAGCTCCCTCAGCCTTTTCTTGCAAGATTCTCCAGATCCTGGAGCAATTCTGTAGATCTTTTCTGGTCCCTCTCCAGGAGCTCCATGTCTCTCTTGTCCTGAGGAGCCCAAACTGGACACAGCACTCCAGATGTGCCTCACCAGGGCACAGGGCTGAGCAGAGGGCCAGGATTACCCCCCTCACCCTGCTGGCAATGCTCATCTTAATGCATCCCAGGACACCACTGGCCTTGGCCACCAGGACACACTGCTGGCTCATGGACAGCTTGCTGTCCACCGGGGCCCCCAGGTCCTTCTCCACAGAGCTGCTTTCCAGGTCAGCCCCCAGCCTGTGCTGGTGCTTGGGGTTATTCCTCCCCAGGTTCAGGACCCTGGATTTGCCTTTGATGCATTTCAGAGGGTTGATCTCTGCTCATCTCTCCAACCTAAGTTGTTAGGTATGCTACTTGACATTAAAACTGATGCATTTTCCTGCACAGGTCAGAGTGGTCAGATGGCCCTGCTGCAGCTAAGCTTTATCCTCTTCCAAGGAAGCCCTTTCTGCTTTAGTTGTTTCTGAAGCTGAAGTTGGGAGGCACTGTCCCACTTTGTCAGTATATGAAGGGAGACTTGTCTGCAAGTGGTTTCTGAAATATTCAAAATCAATGTGTAATGTATACCATACGTGAAAGCCTGTAAAGCAATTAGCTGTGGAGACACCCTTGAACTCCAGGAGAGGCAGGGAAAAAACAAATTATACCTTGCCAGACTGCATATTTTGAAACAGTAAAAAGCATTTTAAAAAAAATAAAAAGAAGATAAAAATTAATTCAGATGCTGTGTTTTATCTTAGCTGGACACAGACAGTATTTGAATGCTTGGGTTTTCAGAGATATCTCTCACATGAAGTTGCATTTTTGGAAGCAAATACAAAGATAAAAATGGACTCCTGATCTTAGGATCAAATTTTATGTGGATTCAGTGACTACTACTCATCACTTTTAAGTATTAGACAGTGTTAAAACTGCTAAATGTAATATTTTTCTGTGGCTTGATTATCCACTTGAATTGATTATTGAATTTGTGTTTTCCTAAAATAATTGTTTCTTTTTTTCCAGTCTATTATTTCAGCTGCAGTGATTCTTATCCTGCTGTGCAGATAAATGCCACACATAATTTGGCCTCATGCTTTGATACAAGTTTGGCCTGATCAGATCTTAATACTGTTTTAAATGTGGAGGTCCAGTGGCCTGCCCTGGCCAGCAAGCCAGCCGTAGCTGGATCAACCCAGGGCTATGGAAAGCAACACCCTAAGTTCGGGAACACTTTCAAGTTTGTGAGAGTTGAAGTTTGTTCCAACGGGAGTTACTATGTTAATATGGGTTGCCCATATCTTATGTTTGGTTAGAATGTTGCTAGAATGTTCCATGATAGTGTGTGTAAGTTTGCCCCTTTTTGGAGGTCTTAGTGTTTGGCTGTATTTGGGAACACTCCTGATACTGCTGCATAAGAATAAAGGACCCTCAGATTTTCCCGTCACCCACCTTTTCTTCTGCGTTGACCCCTCGCAGTCGCTGCCTGTCCTTGCGGGCATGAATGGAGCAATGTGACATTTAAATATTGGAGAAAGAGACTGAAAAGTCTTGCCTTCAGGAAACTGTTCTCAACAAACACAAGAGAATTATTTGTTGCCCCTGAGACTGTGAGTTTCATTATGCTTAATGGAGAGATCGGCTCATTGTGAATCCTCCCAGCGAGTACACCAAGAGGAAGTTGAATGGATTGAATCGTCATTAAAAACTCCTGTTCACTCTCTGATCTCCAAATGTAATGCATACAAAGAATTTAAGTAAATTTGTGCATAATTTAATAGTGACTTGCCACTAGCAAAATGAAAAAAAAAGACCAGGAACACAAAAAATGCTGCAGGGTAGAACTAAATATAAACAAATGAATGTCTAGAGAATATTTTATAAAATAACAGATAGACTGTAAAGCATCTGAGACGTAACTAGAGGAGAATGGCTGCAGGGAATGCAGGACATGCAGGGAATGGCCTGTGGTACTGTAACCCATCCAACCCCATATATGTCAGAAAGAAATATGATTGCATCCCTTAAGAATACAGGTTGCTTGGTGCCAAAATTTCACTTGTTGCCTGGAGATGTCTTAACCTTATAGAGTGTATCCTCCCTTTTCTGACCGAGAAGATGTAGAAAGGTGTAAAGGTCTAGTTTCCTGAGCCAGCTGTCCGCTGTCAGGCTTTGGGGCCACCGAGGTGCAAAGGGTATCCAAGAGGCAGCTGCTGGCCCCTTAGCTCTGCTGGCATCCTCCACCTTCCTGCCAGCTGTGCCCCTGCATATCAGCAGCTCTGTCCATCACATCCATAAGAAGCTACAGGAATGCACTGAAATCTTTGGATGCAGACTGTGTAGCTTTTTCAGACAATACCAAAAGTGAATATGATAGAGGGTTCAGATCTGCAGTTGTATGACATTCAGCTTCCCACATAATTTGATTCAAAATCTACAAGAAAGTTTATGCTGGGATGGATGGTGAGGATATAAGCTGGAGAGCCTGACAGAAAAATTTATGTAAAACTCTCTGTCTCTTTCAGGCCAGTAAGCACTGTCTCAATATTTAAGTAGCATATACACTTGCCTGAGAAGGCGCTGATTGAAACTGACTATAAAGTGACTTAGCATAGAAATGTGACAAAGTTGTCTCCCCCTTTCTTCACTGCCCTCTGGTTACTGAATCTGGGAACCAAGATCTCAGAACTGGACTGAGAATACAATGAATTAAAGTGACTCGATTAAGAATTAATTTGTTAAAAACCAGCTTTTTTTTTTTTTTTGGCTTTTTTTAGTATGTTCACCACATTTCCTACCCTAGGAACTGAGTTGTGAACAAGTTGTTATTTACTCTCTCTAGCTGAGGTTCTTACCCCATGTTTTGGCAAGAAAGAGAGTACATGTAGTTATAACAGAATTCCTACTTCAAAACATTTTAAAAGCTTTGAGATATCGGGGTGATGGGTGACATATAAATACGCTGTGCCAGCTTTAGTAAGGGAAATACATATATGTTTTTTATCAAGGCTGTTGTCATTTAGAACTCAAAGTGGCATTTTGGATGAACTGTTTGTGAAAACCCTTTGGTTAGCTCTTGGAAGACTGTGCTTGGGGAGGTTGATGGATTGTGCATTGGGCCTTTGGCTCACCTTGTGCTTATTCTGGACAATCAGTCCATCATCTCAGCACCAGGGTGTTGAGAAAAAATCTCTGAAGCACCAAATTGAAAGAGCAAAATTCAGGATTTCTTTCACAGGACTCAAGATAAGGTTTTGTACTAATTTGCTATGTGTCTAGTAAATTGTAGACCTGCATATGAGGAAGATTTAACATTTTGTGTGGGTATTCAGCATGACACAGGCCAAAGAAATGCAAACCAAAACATTATATTGTGTGAAAGAGGATGATCTGGAAAACAATTTTCTGAAAAGGTGTTCAGATTATGTACTAATCTCAGTTTTCACAAGAGCAGTATTATGATACTTTTTCCAAAAAGTGTACATTGCAGCTTCCAGAAGAAGGCATACTGCTTAACATATCATTCTATAATATATGCTTTACATACCATAAATGACTTAACTATTTCTAACTCTTACTACTAACAGCCATAAATTTTGAAAGATAACTTTTCTCAAGTTAACAGTGTATTAGAGGTTTTATTCTTATGCATTAGACTCGTGTGATGAGGTATTCATTATCTACCAAGAAGCAATACACACAAAACAAACACACTTGTTTATAATGTTATAACATACACATAACTAACTAACTAATGAACTAACTAACTAACTAACTAACTAAATAAATAAATAAATAAATAAACAAATAAACCATATAGCTTGTAATTTGTGAATGTTGCAAGTTTGGAAACATTTTTCTGAAGTTACTCAAAAATTATAAGAAGAATATAAATTAAAAGGAGCTGTTCAAATCCTAAACTGTGATTCACCATCTGCAGTGATAATGTGAAATGTTTTAATATTGAAAGAAAGGAAATTACAACATCCATAATACACATACTTTAGGAATAGTATTAAGGCTATTCAAGTCATTCAGGCTTTGCTAATAAAATTTAAACAATTTTATAGGAATGCACTGGTTAGGGCTGGTCAAACCATGGCAGTGATTTATCAAATTCTTTATGAATTGTCATTTTACCTTTGAAAACATTAAGTGTAATTGGAATTTCCACTGTCTTGCTCACGCTTTGCCTAATTTGCAAGCCTTGTGCTTCTTTGATACCAAGTTTCTGTGGTTAAGTTTTATAAAGCAGACAAAAGATCTGAATCTGTGTCCCAAAACTACTGTGCAAGTCACAGGCTCTCTGGTGTTCCCAGCTGAGAAAAGACTGTCAATAATATGTAAATATAGGATAGTAATAACTTGAGAACTGAAAATTTTTTCAGGGAAAAATGTGACCCTAACGACCATCTCTGAAACAGTAGGTTAACAATTAACAATTCTGTGTGTTGTATTCTCTCTTGTATACTCTCCAGGCAAAATATGTTTGCCACCAATACGATACAATAATGGTTGCAGAGATATCTGAAAGTATCACCAAAGAAGCCTATTTAATTTATAAGGATCAGAAATAAAAAGTTCTAGTAGTGTTCTGGGACTGTTTTGTTGTACATGTGGGTGAAAAGCAGGACTGGGTGATCTGCATGACTATGGTGATGTTGTAAGGGTTCAAGCTTTCAACAGTCTTACCAAAAGGAAGACTGGAAAGTGGGTGACATTTGGTAAGTCTTCTTGACATACAGGCTTTTTTTGGTCTGTGATATTCTTTTAACAGTATCCAACCACTTGTTTTTATGATAGAGGACCTGGCTAACTCTCTTCTCAAGGACAGTTGATATTTCCCATTGGACTTCACTGCTTGTGTAGGGTGGGGTCTGGCTTTGTAGGTGGCAGATAAAACTCAGTGCCCTGTTTTGAAGTGGTGATCAGTCTCAGTGATATGATTTTATCTTGGGTGAAGTTTTCTCTTATTCCCACAAACTCCATTTTAAGGATTGGGTCAACAAAGTAGGCCACACACGTATATTTTATGGGGAATCTGGGATTCTTTAAGAAATCTCTAGTTCCTTTTCTTGTCTTAAGCAAATTGATGTAACCATGTTTTTTTGGCATGCAGTAAATGCAGCTGCATATAAGGGGTTTTTTAGCTTTTTTATGACCTAAATACACGTGAAAATAACCCTTGAGAATTTTGTATTTTCCTAGGACCTCTACTTAACAGACATATTTTTTCCTCTAGTCAGAGCTCATAAGAGAACTTGCTCCTTATGGGAATGGCGTGAGTGAGGAGGTGTTAAGTAGGCAGATTCATCTCTGAGTAGTTGTTTGTTACTGCCAGTTTGTGCTTGAGGGAAGAGGTGACTTAACTTGCTATGTTGATTTTAAAATCTGGCACTAGAAAATGACATCACAGGTAATAAATATTTCTAGATCATAGCCAAATATGGCATTGAATATGTTCAGGTTTGGAGCCATGATCAATAGCAACTTGTGAAAAACCTTTAGTGGGGAAGGATACTGTTTTTGCATGTGCACTGTCTGTGGGGATGTTAAATCCTTGATTAAATGAATCTTGATAAATCCTTGAGTGTTTGCTGTTCAGAAATGCAAGCAAAATGCAATATTTAGGCACGTCTACCTTGATGTAAAAGTAAGTACCATCATTTTGACTTGAAGTTGGCAGAATAATCAAATAGTTTTATTAAATTAAGTTGCCTGTGGATCTAGAAAAAAAGATCTAATAAAAATGAAAATGTACAGGAAGTAATATTTCACTAGAGATAAATAAAACACACAATGAAGCAAAGCAATGATGATAATGATTTGACATAAGTCACTCATGGTTTAATTTTCATATACTAATCAAAAATTCAGTAACATTGCCTCTGTGTCTGTCATTATGTGTCTATCATAATCTATGTGTCTATCATAATGTCTGCTAAATTAATACCCCATTCTTTTCTGTTTAAAATTTTATCCCCTA
The DNA here is from genome assembly GCF_024509145.1 of Vidua macroura. Lineage (NCBI taxonomy): Eukaryota > Metazoa > Chordata > Aves > Passeriformes > Viduidae > Vidua > Vidua macroura. The sequence goes on from NC_071611.1 coordinate 11,972,571, forward strand.
CCAATAGAAACCATGTTTATATTACACACAATAATGGCACTTTAAAATCTGGATATAAGTATGTACATTTATAGTAAATATAATAAAGTACAATTTCAGACCTAGAAAATTGTAAAATAACTCAAGCTGTTTTACAGCATTGTCTTAAACTATTAGAACTTTATACTTAATATTAATTATTTATGAGCTAACTAATCTAGGCTAAACAACCAATATTGAGAGAACGAATTACTTTCATCTGTAATGCTTTACTTGAGTGCTAACTTGAATAACAATCTGCATAATGATACAGGCAGTACTGTGTCCTGGGTACACAGGCTATTAATAGCTACAGGTCCCATGCTACCTGCTGGAAATAGGCAATAGCTGTCATGGGAGCTCTGGAACTTCTAATTCGTTATGAATTATTTGTATTTCAGTGTCATGCAAAGATTCAAACTATGGAAAAATGCTTCCTTTCCAACTGTCTCTAGATGTTTCCCTTCTAGGGGGACAGAAGGTTCACAAATGCTGTGTGAATATAATGCTAGGACTGGACTGTAAGAGTGAAGATATAAACAAATACATTAAAATAAAACTTATTTTGTACTAACTCAGTGTTATTGTACTTCAAGTATTGTAAGAAAATAAGAGCAAGTCTTCAAAATATCAGGTTTAGCTTATGCAAATTCTCTATATATATATTCCAGCAGGAATTATAATCACTTGGTTGTGTCCAAATCAAGCCTAATATAGTAAATCACAGCTCTGGGAATCTCAGATTTATAGCTCAGAATATCTGCTTATATCTGTGGTGAATTTTTTCTGTTGAACTTATACTAGCAAATGACAACTGTCACATACTGAGAACTTACCATTTTGCCATTAGTTCATAATGGAATCACCCACACACGCTTTGACAGAAATATCCACAAAATAAGTTCTTGCCATAATAACTCATAACTGCTGTTTCCTCATTTTTATTGCCATACTATATATTTATTTTTTCATCTGTTCTCTTTCCATAATCAAAGACACTGATAATCTCTTCATTTCCTCCTTTCCTTTGTGTTTTCCGTACATTGGATTTTTTAATAAAATAAGTGCCTCAGAGGTCTGTGGGACAATTTGTACATTGTTAAAATCATTAACAAATGACTTTACAAAAGAACATTTCAAAACTTCATGTCTAAAGACAAAATTCAAAACTGAGTTTTATGAAGTGCCCCATAATGTTTAACAGATACCCTTCTGTATTTGAGTTCACATCTCTCTGGTGAGCATCCACAAGTTTCTCTAGTGCAAGAAAGATATGTCTCCACTGGAACTAAGCAACATTTTGGACTTTTGGAGACCTGGTCTTTTCTGCCCTATACAAAGAAGAAAAAAGTCATTGGAAGACATATAAAGACCTTTTCCTGATGTATTTGCTCTCATAACTTTCTTTTGGTTTTAATGGAATAGGAACTTGAACAAAGGTAAAGAATGGAGTTGATGTTTTCCAGGCAGCATATGAACAGAGTAATAAGATTCCTTATCTTGCCACCCACTGAGTGTACATTGTTATCAGGAGCAAATAATTGCAAATGCTCTAGTTAATTGTTGGATTCATACACAACTTTGGCACCTCATGACACTTCTTGCCCCTCTGTTTTCCACTGCTTAGTGTACCTTATGGGATACATTCTTCAGTATATGAGGGAATTAGTGAAACTGACATCTCTATTATATTTATGCTTCTGAATTTTCCATGTTCATTCATGTGACATTATGTTGGGATTTTTTCTCTTTCTCTTATACACTCCTTTCACTGCTGTCCATGTCTCCCTGGGAGTCAGATGGGCTTCCTTGTCCCTCTCCACAGCATGGGGGTGGGTCTGCATTGCGACACCACGAGAGCTTTTTTGCCTACACAGACCTCTGCTGTTGCATGCAGATAGCACAACATCTGTGCCAATTGCCAACATCATCTTTCTGCTGCAAGTTAGAAATAAGCATGTGGTGTATAGATTACAGGTGTCAAAGCAGGTAGATGCTGTCTATTTGATAACTGTTATCTGTGGTGTGCTGCTGTGAGGAAATTGAATTTGATCCATCAGGCAAAGATCTTTCCAGCTGGGGGTACTACTTTTACCTTGGCTTTTCCTTTTCATTCAGTGCCCACAATCTGATACACCCGATACATAATCTAATGGTCGTCTTTTTAGGTCAGTGCACAGCCATGCTGACAGAATGTGAATTACACTTCTGTATCAGTTCCTGTGGATTTGACTGCTGGACAGCACACAGACTGTAAATGCTAAGGTAAAGCAAGTCACCTTGTCTCAGTTCTGTCATGTACCTGTATAATTCTGTATCACTGATGTTGGGGAGGGAACTGAAACTCTCAGATAACTTGGGAATTCAATGGAAGTCCAAGAAGAAACCTTCTTGTTATGCATTAATGTATTTCTAAAGAAAGAGTAAAAATTGACAGCAATTTTGCGCAATTTAATTCACAAATAGTTATTCTTGAAAGTTTAACCAAAAAGAGTTAATGCTTAAAAGGACCCTTTTCAGTGGAAAAGCATCACTCAATCCTCTGCTGTTCTTAAAAATGTAATTGTTAGTCTGCATATGAGATCTCTGTTGGTTGTAATTCAGGGACAGTATTACTTCTCCTAGTTTTCATTTTCCTGTTTCATGCTGTGTATGAGCTAGTACTTATTGCTTAGCACGTAAGAATTAGTTTTGGTCAGCTGAAGAGTAGGTGGCAGTTGAGTTTTAGCAAGAGAACTCTGAACTGGCACGATAGGCAGCTGTGTTTTCAGAGGTACACTGGGAAGGCAAAAGGCCTTGGAAGAGAGGGATTCAAATAAAATGTTCCCTTAGGGCCTAAATGGGCTCGTGACTGGAGATGAGTGACATGTTTCTGTTTGACTGAACTACTTTATGGTAAAAATGAAGGTCTTATTTGCAGAGAGATTTACCATAGCTCTTTAAAATTTTATGACTGCCCATGCAGTCCTTCTTAAGCATTCCCAGGATAAACAAATGAGCCAAGCGGATGCTCTTGGCATTTTGTGGCTTGGCCTTTTGACTGTTATAATTGTGTAAGATACAGAAAAATTGCAATAACAGATCAGCATGTTTCACCTAAGTGTTGCTTCCATTTTTCTTCATTTTAAATTCCACTGAAAGTTTAAATGTGACACTGATGGCTCAAGGAATATTTCTGGCAGTCCATCGTAAAGACGCCTTTGGCTTTTTGGTTACTTTGGAGTGTGGAGCTTTCCACTGATAATTTGTCGGTTTGACTTTCAATGAATACAGAGAAACAGAGTAACATTTATGGATGTCTACCAAGAATTCATTCAAATATCCTGGTTCTTACATCACTACTACTCACGGTAACCATGAGTCCCTGATTTATGAGGTGTTACAACGCCTCATTTCAAAGCATGCAACTTTACATAAATCATTGTAATTTTTTATTTCTCGTTCATATATAAGATATCCTTAAGTTCCTATAGGGTGCTAGACCTTAAAATTGTTCCACTATTATGAAAATATGTTAAAATTATGTTAAAATTATTAAAATGTTGATTTAGGTTAAAATTATTCCACTATTTACCTTAGTTCATGTGTTGATTATAGCCAGTGCATGTCTTCCTGAAGTCAAAACTCAGATCTAAAAAACAGAGAATGAAAGTTACATTTCCAAAATAAGTGTTCAAAATTAGATTTTAAATACATCCTGGTATAGAGGTGGAGTGGTATTCTGTCAAAGTGAGACTCCCAACATTTCACTGACTTACGTTCTTCATTCAAACACTCTCCTTATTTTAGACGAACATTATGTTTCATTTGTATATCTTTTTTTTTTCCTTCATATCTCTTCAAAGCTCTTTTTTATTCAGACCATCAGGCAACAAAACCCATTACCTTTTCCCTGTTGTTGATATGCTCTGCCAGCATATCAGTGCATGGTTATTCAAATTCTGTCAGCCTGTAAGAAGCACTCGTAGCTTGATTTTAAGAAGGAAAGAGTAGTTGTGACCAGGGTCTGAAGATCAGTAGGCCATAGAACATGGGCTAAAAAAAGCATGCATGGCACTGCACAGAATCCCTGTATCCTCCTGCCACAGTCCTATCTATCGAGTACCAGTCAACTTTGTAAGGTTCTCCACAAGACCAGCAACAAAGGTGGCACATGGCTGTTTAATTTCTTCCTTTAGAATCGTCAGTCTAGCTTTTCATTAAAAAGTAATGCCATACATTCCCCAAGCCATTTTAGATAGTAATGCTTTTATAAAAAGCATTCAAACAAAAGAAGTTCAGTGGGAAGCAAGAACACACTTGCTAAATATTTGTCTAATTACTGCAAAATCACACAAATTTGCTGACAAGATAATTTAACTTTGAGTAGAGGATATAATCTCTACCAACTGGGTATACCTGCAGCAAAATTCATTTCTATTAAGCAAAAATATCCATAACTTATGCCCACTCAGAAATTTTGTACTTATTCAGACAGGCCTTTGTGTATGGAACCTGCATTCCCTGGCACTAATGTTAATATATTAAAGTGAATTCAATAAATGTTATTAGTTGCAAATTATGAGATTATTGGTGGGAGAAAAAAAAAAAAAAAAAGAAAAAAAAAAATAAGAAAGCAAGCAGAACATCATAGGCCTTTTCCAGGTCCAAAACTGCTTGGTTTAGATTGTAGACAAGAAAAAGCTTAATTAGTGAAAGAAAAAAAATGGGCTAAATGTGAGAACAGGGTTTATTTTACTTTAAATATATCATTAAACATTCATAGATCTGAAAGTTGCCAAAAATCAGTGAGTTTCTTCATTGCCACAGCTGCCTATGGCTCATTTGCAGCTTTTGTCTTTAAGAAGAATGCAGGAGGTTGAGAAGTCTATCTGTTGCTTAACTCTGTTTTCATTTTTAGCTCTAAGTGTGGCTCATCCAATTTATCATTCTGTGTGAAAGGATCAAATGACACTCTATAAATGTCAGAACTGGGTTAAAAGCCAAACAGCTATGGTATGATGTAAGATATGCAGAGGCTATTGGCTATGATTTGTTTTAAGATTTGGTGCTCACAACAGCCTTCAAGTTACTTCCAGAAATGTGATCCTAAAAGCTTCAGATAAATACTGATAAACTGGAGTTATTCCTCAAAAGCTTGAGTAGCCCTAGGTTTGTAGTTGAAAAGCTTTCAGGCTGTTAAATATGATATGGGGTACTGTTCTGTCTCACAGCAGTTCTAATTGTTCAGCTAGGTCTATGTGATCAGACCATGCGATGCTGTGAGAGGTGGGAGCAGGTATCTCACAGCTGTGTTAATATGGGGAACTCTCAGGAGTCTGAGCATTAACAGATCTGCCTAAGTGGAAGCAGGACTGGGAACCCAAGGTCTTTTGCTTGAATGCTGCAACTCCTGAATTAAACATCTCCTTAAGTATTTTTGTACATCATTTAGAATTTGACCCCAGGGATACATTCCCTATGGGAGGCCATTTCTATGTGACAAAAAATGAGAGGAGTGGCAGAGACTTCTTAACTTAACCAATCATTTCTGGGTTTGAAAAAGCCAAACAGTAAGAATGTCTCAGTGGTTTCTCAGAAGGCATATTTTTAAATTCTAATTATGCAATTATATTGCCTTTGTAATACTTTAATATTATCCTTTAATATTATCCTGTTATTCCTAGGGCAATAATATAGTAAACCTTGATAAATTATGGTTAAATATGAATGTTTTCAAGTTTAGGAACTGAAGATTCTATTATATAAAGTTGCTACAAAAAAAACAAGAAAAATGAAGTTCCTGTGCAGGATTGCAAGAAAGTGTTTAAAAGACAGTGTTAGCATTGGAGAAACTATCTCTATATTTCTGCCATGACATTTTCACAGCTGTTGTGAAAACAGCTGTGAAATGAGTATCTTTCATAAGCTGCAGTGGATTCTGTTCTAAAGTAGTGCAATAATATTCTTCTTCCGTTCTTGTTTCCCTTGTTTGCCTGTCCTCCACTTTTCATTTTTTCCCTTCTCAGTATCTATTTAATGTAATTTACTTTCATTCTTTTATTTCTAAAAGCACTTCTCCATGACATTTCAAATGGAAGTATTTCCTAAAATGCCATTAAAAAGCACTTGCATGAAACTGGTTTAATGTTCACATACTTCATAAACAAGCAGCCACATACATAATTTTATCTCACAAAACCTGTCCTGTCTGCTCTGTGAGATCCCAGGATCTTACTAATCTGTAGGTGTCAATCTTGACATAGCTCTTTAAGTCCTTTTCACCTATGAACACCTTTGCTTGCAGATACCCACATGGAAGGACATGTCATATCGTGTGTAAACCAGAACAGAACTATCCTTTTGGCTGGATATGAGAAAATGGATATTAAACCTCACAGCTTTGGTCTGTAGAGCAGTCATCTCCCAGCTGGCATTCCTGCACCCCACGGGATATGTAATAAATGGGCCAGGAGACCAGCTCCCTTTTAATGCCTTTATTCAGTGATCAACTCTAGGTGGGGGCCCGAGGAGCCACGAACTCCGCTGCTGCTCCCTTTGGCGACGCAGAGGAGGAAGTTATCAGTTTTGCTTCACAGCAAAACCGGGGCTTCCGTTCTCATGGGTGTGCCTAGAAAACATCTTCTGGCTCATCGGCTAGGGTCCTCATTCCAGTCCAGTTCTACTGAGGTGATAGTGACCTCTAAAACCCTGTTGGTGGAGTAGAGGGACTTCCCCCCAGTAGGTCTAGTCACTTAGTTCTTCAAATTTTGGGCAGGCTTGTCGTTTCTGGGGTCTTTTGTTGGATTTTCTTGAGCTTTTCTTAATTTGCATATTCCCAGGAATGTTTCCAGCTGCCATTTTGGGGAGCAGCAGAGGCAATACCTGAGGGATTCAATAAGGGTACAGGTAAGAGGGGGGTACAACCAGGGTGTATGTAAGGGAGTTAACAGTGGGGGGTACAAGGGGGGGTACATAAGGGAGTTAACAGTGGGGTACAACAAGGGTTTAACAGTTATCAACAAATTAGCTTATTACAACTTTAAGTGCATTAACAGCTCTATTAATATTAATAACACATTAACTTGTGAAACTTGTTCATAACAGGATACACAAGACAAGACACTGTGGTGCAGGAAGAAAGCATATTTCTATCAATAAATAATAAAATAAAGTAGAATTTTGAAATTTGTTTATGTCATAATTTTTTCATTTCTATTTTGTGTACGTTTTATTACTGTGCCTAATATTAGTCTAGTATTAGATGTATATAGTTTATAAATAAGCATACATATGTTGGAGTATATTAAGAACTTTTCACTTACACTGGTGCACAATGAGAAAAATATTTAGAGACCTCTGCTCTAGACCATCTAGTTCACCTTGACCACTGTGCAGCTATTACATCTGTAATGAATAAAATACATGTATAATGCCCAACCAAGGCCTGTATCTGTGTCATGAAGGATAAATCCTATTAGTCATGACAAAAAACAGGTATCTTCTTTCCCCTATGAAAATAAACTCAATCAACTTCCAGCTGTGCCTAGAGTTTGACAGTGCTTGTTCATCCTTTGCAATTAAGACATGGTGGAAGCTGAGGACAGAATGTTTTGATTCCTTCTGTTTCATAAGGATTTCATGTCACAAAACCCACATGGGGCCTCCTTAATTGGTTTTGGTATTCAGCCTGCAAATAGCCAAACCTGAAATCTGGGTTTGCAAACACAAGCAAACACTGAATGTACAGGGACAGTTTTCTGGTTTTTATTTATTTAAGCTGGAAGAGTTAGGGATGTGTTACTTGGCAGTCTCACACAATTTGAGAATTGAATTTTTTTTTTTGACTCAATATATGTAATGTGTAATTCTTGCTGATTATTTTTCATTTTTTTCCCAAAACTCATTTATTTTTTTTAGTTTTTTCTCTCGTTGAGGTGATATATTCAGCATATATTAACAAAATACCATTCATAGATCAACATTAGACTGCACCATGCAAAGAGGAAAAGGTGAAAAACTGACAGTAAATGTTTGAATGGCAGTGGAAGCATTGCAGCAACTCATCTGTAGAACCAGGGACACCTTTATATGCCTCTTTTTTTCTGTTTTCTCTTCTTCTCAGACTGTGGACTGTGTAGGGCAAAGACTGGTTTTTTATTTTCTTTCTGTGCACTGCCAATAATTCCTTCCATGAAATCATGCCCTTCATCCTAAACAACTACTGTACTAAAAATAATAATCACAGCCATCACTACCAGCAGTACATAAGGATGTCAAATGCAGAAGGTCTAATCATGTACTGGTGAACCACTGGAAACTGTCTGAAAGCAACCAGACTGGGAGGACTGATGCAGAGGTGGGAGAGTGTGAAGTATTCAGTGAGCACAAGCAGAGACCTCGAGATAATGAAGGCAAATTTCCAGTAGGATTTAAATTATGATTTTGTATTAGCAGTAGGTTTGAAATAGACTGGCAGTCTCTTGCCTTCTGGTATAGACGGAGAGAGCCGATCTTCCAGTTCCCCTCCTGTTACTTGGTCACCATCAGTGCTAAGAGCTTCACTTCCTCTTTCCAAGGGCGAAACACATGAAGCTGCTCACACCGGTTTCTTCAGTCCCCGGAGAGTTGCCAGGCTCTGGTTCTGCAGTAGTTCGTCATAAACAAGCATTGCCATCTGATGGCAGAGCCATGGTACTGCACAGTCTCTGCCTAGGGCAAGCCAGCAATCAACCAAGTGACTTGCTCCGAAATGAAGTGTCTATGACTGAGCACCGGATTTAATTTTTTTTTTTTTGACACCATTTTATGACTTTTGCCCTGAGAGGTTGTAGAGTCTCCTTCAGTGGGGATATTCAGGACATCTAGAGACAATCCTGTGCCATGTGCTCTGTGATAACCCTGCTTGAGCAGGATGGTTTCATCACATGACTCACTAAGGTTCCTTCCAACCCCACCGATTCTGTGATTCTGTTATTTTCTGTGAGTCACACTAAAACAGTGCTTCTTCAGCCACATCCTTGGTATCCTTGTTGCCTTTTCTCTGTGTTCATGCTGCTTTCTTCAGATTCACAGAAAGAGATACCTCTGCTTAATAATGTAACAGGCTCCCAGGATGGCTGAGCCATATCTTGCAATGCACTAGTGTTCAAGTTATGGCTTCCTATTAGGTTATTGATCACAAATATAGCTGGGCTACAGCAACAGGGGTGCACTTTCTAGAAGCGCTTACATATGTAAGGAAGGAGTAGGAAGGGAAAGCGTGCAGGCCAGGCTCACACCTTCTTCTAAGCACTTAGAGCTGCTACTTGCAGGAGGTGAGCCCTGAGTGGATACACCTCTCAGCTCTCATACTTACATTCTAAAATCAAATTGGAACTAGTTTGCCTGGATGCTGGAATTTGAACAAATGGAAGTATTTTTCTCAGTGATCAAAAGTCTGATTCTGACACTGCCATCTAATTGATTGAGTTCTTCCTGTCTTGACACATACTGTGTTTTGGGTATCAGCCTTGTGTTGTGTGATGAACTGATACCAGGACCATGCAAAGCAAGGGCTGGAGTTTAGCCTTCCACGTGTGTGTGAGTCATGAAATTGAATCTTGAGTGGTCTTAAAAATTATGCTTTTCATTTAAACCTGTACTTGTACTCATGAATGGGTGAATTTGATTTTACAATAGGTCATTTGATAAGAACAAAAGCATATACCCAAAACCACTACAAATGTCAAGACAAAGTTGCTCAACGTGCTTCTCAAGCAAGAGTGATGACTGCCTTTTCTGTATTGCACTGTCACCTACAAGACTCAGTTGTGGATTAGATCCCTCACATGCTGAAGACTGTACACAGAAAGCACAAAATAGCCATACGTGTCTGATACTCTCATTGTCAAAGGAAATGTTTTTACTACTACTACTGCCACCAGTAAGGAAAGACTACTTGCAGCAATGATGGCAAGTTTTAAGACAATATCTGACTTTAGAACTGGATTTTATAGTTATCCTAATAACTAGTTAATGTAAGAGGATTTTGAGCTAGTCTTTATTAATCCTATCACAATCAAATGGACTCTTAAGCAACTTAAAGTACTCTTGCTACCCATCTATCATCTCTGTTTTTAAAGTCATGCCAACTTGCAGTAATGTCCTAGCTGTATGTGTTTAATTTTCTTTTCAGTTCTCCAGAGCTGGCCCTGAATCTGCTTGGTATGTCCCTTCTCCACTTTCTTCTATACTGTTCACAGCTGTATCACCAAAGAAACTTCAAGTTAATAGAGCAAAAGAAAAAAAAAGCAAATGCAATTCTTGAATATTTAAGTTAAATACAGCATTATCCCATTTTCCTTCATTCTTTCTCAAGTTGAGTGAATTCCCAAAGTAACCAGCCAGCTTTTCATGCAGTCACAATTTTTCTCTGTGGCACAGGATAGTTTTTCCTTTGATTTTCTTTACCAGCCTCTCTACATCACAACATGACTATAAGGATTAGCTAATGCTTACTCAGAATTTAGAAGCTGTGGCAAACTATGCAATCAATGGATAAAATGCATTTTTAAAATGTAATACTTATCAGTAATTTTAAATAGGTTTATTGACTGTACTTCAGGCATTGAACAGAATACTTACAATAGAGATGAACATGGAATGACCATCTAAACTATCACTCATTCATTTGTTTACCATGTTTTTCATCGCTTACACAAAATAAGACTTTTGTGGATATTATGTTGCATTTCTGCATCATGCTCCATAGTATGTATATCACTACTAGAAGTTTTCAGATCTGACCCTCCTCACACTGTCAATAAACCTTTGAAAAGCCAACCACTCTTCTGGACCTTTACGTAGGAAAACATTTTTAGTTATGCTGATTAACAGAGATTATCTAGAAATTCTGAATTAAATAATGTACAGTTAAAATTACTGTAGCTAAAAAATGATGAGCTGGACCTCTGAACCTCTGTGACACTATCCATGTAATGCCTCCAGAAGAACAGGATCTGAAAAACCTAGACAGATTATACTTGGAAATACTACAATATAAACAGCAAATAAATCTGCAAGGACATTAATGGAAAACAGCTCCCAGCAATCTAACCCATGATTAGGGTTGAAAATGGAGATTGACCATTTATATGAAGTGTTTTTCCTCCATCCACCTTGAATTTTGCAGGTCTACAGCTTAAATTTTATAAAAATATTTTTTTGTTTTTCTAGTTGGATGTTACCTTGACAAATTATGTCATGTAATCATGACATCCTGTCACTTGGTATTGACAGAAATTATTTATTTCTGCAAAAGGAACTGTTATAACTATATAAATATAACTCTACTTTAATTACCTTCTTAGCTTAGTTTTGAAGACTCATCTCTTAGCACTGAAAGCTCTATCTGGTTTTAACTGTGGTTCTGGGGCTTCTTTCTGTTTTGTTTTTTTTTTTGGTTGGGGTTTTTTTGGGGGGGAGGGGTTTGAAGGTTTTTTGGTTTGGTTTTGGGTTTTGTTATTTTTGTTGGGTTTTTGGGGGGGGTTAAATTTATTTTTTTCTTTACATAGACTTGGTGTGATTACTTAAAATACTTTTAGTTTATACATTTTACAAAGTGAGAAATTGTAGCAAATGCAATAACTTACATTTAATATCTTGTTTTACTTGCCTGGTAGAATCTTGTGAATAAGTAAAAAATACAGAGATATAAACCTCGTGGTTCAAGTTCAGTTCATATTTGTATTTCAGAGGCATATAGACTTCCTTTCCAGGATCTACTGCCTGCACATTAAGTGCTTTGTCCCCCTCCAGAAAACTGCAATGGTACTCTCACATGGGCTGGTCTCACACTGAAATGCTGACAGTGTTCCCATTCCCACAAGAGGGCACCAGGCACGAGAAAATCCCTTCACATTCATTAATATCAACCTTATAGTTCATCTCTGCTTCTTAATCAGTTGTACTACAATGATACATAATATCAAATGAAACCCCTTTTACATCTAATACACAAAGAAATTATCTTTTACCCAATTTGTACTCCTAATTACCTATGTTTAAACTTCAGTTTATGCCACTTGTTATATTTTACCTGTGTCCAGAGAGGTGAAGTGCTTTCCTATCACAGTTGTAAATCAATGTTCTATTGCCTATGTGTGGACCCTTTCTCACACAGGAAATCCACATAGGTGAAATGAAGCACTTTCTGCAGCAAAGAAGACAGAAGATTGATTGTACATCTAGAAATCTTCCTGATTTCACATGTGCAGTTCCCCTTTTCACCCTGATCCATCTCTTGCAGCAGCCAGGATCTGCCTCATTCATCCCCTCGAAGCTGCTCCGGCCCTAATCATCATGGCATCGCATGGCAGAGAGCATCTGCAGTGGTGGAGTGACGTTGCCTTGCAAATTATCTCCATGTAACTTGTCTGATCTTACCTTCTGTCTCCCCAACCAGCACAAAACTTCTGCAGTTGTGAAAATCCTGCACAAAGGAAATTCTTCCTCAGCAAAAGTGGAATCTTAAGGTGTTTTTCCCACATGGACACTCTTACTTCGGGGGACAAAAAAAGTCCTCTGTGAAAGAGTTTAACTCCTATTGTCTTTTTGTCTGGCATTTGAACCTACAAGAGGCAACCTTTATAATGAAGGATTTCTCAGTGTTTGTCTTATTTTCAAGATAATTCAAAGTAGTTACATGGATTTGTAATCTTAGAGTTCTAAAACTGCTGTGAACCATGTCTACTTGACGTCATCCCTGCGCAAACAAGTCCCTGTTTTCTTCTGTACAGAAGTGAGCTGTTACAGCAATGTTTAGTCAACCAGTACTGACTGACCTTCTCAAATCCACAGATTCATTTCAATAAATGTTTAACTACTGTTTTCCAAAGCGAAAGGTTCACAACATGTAAAGCCTACTTTTAATCTTACACTGATTTATAGTTACCAAACAGCATGGTTGCTGTAGGGCTGCATGGCTTGTCTACCCTTGACCATTTGATATGAATTAATTAATTAATGTCATGTCAGGTTTCTATACTAATAGTGGAATTCCAGAAATGACCAATGTATGCATACATTCTGAGGTGAGGCGTGTGGAGGTGGATTAATCTCAATGTTCCATTGAGTTGCCTCAAATACAGAAGATTAAGGACATGCTAAATCTCTTTCTCTGCAATAGAAAATGCACATTTGGATGGACTTGTATGAAACCAGTAACCTTTCAGATGATTGCAATTTCAGTTCACAATACTTGTTTCTACCTGTCTTCCATAGTGGGAATGGAGGAGTAAAACTCATCTCCTACTCATCTTACAAACCCCAAAAGTTCAGAGATAAAATCTCTTCATCAAGTCAAGGACAGTATATCTTCCCTGTAAGATAGAAGACGTTAGTTACCCTCAGGCATAGATACCAAAACCTTAGGTATATCTTGAGCTGATTTTGACTGTTTTATACTGAAGTGCAGCTCTTCCTGCAGATTATCAATGTATTTGTTAGAGTCTTCACATTTAAGGGAAATTGTCCCTAATCAGAGACTTTGTGGTTTGTTACTGTAAGTCATGTATCCCCAGGTTGTTCTGCCTACTTACTGCTACCCAGTTGCAGCGCAGACATCCAAAATGTTATTGGGTCTTTATGGTTTGTTGTTCTCTACTGCTGAGATTGCAGTAGCTGCTCTAGTTGTTTGTAAAGAATTGCTTACCCTTAACAAATGAGCTAACTTCCACGTTTTGTAAATTTTCCCAAACCACCTGTCTCTAAAAGAACATTTTTATGACACTGGCCTGTTGACCACTTGCCAAAGACTGAAATATCTTGTTCAGAAGAGCACTACTACTCATATCTAATACCTTCAGGAGTGTCTGTAATACTGGGCATGGGTAAATTAGGTCAGAGTTGTTTACAATTTTAGGAGAAGACATTTATGCATACCTTCCAAGTATTTAATGCATAGATACGCAATGTACTTTGCATGAAGATAGAATGTACATATATGCAAAGATGTGTGTCTCGTAAAAGACTTTCACCCTGTGTTTGACACCATTCAGAATTATTTCAATTTGTGGTTTCAACTTAGATATTTGAGACTGTGCTTATTCAACTCATGAATGTATTCTGCTGAGAATAATTTTTTTTAATATTCATCTTCTTAGATAATAGGAATATAAAATAATAGCTAGAACAAAATTTTGAGTAGTTCACTCATATTCAGGTTTGTGTTTGTCAAATTATTGTGTGAAAGGGTATATCTAGGGTCAGGTGTTGGGCAAACCTGGTTTCCTTTACTAGTGCTTGGATTTTTCTGATCAAACATAAGCAGCAAAACTTGATTTTGCTGCAAAATCAGAAAGGCTAGAACCAAAAGAAATGAGATTCAGGCAGGTCCAGATTACCTTGCAGCAGTATTTGTGTGAGGTGCGTTAACTTCTAGCTTTTGAAGTGGGACTCAACCTATGTCTTTCTATTGAAAAGGTTTGGAGAGTTTGTTATAAAAGTCTTATTGGGTCCAGCTGTCAGGGGCTGTTTCCTTGCAGCTTTTTTATGGTGTTGGTTAAGGCTGGGACACGTGGGGTTAACATGACCTCTGTAAACTGAGTAAGTTAATACTTGATGGAATCGGTTACTGAATATGTGGTTTTCCTGTACTGAAGAGTCAGGATGAGAGCATTCCTGTGCAGCAGAAGTTACTGACCTTGCTCTGTAGGTTGTGCACAGTTTGTTATAATCTACAATGACACACACAGAGTGTTGCAATCAAGTGGTGAAAGGAAGCTGACTTCTGAATTTTGGAGCACAATTTCAGGACCGTTAGCATTGAAGTGTGAACTCTGCAAACAATAAGAACTACCAGCACCCATGTGTCGATCGACTCCGTGCCGTTCACATAACGAGTGCCCAAAGCATCCTTCTGTCGTCTTTCCCCGCACAATGTATGAGACAAGATTTGGCTTAAAATAAATTAAAAAAAAAAAAAAAAAAAGGTGCGGCGGGGATTCCCCGCCGCGGATATTTCAGAACGTCGGTGGGAGGGACCGCTTTCCTCACTGTCAGCCTTGCCGCCGCCTTCCCGCTGCCCGGCGGTGGCGGGGCCGGCCCTGCCCGCCCTGGTCCGCCCCGCCCCGCAGAGGCAAGTGGCCGTGCTGGCCGCCGCGGCCTCACTCGCACCGCCGCCACCATGACGGACCGCTCCACCTTCGACACCAATGTCATCACCATGACCCGCTTCGTGATGGAGGAAGGCAGGCGGGCGAAGGGCTCCGGGGAGTTCACGCAGCTCCTCAACTCCCTCTGCACGGCCATCAAAGCCATCTCCACCGCTGTCCGTAAAGCGGGCATTGCCAACCTGTGAGTCCCGGGATGCGCCCCTCACCTTTCCGCATCCCCGCGGGTCCGGGGCATCCTGCTGCCTCCGGGGTGGTGGGTATCGGGATGAGGATGGGAATGGATATTTCTTTCACCAAGAAAAGCCTGTGAGTAGGGTTACATCAACCCATCCTCTTGCACAGAGCTGGAAGTAACTCCTTTAGTATCTTGATTTCCAAGTGACACAGGTCCTATGACTTGTCAACCGTGTAAGCTGCCTAGTCTTTGAGAAATGTCTGCTGATAGTAGAACTTCATTAATACTTTCAGCAGGTGTGGGCACCTGGAGCCATAAGCCCAAATATACCGAAAGACAAAGCCTAGCAAAATAAGGCTGAATTATAGCTCATTGCATATTGCTTAATATCAATGCATAATTTTATTCTTTGAGGTGACAAATCAAATTCAGAGTGTTGTTTTTTTTTTTTTTTTTTTCATAGTGCATCATAGCAACTAGAGTTTCTTTATGAAACATTGGATATCTAAGGATTTTAGAAAGTGCACTGGTTAGGAACGGTAGTGTCTGTAGTCAGCCAGTCAGAAGGATGTTGTTCTGGAGATGCATCAGAAGGAATTTGGAACTCTTGAAATGTGCTGGTCAAGGTTTTAGACATGGACTATTTAATTACTTAATGGAAAATGCTGTAAAGAGAAAATTAATTTGCCTCTACAAGCCATGCAGAGGAAAATATATTAAGAAAAAAGGCAAAAATCCTCCACTTTATGTATGTATAAGCCATTTTTCTGTTTTGACTTCAGACTGCAGGTAACTGTGGTAATTTTTAATTGTGTTGTGCTAGCCCTTTCATATACCTCCTATATCTATCAATAGAGACTAGGGTGTTCCAGCTGTAATCTGATTTGTAAGCTTAGGGCCCTATTCCTTTAGTGTCTTACATGTGTGTCTGTTGGCAGCCACCCACAGGTTTGGTATCTGTGCTCATAGACTTGCCTTATGATCCCCTGCACAGTGGTTTTAACTCTCCATCACTGCTAGGGTAGCAGGCTTTGGACTCCTAAGCCTCCTTGAACAGTTCCTGCTGTGGAACTGCATTTTATAAGCAGTGGTGAGATTTTGCTTTGCTGTCCAGGAATGCGAACAAGTAAGCATCACTGCAGTCCATTTCTTTGGACCATCCTCAGACTCAACTATGTGCCTAGTGCTGCTCAGCATGGGAGGTGCAGAACAGATGTGGAAGACTGTTCTGCCTTCCCAGCTGCAGGCTCCACGCCTGACACGTCTTCTCCTCCCAGGAGTCCCCAAAAGATGAGGTACAGAAGCTGTTCTGCTGCTGTGCCTCCACTCATAAGCATGGTGTTCCAAATACTTTTTTGCTAAAAGCACTTTCACTGTTGCAGAAAAATATTCAAGTCACTGTAGCAGAAGTGGAGGAAGACAGAACTATGCCAGGTCTTTTTCTTTGTCTCATGCATAAAACTGAAGAAATGCATTGCTAAATAATGTGTTCAATGTTATTACATAATACCTGAAATACCAGTGTTCAGCCTAATCAATGAACTGTAGCTGAAAGACCTAAGAGTCATCTGAATGTGTGCCAAGCTGGCTATTGTTTTCCCCTTCTAAGAGCTGAATTTCCCCTTTCTCTGTTTTGTGTGCTTACAGGATCACCTACCATAAGGTCTCCTGATATTTCAGTATGCCAGATGGTTTGATTCTGATTACCTTGCAGCATTTTATTTGCATTTTTTATTTGTATTTCTCAGTTCTTTTCCCAAGGAGACATTTACTACTTCAAATCAAAACTGAAAACATTAAATCATTAATAGGTTGATTTATCTGTAAACAGACTTTTTCTGCTGCAATTTGCACATCATATTGCTAATCAGGAGTATATTACACACAGAGGATATAGCATAACTAGTGTGGTCAGATTCACATGTATATTCATATTTTTAAAGTATAGATTCATATGTTTTTAAAACATAAAATATTCTAATGAATTCCTAGCTTTTAGGGTATGCAGAGCCTATAATTACGGAATAATATGTAGGTTTTAACAGATCATTAAAAAGCACAGTTGTAACTCAACCTTCACAGCCTGGTCTGGCTGTGTTTAACTATAGTTTACAAAAAACTGAAAAGTGATTCCTTGTTTTGTATTTCCCAGCAACTTCTAGATATGCAAACACAGCTAATGGTAACATGTCTCAGAAAGAATTTACCAGCCAGTAAATATAAAACAGGTTTAAAGAGCTGTGATGTCATTTGAAAGTGCAGTATGTTTACAGGAGGTTTACAGGTGTAAGAAACAGAACCCTTCAGAAGATGCAGTGGTCTGTTCTCATGAAATGCTCTCTTTTGCAATTGCTCTAGCTATGGAATTGCTGGGTCTACCAATGTGACTGGAGATCAAGTAAAAAAGCTGGATATTCTTTCCAATGACCTGGTGATTAACATGCTCAAGTCATCCTTCAGTACATGTGTTATCGTGTCCGAAGAAAACAAAGATGCTGTGATAGTGGAAACTGAAAAACAGGTTAGTAACTTCAAAAGTTCTCCCTGCTTGATTTCAGATCAGCCTGTACAGGTCTACTGTTCCACATCTAAAGAAGTAAAACTGAACTAAAAGTTTCAGAAAACGGGTACTCTCCTAAACTGGCAAATGAAGGTGGAGATGATGTGTGGAGAGAGTGTTACTCAATATTTGTTCTTTCTGTCATTTCTACTCTCCAGACTAATGTTTGTTGGTTTTATTTATTTTTAATGTGTTGTTCCTCCCCACCTTCTTTTTCTCCCACCTTTTCCTTATTTTGGGGAAAGCATTTCATCCATCCCTATCTGATCTCTAGAACTATGCTCTGAGTCAGTCAAGCCCTTTTGAAGTGTTACTTTTTGAGTGGGACACTGACCAGCTGTTCTCTGCAGGTCAAATCTCGAGGTCTTTAAATCACGAAAATTCTCCTTGAAGCCTATGAAAGACTTAGCAACAATGAAACAAAAGCATTTTTTACATTTATTATTATCATTTATATTCACAAGCCTGCATGCGCTTGTTGTGGGATAGTTTCTATTTCCCAGCTAATATTTTGGTCTGATCATGTAAAAATCTGAGTAAAAATTTAGTAAAAACAAACAGGAAAAACATAATTTATGAAGTATAATGAGAATTGTTTTGTTTAAGCAATTCTTTCTCTCCCTGTTGAGAAATCTTCAAAATTGATTTTCTAGACATTGGATTTCCTTAGATCTGAACAAATATTCTCAAATATCACTGAGGGAGTCTGAGTATTAATGCTTTTCTAAACTAAATGTGAGCCAATACACTGTTTTTATCAATGCATACCAGGAATTCCTACTTGCAGAGTAGAGCATTGCTGAACTTAAATTTAAGTTCCTGACATGCAGGATAAAATCAAATGAAAAACCAACACTGCTGTTACACACTATTATTAAGACAACTATGAATAAAATGACGGGGGAACAAAAATTTTAAAAGGTACAGTTAATTCAGCTTTTCTCCTGTACTGTCAATTTCCTATATGTACAGCATTCCTTAATCCAGCAATAAGGTAGAGACTTCTTTTTAATCCCCCAAAACCAGGGTAAGATCAGTACCTGACCATTTCAGAGCACAGATAAAGGAAAATTTATATTTTAGGCATGGCAGCCATTAAAGAGCTTTTTTATACCTCTGTAGGTAGAGGTAAAATAACAGTTTTTAGCTGTACATGAAAAAGGCTTATCTTAATTTTGTTTTTTCTCCTTACTATTCAGAAAGATATTTTGTAACCAAAGAGAAAGTAAAGCCTAGCCTAGATGGTGGATATGAGAGGATTGACTTCAATTACACAGAAGAAACTAAACCAATAAAAGTATTCCCCTTTTTTTCCTCATATTAAAAAGTATATGAGAAAACTTCACTTTTCCTGTGTTATCAACTGCTATGTACTTTAAAGATTTCTCAGCTTCTGGTTTGGCACAAATCACAGTTGTGTTCAAGGGTTGAAATTGGGGTCAAAGGATTGCTGACATTTGAATTTGGTTCCTTCACAATCGATAAATGTGCTTTAGCTTATATTGCTGTGTAAATCTCTGAGAAAATTTACCTACTGAAATGTTTTTATTTAGAGGAAGTAGAAGTTCTCTTTTTTGTGTTTTTTAGGGTAAATACATCGTCTGCATAGACCCTCTAGATGGTTCGTCAAACATTGACTGTCTTGTTTCCATTGGGACCATCTTTGCAATTTATAAAAAGGTAAAATTCTTTCATATAGAATAGGAAAAAATATTATTGTGCAGCTTTTGGTGAAATAAAATTGCATGGGAAGACAATAAAATCTAACTAAACCTGTTTGTGAAAGAGACTCAAGGCCAGCTTTAAGTTAAATCTAGTATTTCACAGACACATGGATTTGAATTTGAATTAGTCAGGATTTGAATTAGTCTCTTAGAAGAAGAAGAAGAAGAAGAACCTATGTGTACATGGAAACCTAGCTGATATTTAATTTGCCAGCTAATGAAATTACCCCTTGGAAAAGATCATGTCTTAGGTTTCATGAATATTTGTGTTGAGGCAAAATACCACGTGGTTGTCATCTACTTGGGGAATGTGCTTTCAGGTTTTCTTGTTGTCTGTACTAATAGTTCTGTTGGCCTGAGGACAGGCTTCAAAAACAAACCAGAGCTGAAACATGTCATATGCATTTGAAGTGTCTAATTCACTCTGAAAGGCAGAAACACTCTCTGAAGGAGGTTGAAATACCAGACTTACAGGTCACAACATACGGGAAAAAGCAAATCAGATAAAACACGCCCAACTGTCCATTTTAATCATCTTTTGTACGTTGTCATATATCCCAAAGTAGCTATTTTCAACTTCATTTTTGTGTGAAGGAAAAGAAAACAAAAAAAAAAATTCCAAGTGCATTTGATGAGCTTTGAACTCTGTGAGTCATGTTTCATTTCTTTTCAACTGTGCCTCTGAGTTTTCCTCTGAGCTATGTTCATCATTACTTACAAGGAGGAGCATAGCTCTTTATTATCTCCTTAATCCTTTCCTGCTTCCTGCATTCCTGCTAGGCTTAGTTAGAATTGCATTTCTAGATCAATGTGTTTGTATCCTGTATATAATTTGTGTTAGTGCATCCAGTAGGAATCTTAGTTGGGGATCATGGAAACATTTGTGTCACCACATGGCATGGATATGGAGCAGAAGACTGTCCCTATCCCAGAGTCCCATCATGTACCAGCAGTAGAAATGAAATAAAATTGACTATACTCTTTCTTGTTCTAGGTGTCCCCTAATGAACCTTCCGGGAAAGATGCTTTACAGCCTGGACGTAATCTCGTGGCAGCTGGTTATGCACTCTATGGGAGTGCCACCATGTTGGTACTGGCAACTTCTGTGGGAGGTGTCAACTGTTTCATGCTGGATCCGGTGAGAATATACTCTGTTTCTTTGTTTCTGTATTATGGATTGCCAGGTACTGTGTATAAGAACTGTTTGTCCTCGGGAAAATCAACCAAAGGAGCAGTTTTCGAGGTAGCATGAAGGAATGAAGTACCAATATACTTGTTCTTATAACTTACCAGCAATAATGTCAAGAGACTTGTATTCCACCTGCCTGATGCAGTGACTGAACAACAGGAAGACAGCTGCGTCTGCAGCATGTGCAATCATGTGATACTTAAAATGAGCAGTTCTCTCCAGTACAAAATACCCTTTAAATCTTATTTGTCTTCTCCTTAATGCTAGGACCTTAGTAAACCAGAGGAACATAAATATTTAACCTTCTTCTGTATTTTGAGATCCCACCATGATGTGTAAAAGAGTAAGTGATGTGTGTGGGTGATGTGATGTTCTAGCATGCATTTGCCATGAGCTTTAAAACAAAAGTCATGTTGATCATAGCAAAAAGTAGTTTGCTTTAGTAGCCTGTTATTTTGTGATCAGTCAGGGTGACTCCTGCCAGTTTTAAGTTTTTATAACCTGCAGTGATCAAGCTGCAGGAAATATAACTTGGTACACTCTGTTTAGTAGCAGCTTAAATAGATGCATGTATTTTTGACTTTATTCAAGCAACAGATTTAACTTTGAGCATGCATGCATGTTATTTTGTTTACTGTTAATACTAACTTGGAAATTTACTTTAGAGAAAACTAAACAGGCAGCACTTGGTCACACGCTTCCAGTTAGCCCAAGCAAAAGAGAACTGGAGTATCTGCAGCTATTTGAAGATGTTTATGCATTGGTTCAGCCAGCACTCTCAGTTTCCAAACTCCCTAGAGTTCTGAAACTTATATTGCTCTACGTCTAGCAATGGAGAGATAAACAAATTTGCAAATAGCATTTTTTGGGCATAGAAAATAGAGCATGCTTGGAATGGTAGTATGAGGAAGCTTGCATGATGACAGGATTCCTGCTCTGTCTGTGTTTTATGTATAAACAAAATACCTTGCATGTAGACTGCAAAGACTTTTTTGTAGGTACAGAATTATTTTAAAAATTGACAGTGGTAGTAAGTTTTTATTAAATTTAAATTGTATTTAAATTGTGTATTATTGGGTTTTGCCTTGATTGGCAAATAAGTGAGCAATTAATGTTAACAGATATTTTTTCTTTCTTATTGTTAGGCAATTGGAGAATTCATTTTGGTGGAAAGAGATGTGAAAATCAAAAAGAAGGGAAATATCTACAGTCTCAATGAAGGCTATGCTAAATATTTTGATCCTGCCATCACAGAGTATCTCAAAAAGAAGAAATTCCCTGAGGTAAAAGATCCTGTTTCAGAGAAACGTTCTGATGACAAACAACATTCATGATCAATCACTCATGATCAACACTCATGATCAATCTCATGAACTATTCAGGGCTTGTTTTCCTCTCCTGTCTATTTAAAATATAATTTGATGTACAATTGCTAATGCGAGCAGCAGTTGATAAGATCAAATATTTCAGCATTCTCAAATACTGCACTGCACCTCTTTTGCATTTTTTTACTTTCTTCCTTTTTTCTTTGTTTGACTCTTTTTTCCTGACTGAGGACCTGAGTAATGGTGCTAAAGGCAAAACTGGGCATTTGCTAATCAAGTAGAGAGGAAATCTTGTCTGGTGATGAAGAAATTTGATCAACATGTGTTGTATTGCTGCTTCCTCACTGCAACATCTGAGTGGCTGGAGAGCGGCGTGGAGATGGCAGTGGGTCATTGTCAGTGGTAACACGAGCTGTGTCCTAGGAGCACCAATCTTTTGAAAATCTAGTGTAGTTTCGATGCCTGCTTTGTGTTTGTGCAACTTCCTAGTGTCAGGAGGCCCAAAGCTCCAAGAAGTGCCCATAAAAGGTTCTCATGCCTTACATATTTCATCACTGGAGTTATTACACTGACAATGATATGTGAACACCTACTATTGTTAAGTGTTGGTGTCCCTTCCTGACTTCCTTATCTTGCTTTGAAAGAAGATTGATGTTTTCATCATTCATCTTTCCAGGCTTAAGTTGTTGTTTATGTAGATATTAAAATGAACTCCAGGGAGCAGAATAAGGAAATAACATCAGAAGTCAAGTACTAACTTTTTCTTAACAAAAAAAATTGCAGAAGCTGGCAAAAATGGTTGGAAGAAGTAGGAAAGATCACTTCTTTTGCTCTTCAATTCTTTTTCGGCTAGAAAAGACAAGGCCCAGTATCAATTACTGGAAATGCAGTGTTTTCCAAGTGTTAGAGCCAGTGAAGAGCTGGGATACATTTTCTGGTTTTGGCACTACTGCTCATCTATGCTGAAGTCTTCTGTTACTCATTTTCCTTGGATTTTCCTAGTTAGAAAATGAAGAGGATACTGACATACCCTGCAAAACTACTTTATCAATGGAGCACGATATGGAGATGAAAGATGTTAGGACTGCTAAAGGGACATGTGGGGGAGGTTAACCTGATGTCCTGTACAGTTACTTTTATTGGAATGTTTTTCTGTAGGATGGCAGTTCACCGTATGGTGGGAGGTATGTGGGATCTATGGTGGCAGACGTGCATCGCACACTGGTGTATGGAGGAATCTTTCTGTATCCTGCTAACTCCAAAAGTCCCAAAG
Organism: Vidua macroura; assembly: GCF_024509145.1. Lineage (NCBI taxonomy): Eukaryota > Metazoa > Chordata > Aves > Passeriformes > Viduidae > Vidua > Vidua macroura. The sequence goes on from NC_071611.1 coordinate 11,995,969, forward strand.
GAAAGGTAAGCCTGAATAAACCCAGTGATAGAAAATATTGTATTATGTAGGCATTTCACTATCAAGATCAATATTTTGATTACAGAGCCTGTGTTTTGTAATTTGGTAGCCTGTGTGGGGGGATACAGCCATCCCTTGCATGCTGTCGCAAGTGACAGCAGCCTGTTGTCAGACACCTATTCTAGGGCTGCTACTCACCTGTTTCAACTGTAGTGACTTCTCTTTGTCTGCAAATATATCCAGCTTGTGGAACATACCGGGGGTGGGCTGCTTAAACAGGCATATCAGCCAAAACTGGTGAGTCTGGTCCCAACAGAATAGAACATTACAAAGCAAAGAATCCACATTACCTTGAGATTTCTAGCACAAGCTAGTTTGTAAGAAGCCTAAATGTAGTCAATCCATTGGGAGAAGAGAAAACCATCTGCATCTTGTGCATAGTAACAGGACTTCATCTGGAGGAACTCTGCCTGGCTGCATCTGCCAGGACAATGGTCAATCAGGGAAGATCACGCACTTACAGGCTGACAAGGGGATTGTTTATTCAGCAAAGACCTTTGATCTCTTTTGTAATTGTCCGTAAAATATTGCCTCAGGTTGCAGATAAGATACAGTTATTTATTAGAGAAACCTAGTGGCAAGCTCAGAGCTCATGTTTTTCTTTATTTTCACACAGTCCTATGCGGTCTGCATCATTAACAGTTGTGTCTTAACATACAAGCTTTATCTCTTCGTAGATAGCACAATGCCAACATGGGATATGGAGAAAGCACTGAGATTGGGGAAAATCCAGCATTCACTGTGTTTTTAAAAGAAAAATCCACACAACTTCATTGTTGAGTCAATTTTTATATGAAATAAAGAGTACTTAGAATATTGATTGGTTTAAAATCATATGCCAAATATATTTATATGTCATGTTTTTTGGCATTGCCTGGCCTGATTTCTGCCATTTTGACTTTGTCTTCTAGCTGAGACTGCTCTACGAATGCAATCCTATGGCTTTTGTTATTGAGAAGGCTGGGGGCATAGCTACAACTGGTCATCAAGCTGTACTAGATATAGTGCCTGAGGATATCCACCAAAGAGTGCCTGTTGTCTTGGGATCTCCTGATGATGTGAAGGAGTACCTTGAGATAGTCAAGAAACATTCAGCTAAGTAAACAAAGCTTGCGGAATTCACTGTGCACAGGGGATAAAATGTCTTACAGCTGAACCAAAGAATATGCTGCAGTACTGTGAGATTGAGCTGTCTGACTTCTGTAGCAAAAGAGCAAATGAGCCATATTTTCATAAGATTTTTTTAAAGTGAAATCTTGTGCAAATGCATTGTGCAATGAAAGGCATTAAAAGATTGCATTAAAGGAAGCATTAAAAATTAAAGCAATGGAAAAATATGTTTTCTTTTTCATTTATCATTTGTGGTTACAGAAGAGCCACGTGTGCTGTAAGGAAATACTGTGTTGCATTCATTATCTAGGGGGAATAATCTCACCTTTCTCAAACAAGTTACAAACTATCAGTTTTGTAACTGTCCTCTTTTAAAAGTCCTGGGAAGAAGACTCAGCCTCCTCTTACAGTAAGTGACCTTTCCTAGACCAGTGTCTACACTGCTGAAGTTGCTCACTGTTCTTTGGTCTGGGTTTACTCTGATGGAGAATTAATGTTTGTGAAACATGGGCAGTAGTGCATGTTAATTCTGACACATGATGTTAATATTGCTGGTTGCCACTCGATCAGATCCTGTTACACAAGGATGGAAAATGACATGTTAGTGTGGAGGGGTTTTAATGAGATAAGGAGTATGTGTAGACAGCTTGTACATACACAGATTCTGCTGTGATGAGCTGGCTGTCTTTGCTGAAAATTAACCTTCTTACTTGATGAAAACATGAACTTGCGTATTGCTAGCAACCTCCACCAGATGTTCTTTGTGTTATTTTGGGATTGGGGATTACCATGGAAAAGGATTCTGCTGTGCAAGCAGGAGGGCGGTGCAAAGATCCCTCTAAAACATACTGACATTTAATATGCTCATTCAGAGCATGCTGCTGGGAAGAGCTCGCTAATGCTTGGGAGCTAGATGGGCTGTCCAGCATTGTGTGGATACAGTTTTTGAATCAATTAAAATCAGAAAATATTTGATATTTCTCACTGCCCACTTACCTTCACCAAACTCAAAGTAAGGATCACATGGGTGTTGCTGTGGGTAAACTGCCACTGAATATTGACTCAGTTTGTGGTCTAGGAGGTCATGTCTAGGGGTGCCATGAGCTATAAACCTGCCTGCCTGACAGCTTTGCATTTATCAGTGCAGATGGCCTGACTAAGTGTGGTTCTTCTTGTAAAATAAGAGAGAAGTATGGGGAAGCTGAAATCCACGGTGCTCTATGAGGACTCGGACAGCTAAAAACCTGAGGACTCTCATTCTGACAGGTCATGCTAGGTCATTTGGAGGCATATGGGCAAACCTTAGACAGTTGTATTTATGCATCTGTTCTCCAAACTGATGGGGGCAAGATGTTTCTGTCAGGGACTGAATGGCCTAATTTCTGCTGAAAATGTCAATTCTGATGAGGCTTTGCTAGTGGAGACAACTTTCAGGGACCTGAACCCTTAAAAGACTGAGAGTGCTGGTAGTAGTCAGTTTGGACTACAGTGCCTCAGTGGTCTGTTATCATGACTCAGCAGACAGAATCCACAGCAGCGATTTTTGCCTGCTTACTGTAATTCCTTGTCTGTATTCTGCCCTCAATCTTTACAGGAAACCTGGACTGCATACATCTATTTTTAATACACCCTACTGACAGCATGTAAAGGTTATAGGAGGAAAGTCAACACTGTCCATGTTTGCTAGGTCAGTACTCAGTGGTTTGGTTTTGCCTGTGGGCTGACATTTCATACTTAGCATTTTACCCATTGTGAGATGGGTGTATCTTCTAATCAGTAATATGTAAGGCCACATTTGAACAACATCTCTGGCTAGCCACCAGTGGGGAGAACTACTTAGCAAACTACTTCCATACCCCCCTTTCCAGAGCTCTCCATGCTTGTCAGTGGAGAGCGGGAAGGTGGATTTGTCACAGGGTCTGCTGTCAGCCCCTGCAGCACTTTTACCCGCTGCACTCCTCAGAGGCTGCATTGTGCCCTTTGGCGAAAGGTCACTGGCTCCAGTTTCAGCTGGCGCCATCCAAGCAACTAACATTTCATATCAATTAGAAAAAGTGTCACCTTTAAGGCTCAGGACTGGCCTGTGCACCAGTGCAAGTGTGAATAATCCCCAAGAGCTCTTCATATTAGAGGGCAAATCTCCCAGATCTGTCAAATTGAGGTATTTGTTTTTCTGGCCTTCCTATACTATTCCAGCGCCTTGTACTGAGAGGTTCTCAGGCTTATAGACAATCATCACACATTTTTTACACAATCTGATTTCACCCCACCTCCCCAAAATTGTAATTATTTATATAGCCTAATCATTTGGGTTGTTATGTTTCAGTGGAATCACAGTACTTATGGTGAAGAACAATATGTAGTACTTATTTATGAAGAACAATAAAGGGTGAAGCTTTTATACAATCCAATTGTGTGCCTTTATCCAGGTTTTATTTCTCTTTTTCTTGTACTTTGACTGCAATATTTATGGAAAGAATGGTTGAAGAGTCTGTGTTCTTTACATAATAGTGTAAGTTAATTTCTTATTTAAGGACTGTTATTTGAGAAGCTTAAAGAACTGTGCTTTATATATGTTAAAAAATCCAATACCTAAAAATACATTCACAGATTCTACAAAAAAAAAAAAAAAAAAAAAAAAAAAAAAAAAAAAAAAAAGACCAAATAGTGGACTTATTAGCTCTGAAAACACTCTTTGAACCACTAACTCCAAAACAAACTTTCTGTTAGAAGATGATCTGAACTTTGTCTTTTTGACCAGATTCCAAGATTACTTGGAATCAATAGAATATCTGCATGTGATGTTTTGACAAAAGTTAGAAGTCATAGGCCAACCCTCGCCCCATTTCTTATGTACTAATTTGATTTGGTATGCTCATTGTATTCCAGCTACATAGCAGAGAGATTTTGCACTAAAAGTATTTTAGTACAGGTCAGGCTGACAGCTGCCATGATGATGAAATAAAGTGCAGAATGTAATGGTTGTATTTTAAGCCAGCAGGTATTTTTGCATGTATAACATGAAACCTTCTTTTCTTGATCCTACCATGTGCTAACACTACATACATTATTTTTGGTTTTCTACACAGTCTGTTCAAAAGAAGAAAGTCTCCTAACCAGGCAGAACATGCTGTGTAATACTTGCCTTGTGATGTGAACAGTATCCCATATATTTAACTATATCACTGTAGTAGAAAAGAGAATCTTCAAGATTTCTTTCTTCTTCAACAATTGCCTTAGACTATGTAGTATAAAACCTGCCTGTTGCTCCATCTGAGCAACTCCGCTCACCAGTCCTTTCTCCACCTTGGAATAGGACTGGAAAAATATCCCCAAAGCTAAGCACATGGGATGGAAGCAGCACTGAATTTTGTCCTTCGGCTTGTGGCTAGTGTTCAGTGCTGTCAATCTCTAAAACCCTTTCTTGCAGCTGGTTTCAAAGTAGAAAACCTTAGCATTCAAATCCTTCTAAAACCCTACAAATAATGTATTTTTCATAGATGAAGAGACACTTCTAGGAAAATCTGAAGAAATGCTTTAGCTGCAGTTTCTATTAACAAAAACACATGAGGTATATGCTTTGATACTGAATTTTCTTTTTGTCTTCCTGGCAAGATTTTAGTGCAGTAATTTGGGTTAACGGAATAACAGTGACACTTAATAAAACTTTTCTTCTGTTACTCCAGATTTTCTTGTTTTGCTGGTGGGCTTTCCATATCTTCTACTTTAAAGTAAGAGTGCTGCTACTAAGTAAAATGAAGGCTACAGCATGTAACAGCATATAGTTTCTCTTACTGCCTAGTCAGTGTCGGAAGACAGTGTGCTGTAATTAAAAGATACATGCTGTGTTCCAGACTGCATGTATCTAATGCAAAATCTAATACATTACCTGGAGAGCTTCTGTCTTACCTTCGCATTGGCACCATATATTCTGAGGATATTGCTTGTAAGGAGTTACTGGCAGCATAATTGCAAATTTGGACATACCTATATTTACATGGTGCACTACAACATGAAAGCCAACCAAATTTCATTTTGTGAGTTATGCCATTGACATGCTTAAATCAGAGAAGCCTTATTTGTAAATTATTGGAGACATAATTACTTTGTAACTAATCAGACCACAGCTAACCAATACTCATTCATTCAAGCACTGTAATATTACAAAAAGCCCAGACCAGGAATTAAATAAAGAAAATGCAACTGCGGCAGACCAACTAGCAAAATAAAACACTTTAAAAAATGCATGTCTAGATGCACCCCTTCAAAACCCTCCTTCAGGGCGGAGGCCAAAAGAGAGTGAAAAAAGAGGACTTATGGGAAGGGAACTTCACTGTCTGGAGTCACAGTGCTGTGGGACACTGTGGCACATATGGTTACTGGTGTCTGGTGCTTTAATTTCTGGTGCCTTGTAAACATAGCCTTGGCTATGCTGAACCAATTGCTGAACAGGATCTACAGGAAATCCATTTCCAAGAACTCAGCCAGCAAGAGTTTTGCATTATAATCAGTCTGATGTACAGTGAGAATATGTAGCTAGATCTGCACAGAGCTAATTTCAGTGCTGGGGCGGGGGGGTAGTGCAGACAAGCAGTAGCTGCTCAGCTGTAGTCCTGTCTCAGGCTCCTTTCCTGCATCCCAGTGGAGCCATGGAGTGCAATTATTCTGAGCACTCAATCACATGGTCTCAGAAACATCTTAATAAATTCTGACCAGCAACGCAGCCAAACACAGCTTCGCCTCAAAATAAAACAGCTACCCAGGATCTCAACACAGCAAGAGAGCATCTTGTCCAGCTGAGAAGGAGCTCTGGTACCCAGCAAAAATGACCGACAAAAGCCCCTTTGAGACGGATATGCTGACACTCACGCGATTTGTTATGGAGAAGGGGCGCCGTGTAAAAGGAGCGACGGGGGAACTGACGCAGCTGCTCAACTCCATGCTGACTGCCATAAAGGCCATTTCTGCTGCTGTCAGAAAGGCAGGCCTTGCCCACATGTGAGTCCTACCTTGCACTTCTGGGAGGAAGAGGAGGCAGAGAGACAGCTACTGGCATAGCAAGGCTGGGGAGTGGGCAGGGATTCATAAATACCTTGGAAGTGTCTTTTTTAAGCTGAGTAAGATCAGACCCTGGATTATCAAGAGTGGGAAGCAGGAAAGCTTTCTTTCTGGAGCATTTTAATACTGGGTGCAAGATAGACATTTAAACTAACTGCTGTTATATAATATTTTACTCTAAAAATGTAAGTCAGAACAGAACTTCAATGCACTGCTCACCTTGTTATCTCTTGCATTTGTTGATACTGATCTATTTTTATATCTACTGTGAATTTGTTAAAAATCACACCATGATATTTTTAATGCAGAGTATTTCACTGTGATATATTCTGCTAACATCCAAGCCCTCTGCTGAACTGTGTAAGTCAGGGCTTGGCTTATCTTGGTAGGCTGATTTTCTGCCTGCCTGCTGTATAAGCAATGCTCTAAAGCAACAGCCCTGAGAGAAACTCCATGCGCTGCCATACCTGGCTTCATTTCTCTTTCCTTCCTGTATCCCACATGCAGGGTTACAGGCAGGGAGTCTCAAAAGGCCCTCTAGGAAAACAAACAATTTGTCATCTAGTGCTTTCGCAGATGGAATAAAAAATGGCCTTAGCAAAACCTGGAATGTATTGAGCTGTTCCATAGGGACAAGTGCAATAGACATCAGTCTAAGTCTTTTAATGGTGATCTGTCTGAAAGAGTTCAGAGATATGGAATGCCCTAATAAAATCGTGCATTTAAAATAGAAAGTTCTTTATATGTATTGAAAGATATTTTTCTGAACATGCCTCAGCATGTACTTGCACCTACATGCATGAAAGAGGCCAGTCATATATATTTGTGAATATATTTGTGAAAGAATATATTTGTGAAAGAAAGTCAACATTTATTATTTGTTCAGGGATTTGAGGTTTCATTTCCTTCCACAGAAACACCAAAATGTGTGACCCTAGGGGCTGGGGGGGATTTTGTTCTTCTGTTGATTATTTGGTCCAAGTCCTCAATCATCTTGGCAAATCATGAATTCAAAGTCTCGGAACTATTGCCCTCACTTTATAGTGCATAGAGAGGACATGAGACATACTCAAAGTGAACCACAGTTTCAGTCTCCTATGCCCTTACTCTTAAACTATGCTTTGTCTCTGTCCTTACTAGGTGAAACTGAGCTATTTTGCCTCTTTGACTTAAAAGAAGTGTTGCTCTTACGTAATTTTTTATCTTTATATAGGCAATCTCTGAAGTAGTTTGTAACAGCAGAGAAACTGATAGGCTAGAGGTGGAATAACCTCAATAGTAATAATAGTAATCCTTCTTCCCCTTTCAGAAAAAAAACCAAACTATCCGTTACATTAAGGAGCAAATGTTTCTTTTCCTGAACAAAAAGCTTCAGATGTTGTCTCAGAAATATCTAAAGTATCCAAACATACAAATTAGTAACTTGCACCGTTCAAATTATTGAAACTAACCATGAAATTTCAGGGATCCCCATGGCAAACTTTCAACCACTGTGAAAGTGGCTTGCATCCATCCACATTTGTGCAGTTAAAGAGCTCTGATTTTTCTACTCCCTCCAAATAGGAGACTGTAAGTGTCTTCTTTAATGTTGAAGCACCGAGCATGAATTTTTGACAAATTTTCAATTCAAAAGTGAAGGAGAATTCTTTCCAAGTCATAGACTTGAGCTGTGATTGTGCCTGAAAACACAGTAATTGGAGAGTAGGTATTTACCATTCCCTGAAAATCATGGTCTTTTTCAAAACCTTAAATTTGGCACCCAAAAATGTCCCAAACACTCAATACTTCTCAAAAGCACAGGCAGCTTTGAGCTTTGAGAAAGACAAAAGACCTACTCCACTCCCAGCTCAGGCCTGCCACTGACCAACATCATTCTAGGGACTAATTACTTGCTTCTTTCTCCTCCTCCCTTTCCCCCACGTGCCCCTGCTCCCCAACCCCCCCCCCCCCCCCCCATGTTTAATTTCCCTTAATGAATAAAAAAAGCTGTATCTTTTCCTTGTATGTTTTTTGTATTTCTAAGATGTCCAGAATGTGCACATTGGGCCTAAACAGTGCTTCTTCAACTGGAAGTCTCAGAAACATATATACTACTATAATATGTCATTAGTATTTGGCTAAAATTGGGATAGGAAAAAGAAGCATCATCCTAACTCAGCTGAGGATCACCAAATAAAACAGACCTTGATCCTGAGATACAGTTCCATATGGCAAATTCCCCAGGGATGCCTTTTAAGTCCTGATTTGGGGCTGGCAGTGGTCTGAGCGAATGTGGGTTAAAGGACCACCATGGTACTCTGAGCAGCTAGTGGCAGAAAATATTGCAGATGCTCACTGCACTTTCTGCTTTCTCGAAACTGTGGCCAGCTGCTTCATGGAGCTGCTGGGGAAGCCTTACCAGCTGGGCTGTAGGCTCAGCTTCTGCCCTGGAGAAATCCACACAGGAGCAAAAGGACCCAAGTAAGGCCTCAAAGCTCATGCTTTTATTTTCTACAGCAGCAACAGTCTTATAATGCACCTTAGCTGTTTCATCCAAAGATTATCTAAAGGTGTAGGAAGATAAGATGAAGGAACAACCTAGACTTGTTACGGTGTTTTTTCCTAAAAACTTGTAACGTTGGCCTCCTTCAGGTTTCTTGACATTTTTTCTCTTCTGTAGGTTTGGTATAGCTGGCACTGTGAATGTGACGGGTGATGAGGTGAAGAAGCTGGATGTATTATCCAACTCCCTGGTGATTAACATGCTCCAGTCCTCCTACAGCACCTGCGTCCTGGTCACAGAGGAGAACAAGGAGGCCATCATCACCCCAAAAGAGAAGCGGGTCTGTGCAGCCCCGGCATTCCCGGGGGGGGTGGGTGTCGGCTCAGGCAGCAGCAGGTGGCACTCTTGCTTCAAGTATGAAACCGGGCCCCGGCCCCCAAACTCGGCCCTTCCCGGGAGAATTCAAAAAATTTGCACCATTTCTGTGTTGTTTTGATTAATAACTTTTGGGGGTGGCATGATTTCAACAGCTAAAAGAGATGTGGAGAGTACAATTATTATTAAAGTTTTGTGAAGGGGGGGAGAATAATTATTTTTAAGCTTGTTAACACATCCCAAATCCCAGGTGTAAGTGTACTGTTACATTCCCTGACCACCGGTGCGATGGTTTTGGATTACATTAGTATTTAGCAAGATAAAATGAGATGAGAGGCTGGCAGAACTGGGTGTTATGTTACATGTCCAAAGGAAACACCTGACTGCTTCATCAGGCTTCCCCTAGGAGGGGATCCTGTTACAGCGAGTTACTGTTCATGCTGATGTCACCTGCCCTTTCCCGAAGATTTTTTTTTTCTTTCTGCCTTCTTGCCCTCAAACCTCACAACACAGCGAAATCCTTTCATTCGCAGCAAAAAGTAGCAAAACAAAACATGTTCATTCGAGAAAGATACTTGCTTCCAGAATGAGTCTGTCCTTTTGCTTTTAAACAATTTCTTGCACTGCTTGGCAGCAGAGGACTGCTCCTCTCTATCATCTATCTGTGCTGTCTGAGCAGAAGTGTGTCCTCTCCAATTTCTCTGGCAGGCCCTTGGGGAGTTGCTGTTGTCCTGCAGGGCCAGCTGGGTCAGCAGTGCAGCCTTCTTTGACAAGCTGTATCAGGCACACTTGGAGGGCTAAATGCAGACATAAAAACATGTGAGTTTTCAAGTAAAAGCAAATAATAATGTGAAGCAACATATCATTAATTGTTTCCCTTGTCACTTCTGCTTCAGGGTAAATATGTGGTGTGCTTTGACCCCCTTGACGGTTCATCCAATATAGACTGCTTGGCACCAATAGGAACAATATTTGCTATCTACAAAAAGGTAAGAGGAGCAAATCACACATGGCATGATTTGCTTGGTGAAAGCAAAACATCTTGAGTTCATCACCTTGCCTAGTTTCTTTCCATGGTCCATTAGGTGTCTCTGGGCAAAAGGGAGCCTTAGAAAGAGTAGACGAACACTTGATATTCACGTGTGCTAAAATGCTGCCTGAATTCACAGGAAGGAGACAGCCAGCCTCGTGAAATTGTTAGGTGAAAGCACTTCATTCCTCCAGACACAAAGGCACTTAACTACAAGGATCTCGCCTCCAGGGCAGCTGGTTATCTCCTTCAGTGATGCTTGACTCCGCGTTGGGTGCCGAGAATCGCAGTATTTGTCCTCCTGGACATCCGCTGCGGGGGCTGGCAGCCCTGGACCGTAGCGTGTGGCCTCTCAGCGCCAGCTGCTGTGCCTGTCATGGATGGGAGTCCATAAGTATGGAGACGCTGGGGGCTGAAGGAAGCAATCACCTACAATCGTCGGGGCCCCGGTAGCATGTCTGCTCCCATGGGGCTACACAGGGCAGCAGCAGTTCAGCCAATTACAAACACTAAGAATTACAGTCATGCGAAGTCTTGTGATTTGTTTGCTAATCTCCCAGCAGTAGGTGTTTTTTCCAAAGCCTGACCTCACTGTCAGGGACTGTGGGAGACCCTCAGCCATTGCTATTGTGAAATAACAGTTTACAGTACTTGTGACTTCAGAGAAGTCTTTGCAGACTCAGATGTTACACTTCAAGCAAATGAAGATGTTTTTCAAGTCTCTCACTTTTTAGCTCATAATTTTCATCTGACTAGTCCTTGGTTTTTACATTTCTTGTAGGTAATACAATAGTCATCATTATTGAGAATATGCATCTACTAGTGAATCAAATAGTTATGGCACAACCTCAAGAGGGTTGTGGCACAAGCCAAGTCCTGGAATTTGGCTGTCTGCACTGTTACCCACACAACAGATGCTGTGCAGGCCAGACAACACTGAGATGGTGCCCAGTGTGATTTTTGGAAGAGCATTCCTGGGACTACCTCCAGTACCATGCAGCATCTTGCTTTTTGCAGGGAAAAGAGCTTATCTGTGTTGATGAAATCTATGAAATGTGCCCTAATGTTAAGCAGAGGAATCTCCACCCTTTTCAGTTATCTCTCCAAAGATACTCTAAATGACAACAGCATCTCCCAATATTTGCAGTAGACAATAGCTGCATTTTCCTTTGAAATTATTAAATAAAAAGTGCTTTATTGATTGGTACTAAAGGGTAGTATGAAAGAATAAAAGTGAGATGTTAATTCCAGTTGATAAGTATCCCTTAAGAAAGAGAACATAATTTTAGGCCTTTTAAGATTCATGAATAACATTTTTGAAAGGGTAGAACCATTGTGATTCCAAAGGATGAACCTTAGCATCTACCAGTTCTGAAATGAGCTCTTGACTGATTTTCTCACCATGTCTCACTTTAACTTCATTTCCAAAGGCACACTCTCCAAAGCAGAAACATTTGGTTTATTTTAGGAAAAAAACCAAAACAGATAATAAGCACTCTTACAGAAAGGCTAGACTTGGGACAATACATTTCAATCCTGAAAACAGTTGTCTAATTGCTCCCAATCCAGAGCCTCCACCACAGTGGGAGGGACCATTTCATCATGTCAGAAAAGCACTCTATCAGTTTCTTATAAAAACCCATAAGGAAATAAATACTATCTCATCTTATTTAATTTTCCAACTGGCCTTTGCTTTCTGAGACCAGGGTGGTACAGTTGAAAATCAGAAACACCAGAAAAGGGGGGCTGAGGGAGGAACCTTGTCGAATCAGCAGGGGACTGGACAGCTGCTGCCACTGAGAGGCTCTCAGATGCCAAAGTGTCAAGATTTGGGGACAATAAATGCTTTTTGCTTGGGTTCTTCCCAGGTTTTCATGCCACTGAGCTAAATCTACAATCCTTAATTCATACTGCAGAAATATGCTATGAAACTCTCTTGCTTTGTTTCATTTTAGTTTTAATTTGTAACTTTGCCCAATGCCTCTGATGTATTTTATTTGCTACCCTTCATTATTGTGGGGACAATGCCCTCCCCTTCATGTGGTCCCTCACAGAGAAGGTATAAGAATTCAGTAAAAACACAAAGGCTACTCATGAAACACATGATACAAATGGAGACCGGGAAATCAAGTCATTTTAGTGCTGCTCCCAGTGCTGATGAGAATTCCCTCATGTGATGTCAGACAAATCACAAACACAAAAAAATTCAAACTCATATATCACCTGAGGGTACCCCTATAGCCAAACTCTGCAGTCTTTGTTTCACCAACCTCACACCAATTTGAGTTATAGTGACAGAGTCACTATAACTCATTATTTGCAGTCCATCTGTCTATTTTATTGTTTTGCATAAAGGCCTCTAAAGGTATTTCACTACCACCATCATAGTCAAAATATAATGGACAGGAAATCCATCTGTGCGCCAGAAAGAAGAGCAAATATCAATTATCAGAGTGTACTGCCCAGCTTAATTCCCTGGTTTGTTTAACAGTACATGGTACTTGGCACAACAAAACTCCTGCAGTCCTAACATTGAAGTATCAGCTGATCTGTAGCTTTTTCACATTTTAACTAGCTCTGCAAAATGTTTTCTCTTTTCTTCTTTTTGGAAGCTAGCTCTTGGAAACACAGTTGTGAATAAGGATGAAAAAACAAGTGAATTCAGCCCAACTGACTATACCTTGAGGGAGGAATTCCTCTGCTTTTTTCAAAATAGTCAACAAATATATAGTTTTTCAGTCATATTAACATAGAAAATGCATTTAAGAAATAGGACTGAAAAGCTCATCTCAGATAAAATATATTTTAAAACAATATCATATATAACCCAAAGTCACATGTGTTGCATATATGCTGTATTCTAGAAAACAAACTACTTTGCTCTATACAAAATTATTTTTTCTTTAATGAGAGGACCATACAAAAAGCTATGACAACCATAATATGCTTGAAACTGTCTAAATGAATGTTTAATTCTGCATTTTATGCTGAAATAATTAGTCTGCTATAGACAACCATTGCTTTTAATGGTGCGATGTATGTACCATAGGGGTATATTTTTCAAAGAGATGAAGCTACCTAGGCCATAATAGTTGGTACTGTAAGGATTGTTTTGCAAAGTATTAGCTACTATTAGTCAATTTTTGAAGCTCTGAAATATGCAAACAAAAGTTTAAACTAGTCTTCCTTCATTATCTGCATTATAAACTCCCAGAATAAGCAGCTTGACATAGTTTCAAGGGACTGAATACCACATATATTGGTACATGTTAAATTTCAGTTCCCATGAAGAGCTGGTTGTCAACAGGATTTTTATTTCCACAGAAGGACTTGGCAAAATAGGAATGAAAGGATTTGAGCAAAATTCAGTTAAAAACTATAAGTGAAGTGACTTAAATAACGAAGTCTTTCAGCTGAAAGATAAAGCATTTTGATTTGAAATTACTACCTTCGTGTACCAAGAAAGGTGTCGTTTTGGTGTCCCACATCTCAGTTTTCCTCAAGGTGTTGGTGTACAGCGATGAATGGGAACACCTTACTAGGACACTGATGGGCAAATATTTCATTTTCTACACAAGACAGTCTTCATGGATTTTAATATTTTTTAACCAGATATTCTGGGCTAGACCTGCTGTTTCTATTTAGCTGCTACTCAATCCAAATAAGCCTGTGGAATCACTGAGAAACTGAGTTGGGAACAATAAAATACTAAGCCACGGCCTGAAGAAAGGGGGGTGTTTCATTTCAAGTCCCCATGGACCACCACCAAAAAATCCATACAAGACCCACCACAACTGACAAACTTTTAAGTAAGCATAGGTAGCAATCCTTACCCATTTTGTAGCAGCAGGAGATGAAGGGTGTAACCAACCTTCCCAAGTACTGTTGGCTGTCCTCCTCACATACCCCATCAGGCAAACTCTTGTAAGCCATAGCTGAGGCACAGCCCTAGAGCTGACTGGAAATATTTGCACCTTGTCTGCTTGGGCTGCTGTTGCTCCATGATAACCAAAGTGCCAAATCAAAATACAAGTGTCAGAAATTGATTAAAAGCATGAGGTAAAATGCCACCTGAATGTTCCATGTAGAGTTACAGAAGAGTGCCTGCACACATGCACACTTTACATAACCCAATGCATTTGTTATTTTGTATATAATATGATGAGCATTTGTATATAATAGATGAGCATTTATGTCCCTTCAGTTATGCATCCCTTCACTAGAAGACACCAATGCAAAAACTTGTTTCCATCATATGTTGCACCATATACCCTTTTATTCTGTACTATGGAACCATTTTTTCTGTAATATTAATTACAGCATTTATCTCTCAGTTATTCCCTCTCAGGGGTGTCAATATCATAGCTTATGTTACATTTACAGAAAATTAGTATCTCTGCTCTGTCTCAGTTTTCTGATGATCCTCATTTAATAGCTGGGGATATAATGCTAAGGGATCAGCTTTGTGGCATGTATCATATTGATTGCGTGACATGTATAAAATAACAAACTCTCAACATCCTATCCCAGCATGTGCATGTACCTGTACCAAACTTGCCCTGAATGAGAGGGGTGTAACAATCTCTGTTTTTGTTGTTTCAAAGGCCTGCATAGACAGAAAAAGGAAATCTGTCATACATTATTATTGAAGTGTTGTTTTTATTGTTCATTATCAGAATTTAACCTTTGGTTCAATGGTAATTTTTCCTCAGGAAACAGATGATGAGCCCTCTGACAAAGATGCTTTACAGCCCGGACGCAATATTGTTGCTGCAGGCTATGCCCTGTATGGTAGTGCTACACTGGTTGCCCTCTCCACAGGGCAAGGAGTGGATTGCTTCATGCTTGATCCGGTACAGTAATGGTGTTAATCACATTGCCACTGTCTTTCAGAGCTCTCTGTGCTTGGTTGTACTTGTGTTTGTTTAATCCTTGTCTCTGTCATCTATCCCCTTTATGCAATTCTTTTTTCCATGTCCTGGAGCATCCCACCTACTCTTTACAAGTATGTAATAATATATGAGGTTGCAATACCTGCTTGGTTTTTTCCTACTCAATAGAAGTGAAATTAACTTAAATTCTCAGTTAAATGTTTGAAACCCTCTTCATTCAAACCAACACTTGTGTCTTTATATTCACTTAAAGGAATCTGTGTTTATTTTATTATTGATTTTTCTGTCTCAGTAAGAACATCAGCATGTTCACTGTTTAGCCTGAGGCAAGGACCATTTTTTTGATAGCTTGAGGCAAGTGATGTTTCATTTCCTGAGTGCAGTAGTTTTATGCATAAGGTGCATATCCAAAAATTTGCAAAAGCACAACACCACCTGTACAACTGAACATATGCCACTCTTCAGTGCCAAGGAACACAATGAGTGTTACTGTGGGAACGCGGGAAGATCATTAATTTGTAAAACCAGAATTAAATGAGGAGAATAACACAGTTATTGTTATGGTTTTATGGGGTTTTTTTTAATTTAAAGGATGAATTATTACCAAAACTTCTTGTAACATTTGTACATAGTCTCATTCCAAGTGGAAAGAAGCGGGAGATGAACTGCTCTGCTGGAGACAGAGAAAGAGAAGGTGAAAGTTGAAATCAAACTGCAGAGAGCAACACATGGGTGCAGCTGACCACATTCATTTTAAGTTATTTAGACAAGACAGGCCAAGAAGAGTCCAAAAATCAGAAGGCAGTGTCATTTCTTAATTTGCAGTCTTATGATTTGAGGACAGAGATTCATGATCCATCTGCTTTCAGGGCTGATTGGTGTTCTTTTGATACTCTATTTCAATTAGGTTTTGTTTATAGTACCGAAGTGACAAGTTTTGATTAATTTAATGTAAATTCTCTGCTTTCTGCTCTTTTTTAAATATTGTCAGTTTATAGGCTGGTACTGAAAGGATCAAGCTGTGCTAGCATTTCTGCCATGGCTAGTGTGACAGCTGTTACAGAAAGTCAACAAAATTTTCTGCTGCCTGCTAATACCTCATTTATCCCATCTTGCAGGGTCTTGGTGAATTTATTTTGGTGGACAGAGATGTTAAAATCAAGAAGAAGGGGAAGGTATACAGTCTCAACGAAGGTTATGCAAAGTATTTTGATCCTGCAATGACAGAGTATTTGCAAAAGAAAAAATTCCCTGAGGTAAGAAAATATTAGCACTGTACCCAACGTACCATGCACTGGCAAGCACTGCATTCCATGCAGTCCTGGCTGATGGAAAACTATTTGAAGGTCTTCCTGAGTTCAGACCCATGTGACCCTTTCATACCAGCTGGTCCATTTTGGATATGCATGTAATGGAGCGGGGTTTTTGGCATCCTGACATGTTTTATAACTTAGACTTTGGTAAATAAAGTCATAGCTTGTTTGTGTAAAGGGAAATGTGCCCAAGAACTAGATCTTTCAACAAAACTCTGGAAATGTGCACGTCAAATTTGGGGATACCCTCATTTTCTAGCTTTATCTGAATATGCAGTTCAGTAATGTGTTCAGTTGGGCATTCAGGGCTAGATTCCACGTGCTGCCCAGAAGGTGTTTGCAAGAATCTGGGTGGTATCACCTTCTCCTTCTTGTACCTTCTTGCATCTGAAAAATGCAGTATCAGTTTTGCACAGTCTACTTGTATCATATGGAGCGTGAACCAACCTATAGGCTGGGAAGAAAAACTAAATAAATAGTGTGAGACACAAATTCACTATATTTGGTGATTAAAAGAAAGACATCCCATGTCTGATGAACTTTCTTGGACAAATACAGTTTGATATTAACTTATCGGTGCTAGGAGGACAGTACACAAGTTCTCAATAAGGAAAGCTGGAACCTCTCTAGAAAGTGTGGCTGTGAAGAGTAATTCATAATGAAACATGGTGATGTGGATTAACTCAGGACTTAAATTAGCCAGGAAGTTGTTTTTAAAGCTCTTCCTATTAAAAAAAAAAAGGTCATTGTTTTTAAGCTATTAGTTGTCAAGGATACTTGTAATATGGTTTGTATTAAATAAATGGATTCAGTAAACACCTCAGGGTGCAGTAAAAAGGAAATAAAATGAGTAAGCATTTAGACTATGGTCCCATGATAAGCTCCTCCTTCTGAGCTGAAAAATCTGGATTTACCGTATCAGCTATAGCTGCAAGACTACTGACTGAATATCAAACCCCCCTTTTCATGTTACCCAGACTGTAGCTACACAAAGTCTAACATCACAGCATTCTAAATATATTAACTTTGAATATTTGAGATTATTTTGAGACTCCAAATCTGCATTCAGTTCAGCTGCGAGAGAAGCAGAAGCCCACAATACAACTTTCTTACTTCCTGAAACGTAATCCAGCTTGGAAAGTGAAGAACATCTGTGCTTCTCATTCTGCTGACGTCATACCAGGCCATGTATTCAGTATAATGCACTAAGACTGGATTCATTAATTTGTGTTTTTGCAAACCAGCAAAGTATTGTTTAAAGTAAAATTCTTAAACAAATGCATCAATCCCAAGCAACTAGAAAAAGACTGAAGAGATTTCAAACTCTGTGGAAAGACCAGACTGAGGTATTTCCCCACAGGATGGATGAGGACAGCTCTATCATGTGACTTACTAAATCAAAAAGTTAGGATGTACCGGAAAAAACTCACTTGCAAACATTATTTTATCTCAAATCTGTGCATCATTTGATGAAAACCTATTGAAATTGTTCATCTAATGCAACAGAAGTTGGCAGATATTTTTGTTGCTTTAAAGCAAGCAGCACAGAAGTGCATGGGTTATTTGGGGCACAGGAAATCTGCTTAGTTGTGCTGAACAATCACATTTTTTGCTGCTCTGAGATGTACAGTTGTCAGCATGAGAAGGGCTGAAGCACAAATGTTATGGCCACAAAGCACAAGGAAGTGCCCTGCCTATCTGAAGCTTGGTATGAACCTGAGTTTTGGAAACAGCATAACTCAGTTCCTTGATTTGGAAAGGACATTATAGTTGTATTATGGGGAGGACTAGAGAGAAAAGGTTTTGCATTTCTTTGTAGCATGAAACGTGCTTCCTGGCCTCATCTGTAAGGCTACCCAGCTGCAGCCACATTGGTGATGTTCCTACCTTCCCTACAGGAGCCAGGTGGAGATTTTCACAGTTTCTGTCTCTGTCCCCTTCTCTCCAGCATGCAGAAGGGTAGTGAGCGTGTCTGCTGAATATCCCCTACCTGTGACTTGAGGAGGAACTGATGTATGGGCATGCTGGAACACCTCCTTATTCAGGAAGATCATCTACCCTATACTCTTCTGGCCACTAGAAGCCAAGAGACTAGGCATCAGTTTTAGCTATTTGTCACTTTTTTGCATTTTTCTTCCTTAGATTTTACCTCTATTAACTCCTTTCTGTGATTCTAGGTCAATATGCTGTTCAGATGATATTGCCATGAAAAACTGAAAAGTTAAAAATATAACAGGGAAAAGTACAGTGTTTTCCACAACATGTCCTATGTTCTGTATCATTGTCATTAGTGACAAAACACTAAAAATCAACCATTTATGAGTAGAAGAGAGATTTCCCCTTGCTATCTAACAGCAGTGTCCCAGATCAGACAGTTCAGACTACAAAACTGCATTGAACCTCAAATTTTCTTGCAGATCACCATTTACCTAAGGCATAAATGCAGAATGAAAAGCACTAGAAAAATGCTCATGTTCTGCAGGCCAGACCTAAGCCTCCTACTACTATCATGTAGTGGGAAACCATATGTCTAACCACATCTCTTTTGGTATGAGAGTGAAGCTGATTTTTTATTAAGCATGACAAAATCACACTGCTGCTTAACCAGTTTGAAGAGCAAGCTCCTGTTTGCAAAGTTGCCTGTAATGCAACATGTTTACTCCAGTCTGCAATGCTTAGTGGGCGCTGCTGGGCCAGAAACTGTCTCTGCACAAATTTTACTATAACTCCTCCCCAAAATGGGTTCTTTCTCCCATAATAGCTGCAAGGCCCTAACTTCTCTCTAGCACTAGTAGAATTTGAAATACCCTGTGGACATTGTTGCACTTTGCTACGACACCTACTTTTATCTTTGCTTCCTACAGTCAGGCACAAGAGAAGCTGAGTCTCATGACAGCTTGCTGATGATGAGAGCTATGCAATTGAGACTCCCTGGTTAAGAATTTGTCTCAGCAATGCCATTAAAAACTTGCCCTCAACAGCACATTTCCGTATGAAGCATTCTTCTGTTAGCTAGCCAAGCTGTGTCCAAGTGATACGAAAAAGCTAGTAAAACCACAATTCTTTTGTCACCGCATCTGTATGTGGAGTAAGGGATGCCGGGTGTTGCTGCAGAAAAAATTTCTTGTCCCCCCCCCGCCCCAGTAATCATATTTATATAAGAAAAAACAGGTCTTGTTCTGCTGTGGAAGAACAGGGCTGTCAGAAAACAGTAGAAGAAAGAAATGAAGAATTAACTTCTATCAGAATGTGAAGGAAAAAAAAAAATTACAGGACTTATCTGTTATGAATCATTTTTGTTCCTTTGAGTTAAACAAAAAAAGAGAAAGCAGCAGAAGGGGTAAAAAAAGAGTAGCCACAAGCTTACTCAACATGGATGCTGACCAAGAGAACATGAAGGTTCTCCAGCTCTTTCATTGACATCAACTAAACAATCAGAAATGCTTACTGAGCAAACACAGAGCTTGGCTTTACTGAGAACTTGGGATGAACCTATCTAGCATTCATGCTCTATTATTTTGTTTGAGAAGAATGCCTGGGCAATATGCCAATGTGCATGCGACACCTATTAACTTTTTTATCTGTAAAAAAAATGCATGAGCAACAAAACTGGGGAAACAAGAAGTAACAGTTCACTAACTAAAATGAGTATTAATTCTTCCCATGCAGACAGCTATATGCTAAGGGAAGTAAAAATTTTATTTCAGTATGCAGTTCCAGTGATAACCTTATCAGAAGGGAGGAATTTATCTGTATTTTTCTCAGCACAGTCCCAGCATTGTGTCTCTAGCTGGTAAACATCTATCCATCTGGTAAGAAGCAACTAAAATTGTCAGTGGCATCCATCCTGAGTTGGAAGGAAACCCACAAAGCATCCTTTGCATAACACGGTCCATGTACACATAAATTATGTAAATAATATCCATGTGAATAGGAAATCTAGCACATTGCAAACCTGTCAGATGATGTGTAGACAGGTGGCTCAGCTGTGCAGCTCATGGTCACTAAATTTCATACCTGTGGTTTACAGAGTCCTTATTTGATAATATCATAGAAGCAATCTTTAGCAGTCTGTTTCAGGGGCTGCTTTTTAATATGTTATGGCTTTTCTTAGTGTTCAACAAACTGTTCTTAAGACTCAGTTCATCACCTTTTAAAACCATAAAAGAAAGTCTTTCTTTTGATTGTATTTTTAAAGATAATTTGAGACTATAATCACATCTTTCTCAGACTTTAACTGAAAACTCACATTTGTCTCTCTTTAATACCTGTAAAGGTGTTTGGTTTTTCCTGATGTCAGATTTTTACAATTGCAAAGGCACAACTACAAACAGCTGTGAGATGGAGAAGCTATCATTTGAAGCCTAAATATGCAATTATTTGGGCATAAGCCATGAAAAACAAGGGAACAAATACTTAAAAGTTTTGTTCATTTGTGCCTACAGTTAATAGGACCAGATTTAAACAAAACTAAATGCAAAAGCTCTAAGCTGTGTCTTATCCATCAGTCTTTCATTGTTTGCATTGTTTTCTTCTAAATTTTTCATAGTTCTTCTAATGTGTGCAACATGAATCATAAAAACCAACATATGTAGGGTTGAACAAGGGTTATTACATAGCCTAGAATAGGCGTCTTTTCCAATTTTATTACCATCTATATCAAAAATCCAAGTCTTATGTTTAGCAGCATAAAACTTAACTTCCTAGTATTCTGTTGCTTTATAATGTGTAATTTCATGAGAATTTTTTCCATTTTAATAGAGAGTAATTATCAATACTTCACAGTCACATTGAACAATTTGAAAAAATTAGTCAAAATAGAATTATGTTTTTCTCTATTTTCCTTCCAGTTGTGGATTTTTTTCCCCAGCCAACCTTATGATTTTGCTGGGAAAGATGACTAAATTGTGGTGTCTGAAGGTGTTGGAGCTGTCACTGCTGAACAATGTAGTAGATTTCTAGATGTAGTATCAGTACAGGATGACCTTTATAGAAAGTGCTAGGATCTTTTATTAGGAAACTGATCCAGACAGAAAAAAAAGCCTGCTGAGATATTTTCAGACTTTCAGCATTGTAATACAAAACATATATGTGTATTAAATATTCATTAAGTTCAGTCTCTTGTAATGATCTGGGAAGACGAAAATTCCTTCTCAGCTCTATTGAAGACAGACTGAGAGATATGAAACTATCAGGAAAATTATTTTCTTAAAAAGCTTTCCTTCAGTTTACATCCATATATTGTATCTCCGCTTCATAAAAGTATCATGATGTTAAATTTCTTGAATGGAGATTATTTGGTCTACCTACCTACCCATTTCTATGACCAGCAGACCTGAGACTGACATGAATACTTCCTTGATTGCTCTTGTTAAAATGGCCTGTCCTTCAACAACATCAATTTCTAAGATGAGAGCACGGAAAATTACATTCATTAATAAATTGTGATCTCCTCAGCTAACCTGCAGAATGAATGCTATGACCAATTTCACCACCTGACAAATAAGCTAGAAGATAAAGGTTGGAGTCCTCTTGGAACCATCTGGGCATGTAAAGGAGTGACACCACTCCTCATGCTCTGGCTTAGGAACCAGTGAAAGATCAAAAATCAAATTATTTTGGCCTTGTTCTGATAAGGTGAAGAAGTTTTCAGTCCCTTGGTTTTTCACAGGCTGGGATTTGATTCTAAATTGTGCACCCAAATTATAGGCACTCTGATTTGCATCCTGTGAATGCAGCTCTTTAAAACTCATATCTTTGAACCCTGTAGACAATCACATCTTACAAAAGCCTGAGCTTAGGACTGAATTCAGGGTTTGCAGTATCCATAAGCAGCCATTGATTTAAGCAGCTCTGATTCCTGTTTCATAGCAAAATTACATTTTGCCACGTTACTAGTTGTCTAGCCTGGTAAATATAGTGCTTTGCTCTATGTTTTTCAGGATGGCAGTTCCCCGTACGGTGCCAGGTATGTGGGCTCCATGGTAGCTGATGTTCACCGCACCTTGATGTACGGTGGGATCTTCATGTATCCTGCTAATCAGAAGAGTCCTAAAGGAAAGGTATGTAATTTGAGTTCCTTTCTGGTGAACTTAGACAACCTAATACCTCTGGTATTACCAGAGCAATAGCTTAGATAAATAAATAAATAATAATGTTCCACTTCAGAAAAAATTATTAATGAAAATGACAGTCAGCAATTGAATTTAGGAAAGAAACTTAGGCAATTGCCAACTTAGGCCAGAAATTTTCCTCTGTGCTTTTATATTATGAAATACTCAAGTGGTTTTCACTGCAACAAAGGACTTAATGATTTTTCTAAAGGTAATATTTCAGTACCATAGAAACCCATTGAGACACCTGTGCATGGTTGGCAGATACAACATGGATCTAAGGAAAACCTCTGCACTCTAAACTGGCAACAAGAGTTATCCCACCAGTTATCCCATGGTGGGATATGCTGAGCCCCAGAAAGGGTTTTGTCCAATGCTAGGAAAAAAGGTTTTCCTACCTTCCTACCAGTGTCCTTTCCAAAGGACACTGAGCTTATATCACCAGCTCTGCAAACTCCGGCTTCTACTACTTGATCACAAAAGGTGATTACAGTGGAACGTGAGCTTCATGCAGTATTTTAGGAAAATGTGACTTCCCATTTGGACACCAGTACAAAATGCACTGCGACAATGCAGTGCAATGCAATGCAGTCAGTCTTTGAAAGTGATGGACCACGGACCATTGTCAACCTCAACTTCTCTTCTGCGATATCAAATACCCTTATTATCAACTTTCTAAACAAATATATTTTAAGAGACCTAGTCATACATCTGTGGACCAGCAGTAACCTGCAGGTCATCCTTAGAAAATCATTGGCTCAGTACATAATAGGTTGGACATGGTGTTCTGACTCCAAGAATACATTCTTTCCTGATCTACACCATACTTAACACCTTCTATTCAAATGTTTTTGTATCCATGGCTGGTACATGAAGGAATCTGCCTCATCTCCCACACTGATCTCAGAATATCCCAATATCTACAGTCTTTAGGGAGAGACGACTACTCGTTTCATCATGGTGAGCCTGTATTTACCAAAATACCAGCAGATCCAAACGGTCTTCAAAGCAAAAATAGGAAAATAATTGTCTTCAACATATGCAGCCAAAAATGTCTGCATGTTTGTCCAGGCAAAAATGATTTAAATTTTTGAATCACCATCCAATGGGAAAAAAACCCAAAACAGCACCCAAAAAGCCCTCACTAAATGATGTGGATCTGTTTGTACATACTAGAAAGGGACAAAAAAGGAATTTGCTGTGTGTGAAAAAAAATGGGTTTGCTGACTGGCCTCTTCAAATTAAACTTTTTGTTTTGAATCTCTACTAAACCATTGTTGAAAAGAGAGAATGAAAAACAGGACAGAAGTACAAAGGAACAAGTACTTACATAACTTTAAAGAAATAAAGGTTTCCACAGAGCTAACCAACATTTATTATTGGATTGCTCTGGCTTGAACTGCCACAGTAAAGAGAGTAATGGAAGAAGCAAAACATGCTATCATTAAAAATAAATTTTCTTTCTGTTCAGAGTGCAGATGTGTATAGTTGTTTTCACATATAACTTTTATTATTGGAAAAAGAATACTCTTGTGGCAAATGCCCTGATCATCTTTCCCTGCAGACAATTAGAGAGCTGAAAAGAATCAAATGTCACTGGAATTGATCAAAAGGAATTGATCAAAAGTCTTTAGAGTAAATGCAAATTACATGGATGTAGGCCCTAAAATGTACAGATCCTTGCTTAAGTTAAAGAAAACTAAATGCTCAATAAACACTACAGGACAAGACAACAAATAAATCTTTTCAAATGATATATTTTGAATAATATTTTTATAAACTTCAGGCTTATAGTTCTCTATTAGGTGAAAATGTTAAACCTAACTGAAGACAGAGCCCATCTGAAGATTCCTAAGTGCAGTTGCACTGCTACCTGATGAAAAACTGCTTTCCTCAAGTCACATAGTCATAGCTTAGCAACAAGAAACTTGAAATGTGGTTCCATGGTGATACCACTGCTGTTTGCTGGCTCATGATCTTCCAGAATTGGGCCAAGCAATAGGAAGAAGAGTGAAAAATACTGGTCCTATGTTGCCTCAGAGATGGAGTCCTTGTACCAGAAGTAGCACTTCAGTGGGCTTTAAAGACAAGAAAGAAGGTAATACAGCACTACCTAAGTTGTTGTATATCATGGTTTTATTGCAGTGTGCTAAAGGCATGATGGATAGTAAAGTCCTGTGCTCAGCCCATTTCTCTGTCTCTATATACAGTAGCATTCCACGCTTCCTTTTTCCCAGAAAGCTTTTCCTCTTTTGTACATGTCAAGAGTCCTTTAAACAAAATATGTGTTAATATTGTTGTACACAAACACTTAATAGATAAACCTACAGAAATAATATTTGTTCAGAACTGACCAGCTATCATCACTGTTCATTTAAACACAGAAACTTTTGGCATATGTCCTAAATAAATTTGCATTCCACCAGAACACACTCACCCCAAGAGGTAACATTAAAAAGAAATGTAAACAGATATCAGGGTCCAAACCAAAAGGGAAATTTTGCCTTTAATAAATACCTGCAGCTCCTTCTGAAGCCACCATCTGGATAAGTTCAGGCCACTTACGTCTACCTACATTTCTGAAAAGACACAATAAAATCCTGAAATTTGAAACTGGGAGCATCAAGTTTCAAACTCCAAAATATCCTGACTAAACATAACATGATTATCCCAAGCTCTGAGTTAACACGTAAAGACTCCATATGAAAAGATATTTTGACTTTTCTTTCCCAGTACTGTTAGCTTAGCCAGCCTAACTGTTTTGCTGATGCCTGTGGGACAACCACTTTTGACATTTTTGACAAAATACAGCTTCAGTGGTGCTGCATCTGTATGTCAACTTGGAAATGATAGTGGTCATGCCTGGATGTAAGGTTGGTGCACTGTTCCTCCAAGCAGAAAGCTTTAGGAAAGGTAAGAAGATGAGAGGGAAGGAAGGGCTCTCTGAAAGGCATTGCTACTTAGGTCAATAGAAGTTTGGTACAACATTTCCTAAAATCACAAAAGGAATGCTAAGTTTTGGCAAATATTTTGATATAATTTCCCCCAAAGGCAATCAAGTGTTTCCTCTTTCTTTCTAGCTCCGACTTCTCTATGAATGCAACCCTATGGCTTTCATCATTGAGCAGGCAGGTGGGATGGCAACTACAGGGACTGAAGCAGTGTTGGATGTGAAACCTGAGAATATTCACCAGAGAGTTCCTCTTATACTTGGCTCTCCAGACGATGTGCAAGAATATCTTGCTTGTGTACAGAAACACCAGAAGAGCAGATAAAGACTTTCCACATCAGATCTTGCTTGTCCATTTTCAGTCTCCAAGAAAAGCTTTACCTTTCAAAATAGTGGATTCTAGCATTTACCACCAATCTCTCAGTGAAAGCCCCAGTTAACAAGAGCAGGAAGAATAGTGAGATTTTGTTTCTCCTTGCAGGGAAGTGTAAAAATCCTTTAATTCTGATTTATTCAGGGCAGTGCAGAGACAGAGTCATGACAAACAGAAATTACTTACTTTATATATTAACAAAAGGAAGTGAGTTGTGTCAGTATCCTCATTTCGCCTGAAGTTTTATATCTAACATTACATAGATGGCATTATTTGCGACAGGATTTCTGCATCAATATTTGCAATGTAATTATCTGGATTTTCTGTCAGAGACTTTCTTGCAGATGTTTTTTATCTTGACAGCCCTAAGAAGAGCAGAAGTCTAATGCTGTCTGAAACAATAATTTTAAGCTGCAAATTATATATATTTTGGGTAATTAATAGAGATGAAAAGGCTGCAGTGTTGCCAGAGTATTTAATTTCTCATAAGAATAGGAAATATTATGTGTTATTTACACACACCTTTCAAAGCACAAATTACAATAAACCATGGATGTGACACCCAAATCATGCCTATTCTGTTGATCCATTGTCCACTGCAAGAAGATAGAAAGACACTGTTATACCTCCATTTTCTCTTACTTTGAAAGGTTCTTATTTCAGAGTGAAGCTTGCCCTTTTGCACATTATATTGCCATCACTAGTCACAGTGCTGTCCTGTCCTTAAATGGAAGGGAGCACCCAGGTTTTGTAGGTGCTTGTGGTCAAAGGGAGCAACAAAAGTCAGACGGTCTGCAGAAGCTTACAAAACTTTATTAGTAAATTCCACACTTTGCATGAGAATTGATACAAGTTAGTCCCTCATGTCCTAGAATATGCACACAACATGGGGTTTGGATAAAGAGGTAGGGCAAAAAGGGACAGAGCAGGAGGGGGAGAGAGAGAGAAAGAGAGAGAGACAGAGAGAGGGAGAGAGGTGATTTAAAGAGGAGGGGGAAGGCAAGAGAGACACAGAGAGAGAGTCCTGTCTCCAGCATGGCTCCAGGTCAAGGGACAGGGGGTGCACATGTGCCTGGGCTTTGTGAGGATACCTTTTTTTTTTTTTTTTCCCTGCCATGAAGAAAACTTTCTCATTTTCTATACAAATTAGTTATCATGCACAGTCAGTTCTTTCAGACCTTTCTGAAAATGGGTCAGAGGGCTTCAGGGATCTTGAGTGGTCTTGATCCCTCCCTACAGTCCATGCACGCCCCTTTCTCAGTCTCATTCTGGTGCTTGCACTCTGTTTTCCTATCTCCAAGAGTCACAAGGATCTTTGCCCTGAAAAAGTGCTGCCCTACCTTCTGAATAGCCTTCTCCAGCCACACCTGGTTCTTTCTCACAGTGTGTGTTACCAACAATCACTGGTTGTTATTTCCAACAATCCTTGGTTGGCTCCATAACTATCTTGTTTTTGCTGTTTGAGACATACACCTTGGCCCCGTGTCCTAGGGAGTCGGGATCCTGCGTGACCTTCCTGAGAGCCACCTTTGACCTCTTCAAAGACCTACTTAGAAGAATCCCATGGGATAAGTCTCTAGAAGATAAGGAGGTCCAAGAGAACTGGTCAATATTCAGACATCACTTCCTCCAAGCTCAAGATCAGTGTAGTCCTATGAGCAGGAAATCAGGCAAAGGGGACAGTAGATCTGCATAGATGAGCAGAGAGTTTCTAGAAAGAAATTTCTGGGATGTGAAAACAGAGCCAGGCCCTGTGGGAGGACTATAGGAACATCATCAAAAAATGCAGGGAGGTGAGGAAGACCAAGGCCCACCTGTCATTGAATCTGGCGAGGGCAACTGAAAGGACTTCTTACAAGTACATCAGCAGCAAAATGAAGATTGGGAAAATGTGGGGGCACTACTGAATCAGATTGGTATCCTGGTGATGGAAGACACAGAGAAGGCAGAACTACTGAATGCCTTAATTGTCTCCGTCTTTACTGGTGAGGCCAGCCCTGAGGAGTCCCAGGCCTCAGAGGCAGGAGAGGAAGGCTGAAGAAAGGAAGACTTCGCCCTGGTCACAGAGGGCTGGGTTAGAGATGAGCTAGAGAAACTTAACACCTGTAAATCCATGGGCTCTGGTGGGATGCACCCATGAGTGCCCAGGGAGCTGGCAGACGTTGATAAGCCAACTTCCATTATCTGTGAAAAAGCATGGAGAACAGGAGAGGTGCCCGATGGCTGGAGGAAGTCAACATTACTGCCATCTCCAAAAAGGACAAGAAGGAGGACCTGGGAAGATACATCCTGTCAGCCTCACCTCCATACCTGAAAAGGGAATGGAACAGCCCATTCTGGAGATCATGCCCAGGCATGTAGAGGACAATAAGGTCATTGGAATTAGTAGCCATAGATTTACCAAGGAGAACTCATGCTTGACTGATATGATAAACTTCTGTGGTGTCATGGCAGGATGGGTCAGTGAGGGGAGAACAGTGGATGTTGTCTGTTGTGACTTCAGCAAGGCTTTTGACACTGTTTCCCATAACATCCTTGCAGGTAAGCTCAGGAAACGTGGGTTAGAGGAATGGATGGTGAGGTGGATCGAGAACTGGCTGAATGGTAGAGTTCAGAGGGTCATGATCAGCAGAGCACAGTTCACCTGGAGACCAACAGCCAGTGGCATTCTCTGGGATCAATACTGGAACCAGTCTTGTTCAACTTGTTTATCAATGACCAGATGAAGGGACAGAATGTACCCTCAGCAAGTTTGCTGATGGCACTAAACTGAAGGAGTGGCTGATCCACCTGAAGGCTCTGCTGCCATTCTGTGGGACCTTGACAGGCTGGAGAATTGGGCAGAGAGAAACTTAAAAGAGTTCAGCAAGGGCAGGTGTCAGGTCCTGCAGCTGGGCAGGAACAGCCCCAAGTGCCAGCACAGGCCAGGGGTTGTTCCTACAGAGCAGCTCTGTGGAGAAGGACCTGGGACTCTTGGTGGATCACGAGCTGTCCGTGAGCTGGCAGTGCCCCTGTGGCCAGGAGGGCCAAGGGTATCCCGGGGTGCATCAGGAAAAGCATGGCCACAAGGTCGAGGGAGTTGTGCCTATTGCTATCCCAGGGGTGAGGGTGTCATTTCAGTGCTGCTTCAGATATCAAAGCACTCTTTCTTCAGGTGTTTATCTGGAAGTTTTTAAAGCTGTGACAACTGCCCAGGATCAGCAAGTACAGCGTGTACTTGTTTATTCTGTTCCTCATCATGTGCTTCCCAAAGCTCTACTATCAACAGCAGAACACAAACAACACTTAAATCCTGGAAACTGAAGAGGAAGCATAAAAAAAGAGATGGTTTAGGTAATAATAAAATCCTTTTATTGTATGATGGAATTTTGCATCTTGATTATGGAAACTAATAAATCAGTTTCTCTGTGAAAAAAAATGTGCATGGAGTACATATACACATATATATATAATATATTTTTTAGACATATATACATATATAGTAATTCTCTCTCTCGTCTCTATATAGGAACACAAATAGATGTTGATGTTACTAATTTATCAAGGAACTCCATTGCATTTTTTAAGTCGGAAACCTAAAACCAACTTTCATTTGAGGCCAGTTTAAGTAAGCTAACAATACTTGTTTTACATCAGAAGGATCACTGGTAACTTGGTCCTGTTCCCAAAGGCCAGGAGATAATAAGGCAAGAACAGAGATGTGGCATTCCTCAGCGTAACCACAGGGCCTCTAAAAACCTCCACTTGCTGAAAGTTTGCTGCAAGTTTGTTTTGCAGTGGGTTTACCCAGTCTAGTTAAGAACTGTGCTTCTGGTGGCAGGATGTATACACCTGCACACTGCAATGTGTCAGTCATTCAGTGCTCTACTTACTGTCATCCAATTTGCCTTCATTGAAGTATAGTTTCACAGCAAAGCCTGGATCTAATCCCAGCTGCTATTTTCCCCACATTTTGTTTTTTTTCCTCAGTTTGCACCAAAAGCACGTGATAGTGGAGGGTCTGGTGCTGGGACACTGCTCTGACTAATAACTGCTGCTTGGGTGCTGTTGACACTTAAATGAAAATTCTCCTAGTTTGTGGGCTGCTGGGTGGCTGGTGCTTACAAATAGATCCATATCTGCTCTGTGCAGCAACCCATACAAACCTCAAAAGCAGATAGATCTACCTCATCTACCTAAGTACTTGTATGTATTCTGCTACTAACAGCACAACCCTGCAAGCACACCACTCCAAAAAGTCCTTCTTAAAGGCTCAGGGTGAATTTTCAAGTTTCTCTCTGCAGTGTGATACTAGTTCAGACCATTTCTGCAGAGCTGTCTTACACTAACTGTGGGCTGAGGGGACACCACCTACCAAACCCTTGCAACACTGGCCCACAACTTCCTTCCATGGCCTCCCATCATGGTTTTGCAAGGTGTCTGAGGGCTGCTGAGAAAGTAGGACAGATTTTTTTTTTTTAAAGAATCAGAGACTATTTAGTAGTTGGACTAGTGTGAAAGGGGACACACCACAAGCTGCCATCAAGGCTGCTGAGAGAAGCAGGCAGTGTCCATGATGAAGGTGTTGTGACTGCCTCCAGATGCAGAAGTCAGTAAAGCCTGATGTTATTCCTCAGATACTCATCAGCATGATACAAAATTAAAAATACATGGAAACGCCAAGTAAGACATATGTGAACTAAATACTAGTTCACATATGTGCCTTTGTATCACTATTTAATAGTTTCTCGGCATAAAATGATATATGTGAATAAATCAGTGTCCATTTGACTTCCTATTACTTTTGGAGAAAGATGCAGAAACTATACTATTTGTACTGTATCATATATATATATATATATATATATATATTTATATATACACATACATACATACATGTGACTGTTGTTAAAGCACTGGTTGTCAAACTTTTTGCCAAAATTAATTCTTCTTTGCAATTATTGGGAACATTTGCACCTATTTCAGAAGTAAAATAAAGACAAACTACCTAAACCTAGTGATGTCCAATAACACAAGAAAACACAGCAGACCCACCAGTCTCTAATAAATGAGCAGTTATTCACAAATTACTTTGTCTGGAAACTTGAGTTAGTGTGAGCAGCCAGCTGCAGAGAGGTGGCCTTGTGACTGCAATCACAAGATGGGGGATCAGAGAACAGGTTGGTGCTGGCAGGCTTCCCACCAGTCCCGTGACACCCTGGCTGCCTGTGCTGCTGCCCTGCCAGCCCAGCACACTGAGGAGCTGATCCTGGACACTGCAGCAGGACCTCACCCATCCCTGAAAAAGCAAGGCAGCTGAAATGCAGATGCTCTTTGAAATAAATGTAGGATCAAATGTGTGTCTGAGCATTTGTATCAAAAGTTGATACTTTATTCTGTTTTCAACAAAACATACACACAGGGAGTTTTGCTATTTTCTTAATAAAGCCAACTCCTGTTTCTGGAAAAGTCAGGCAAAAGTTGTATTTATTTATAAAATGCCAGCTATTTAGAGACGGAGAACAAGAGCGAGCTTTTAGCTTACATGGATTATACCACATAGACTTATTGTGAGAAAAGGGGGGCTGGTGCCCATGGAAGAGAAGAGGTTTAATAAGAGGAAAGATTATAGTCAATAACTTCTGTGGGACTGCAAAGGTAGAGGTAGCTATTTTCCAGAGATATCCAGGGCCCAAAAGTGGGAATAGCAGAGAGTAAATTCACATTGAGACAGAGGATCTGCACACAGTTACCCAGAAGTACAGAACACCTAAAGTTTTGATCACAGAATCACAGTATGATGAGGTTGGAAGAGACCTTCAAGATCATCAAGTTCAACCCATGCCCTGAACACCTTAATTAAACCATAGCACCAAATGACATATTCAGTCTTTTTCTGAACACATCCAGGGATGGTGACTCCACTACCTCCCTAGGCAGGCCATCCCAATATTTTATCACTCTTTCTGTGAAAAACTTCTTCCTAATATCCAACTTATATTTCCCGCAGCTTGAGACACAGCTTGAGACTGTGTCCTCTTGTTCTGTCAGTTGCTGCCTGGAGAAAGAGACTGATCCCCATCTGACTACAGCCACCTTTCAGGAAGTTGTAGAGTGGGATAAGGTCACCCCTGAGTCTCCCTTTCTCCAGGCTAATGATGAGACATTCCCTACCATTCAGACTTCATGTCATCACAGACAGCATTCATAAACCCCATATATCACTACCAAAAATACCTTTGGTTTTTGTTCCTAGCTTTCTGCAAATGCAGATGTGGTTTCAGAAAACACAAAAACCTCAAACTAAGCATGTGAGATGATTCAAGTGAACTGATTTTAATACTTCACAGAGATAGGATTTTCCTCTACGATCTACCCTGAGGAGGTTGCTTTAATCCGATGCAATGCTTTGCATCATGGCTTTGCAGGACTCTGTTCATCAGGAGCCCAGCAACCTGTTTTCTGGTAGCAGCTTTTGTAATTCTGACCACTGCACTCAGTGAAGGCAGTTTGGTGAGCCAGCTTGCAGAGAGTGTTGGCCAGGACAGCAATGCACTCCCTCGTTAATAAGCAAGAGTTTGGCCTAAGAACTGTTGTCAGCTGCTGAGAAGATCAGTGAATATTTTATCACTTTTGAAGGGACACCTCTGAAGGAGATAATGTGCCTGCTTGATTACTGGGTCAGCTGTGCTCAGGCTGAATGTACATGGCCTGCCTAATCCCAGCCTGGGCATGACTGTTCCTGATGTCTCATCGATTCAGCAGACACTCCAATGCACTGTTGGCACATGCCTGGGAAAAAAAGAGGTCAGCTTCTCTCCACGCCCAGCTGCCGCGACACCGGCCTCGTCATCGTGTGCTCTGAGGAGCACAGCTCTGAGACACAGTACTGACACACTCTGCTCTGACATACCATCTGTCTTTTGCCCTTTTAATCGCCAGGTTTCCTGTTTTGTTTCTGTGTGGACAATTTTCTCCCTCTTTTAACAACACAGCATGATTTATTATTCCAGCACAGAATAGAGAAAAAGGACACTGCTCAAACAAAAGCAGGGAGGATAAGTGGAAAGGGCCATGCAGACAATCGAGATCTGAAATTTAAACTCAGCAGAAGAATGCTGAGAATGGGGGTGTTTACTTTTAGCTCTTTTGAAGATATGCTGGGAGAAAACAAAGCCAAAGGGGGAGGCTAGCCTTCTTGCAAATCCACACCCACAGCTGCTAATCAGTTGCCTGCCCTCTGGCAGGTGGCCTCACTGCCTTTGGCCTTCTTCCTCTTCCACTTTTTTGCTCTCTGTCAGTTTAGGTTAAAAATTCAGTGTGGAGGGAGTTTCCTTTGCTCTTTGTTTGCAGAATTATTAACAAAGAGGGGCTATAAAGTTCATTGAAATGTCTGGAAATAGTGCTACAGAAATACCATTTCAAAAGTACTCCTGATGGGCAGCCTGTGTATGCAAGGTTTGGTTCTGAAATGCTCTATTACATTTTGAGAGAAATGTGACAGAAACACTCATAACAGCACTAAAGCAGAAAACACAGGTCCTCTCCAATTCTTTCCAAGACTAGCAAGCAACAAATAGCAAAAAGGCAACAGGATTTATTCTTAACCTTTGCACAAGGCATTGGAATTTCTATATAAACAGAGAGAGAAGTTTCTTTTAACTATGAGAGAAATCTCCAAAAACCTATGCAATTTTACAACACAGCTGATGTTTCCAGTATATTTCCTGTTCCAAAAAAACCTGGCTGTCAGTTTGTGCTTCATGCTTGAATGAGGAAAGCAATACTGCTAAACATGCTGAGCAGAAGGAATGTTAAGATGGCTATTGAGAAGAACTTGCATTCACAATTCTAGCATTGCTGTACTATTATGGTATAAGATTGTGCTATGTAGTTTTAATTTTGGTGGGTTTGTTTGGGGTCTTTATTGGGGGATTTTTGTGGTTTTTTTTTTGTTGTTTTTGTTTCTGGTTTGTTTTGGTGGTTTGGTTTTTTTTTTCTTTTTTCTTTTTTTGCTATATCTAGCAAAAATGAGCACCTGCACACACAGCAATGAACTGGTTTAAGAGTTCTGTGGGCAGCCCTATCTAGGGATGTTTTTGTGCCTTGTTACCAGCAGCATAAACTGATATATTACAGAGATATGCTTAGAAGAACCCTTTGTGGGAAAAAAACACCTGACTTGGCAGTTCTGAAGCCACGGCATTTGACCTTTGGTTTTCAGCAAAATCAAGCATCTTCCGAGACATGCTACAACCTCAAGGGCTTCTCAACATCCCATTTCAGCATCAACTTCTCAGACATCCTAAGCCAGTTTGAGTGTCTAGTAGCCCAGCATTTATTTTAAACAGTTCTAGGCCATGGCATGCATGCTGTACAGGAAGCTTTCATTAATAATTAAAAAAAAAAAAATCTTACTCCATAGAACTTAGAATATTTCCATGGCAGTTTCTGAGACTGCAATTTTTCCTAGTAGAGGCAGGAAATAATAGCTGTAATAGCTTCAGAGGGTCCTTAGTGGCACCCCAGGGGAGCACACCTAAACCATTCTCAACCCTGAGAGAATACACAATAGTACAGACAAAGAACTTTTTAACACAAAGTAAATTCCAGGTGAATGTCCAAAGTGTCACTAAGTATATGAACAATACTTACAAGGATGGAAAGTCATCTCTTCCTTGCTGAGCTCTCAGACCAACAACAATCTTTCCCTAGAGGACCTCACAAAGCCACTCTTAACCAGAACAGCCTTCTGAAGGTGTTGGGGAAGGGAATGGCTCACTCTCTGACTGCTCCATCTTTGACCACTTCTTCCCAAACCTGGACTGCAGAAGGTACCAGGTATCAGCACTGCAGCACCACATCTGACAACACACAGTGTTACTTCTACAATGTGTTTCCCAGGATCATTTTATTGGGAAAGTCTAACAGGTTTTACTCGGAAGGAGGTTTCGGATCTCCTAGAGGTGGTGAGAACTGTCAGTGAACAAAACGAAGAAGAAGCATTGAAAAACAGGATCCAATAGATATGTCACAAATGGCCATCGCCATGGTTTCTTTGCTCCTTTGTGCACAGAAGTTGGCAGTAGCTCTTCAGCAGAAAACAGGCAGGATGGAAACAAAAAGTGTTGCAGAAATGGTATTTTAAGACCATTGGACAATAAATCTTTGTGCAACCGAGCTTGGAAAAAACCCCAAAACAGCCACTTCTGTTTGTGAACACAAATGAAGGTGGCATCTTCTGAGATTCTTCTGAAACTCCATATCTATGTAAACTAATCAATCCATGGATCAGGTCTCTACCCTCTGGCCAGCCCTCCTGCTGCCCCAAACGAAAATTACTGCTTGGCCTCTCTGTCTGTTTTCAGAAGAGCCTTATTGAGTATCACTTAAGTTCAGCTTTGTGAATTATGAATGAAATTTTACCTATGATTTTAGACTTTCTTCCAAATGCTTTAGGTGCCCCTGCACTTACCCAAAATTTCACTTATGATTCAATAAAACTGTGATTAGCAAGTAAGACAATAAAATCCCCATTACTGGTTTAAACAATTATTTCTTCAAAACAGTGAGTTAGTTGAGTCAGCATTTCATGCTATGACTTCCTAGCAAAAAGACTGAAGAGTATTGGATGGACAGCAAATAAAAACTGGTGCTCAATCTGTCATACTTCTTGGTAAAGTCCAAAGAGAGCTAGAAAGCAGAAACATCAGGTTACATTATGACAGCCTTCAGGCTACACTCAACTCCTTGGTTAATAGCCAGAAACTGCTCTCAATCTCTAATATGTCAAAATTGATTAGCTGGCATTAAGCTTCAGACCTACATGACAGGATTTGTTATTTTATCAAGGAGATTAAGGAGCAAATGCTGTATAACTGACATTCAGAAACTCATTTTTGGTTTTGTTTTGAAGTGGCTATTCCCATTTTCCTGTGTCTCTGGTTGTCTCAGAACTATGTTTTCTGAGTGCTGTTATGCAGATCAACAGTTTCATTATAGAAAACCTTCACTGACACAATTAATCATATTTACCCTTCCTTTATGTTTTTCACTGCATGAAATAACGAATATTTTGTTACCATAGTTCTTCAAAGCATTTTAAAAATTACTTTAGTGCACAGCTTGTGTAGCAGAATAATAAAATCATTTGTTTCACTGTTAATGTTTGGAAATTGATTTAACTTTAGCAAAGACAAAAACCAATCACATTAAAAAAAACCCTAAAATTCCATTCTACTCAGCAGTCACAGATAGTATGAGAAACTGAGTGCTCTTAAGGGGAAATAGTTTCCTATATGACTGTTAAATTAATTTCTCACCAGACTCTAAAGAATAAGAACTTCATGTGTAAATAATTTAATTTCATTATTTTCCTTGCTTCAAGAATACATGCCTTTAAAAACTCAGGTCCAGTGAGTGATAAATACATTCAACAAGCAGAGCAGAGAAACTGTTAAGAGACCTTTAGGACAAGAACAGTCCAAGAAGCAACATGACGTGGAAACCATAGGCAAAACTTCTTTTTCTTCACAAATTCCAATAAAAAAAGTGTATTTTCACAATTAAGATGCTAACAAACAAGGACTATAAAGGCTTATCATTGTACAGACCTGCAATCTAGCATGCAATATAGTGCCCAGCTCATGTATTTACATATGTGTAAGACCCCATTAACAACAGTAGCTGTAATTTAGACAGGACCTGAACCAGGCAGTATAGATAGGATTTTTTACTGATAATACATGTGCACTAGTGTATTTTTTACTGGTAAAATAAAAATACTTTAAAATACACTAGTAAAATATACATGTATTTATTACATGTATATGTGCACTAGGGTATTTTAAAATAACATATATTTTAATAAATGCAGTTTCAGCTATCAGTAGGAATATGTAACCAGCAGAAGCTTTGGAGAGAAAACACTGGAACAGCAATCAAGAGCTTTAACTACCACAGCTTTCTGAGGACAACTCTGGAGCCTTCCATGACCACATATAATGTGTATTTGCTGTATCTTCACAAAGGAACAACACTGAACAGAGACAACACTTCCCCCACTGGAACATATACCACCATGGAATCACTTGCTACTTTACTATAGTACTTCTGAAGTAAATAAAACAGCTTTGCCAAAGATAGGGCCACTGCAATGGAATAAAAAAAACCCCAGATTTAATATTGTTATTGAAATGTGTTCTTTATATTCTTAAGAAAAAAAACTTACACAAACCGCAACTTATACAAAAAATTTAGTCTTTATAGTGTCATGTAAGCCAATTCTGGGTGAAGCTGTTAGTTCAGGTTGTGTACATACTGAGTTATCTACGTGACCTGACTTACCCTGTCCCATTCTTTATTATTCACTCTGAGAAGGATGTTCAGCTAGAACAATCAGCAAGTTTTAATCCACACAAATAACAGCATTATCACATTTTTTTCTAAAAAAGTCAAAGGGTGATGGCTATTTTGTGAGCTACATGCCCAATCACATGCAGATACTTTGGAAAGTTATTTCCTTTTAATTTCCCTCGTCATAAAAAATACTTGTTTTCCCAGCAACTTTTTTGAGCCCTGGATTTTGCAACCAACCCTGTTGTCTATTTTTTTTAGCAGTTCAAGTCCCAGCAGGCTTTTTACTGGTCTCATTTCTATTCTAGCCAATAAAGAAAACACAAAGCATGAAGCACTACCAGGCTTACAGTAACATCAGCTTCCAGGATTAAAGGAGAGACAAGTGTCAGTCCATTCCCAGTTCTGGCAGCAAGAATGAAAATAATTTTATGCATAAGGAGAAATATATAAAGTCACTTCTCTGGCAGCATTTTGCTCCTGGCTCTCACTTTGAATCTACAGACCAGTGCCATTTCCTTCTGAATATCAGCCTTTAGAGGACCACCTGGTGAGCTCGGTAATACTTACTCCATAGCTTCCACAAGCAGTGTGGATGCTTTCCATAACTAGCTTAGCAAGTCAACTTAATAGCTAAGTTCTAACCAGTATTTCTGCTCTGTGGCTTGTTATACAGCCACTGGGCTGAGTGAGCCTCTTCCTTAAAAAAAAAAAAAAAAAAACCACACCAACAAAAAAACAAACCAAACTTGTCAGGAAATTCAGGTTGAAAGAATTCATCTATAAGCAGCACATGAACAACTCACAATTATTATTATGGATAACACACCTTGTTTTTCTCTTTAAAAGAGTTTATTAAATGCAACTTAAAGACTTACATTATCAACAATAAGGAAATTAATAATCTACAAATTCTGGTCTAAGTGTTCTTTTGTGCGCATGGCTATCAGCTTCTGAAAAGATGTGCACAAAAACCTATGGGTCCATGAATTCAGCACTCATGCTAGTTATGCTACAGAACTACACCTCCTTCAGCCCCACAGCCCAAGAGCAAGAGTTGATGTCAATACCCCAAAGCCAAGCCAAGTCTTCTCCCCCTGCTGTTTTTGTTATTTACCATCCTCTGCAGGAGATGCCCAAACCTGTCTACTGGTACCCAAACCACACCTGAACAGTAGTATGTGACAGCTAATACTCATGTTTGCAGTGATACCTGCAGAGAGAAGAGGACATATAGGGTACTGTGCGAATCACCTCAGTTAAGTCAGCCAGCAACTATACAAGTAACAAAGCAGCCCAACATCTCTTGCCATAGAGAAATAATTTCTCCCTTATCCCCTTTCCTTCTCTAGCTCAAACTGGTACAGGGGGAAGACAATATCTAGTGTCCTACATATCTCCAGAAACAAGCCCTCTGAACAGTCTAGGTATGCTTTGGGTGGCTCCTGCTAAAATGCTCAAAAGGACATAACTGCACAAACGTGCTACTTTTCAGGTGCCATTAACAATTAAAAGCTAAGTGAAGATCAGATGCTGCATACAGAAGATGACAAGACTGAAGATCTTCATTATGAGACACTAGGAACCAGAGATATTTTTCCACTTCCCATTTTAAATAAATCTATATTGTAAATTCTACACTCCTTTTTGTAACAACTACTAGCCATTCCCAGATAGGACTGCATTTTAGTGACCAGTGGAGAGAGAGGTACACACATATAGACTCCACTTAGAAGTATGACTTAGGATGCCTATTTAGCAAAAGTCCCAAGTAGAAAAGAAGACGAAAATGCCAAATCATATGTATGTACTGGAATTTAAGTATTTATTTAAAAAGTAAACCTCTGGACACATTGCAATTAAAAAAAAAAAAGAAAAATACAAAGAATCTATTGGATTAAGCAGTCAAAAGCTAGCAATATTACAAGCTGTTTACATACCAACATTTACATTAATTTAAACAAGTGGCATGTCACCAACATGTAAAATATACTTCAAGAGTTTTAAAAATCAAGTTGAGTTTTGAAAGACACAAGGCTACCACATGCGAACATGGGTTTGGTCATTCAGTTTAAATCCCCTCTTGTACTGAAATGTTCAGTCTTCAAGTTATACTAGTGGATAGCTAGCAGCTGTTGCTATTCCACAGTGGTTCTTCCTGTCCTTGGCCATGTAGATATATCCTTTGTCACCCCACTTCTCACCCCAGCTGAAAACAAAAGTAAATGGCTTGTTTATATATTTGCACAGAAGTTACTTATTTACTGCCCTCCCCTCTAAGTGTTTAAAGCTGAAAACTGCTGCCTTCCACACTTGTGGAGAAAATCCAAGCTAGCTGCAGCCAAAAACTTAAGTGTTTTCCAACAATTAAAAACATCCCAGGAGGTATCCTGAGTTCATAGAACTGAAGAGTGCAGTCATTCTCTCACGAGGTAGTCACATTGATGTGCAAACCTTGACTACAGGTGCCTGAAGCTCAGACACTGCTCCCAGGCAATTTAAGGGAAGTCAAAGGCTGCAAACAGCATTTGAGGGTGGTGCCCCAGTAATGCTGAGAACATGAGACAAGCTCATGTGATGTGCCCTTCAGCATTAATTTATTTTGCCTCCAACCTAGGAGGTAATGCCATCTTTAAAGTTCAAGCATTATCCTATTTCACAGAAGTGAGCAGCACTCTGCTTCCAAAAAAATCCATTACACTCCTACAAGCAGGCTTCCTCCTGCTCCCCTCTGCTCCACTGCTTTATTATCTACTGGGTTCACAGGCTGTTTCAGCACTGAGCTCCCTTGAATTAACTGAACAAGCAGAACAAGGTGGCTGCTTTGGGCTTACTTTATTACCCTGCCAGCAGCATGAGTTGGATTCTACCTTTTGTCATACCATACAATCTGAAAACAATCTCCAGATCTCCCACATACAGATTTTAATGGCTGCTGTCTCTCTACCTCTCCCCTTACAAGTGACAAACCTCCTTCTATTCTCCCCCAGATACATGACACAGACCTTACCTGTTCTTAACAATCCAGTATTTCTTCCCATCTACATCTTCCCCCTCAAAGCCATAACCTACAACCAGAACACCATGGTCCAAGTCTTCACTGCTGCAGTCTGGCTCATAGTAGATACCTGCAAAGTATTCACTCATAAGCAAAATCATTTGTACAAAACCCTTAGCCCTCACAAGAGCCCCTTTGTGTACTTCAACTCCAATGTTGCATAGCTTCTTGTAAGTTAGAAAAAGGAATCTCAAGTGAATTTTTATCATGGCAAAAACTGAGGGACAAGTAGACACATATACAAGAGAAATACATGTGGGAAAAAACCTGACTGAGAATTAAAATGACTTCTGAATTATCATACCTGGGTTTTTTTTTTTTCCATCTATTTAACTGCAGGATAATGAATACTGAGTAATTAAAAAACCAAGTTATTTGAATAAATGTAATTAACAAATTCCCACCTGACTGATAGAACTGAAATGAAGAATGGCCTGCATCAATAGCAACAGACACTGGACCCACAGCTGCAACTGCTTTCATGAGAGCTCTTTCATGTCCTTGAGGGATGTCAACAAAGCCAGTGTCATTAGCAGCATTATATTCTGCCTTGTAGCGACAGTCTTCATCATCCTAAGTAGAGAAAGCTGTAGTTATTACACAAGTTTCCATTTAACACACAGGTGTGCACAGAACTACCCTACACTGTGTGACTTTGCTGCTTTTAGAGAGGGACTGAAGAGGATCCAATTGCATAAGCAGCAATTTGCAAAGATAACAGGGAACACAGAAGAACTGCTTCTGAGCTTCTCAAAAGTACAGAAAAAGTAAGTGACAGCAGGGCCCAAAAAAGTCCCCATGAACTTTACTAGAGGTGCAGAGGGCCATCACATTCTGGAACTCTGCCCTCTTTGGGTGGCAGGACAAATATCTTTACAGGAAGGAAAGATGCTCAGAATGCATTAATGGGCAATGGAAGAGAGCCAAGTATTCATTAATTACAAAGCAATCCAGAAACTGCTCATTGAGCAAGCACTTAAAATCCACAATTTTAACATGTCACAGTTTGAAAAGCTATACAGAATGATTTGAAAGCTAGGCATTTGTATTACATGACCTTACATACAACATTTGGGGGTGGTATTTGTGGTATTTCAGTAGGGCATTGTTTTTTGTTTTCTTGGGTGGGATTTTTGTTTTCTTTTTTTTCATATAACAGCAAGAGAGAGGTGAGGCCTAGTTTGAAAGACAGGTCATGTGAAACTGAAACAGATTCAGGCAAGCACATCCTTCCCTTACCTGCATTATAGGTTAGTACCAGAATTGCTTCCCCAACTAAACAAACACAGACTACAGCTCAGCTGCTTACTTTTTGTACTCAGCAAGTACAAAAGCACTTCCTATAATCAAGTGTGGTCTCTACAACAGCCAAGATTAGGAAAGAGTTGAGATTACAGGGACACAGGTGAACAGGAACTCAGATCCAATGTTGTTCACAACAAATGGCATTGCTGTTGCCCAGACAACACAAAACAAGCTGAAAGAAAAGATCCTCTATAGTGAGTAGAACTCTTAAAAGGTGAAAACCACAAACTATGGGCTCCCAAGTGTACCACAATTGACTGCTGCTCTTTCATCCTCTTGTATCTGTTTAACATTTGACAGATTATTAGAGGGATTTTAAAAACCTGTCCATTATCTCCATTTATGCACACTTAGTCCAGAAAAAGAACTCAAGGCATTAACAACAACTGTTAAAAATCCAGTTGACACTAGCCACAAGAATTATGTGGTCTATTGGTAGCAACTCTGTAATAGGTCAATTATGGGAAGATGAATTGCTGTCCTACCATGAAGTAGCACTGTTGACAAGGGCTGGGTTCTTAGTTTGGTGTGGCAACCGAGATAAGGCATGACAGAAGGGCAACAACGAGGGGGAGGAGAGAGGATACTTGCTCCAGTTTATCTAACTAGTCTGTCAAGATTTTGACCTCAAAGACCAGAGCAGACCATTCCTACTGGGGCTAGCAGTCATGCTAGTGCTCTTAGCAAAGACACAACAGGAATTACAGATGCACTGATCTCTACAGAGACTTTCCTTTCTAGGTATGAGTTTCCCAACACAATTTTTCCACACAAAAGAGATGACATCTGCAACACAAGTTCAGCTGTTCCACTTACCTTTGCAGTGTATGGGTAGGATTCCTCTGAATCAATGCCCCCATTATCCTGTACGTATTGGAAAGCCTGGTCCATGAGACCACCATTACAACCTTGATTCCCTTCAGGGCGAGAGCAGTCCACCAGATTCTGTTCACTCAGTGAAACAAGTTTGCCAGTTTTTCTGAAGTGCTGCCCTTCAAGAGCTCCTGTTGTGCTGAAAGCCCAGCAAGAGCCACATTGACCCTGAAGTATGAAGTGAAATCATAAGTTACAAACCAAGGCAGTTACAAAATAGTGCTTAGTTTAGTAAGCCTGTACTAGGCAGAATCAAATAGGTATGGTGATTTTCCTCTATGAAAGTGGATGTAGCATTGAGGAAACTGGATTTGTAACTGGTTAGAAATTCACCATTCATCAGACAGTACCTGGTCTTTAACTGGCGTTACATATCCCTTCTCTCGCCAATCTACTGATCGTGGTGCTTCCAGGAAGTTGGGTTCAAGAAACTGGGATCCTCTGTATTTTCTTGCTGACTTCTTGTGTACATAACCATTCATCAGCTGTCTGAACTCCTCAGTTGTCTGAAACCAATATGTGCAGTCAGTCACTATCTACTACTACATCTAATACACAACATCACTTAGATTTGTACATTATATGTCTCTACACATACCATGTCGCCAAACTGATTCATTCCCAGCTTGTAGCTGTGTTTCCCTAATGCATGATCCAGATTATGGATTTCAATCATTTTCAGATTCTTCTCCCATACCACTCTCCTCCAGCCTTCCTCTCTCTAAGGGGACAAAAAAACCAGGGTATTTCAAGGAGGCATTTCAAATCAAGTTTGCTTGCACAACAAGCTTTCTAAGGCTCATAATACTCGGGCAAATGTACACTATTCGAATGGGAAGCATGAACGGTGTTAAGGGATGGTCTTTCTGCCGCCCTCATAAGAAAAACAACGAGTACAGTGCAGCTGAGTCAATACACAAACACAGGAAAGGAACCTGGGAAGAGAAGGATTATGCTTCCCAAGCCCTGCCCATAGCCGGCGTTGTAACAAAGCAGACATGACTCAGCTGGTGGGGCCCAGCTCCGTGCACTCAGCGCTCGCCCAGCAGAGCGCGTACGCCGGGGGCTCACCTCATGATAGTCCTTCTTGTGCCACGACTTCCACAGCTGCCAGTGCCCGTCCAGCTCAGGGTCCAGCCTCGGCGCGCCGAGAACCACGCTCATGCAGAGGCACAGCGTGGTCAAGAACGGGTTCATGCTGGCCGATCTGCCAAGGACGGAGGAACATCGGTCAGGCAGGGCGCCCTGGGCGCGGGGGATGCCAGATCCGAGGCCGCCAGCGCGTCCTCCGTCAGCGATCGGCCGGAGCCGAGCACCCCGCACTGCCCGCCCCGCCCTCGGCCGCAACTGTAAACAAGCCCGGGCGGCGGGGCCGGGACGCGGGGAGCGCAGTCGGCAGCCTCCCGAAAAAGCGGCTGGAATGGCGGCTCCTTCCCGGCAGGAACCGCCCCAGGCAGGACAAGGACCGACCCCGAGGCCGGCCCGCTCCACGCACCCCCACCTCGCAGCCCGCGCTCACCACGCTCGAGGGTCTCCGCTGCACTGCTGCCTCCACTGCCCGGCGACGCTCGGCCTCCGCCGGCCCTCTTATCCCGGCCGCGGCCGTGCCCGCCCCGCCGCGCCCATTGGCGGCCGAGCCGGGCCGCGCCTCCCGCCGGGCCCGGGGCGGGGCGGGGTCTGCCGAGGCTGTCCCACATCACCCCCGGGACGGGGCCGGGGACGGGGCCGGGGCCGGGGCCGGGGACGGGGACGGGGACGGGGCCGGGAGCGCCTAGGGGAGCTGGGGGGCCTCCCTGGGGGCCCTCCCTAGCGGCCCTCCCTAGCCCCGGAGCCGCTAGGTTGGGCAATGTATTTACTCCGAGAGCTGTTGGGCCGGAGATAGTGGCAGCACGCTGGTGGAATTTAACCCGGAGGGCCTTAAAATGGGCAGCTGGCAGAACGAAGGAAAAACTAAGTCTGGAGGCAAAGAGACACGAATGGCGAGTGTTGGCAGCCCCAGCGCCATCCGTGTGCTCTGCGGAGCGCTCCTGCTCGGATCAGGTTGTTGCGGCGGCTCCCGTGCTGCTGCGGTGGTCT
Source organism: Vidua macroura (assembly GCF_024509145.1). NCBI lineage: Eukaryota > Metazoa > Chordata > Aves > Passeriformes > Viduidae > Vidua > Vidua macroura. The sequence continues at coordinate 12,040,371 of NC_071611.1, forward strand.
CTGGCCGTGCGTGCCCCCGGCAGCCGCCGCCCGCTCCACCTCTGCCAGAGATTTTGCAGAACACAGCCGGCAGGGCCATTTCCATGAGGCTGGCACCAGGCAAAGTATCTCCCACTGGGCACAGTAGCATGGCGGTGACACTGCTGCCAGAAACATTTCCAGGAAAGTTCTTTTATTCGTCCATGTTTTAGTATCTGAAAATTGCTTTATTGTTTTTTCTTTGGGTATTTTGTTTTGGTGTTTTGTTTTTGGTTTGGCTTGGTTTTTTGTTTGTTTTTCTTTTTTTTTATTTTTCTGCTTCTGGACCCAAGTTCTGTAAAAGGTATTTTAACACCAGTGGTGGCTAGTGTTTATGTGCATAGCATCCAGTAATACTTACTGGAAAACACTGTTTTTGACATCAAGAGTTGCTGCACAGATGAGGTACTAGTAGGATGGACTTGGTTTTCATGTAAGCAGTAGTAGACAAACTTTGATTTTTAACAGGGAACTTGTCTACAGTAGTAGAATAACTGCAAGTTGTGTGAGGTTCACCCATAAGCTCTTGTAGTGGCAGCATTGCTGATGGCTTTAACTTATAAACTTTAGAATATATAGTTAGTGTAAAAATCAGGGTTTGCAGACTGTTACACAACAGTGAAAAGGAAGAAATCATATGATACGTACTTCTCACTTTTTTTGATGTCTTAAGACACACAGTGTATTGCTAAAACAAACAATACCTGTTTCTTTACCCAGCTAATCTCAGGAGCATTCTTTGAAAACTTGACAGAGGCAAATACATACAGATATATTGGAGGCATTGTCTTGTCTTTTTAAAGTACTTGTGCAAGTCCTCTGTGCATTTGTAACTTTCCAGCATAAAACTTTTCACTTTATAATCAATTCACATTTAAACACCTCTGGAGCGTTAGTGCATCATATAGTTATAGCATCATATAGTTCAATTAACTTATAATAAGGGATTTTTTTCCTTGGGTTTTGGGTTTTTTTAAGATGTGTGACATTTGAAAATATTTTACTTAACAGCTTTTTTGCTGATATTTTTGTGCAATCAGATTTCTCAGTCCTGTTTAAGTTAGCCTTGTTTATGCAGTTGTATCTAGTATTGACTGAGCATTGAAAGACTACAAGTAAATTATCAATGAACTATGGACAAGACGTTTTTTTCTTAAAGGACAAGATGTTTAGCTGGCATGACAGGAGGTAATGTCTAAACTACAGAAGGTCTTGCATCATAAGTCACATGTCTGCTGTTCTGTAATGTGCCCTGAGATGCACGAAGACAAACTGATGCTTTTCTAGATGATATGAGGTCTTGTCTCTTTGGGGAAGTTACCATGCAGTCAGCTAACATATGATACCACTGTGCTTTTCTCTCCTTCTGAACACTCTTGGTGCACGTACGCACGCACGCACGCACACACACAGAGGAGTCAAATTCTATTTTAACATGAAGATAAATTCACCCTACAGTTTATTTAACAACTGTACATAGGGAAATCTTAGCTGAGAATTTGTTGAAATCCTTGAAGGAGACAAGAATACTTTCACCTTCAGCATGTTGACTTAGGCTTGTACTGAGTCATAAGTGTTGTATGGATATATCAATTCCCTAGATATTTTGCTGAGGACCTTTGAGAGCCCAGGTGGAATAATGTAAGCATATGCAAGGGAAATCAGCACAGCAACAGCCATCATCAGAATTTGGTCATCACAAGAGTGGCCATTTAGAAACCTGTGATAGGAAGCTGAACTAGGACCACCTCTAACTCCTGGATGCACATTTCCTCTCTGAGGAAATTTATTATAATGCATCAACGTGAACACTGAAAGTCATGTTGCAGCAGCTGTTCATTATTTCAGGCAAGGTAAAACCACCATGTTACACAGCTACTAGGCATCCCTCTGTTACTGTCCCTGCTGCTCCTGCCTGTGCACCATGATGTGTTCACAAGCCAAACTGTAAGCGCAGTGTGGTGATGGTCTACTGAAGTAAACGGAGGGTCAGTGGCAGAAGTTACAGGTAATAACTGGGCAGAAATAATTTTCCATCTAATTGTGCAGCCTTGTGACAGTACGCTGCAGTCACATCAGCCGTAGCAGCCTTTGCCCTATTGTAAACATCTCTGTGGGGACTGAGCAATGCACTCCTTCTACATTAGCAGAGACAAGGAATGAAATCAAGAGCTCCTTCAGTTCCTCTGCTTAAAAGCTCAGTTGAAGCCATCCAGTCCAGAAGAGATGTAGCTAGCCATGCTAATCACAGTAGTCAGCGTTGTGTCTGCAATAATCCAAAGATCAAGACTTGGAAGGAAGACACTTTAAATCTCTCAGTTTCAGAGGATAACTCTCCAAATTGTTTTTTTTAAACCCCAGCTTTTGAGGAACTCTACGTATGCAAAACTCCAGGTATTTTGCCAAAGGCATACCACTCTTCTAAGATGCAGGAACAACACCTTTTAATAACTAGTCACGTCACCATTACAACAGCCAAAAAGTTTGCCAACTCCACTACAGCTATCAGGCTTTACAAGTTACCAGATAACAGAGTCCATACGTTTATAAATAGTGCCAAGAACTTGCATAGCAGTGTGTTGCTCCTGAAGCTGAAGGAGTCAATTCAGCATTGAATCTCCAGGGACAGATCTCATCAACATGAGATGTGCTGCTACAGTTACAAAGTGTAGTTGGTACTGCACAAGTTGCTGCATCACATGTGTGCAGCACAATGCTCTCTCCCCCTTTGGAACCAATCTACTTATTTGAATCCAGGACTTTTGAAACTTTTTTGATACTTTTAAATCCTTGTGGTTTGTTCTGCTCATACAAATACACAGAGGAAGGGACCAATCTGCATCTGGCAGAAGACAACCCGGCAACCAGAAAAGCTAAGCTCCTTTGTCATGGCAATTGACTTGCCAAGCTACAGGAGGCTAGCAATATGTGAAAACTATCTGAGCAATGTAAACAGAATAAGCTATGTCACACTCAACTGTGACAAGACTGTGTGAACAAGCAGCTCCTCTAGGCCAGCAATCTCAAGATAACTCATGAGCCATGATCTTTACTGAACTAAAAACAAGTGCCTTGTTTGTATGCCATTTTATCTGAACAGCAAAGGTAAGACATTTATTTTATTTAGTCAAAATGGTGGAGATCTCAATTACTATTGAGACTAAATTCAGGATTTTTGTTCCTGAAAAAAAATATAGAACTGGCTTACTTAAAAAGCTATGCATGTGAACATGTTTGTTTATACAAACATTAAAGTCCTCTAGCTTACAATTTAGTTTCTGTCATTTCACCATACTACACTATGGCTTAAGAGTAGATTTCTACAGGAGCATGGTCTCGGTCAAGATTTATTTCAGTGTTATATAACCTAAAATGCAAATTACTGTATTTCATAGCAAGCTTTTACTGACCAGCTTCCATTAGATGCTACCAAAGCAAAACAAAACAACAAACAAATGAACAAACAAAGAACCAAAAATTCATATATACTTCTGTTTAGCCAAAAATTGATCCAGTTTAGAAAATCACGGTTGCATTGCATAGAACACTATGCTGATTTTACATCCCAGAGTCTGATTTGTGTGTAAGAAATGCCAGTCATATTTGTCTTTAGGAAAATGAGATTTTAAAAAATACAGGCCAACTTCTTTTCGAAAAAATAATCACGATTTTAGTAAATGTTAGTAAATGTTTAGTAAATCACCTTATAGTAAATGTTCTTCTTGGAGGAAAAAAGCATTGTAAATTTCCAAAACCAGAGTGACTGCTTCAGAAAGATGGGAGGATGTGAGAAAACAATTGCAGTAGGGATATCCCTATGCTGCTTGCTTTAATACTTAGTAGTAGTATTACACTCAGAAAAGTTTTATGAACTGCAGGTATTTTTTACCTAAATTGATTTGAGCATGCCTGGAAAAAAGACTACCAAATAAACATGACTAGTTTCTCTTCTTCCATAAAATAGCCGACTTTCTCCCCCAGCCTAGGCATTCCTCACCAGAGATCTGAGGTGGCTCCTGAGTTTATAATGTCCCTCTGAGATTAACAACGTTTGTTTATAAGTAGCCTCTTAAGAATCTTTGTTTTGGATTCTCCCTAGTAAAATATAAGATTCCAACTACTTCAGCTGAAGCATAACCTATGCTTCAGCTGAAGTAGTTTGAATCTTACTTCAGCTGGAGCATAACCTGAGGTTAGTTGCATCATTATTAGGTTAGAAAAGGAAGCAGCGTTTTCTTCAAGGGAGCCCAGACAGAGTTCTGTGAGTGTTCCAAAGACCTGGGAGATGGCTGAGGAACAGTGACACAATCCTCCTGAACTTCTTTGTTTTCAGTGGTCTTGTGATCTACCAGAATCACCATTTCCTCAAGCAAGTGCTAGATAAGAAACCACATTCCAGCTTCTCTGCTGGCCCACAAGGCAGAGACCTTCGTTTGCATCTCAATGTCTCACCTAGTCACAGGAGTTGGGAAACGATACAAGGGATTGCTAGCCTTGCAAGAAAGACCGGGTGGGGGTCCTCTATTACTTCAGGGTTAGGGTTTCTCATAAGCAATATTCTGTTTCTGTGAGGTTTTTTTGATGAAGGTATTTTTTGTGTGTGTGGTAGAAAAATAGTTCCTTTGTTTTCCTTTTTCTTTTACCTTGTTTTTTTAATAGAGGTTAAATACTGAGTTTGAAGTCAGCTTTAAAGCTTTGTCCATTATGTAGCTCACATGCTTAAAATTATAAACTTGGATTGATTCCTCATTCATTACTCAATGTCTCTTCCTGATTTCTGGCAGGTAGTAATTTCTGTGTTTTGGGAGATTTGAAACTAACCGGGGGAAATAGTGGGAGTATGCAGGGAAGTATCATCATGAATTGTTGAAATAAAGTTTACAAATATAGAATAATTTTCACATTGTATTGATGTTTTTCTAAAATTTAAAGGTAATTGGTGTTTCTTCCTCCTTATAGTAAGAAGGATATTTTTTTAAAAATCTCAAAAGTATTTACAATTTCCTGACTCTCCTAATTTAAAATTTTATTCTAACAAGTTGGAAGTTGTAAATCCAGTCAGTATTGTAAGATTCCTCTGATCAAGATAAATTTTTTACCACCCATCAGTACTCTACAGATCACAGTGAAAACATTTCAACAGATTTCAAAGAAGGTGTGGGTAGGATTTCACATACTATTTAATATTTGAAATCACATTTTGTTTTGGTTTAATGATCCAACATTTCTATTTTGAGACAGAAACAGTAATAAAGTTCAGAGAAGCCTAAATCTTTCAGTGTTTGATTATAATGTTTGTGCTTCTGCAAGCCATTGTAAACAGTTACATAGCATAAAAGACAAATCTCTCTTTTGGAGCTGTTGTGTCTAAAGTACAAGCTGACATGCTGGAAAGCATTTCCCATGATAAGGTTAGAGACTGTGAGTGAGGTGAGGAATTATTTTTAAACTTAAAAAGTTACAGTCTAGGCTTCATTAACAGATCATGTGAGAGAAGCTTAAACAAAAGCTGCTTGTAGAAGAGGAGAGAGGCAATTGAAACAATCGAATACGGTTCTAAAGTTTGTTTTCCTGAAAATCAGGTAAGAGCAGAATGACTGCATGTGCTTTTGTGGTAAGAGCAGTGGTGACTCACACCTGCTGTTATTCCTGCTTTACAAACAGAAAGACTGAGGGAAGAAGAAGCATTGTTGTGCAGCTGAAATCAAATTAATGAACAAATCACTATAGGCTCTTCAATATCACTATAGGCTCTTCAATACCAATATGATTAGCCATGGCAAATCATAATGCATCACATCTCTTCTCCTATTTCTGCCAGTCAATATAAATGCCAGGGTTACCTACTTTGGGGAATATGAAATACATGTGATATAAATGAGTGAAATGCTCACTGCCTTGTCAGTCTCTGAGATTCAGTTGCAGCATTGTCAGCCCATTGATCCTCAGGATGCTGGCAATTGCTGCCAAAGTTATGTTATAATTTCAAATATTTTAATAACTGCTTAATCACTGTAGCAGACACACTACACCAGGTCTTTTGTAGAACTTTTATGGCCACCAAGGACATTCTTGATTTGAATCTTTTCATTGTCAGTAAAGCAGAATTTATTTTGATTTCTCCTTCCTCTGCTCTTATTGCAGGCTATCTTGTGCTGTGCGTGCATTACTGGAAAAGTGGGCTGACCTGGAGTGGTCATGATGGTGCTTACAGCTGTGCTGGACTGTGGCCCAGCTGCCTAATATTGGGGCCTGCTGAAGCCAAGCCTCACTATTTACATTACAGTGTACTCTACCTGCAGATTCCTCCCTCCCTGAGCTCTATTGCTTGAAGTCAGACTTGGATATTAGCAAAGTAAGCTGTTTTACACACTGGCCTGCAAACAACTCATTACAGACCATATCCATGATCTAATGCAAAAAATTTGGCCTTTGCCCATGGCTGGAAAGGTGGTGATGAAACTCCTTTGTTCAGAGGCTGTCCCGATGCTGGATGCTGTGTACCTGGGTTGCCTTCTGCTCTCCAGCCGCTGATAGTGGTCCCAAACTCTCCCATTAGCATGAAGGGCAGACACTTGAGCACACACTGCAATCCAAACAGAGTGCTGCCTGTTTCCTCTCCCCCAGCTGACTTTTTTTTTTAAGGACTTTGTTTTTGCCTAACCAAGTAACTGCTCAAAACAGAGGCTGCATTTAAGGGTTTTGCCAGTCTGCTCCAGCTACTATGTCTGTTAACAAAGGCATTAACTTGGTGCAAGTTTCAGTGCAAATTTTCAGTGGCACTCAGTCCTGACACTTGGATCTGGAACTAGGTACATTCACAAGCTGCCTGCAAGAGGTTAATCCCCAAATACTATGATGAAGACAGACATAGAGAAAGGAAGGGAGAAAGAAAGTGAAGAAATATACAAAAGAATCAACATACTAGCAGTCTAGAGTTTACCTAAAACACTTCATTTGTGACCATTTTGACTATATGTACAGTGGCAAATATTAATGTAAATATTAAAAAAAAATTGATTACTCCTTTTTTTTCCCCCTAGCAAATAAGCTTGAATTTTGTACTTTTTTTTTTCAAGGCAGTACTACTACATTAGCACAGCTGGACATCCACTCTAAATAGTCTTACATTGTAACAAGGCAAGGACACCCAAAAATGGCTACATACTGGCACAGCTATCTTCTTCCTGGGTTTCATGAAAAAAAAAACAAACCAACATAACTCAAATATGAGATCACACACATTATTTCATCTGTTGTTCGATAGACTGAGTTTGTACTGTCCTAAACCATTCATGGATTGTAAATTAAAATTCCTAGAAAGAAGGGTCAATTATTAATGGAAAAATATACATCAATGATGTTCTGTATTTAGTGTACTATAATAATTTAAATTAAAATGCTCCATCATCATATTACTAAAAATGTCTCCCCTTGAAGCAGTATTTAAAACTAAAACAACAGTATTCTGTAATCAAATACTGTATTAGACTTGGTTGAGTTGTCTAGTAAGATTTCTAATACCATATAGAAAGCTGTTTTCCCTTCTTCTTTACTTCTCACTGAAAGAAAAGCCAAGCAGAAGTGGCAAAATCCAGCTGGGACAAGCCTATACTTCTTCCTCTATTTGGCCACATTTAAGAACTCCATTGCCTGTTGCCCAGTATGCAAGTCTTCAGTTGCCTTTTTTGTCTGAAGGGGGCTGGAGACATTAAATCAAAGAGTCATCAAAAAAAATCTTTCAGAAATAGTTTAGAAAATTCTGACTCAGACAACTGTCTGGCTTTTCATGTTAGCTTTCAAACCAGAATTGATATGAACATATTTTTAAATGATACCAGGATGTCTAGCATGGAAATGTCTGCATGTTTTAGCTCTGGCTGTAACATGCACTTTTCACCTGGACTCAAGACAAATTTTGTGTCTGTCTGATGATCCTGTACAAATCCAGTGCCACTGAGGTTGTTTGCTCCTCCTGCGGTAACCTCAGTGAGGTAGAAGTCCATCTCCTCAGCCCTGAGCCCCTCTGCCGCCAGTGGTTTTTCTCTTAATCTTCCCTCAGATGACTAAGGTTGTGTGCTGACAGCTCCTCATGCAGAGTGAAAATGAAGACAGATAGAGGACAGAATTGCTAGAAGTTCCTAATAGCTGGCTTAAGCAGAATATGTGGGATTTTCTAATGTTTCCCCTGACTTTTCCACCCATCAATTCAGTTCATAGACCTTTATAGTGCTCTTTCATGCCTCAAATTCTTCAAAATAAAAATACCAAAAATAAGCTTTTCCTCCCCCTTGTCCCCAAGCTTTATCACCAAGACCATTCACTCTGTCAAATTTGATTTCATTAAGTGTTAGCCTTGCCTTATCACTATCCTTTGAGAAAAGCAGAGGTCAGCAGCCACCCTAGATATTGTGTTAATGCACATTGTGTGTTTTTGGCTAGATCTTGACTGAAGATAATAAAAAAAAAAAATGGGATGTCAAAATACCTCACTGAAGTGGTATCACTACTGAAGGCAATGTTTTGCATTGATTAAACACCTTTCTCTTCCACAAACATTAACTAAAAATGCTTTGTTAACCAAGACCTGTGAGGGAGTAGGGGATCAAGCCTGAAAATAATTCAGGACTAGTGTCTCTATAAAACCTCCACACAGTTGTCAGGACCCGTTTCTACATATTTTCATAGCTAGAACCTGGTTGCAGAAACAAATTTTCTGGGTGGACAAACAGCATATGTGTTGCTGCAGCACTGCCCAAACTTTAGTGGAAGAAGATGAAAGCCAAAAACTGATTTTTATTTTTTTTAAGGGTGAATTGCTAGTGTGTTCTTTGACAAGGGCTTGAATAATTTTTTATGCAAAACACTGGAAAGAAAATAAAAAAATTCATCTACTGCATTTGTAATTCAATTCAGCTCAGATGTAGTTTCACATCCTGAATTCACTACCGGCTTAAAGGAGAAAATAACAGACATGGCCCAGGGAAGTCTTGGCTGACCTTTTGCTGTTCTCTTCCTCGAGCAGAGAAACCCAAGAGTATACTGTTCTCACATACTAGAGCAAAGGTACATTCACAGCCACTCAGCTGCAGGGTGCAGTGAGGTTTTTTTTAATAAAACTGCAGATATTAGAGCTGTGGCTGGCTCTTTATGAAAGCTAAGCAAGGGAGATATATCATAAAGGAACAGTTTTATCCTCAGGTCCGTGGACAACCTTATCCTTACCTTCAGTTATGTACTTGCAATTGTGTATATGCATAATTCACTTGCTTGTTGCCTGTTTTCCCTGTATTTCCATTTTGTTCCTCTCTCCTATTGGTTCTGGGAACCACGAGGGCTACCTCACATTTCTCAAACAACCTTCCTAGTCAAGAAAATCTGCAAGTTTCACATGAATCATAGTGAAGCACACAGTGCCTTACTGTGCATCCTTATGTAGGCTGAGCTGAAAGTGTGCTTGTAAGAGTTTTGCTAGGTAGGCAATGCAGAATAAATGGTGAAATTCACACTTGTCCTGCTCCCACTCCCTTAGTCAGACCATCAATACCTTGTTTGTAATATAAGACCAAGGGCAATATAACATAAGACCAAGGGCACCACACGATCCACGTGTCTATTTCCCTGCCGTATCTTTTGACGACATTAGCCATCACAAGTCAGGTGTGAAAGGGAGAAATCTCCAACTTGCCTGGAGAGGCAGCTTTTTGATAGGAGAGAAGAAAACCAAACCAGAGCCTCAGCTGGGGGGGAAGCCACGGAGATCGCAGCTGCCACAAACCAGTGCTTGGCAGCTGCACTGCAGTGTTCCCAGATCTGAGCATCTATAGCTCCAATCTGGCACAGCTTTCACATGCTCAGTGAGGATGGGAAGAGATACAGAGAGAAAAGAATGAACAGTAGACAAAAGTGAGTCCCAGCATAATGAAAATGCATTGGTTCTGCCCTTACACTACTTCTTTTGCCATCCATGTTGATGTCTATCCCCACAGCTGCTCTCTCATTTACTTGCAGAAGATCCCACAGCTACCTCTGTGTTATTACTGAAGTCAGATAGATTCTTGGAACTGATGAATTGTAGCTAAGAAGAACAATTCCTACCTGTGCTTCTTTTGTAAAGAAACTGATGTTGAAGTAAATGGGCAGTGCAATATCCTTGTCTACAGAGCTCAAGACTTTGCACTGCAAGCAGGCATCCTACAGACAAAGGAGGAGGCAAAGCTAGGATAAGTTTTGCTTTTCTGCTGGGCTGTTTCTGATTAGGTGAAATCTGACGTAAATGAAATCACTAAAGATTGAGCATTGTGCGACTGCCAAGTATGATGTGACAATGTGCTTCTCATCAGTAGCAGAAACCTACAATGATAATAAACATCCATCGTTTTCCTAAGAAAGCATCTTAGAAAAGCAGTTTAGATGAAAGAATCATCACTAAAGGTCAATATATTGCCTGACTAATCCATTATTCATTATACTTCTTAGAAATAGAAGACTTTCCCATTTCTATAGATGCCATTTCTACAGCACTTGGCAGGAACCTCCAATCATGTTCTGAAGACACAAAAAACCATGCCTTGTATTATTATACACAAAAGTAGTCTCATATAATTCTGTAAATTCACTCACATGAATGAACTACACACACACACACACACACACACACATTTTGAATGTTTGCAGGACTAAGCCCTAAATACCTAAGCTCTCTGCTTCAGTGGGATGGAAGAATTATTTTTTCCTACTCAGGTAATAGCTGATAATACTAAGTATTTTATTCACTTGTAATGTGCTGCATCATTTTTTTTCCCCCAGCACTATACTAAATTTCAGGAAGACTAAAATAAAAAACTAATTATAAGGCACATATATGCAGTCTACTGAATAAAGTGTCTTTTGAAGAGCGCATAATTTAAGACAGTATTTCTCAGAAGACTAAATGGAGAGTAACCTGAGATGTTTTGACACCTGACTTGAGAAATTAACAAATTTCAAAGAGTTGTGTAAGCAGATTGTATGGCTATGGAGGCCAAGTGGAACTGTTAAGAAATTTTCTTCCTGCTCCAAAGCTACTGTGAAGACCACACAGCAGTTTTTGCCAGGGTTACTTTCTGCAATTAAGTGTATGAGGATCAGTAGTGTTTTGTTTCAACTTGTACAAGTGTTACAGAATATTTCATATATATGTATTCATATATATATATATATATATATATATATATATATATATATATATATATATACAGTTCCAAAGGGTCCAAACTGAGGGCTTAAATACAGTGAATCTATGGTGGTAGTGTTGCTGTTTGTGTACAATGTGTTTCATGACAGAAGGGAGCTTCTCATTCTCTTTCAATCCTTCCTGGTTTCTTCTGTTAAAAGTTATTATTGCACTGATGTGTGGAAGAGAATGTTCTTAGCATCACAAGCTGAACATTTTCTTCAGGCAAGAGCTGATGAAGCTATGCCACTCACAGATGAGATTAGCAGTCACATTACTTGTTCATGGAAACTGGCAGGGTTAGGGCAGAAGATCAAAGCTGCTGTTTTACATAGACCTTCTTATGGCTTTTTTTTTTCACTTGTCTTTTAGCCTTGCTTTATGCTTTCTTGTCTTATTGTCTCGGTAGAGTTTTCTTTTGTCACTGGAATAATTTGATTTCTTTGGAGCTTCCTCAGACTGGAATAGATGTGTTTGGGTTGTTGCCTGTCCCCCTTCTCTTTGACTCAAAAGCCATCCCCTGTGCTGTAAACATCCCTGCAAACCTTTCCTTTCCTTCTTCTCACATTGTTGCCCGGCTCTCTATCTGCATGGAGGAGGTAACTGAAAGCATGCAGCAGAAGATAGAGTGCAGAGCAGTGTCCTCTATAGTGTGTTCTTAGGTATAGAGCCTGGTCAGAGGGGTACATCCAGACGCCACTAACATGGGCAGATAGGGTACCTATCAAGAATGCTTGATCAAGAAAGGCATTATGCTTCCCTTTGAGAAACAACTCCTAGACTCTTCTTGCTGCTGCAGAAGCAGCATGTGCCTAGATGCACTCCTATCCAACCAAGCCTTCACAGAGATGTTTAAAAGTGTGAAGCAGGAGCCCTGCTAGCATGGTAACTTTAAATGCATGTGCACATGACTTACTTTGCTAGCAGCTATTGCAATGAAACTAGTTTTGCCAGTATCTTGGGTCGACATAGTCTTTTTCCCATTAAATAGGTCACAGTGTTGGTTCTTGATTTGTGCTCTTGTTTACCAGATTCTTACCGTAGATGGCAGCCTGAAGACATGGTGTTGCAAAGGGAGAGTGGGATGGCTGGAGGTCTGATGAGAGATGCATCCCTCTTGCTGCAGTGCCCTCTGTATCTCCCCAGAAGCCCTTGTACAGACAGACAGTAAGGTGAGAGAGGGGAGGAGATGGGGTCAGGGCAAGCTGTGCTATGCAGTGTGGTGATTGTGCAACATTGTGTCCCCAGGCAGAGACTTAAGTCAGTTCCGCAGTGCACTCCAGGGTCTCCCTGCACCAGACACCTCCCCTTATTTTACCAGAATGCATTGCACACAGGCTGTGCAGGAAATCGGATGTAATAGATTTGTGGTTACATTGCAGAAAAAAAAAAAAAAAAAAAAAAAAAAAGACTGTGTGAAATCAGCATGTTTGTTTATCTTATGGAATGGTAATATGAGAGATCCCTCACCTTCTTTCACCGGTAAGTTGTACAGCTTGTGCCTCCAAGGGTGATGAGGGACAAACCAAGACCATCTCTCTCACCTCCCAGCTGCAGTGTGCTGTCAGGAATCGAGGAAGGATTGTAAAACAGCCAAACAAAGGAGGAATTTGGCAATGGTCATTTTGAAATAAACCTGTTTGTGACAAGCAGTGACTGTGGCAATATTTACGCTATGATTCATACCAAAGTGCAGCACCTGCAGTTCTAGTCTGGATGAGTTTTTTGATAGAACTAGCAGCAAATACTATTCTAACGTTTAATAATGAGCAAGCTAGTATCAAAGCTGCTCTTGGGTCTGGAACTGTATTAACTTAAAGTAGTGTAAGAGCTGGCTGGAAGCATCTTTGCAGTGCCAGGTGCATGTTACTTGTAACTGACTCACAACAGGCTGGGTTTACACAGTTACCTCTCTCTCTGTATTCACTTGCACCCTCTCTTCTCTTTTATGTGACAGTTGCTGTTACAAGAAACTCTTAGCTGGCATATACCACATTAGACCCCTTTGAGGATGTTCTCAGAAAGTCCCTTACACTGCCTCCCACTCCTCTTTGATGACAAGACTGAACCAGTATCTATGCTAAAGAGCCAACAACAGTGCCTGTGTCTGTAAGCTGCAGGCAGCTCCTGGAAGCCTCCTTACAGAGAGATACAGGTATCTTATTCTCTCAGTGCTACTGGATAAACAAACTGCTACAGCCAAGAAGACATCAGAGATGCTTTGTGTGCCTGGTTATTGATGCTGTCAAAAGGCCGTTTTTAGAAACTCATCAAATTCCAGTGGACACCAGTAGGAGCTGCATGCTTTTACACTGCAAAAACAGCTTTTCTGAGGGAATCAAAAAGTCAGGTTCTTTTTCTTTACAGAAACTCAGCTTCAGAATATGAGACTGTTCTCCCTCTCCTGCCCTAATAATATTGATAAATACCTAGTTAGTGAAAAAGCCTGGCTTACTGGCTGTCTTAGCAGGGGAAAATGAGACCAGAAAAGGGGGTGTCTACAGATTACTTCCTCCAAGATGATCTTTGCTTCCAACAAAATCTTCAACATTTGGACTTCTCAGTTTAGTCCTCAAAAGTATTTAGTGAGTTTTTCCTACCCAAAGCACTTTTGCAGGGAAGTATCTTCACACAGGCTGGTTGGGTGACTCCTCTGCTTAGCACTACATGTTCTCTTAGTTTTTCCCTGTACTCAACTATTGAAGCTAGTTTTGAACAGTTTATAAAGAAAACACCCATAAACATTTAAGCAGGAAAAAAACCCAGTTTTTAAAACAGAAAAATGACTAATCTAGAGCCTGGACGAATTGCTTATGTGACAAACCTGCTTGCTTATATTTCGCCTTCTCACCTGTGTCTAGTTTTTCACTTGAAGGAATTCTTTGTGGGAAATGCAGGCACAGAAAGCTTCCAAGGCCTTGAGCATACAAACTCAGAGATGGATACAATGTTTGACCTAAGACCTTGGAGAAGGCTTGATGGTTTAGAATAGAATTGTGAAACAGACATGAAATAAGAATAAAGACTTGTAGTTTAAGCAGAAATATGTTTTAAGCAAGTAGATATAGGCCTCATATAAGTGAACAAATATGTTAAGTAAGATAGTAGAATACAATTAAAGTTTAGCAATAGAACTTGTTATAGAGTTGATAAAAAGTAGAAGATACAGAAATAAGTTTTTGTAGAGTTATATGATTGGATAGAAAAGATGCATTGCTGTAAACTGTGTAAAACATAGCAATTAGCAATTGGTTATGAAGATGCTAGTGAGCTTTGTGAAAGTTTAGAATAAGAAATTTATGAAAGACATTGTAATTAGAATTATAACAGCTTCTGATGCAAGGCTTCTAATGTACGGCTTCTAATGTGAATATTCCATAAGACTGATTTTGCAGTAAACCATCTTTTAAATGCCTCTTCAGTCGACCCCGTCTTTCTTTATCCCAAACAATTCTTGTTTCTTTTAATTTCCATTTCAGGTTTACTTCTTTTTAAGTCATTGCAAATGTATCTCATATCCTAGCTAGTGTATTTTTTTAATTGCTGGAGAGGTAAAAGACGTACCTCTGCACTTTGGAAGCAGGCTGAAAGGCCACTCTTACCTACTTCTGAAAAAATGAAAGATCCTTTGCCTGTTCTGAACTGGACAGTTTTCACCACAACACAGCCCAGTCCTTTCTACTTACTTATTTTGATGGGCCTGTACATTTGCTTTATACATGAAGAGGAAATAATTCACAAATACAGATTTCCAAAGCTGTGATAAATTAATGTAAATAAAAGACAAAACATACATGTTAATACAATTACAAATAGCTGTCTGTACTCCTTTTTATTACACATACTATTTAGAGACACAAAGACTCTGGAAGTTGTAAAAATGAATACCATCCTCCATTAACATGAAGTGTCACTTTCCCAATCTGTGTATCTTCCCCACAGTGCAGAAAACATCTGAGGACAGGGAGAAATGTGAGGAGGCTGTATCATTGGTAAGTCTGCAGCTGACACTGTTACACAAAAAATACCCTCTTCCCAGCAAGCAGGGTCCAATTGTGAGAAGAGAGGTGCTGTAAGTTCGTTAGTAAGAAAATGTGGACCACATTCATGTGGAATGTGGACCATTCATCCTAATCTACAGAAACTGTTTAGCTGTGATGCTGTCCATGGTCTGGTATCCAGCTGCAATACCTGGGAAACCCATCATCCAAAAGGAACACCTTAATCCTTGGTCACACTTGGCCTGGTATCAGGGTACAAGCTAACGTCTGCTCTGGCTCTCAGGGTGCCTTTCTTGGAAGGCTGGTCCTGGAGGATGGCCCCTGCAGGCACCTGGGGCCATGTGCCAGCCTCAGCAGGGCAAACCCTGCTGCTTTGAGGGCAAAGAGTGAAATGAAGACCATTCTTCAGAATCAGGATCACAGAACAACCCTTAAATTCATCAGGGTTTTGTTCAAATGCAGGAAGATGCTTTCTGACTCACTGACAGAACTAGCATGATTTGTTGGCTTATTTTTTTAATGGATAATTGAACCCAGACAGAGTGATGTAGACTCAGGTCTTGAAACCACCAGTGGTATTGGGTGTGCAATAAATAAAAAATTGAGTCTCGCTTTGTAGCAGTACTTTGAATTTAAAATTAAACTTGCTCGTTATATTGGTTTAGGAAGCAATATTTGCAGCAGCTGCTGCCTATCTATAAAAGCATGTGTTTTTTCCCCCTTTCTTTTCAGACTGAAAGGAAAGCAACAAATCCAAAAGCCAATAGACTAAAAATATCTGATGGATATAATGAAAAAGATGAAGGGGAACAGATGACACACAGATGAGTTTTGCTTAAAAATGTTTAATGGTGAGTTGTACTGCATTTCTTCTTCAACTTCTTTGATTTTTCATCCACATCTCCATCTAGCCTCTCTCCTGCCAGTGCTTGTTTTGTTGCAGCATGTAAAGTCCAGGCCCTGTTGAGGCGGGGTGGTAATGGCTCACATCTGCACAGGTCCTGCACCTGTGACAGTGCTGCAGGACCATACAGCTCTCAGGAGCTTAGCAAAAGTAATGGTCATTTGAAAGCTCAAGAGCTTCTGCAGCACTGAGACTTGAACTAGTTTCAGAAACATTCCCTCAGCTGAGCTGCAGCCCAGCCCTTGCAGGCAGGGCAGGACTATTATCTGTCAGCACACCACAAGAGAGCTGGGCCAAGGAAGGACTCTGCGACTTCAGCACAGGAATCGTGTGGCACAGGCAAGAGCACAGAAAACTTCCTTTTCCTTTCTTCAGTACTAACCCTGCCTTCATCACCAAATAGACCAGAATTAGCTGTACCCAGAAGCTTGAGGAGAGAAGGAAAGGGCTGCAGATGTCACTCTCCATTTGCTAACAGGAGTAACCTGGTACTGAAGAGAGTTTTGTGAGTCAGGAGCCTCTCTCACTTCCACAGTGTTGCATTTGTGGTGCTGTCCTCTCCAGAACTGGTGCAGCTGGTACTCAGGGCTTGCCTACCTGGTTGAACATTCTCCAGGTACAGGCTTTCACAGTTCACATCTGCTACTGTTTCCCTGGAAGTGGGTAGAGGACTGTTTTATTTTCTGCCAAGAGCCACTGGCATCTAGACAATTTTACCAGAGTTTATGGAAATACTAGGTAAAACAAATACTTTTCAAACCTTTATATAGTTTGAAAGTATTTATGGGTGTGGTTTACCAAGCAGTTCAGGCTGAATTGAACCAGGACTAGTGCTGAAAAAAAGGCATTCTGGCCCTTCCCTCTTCTGTCAATTCTCATTCCTGCTCTAAGCTGTAGTAGCAAACTCATTGCGCTGCAAACAATGCCCTCAAAGCCAAGTGACAGCTTCTTCCTGCTAGATGAGTGAGCTGAACTGGCTGAGCATGCCAGGTACTAGTGTGAACCCAAAAGACTGCAAAGCAAGGGTGGATAGCACATGTCTTCCCCTTCTAGTGCAACACAGCATTAGATTAATTTAAGAAACCCAGGAAAAATGGACGATCCAAATTCACAGTGTTAGGACCAGAGTGCTGACTAATGGCAGAACCTGGTTAAAATCTCTTCTGTGGCAGGCTAGGCAGAGATTCACACCAACCAGAATCTAATACATCTAGCCTTACACATACACATCCTATATAAACTCTCTATTACTCTCTCTCCATTTTTGCCAAAACATTCTGGACTAAAGTAAAACTAAAAAGTAGAAAAAAGCAAAACATGAGACGCGCAGAAGTTGCTGCAACAGAGTATCTAGCTGCTGTCATCTGTCCTGACTCCAGCTATAAACACACATGCACTCTCACACACCACCCACCCTCCAAACAGAAGACGTCAGCCTCGGTCACATTTGTTGATCAGTTGCCAGCAGTCTACTGATCAAAACACATGGACTAAGGCTTTGAACTGTGGCTGTCATCCAGAAGAGCACCCACTCCTCTCTGCCCAAAATGTGTAGTTACGTTAGCTGCTGCATGCTTAGTTTTGTTTACTGTTTCCCACTAACGTCTAACCATGCTTCTTTTACAAGACAGCTTAGGTAAGCTGAACACAGCATTTACTAAGCTGGCAGAATTAGACTCCCTCTTGCAATCAGTCTAAAGGGACTCTGTCAGAACTGAATGTACAGGGCTCTCCAGGAAACCATACCAGAACATGGGCTGGCTTTAGAAAGAGTGGCTTATCCTATTTTCCAGGTTCCTTGTTTACCTGGACTACAGATGAACAAGGGCCTCTCTTTCCCAAGACTCTTTCTGCACCATAGGGAGTAATGAAGAGGACTTGTCATTGCCTTCAGCTGTCATTTAAAATTGTCTCTGCTCCCTGTAGAAAGCAGTGTAGATGTTTTACAAAGGTGAGTGCTGTTTTCTAGTCTGATTATTTCAACACTTAAGTATTCCGTACCCACTCCCCAAAGTGTTTTATTTATTTGGCTTGCTGGAGCTGGCAATCACAGGAAGGCTTCAGGGAGCAGAGGTTAGGAGAAGCACATCCGGCTTCCAAGATTTGAAACTGTCACTGTAATTTGATGCCCTGATGGATTAAAAGCTGGAAGGAAGGACTATTGCTATTTATGATATAGCAAAGCTACACAGCTTGTGAAATTTGCTCCTAGTGCAAGAACATCAACCTTTTTTTGACCCTAGACTCTGATTTCAGTCCTTAGCATCTGAACACTGCACCTTTCATCAACAGCTACTAGTACATAATATTCCCAACCATTCAACAAAGTTGAGAAGCTACTTACTTCACACATTTCCTTCTTTTTCACATTCTCATTCTCCCTTCAACACCAGTTTCCTTCCATATAATTAATAGAAATAGCATGAGATGACAGAGAACATTGAATAAAGTCTCTCTCTTACTTATGGGTTACACTGCAGCCCTCCTCTCCCCACAGGGGCATCCAGGACAGTCCCTTTGTTATGTCGACTACTGTATCTCTGCCCATCAGGAATAAGACAGTGCTATTCCTGGCTGATGCTGAGAAATGTGAGGATACAACATGCCATCTGAATTTGCCTCATAATACTATGGCTGTGGCTTTAAATACTTTTTACTGTATAACATGATTTGGACAACACTTCTCATCAACAGTGGGACTGATTCAAACACTAATAAGAGGAAGGACATCCTCACAATTAAGCATGTGTCAGATGAAAACTAAGTGGAAGAGGCACTTTAATAACCTTGCACCACACCCTGCCTGATGGCAACAGAGCACTCAAAAAATCCCTGTTGCTGGCAATGCTAATAAAGGCCTTGTCTGAATTACACACATGACACAGTATGTCTCCAGCTGGGATTTTTAAGTGCTGGGAAGCACCCTCTGGTCCACAGTAGAGAGTCTTCTGCTGGGCACACAGAGGAAACACTTCTACCAAACAGAGGAGGCAGAAATCAGACTCTCTTGACATGAAAGACTGTTCTTTTGGACAATGTTTACAATGAGTAATTCCAGCTGAATTTCTTAGTTGTCTTGTTTCACAATATAGCCAAAATCACTTACAGTACAAGATTTCCATACTTCATTATGTTTGCTACATTGAAAAAGACAAATGAATTCACCTGGCAGATAAGTTTTAAAAATGGAAATTGCAGAAAGAGAATACAAACAGCTTCTTGTTACAACTAAAATTACTGTATTTGCAACTGATCTACTTCCCAAAATTGTCATTAGCACTGTTTGCACGCTTTACTTTTTGAAGTTAACCTCAGCACAGGCATAGAAATGTAAGCCCTTCAGTTGGTTGAGATTAGGTCTGCAGATCAGTTTCTCCAAGCTACAAATGGAAATTGGCTTTACCTCATGCAAAATGTGGCTCTGGGCCTGGTGGATGTTAATAATAAGGTTGCAGTGGCATAACAGTCTTCATACCTGCTGTGTATGTGTGGATGCAAGGCTCTAAATTCCTCTTAGGGAAGGTGGTCTTCCTTCACGCTCTGCTGGTGGCAGAGAGAAGTGGGGCTGAGTGCTGCAGCAGGCTTGCCCAGGTTGTTCTTCCACACCTCCCACATCATGCCTGGCAGCATGGCTTTGGCAGGAAAACCCAGTCGCCCTAGCAGAAGGGTGTCATTTTGCCTCCGCTTCTCCAATGGGAAGGTGTCGGGAAGCACTGTCTGTGGGAGCCGCCCCTTCTCTTGGCCCTTGTTCTGGACTGGTGCAGGGCATGGGAAGGTTGCTATAGTGCCTTTGTCTGGGAAGCCATGTGTGTGTGACCTGTGAAGAGCATCTGCCATCTTGTTTTTGTTCTTGAGGGTGAAAACATTTCTGTAGGTAAAACACCTTCTCTGTTGGTGTACTTTCGGTATTCATTTTGTTGTAATTGTGTGTTTCTTACTCCATTGTTTTTTGGATTCAGGAAATCATTATCTCAGCCCATAGCCTCTGCCTTTGTCCCTCTCTTACTGGAAGCTTTAGGGGTAAAGGGAGTGGATTGTTTGGGTTTAATTTCCTGCTGGTGTTAAACTACCACAACTTCTGTCTGTTACGCAAAGGCACACTGAAGTCATGACTCTGCTGTGGTATTGCTATGTAGATGTATAACAAGGAGTTGTGGCTTCAGATTGATAGTGGATTACAGGAGTTTTTTAATACCAAATTTTGAAACTAATTCTTCTAACAACAGAAACAATTTGCATATTACTTCTCTTATCGGTCAAAGTAACAGTTGGCATAAAAGTCTCTTTTAGGAGATTATGGACAATTTTTGCCAAAGATTATGTTTTTCCATTGGAGAAAACTTTTATTTTAGAGCTTTCATTGAAACACATTAAAAACAATGTACATGAGAGATTATGATGATAAATATTTCCTGAAAACAAATGTTTTCCAGCAATTTTATATAAATTGGCTTTACTTCTGGAAATGAAAAGGTGCAGTCCAATGAACTCTGAAAGAGGCAGTTATGTTCTCCTTAGTGCTTAGTGCAGTAGTACAACTACACACAAACATCAAATTTGAGTTTAGTGAGATCCCTTTGTGATTATGAAGTCTGCTCCTGAGCTCACTGGTGGCATGTGAAAAATGCTTTAAGTCTAGCACATCAAAAGGAAAAACATAAAACAGTTGCACCTCTATTCTCCTCACTAGATGTCATATTTTGATATTTACAGGTATATCCATGGGAAATTCAGAGATCACATCCACACTGTGCAGCTGAATTTTGCTGGAGTTGGGCATTGATGGTAGAAAGAGGCCCTTGGGACAATCATGTTTATCTAACAAGCACCCCATGCACTTGCTTTGACCTATGCTCTCCTTCTGTGCAATGCCTGGCTCAGCTGGTGCCACAGACAGTGTTTCACGTGATTGATGTAGCAGTCTTTCCTGCAGTGAGCAATTTAAAGCAGAAAGGTGGGTCTGATAAGGGAATTGTGAAAATACTATGCTAGCACGGAAGACTGAATGCTTAAGTAACTGAACATCCTAACTGAAGATGAATGTATAAAACAAGGCAGAATTTTTCTCTGGCATGCTTTTCTGTGGTGACTGTGGGAGTTCTGTAGAGCTTTCCTAGCATGATAGTAAGAAACAGGACAACTGCATGGTAGTGAGTCATAGCTGGGGAGGTTGTTCTTCTTGTAACTCTCCTTCATCTTTTGCTGAAAAATGTTTTCCCTCTTTTGCTAAGTACAAACCAACAGTATGTCTTGGAGAATGAATGGCAAATGGGAAGTCACATGGTAGCTTTGTATTAATCTATTCATATCGTCCTGTAGACCCAAATTGGCACCAGATTAGGTTCCTTTCTGTATTTTCCTGGGATGGCAGCAGTAAGTGATTTGCAAACACTTCTCAGGCAGGTGTTATTACCTGAGATAAAAAGGCCTGGAATCTTCCTCTTCCCAGTAGCACTTGCAAGCTTTGTGCCTTGATTCAGTTCTTGAAGCCTACATGGAAACTGTGTTAATCTATCAGTTTAAACATTCATGCAGCTTCTTTCTGAGCCTCTATAAGCAGATTCATACTGCAGATGATGCCTTAAGCTTCCTCTGAAACCTGTACTGGTACCTGACTACCAGGTCTAGCAGCTGCAAGTGATATTTCCTTCTGACTGTAAGCAACTGAGGAAATTTAGCCCATCCTATCTGATGCTAATTTGGTTGTGTTGACTCACCTCCTTCCATGTTTTCCAGGGTAACTGTTACAACATTCTCTAGCTGCCAACACAATCCCCAGGGGTCTGTAGAAAATTTTTATTTGAAATGTTCTAGTTGTAGAGGATGATGGTTAATTTCTTAATCTGAGTCTAATCCTAGCTATCATGTGTTATTGGGAAACACTTCTAAAGAAATATCTTTCCTGTTTCTTCTGCAGATACATACCTTAAGAATGATGAAATAACCCATATTTTAGGCTTAGGAGAGTAGGATATGTTTCTGTCCTACAACTCATCTGGACCTACACTGATTTTCACATGCACTGACACATTGCCTTTGGCAAAAAATTCCAGACTTGTACCTGTTTTCCCAGTAATAAAAATTTTGGCTTAGCAGTAAGTGATTGCACTCAGCACTCTGCAAAGTACTTTCTTCTCACATTTGCAGCCAATAGAAAAATGTAAAAATGATACAAAGCTTTGTAGGTAAATTTAGTGAGAGCAGGATTCCCTGCTAACCTTCTCTCTGCACTCCTTTTACTTAGCTGATTGCTACATCTGCTTTGACTTTTAAGCAGTCCTGTATAGGGGGTCTGAAAGTGAAGCTGATTCATCTTTCATGGGAAACGGACTAGTCAAACTATACTTCTTTGTGGTCAAGCTAAAAAAGTTGATTTTGCAATGCAATGAGCAGCTCAAGTGAAGCACAAGATGACTCAAGAGTCATACACATGCTGTCTTTTAACATCAGCAGTCTAGCCCCTCTAATGCAAGAGCCTTCCCATCTCATCCTCCCCTCCTTCTGCATCACATGGTGGTGTCTCACTCGGTCCTTCTCAGGCAGATTCCAACCCTCTCCCCCAGCCCTCCAGCTTCAATTGCTGAGGTGCAGCAGAAGCATCCTGGCTATACTTCCAACACATATAGTCCAGATATAAACACATACTTCCAGTTAACTTTGAAATAACACATATACTTCCAGTCCACATATAGTCTCCAGGTGTGTTACACTCAGCTGTGACTGTGCCTGAATCCATAGGGAACATAGCTCACCAAGCTGCACTCCGAGTCCTGTGCAGATACAACAGAGTGCGTATTCATGAACCTGGACACAGAGCCACCAGATATGCCTAGACCATTGCAGCAGGTGCTACATTTCTGCAGGAGGAGTATGTGTGGGCTCAGGCTGTCAGCATCTCTTTGCTGAGAAATCCATGTAAGATGCAGCATGTCCAAGCATTCACTCCTGTTTGAGACTTCTTGTCACCCTGCCCTAAATTCTTCTTAGTCTTCCTCTCTGCCTAGGGTATGCCAGTGCATATTGGTAGTGTAGGTGTCCTAGGTTTGGTGACAGCAGGAGTCAGAGTTTGGGCAAGGTGGCCCAGGTTTGCCTCGTCTCAGGGCAGGCCAGTGAATTTTAAGATATATCCAACTGACTCAGCAACAGAACTGCTTTCTGAAAAACTATCTTTACATATGCATGTGTTGGATTTGAACCTCACCCAAAGTAATCTGGCTGGTGCAGAAACACTAGGTCAGTTTGGTTAATGCAAAACTGAACCAGGTCCACCGAGATCCTCAGCTGGCTTTGAGACAGCATAGCTGCTGGTCCCACGGCTCCTCTAAAACTTATTATGATTAATGGTGTTGCCATACAGAGGAATCCATCTGTTCCATTCTATATCCTGCTCATCTGACTTTTGATGACTCAAGTACTTCTACCTGCAAAGTCTGAGTGGCATGGCTGTAACCTTTTGGAAAACTTAGGCATTGTTGAAAACCAATTTTCTTTCTCTTTTCCACCCACTACTGCCTTGTCTTCTGAGTCAGACAATGCCTGAAAAGAAATGAGTGATTTTTTTTTTTTTTTTTTACACAGTGGACTGAGTTTAACAAATAAAAAATCAAATAAAAATAAATTTCAATATTATACAGAGTGCTTTTAGGCTAGCTTCAGAGAGACTGTAATGCTCCATCTCCTCTGACTTAGCCAACAGCATGCTTCATTTACTTTCTTTGGAGCTACAGTTCAAGCATTACTCCTTCATTTCATTGTCAAAGCTGAAATAGTGATGCAATTCAAATTGAGGCACCTGTTTTAAACAATGATGCCGTAACACAGCATCTCTGCAATAAAAAGGTTGCAATGAATTAGGGAAGGGATTTTTCCTCTGAGGGAGGAACACAGCCAACAGAGGTTTAGGACCCAGAGCTGGCTCTAGCACAGCCAGCTCTAAAAACTTCACTGTTGCTCTTTATAAAGACCTGACCATTTAGGAAACTGGCTCCTTTCTAAACCTCCTGGCTCTGTCAAGCATGTGACATTTGGGAGTTTCTAAGCTCTTGTAGTTTTATAACTTCTTCAATCACTTGAATCCCAAAGGTCGTAAAACCTGTGACTCTCTTCATCTTACACTTGTCTCCTCAACCTTTTAAGGTGAGAAAAGTCATATATATCCACCTCCACCTGAGGCTGTCTCTGGATGCCCTTGGCCTGCCTTAAAATCATTTGCATGTAACCACTGATCTCTTGTGGCTTTCTAAACTCAGCAGTTAGGTCAACAACAAAACTTCCAAAAATAGCACAACCAGGAACACCCAATAAAAATAGCTATATGAAGCACTTCTTTTATTTGATGCATGCTGCTGCATGCTGGGGAGAAATTGGAAAAATGGCCGGCACCAAAGTGTTTGCTTCTTCCCTATCTTCTTCAGAAAATTTCTTCAAGGTCTGAGTCTGGGTGCCAGTAGAATACTTCTCTAAACTGCAAGATAATCTGTAATGCATCTTGGTCTTGAGCAGCAAACTTCAGAGTTTGTCTATATTATGGATTTTGAAAACAAAATGAAAACTGTCATCCATTGGTTTATCCTCAAGACTATGTTTCAGCAGCTCTTCTCTGAAGCTACAAAGATCCAACTTCAGTTATTTCACTGTCAGGAGCTAAGCGCATCATGTTCTTTGCATGTACCTTACATTCTGTACACTTATGACTAAACTTTTTTGACCTTGCAAAGACCTGCATTTTCTCGGTTTCTGGAGTGTGTCAGGGCAAGATCTGTGCATCTTTTAAACCCAGTTCTAAAAACTGTAGAATGAAGCTCTGCTCCTAGTCGCATTGACAAAAAATGAAACAATTAATAAAAGTGAAGCAACAGAAGGGACGCTCACTTATAACATTTGGCTAGCCTTTTTTTTTTTTAATCCCCAAATTGTCATCTAGGAAACAAGTTTTTTATTTTTTTGATCAGTAGCACAGGATTTATAAGAAAGGAATCCAAAGCTATACTGTGACTGTGATTCACTTTCCTGAGCCTATTACCATGAAAACTGTAAATGATGCAATAGGCTGTGACTGCTAGTCAAAGGTTCATCATAGAGTCCACTAAGTAATTTATACTCCCAGGTCTGCATTTTACAGTAAATGGAAGCAAGGAACTGTGAGAAACGTGCTGTTGGGAAGGGAAAAACAAAAAGAAAGCAAAAGGAGTAGTTAATCAGTGTTGATAAGTTGACCACACATCTCAAGTGTGCATAAAGCATCTGAGGAGGTGGGCAGGTGAGGAAACCTTTTCTGGTAGAAACCCAGGAAGTTTTATGACATGAGAAAGACCCCTTTGCTTACCAGAGTCTGACAGAAGTACTAAACATGTCCACAGCTGGAAGCTGAAATATGGGAGTGGCCATTAATTGACAGAGGTAAATCTAGGCTGCATAGAGCTGGGCTCTGCACTGGGCCACTTAGAGCAGTGGTGGGAGATGCTGA
This sequence comes from Vidua macroura, assembly GCF_024509145.1. Lineage (NCBI taxonomy): Eukaryota > Metazoa > Chordata > Aves > Passeriformes > Viduidae > Vidua > Vidua macroura. Next base: position 12,065,975 of record NC_071611.1, read on the forward strand.
ATGCAGTTTGTCAGAAGCAGAATATCAAAACACAGACAGCTCAGGGTAGGACTGCTCATAAACCATACTTCTTATTGAGGACTAGACTTTAAAGGAATGGTTAACTATGGAGCCCAGCAATACTTGGGACCTGGGGAAAGATTTAATTAAGCATGGGTAAAATAGGCAAAGAAAGGCAGGGGTAACCAGCAACTAGCATTTTAAGAAGATCTTGCTTAAATCCTTTGCAACATACATAGGGCAGAGGCATTGTGCAAAGCTGCCTGCAGAGTGTGCCATACCAAGATTGTGCAGCTATCAGGAAGTAATGCTGATATTTTAAATAAGCAGTGCCAGCAGAGTCCCTTGTGTGATGAGGGGATATTTAATGTACATAATGTTAATGAATGTATTGCTGCACAAGTTCTAATGCAGTGTCCTCTCTCTCTGCAGCACAGCATTATCTGGAGAATTCTTGAAGACAGACTCACATTTGCTGTTTTGTTTTCCATTATGAAAAAACACGAAGGAAAAGTTATGTAGCGAACTGCTTTGGCTTTCCACTTGTTAAAATTAATGCAGATCCTTCTGCTGTACAGGGACCACCTCTGCAATTAAAAAAAACCCATAAATATTCCTGCAGCATACTAAGAAATTCCCCTGAAGGGGGAGGTTCCAAGAACTTCAGACGGCAGGCATTGCCTCTCTTCAATTCTGACTGCAAAGAAAAGAGAAGTTTTGATACCCTTCAGCAAGAGAATGTGATCAACAAGGATGCAACAAGCAACAGTTTATTTGTAGAAAAATCCTTTAAAATTTACTACAATGTAAGATTAAGGAAAAAATAGTCTTAATGTATATACATACAATATATATAAACAAACACATATGCACCATGAAAATTACATGCTTTTTAGAACAGAGAATGGGTCTTATTCCCTCATATCAATTTAAAAGTTGTCACTGCAAGAAACCTTGCTTCCTTTTTTTTTTTTTTTATCCCCATCAAAGTTTTCAAGTACAGGAAGTAAGTAATGCAGGATCTAATAGTAGAAAACCTTTGTTATACACAAATTACAACTGACAGCTAGACAATATTATTCTGCAGTATCCAACACTTGTATTTTTTTAACTCTATTATAATGATATGAACTTTTACCTGAGATGCATGGAAATAACAAAGCATGATAATTGGCAAGTTTAAGAGATTTTCACATTATGATTTGACTGTAATTGAAGTTGATTAGGTTTCACACCTATACCTATAGTACTGGCACAAGAATGCTCTGCGTGAGTCATCACCAATGACTTAGAAGTGCAGGAAAAATTAACAGGCAAGCACCACTTGCAATGATAAGCATGCAGACAATTTAAGTGAAACAGAGGTAGCATGTTCTTGTAACTCCAGCAGGGTCATTCAAATCAACTGCACCCTCCCTCCTGCAAAAGGCACTCACTTTTTCAGCTAAAAACGATGCACTTAAGTTTGGTCAGATTGACCGCAAATGGTGGATTTCTCTCCTTACAAATATAAAAAGATGTTAAGCAGAGGACACAGTGAAAACGAAAAAAAAAATGTAAGAAACAGACATATAAGGTACTATGTGCTATTCCTCTCCCCCTACCTTTTATGGGGAGAATTATATAAAACAGTTGCAGTATGTAATCCAAAAGTTAAGACTTTCCAGTTGAAATGGCAGTATTAAGCAGCACATTCTCAATCAGAAATAGTTTTAAACCACCAGAAGTACACCAGTCTTTTTAATAAAGAGCAACAACTCACAGTTAGGAGTAGAAAGTTTATGCACAAAAAAGGTGGTGCCAGAGAAGGATCCTCTGATGCAAAAGCTCATAAATTAGTATGCACTGTAACTTTTAAACTGTATCTTTTATCCTTTCTGCACTTTGAAAGGGTGTCCATGCAAAACACCTCCTCTTACCGTGACACTACAGAACTAATTGAATTATAAGATGTGCCACTGTTGCAACTGGAGGCATAGGCCTCTTGACCATTAGCATCTAAATTAATTTTGAATACAGAAGATGCCTTCAGTAAGAAATCTGCTGCATCTCTGCGACCTAATTCCCTCAGCTTAAACATTAGTATGCCTACAGTGCTGTCAGGTGCATTACTCCATTCCTGCAGAAGGGCATGAACTGGGCTTGAGAGAAAGTAATTTTGTGTTCCATTATTTGTATTGTACTTTGCAACAAGGTCAGGGAGGCCCAGGTTCATGGCAAGAAGGCACCAGTCTTTGCCCATTGGATCGGGTGGATCCAAAAGTCGACTCAGTTTTCTCCTGGTAAGTAGATTCAGATCAGAAACATGAATATCCATTCCTAGGCTTCCCTGGGAGTAAACATCCAGACACCCAAAACACAGTATACTGCTAAAGCTCTCTTTATATCCCCCCATAGTGTTAGTTAGTGATGTCTCCTTTTGACTCTGTGCACGGAAAAAGTCTCTAGGCTGGTAGACCATTACTGGTTCATGATGTTCCCTCAGCTGCTGAGGACTAAGGTAATATTTCCCAGTCAGAAGACCAGGTAAGGTTGTTGCTATTAAGTTATCAATGGTGCTGCACACAGAATCCAGAAGTAAACAGCACTTGATCTTCTCTGTTTCCAGTCCTCTAACTTGAACCTCTATTCCCTGCCCATGGTTGACCAGCAGCACTAAAAGCTCGGCTCCACGATTCATAATCTTTGATCCATTTACCCACAGACGTATATCAGCATCTCCCTCTGTGCTCTGCTGATGAATCCACCTGCAAAGATTCACCTGAACTTTATGAAAAATTCCACAAGGAAATGGGGTAAGATGTTCCACAGGAACGATTCTAACACCACCATAGATCAGCACTTCATCCTCCTCATCTGTCCAAGACCTGTGAAGATTGTCAGTCTTTATGAGAGCAGGAATATCCACCATTGCTCCACTGCTAAGGTCCCTTGCACAAATATCCATGGCATCCAAAATCTGTATTAGTTCTTCCACGTCACTATCTGTCACCAGACGCTGGATGTCCTCTATGGTGTACCGACCTCTATAGTGATGGAGGGCTTTTGGGTTCTCCACTGACAAGATTTTTCCAAGGACATTAGAACAGAGCCAGCGAGGATCCAGAAGCACAACATCTTGGACAGTTTCACTCTGCATAATGTTAATCTGTTTATAAATATGAAAGTTACTGTTTACATCTTGTGAAGTACAAGATGATAGCCCACATTCTCACCTTCCTAACAGACTGACCCAACAATTTGGTTAACACTGCTCACAGGAAAAAAAACAATAGTGCATTTAAATATGTACTCAGAACAAAAAAAAGATCTTGTTATTTTCCACTAGTAATTAAATTATTAGAGCCCAACACCTGGAAAGCCTAGTCATGCCCTGCAAGCTGTTTATGCAAAGGTGTTATCCTACTACTTAGTTTCTAGTGGACACATATGGATCTCTCATATGCATTGAACACTTCATTGAAGGTGATAGTGATCCTTTCTGAGTATTTTATATTCTTACAACTATAGCAATAAACTGTAATTCTTCCTGTCTCAAAGAGATTACTTGAACAAAATAGAAGCCACAAGACATAATGATAACAGAAAGTGTTAATAAGCATTCTCTACTTATGATGTCTTAAGAGGAAGAGAAAAAAACCAAACAACTTTAGACATTTGCTTAAACCATAAAGAAATATTCTACCAATATCTTGCAAATAAAGAAATGGAATTTATATAAAAATACTTACTTCTCCTATGCTATGCAACTGCTGTGCAATATGCCGTAGGTCATTTTCACTTGCTAAGGGATTAAGATGTTCCTGTACATCATACACAAACTGCTGCAAGGACATCAGCTGGTTGGGTCCATTAGTTTTTCTCCAGGAAGGCAGTGTGGAGATTATTTTTTCACACAGGTGAGTCATAGGTGGACAAGTCTTAGAAAAGCACAGAAAACATCCACTTGAGAATAGTGGTACTATTTTTTTTAATATGGAGGCTAATGCATTTATAATGAATATTCAGATCTAAAGAACTCCCTTTTTGTTGAGCCCTTACTCTTTCATCTGGCATTCACTTGCCATAAGATCTATCTACTTTTTCTTTAAAAAGTGAATTGCAGAAACTAGTTTTTCACTGAAATAAGCAATATTTCCAAATATCACCATGAGTTGCCATCATGCATTTGTAAGTCAACGCTTATTTCTGAAATGATGAGAATTTATTTAGAATCTGTATTCATCAATATCTTTACAGGACCAATTTACTTCAAAAGGTGAGATAGCAAGGTACTAAATAAGAAGCAAAAATGGTACTTTGATGTATTAATTGCCTTAGACTTCACTGATGCCTTCTTGCTCATTCTCAAGCCACAGCCTCCACTTCTTATGCAGTAAACCCCTTCAGATTTCAAGCTAGTGACTATATCTATAGTAAAGCTTTCTGAGAGAAGAAAAGTTTACAATCAAGAGACCATCAGGAATGTAAAATAGGCTGAACTTTACATGAATCTAAATATTTTCCTCAACCCACAGAATTAACTCAGTAATACATCCACTTTTAATCAATTACAAAAAAAAAAAAAAAGTTTCAAAAATAGCTGCAAAAAAACTTATTAGTGTGTAACATATTAATCCATTTAGCACAGGCTATAAAAATTTGACTTGGTCACCCTTATTATGGAAGTCTCCATATCATAGTGATAACATCAAACCATGGCTACACTTTACCTTTAGTCTCATATGCATATATCTACACATACAGATATAACTGCAAGCAATATTTTTCATTTAAAAATGCAGTCAAAAGTTAATACATATTCAGTTTACATATCCATATTCAGTTTACATATCCATATTTGGAATTATCTTTCTAGCAGTTGAGAAAACTGTTCTACTCTGGTGGGTTTTTAAGTGAAAAACCTTATTTTCCTGAAATGTATTTATAATATATTTCTCTGTTTCTCTATAATACTATGCTGAGTTAAAAAAAACAACAGGGGGGACCAATGCTGGAATCCAGTCACTGCCAATCAAAAAACAAAATTATGACTTTAAACTGATATCTCAAATTGTTTTCTTTCAACAGTGAGTATCTTGGTCATCTGCTTGAAACAGCTACTATTTTCAAAATGCTGACTTTGATTTCAAGGCTTGGTTTATCACAAGACCTGTCAAGTATGCTGTTAGAACATTGGAACAACAGTGGTTTCTGTATGCTTCATTGTTGTAAGTTTGAAATTTACAGTAGATTATTACACAAGACATTCACATTTTGGCTCATCCAACCCAGACTTTTAGACACTACTTACAGAAATTATCTGGCTTCTTATTTCTTGCAAGTGATTTCGGAGAAGCTTCATATCTTTAGACCCAGATGCTCCAGCATCCAGGACAAATAACTTTTCTGAAATTTGCAAATCATTTCCAAATCTAAACAAAAATAATTATTATTAACTTAGCCCCAAATCCAGTTTATTTCTTAATACAATTGTACTTCAGTCTTGAATTACATTAGAGTTGTTTTTCCTCAAGGAATGATGAAGTTTAAGTAATGATTATACTGAGATATTTTATAAGCACAGACACTGTAGCTGCTGTGTAATTTTCTTGAAAATAAGCAGAAGTATTGAGAGAAAATTGTTCTCTCTCAGGATGAAGAGTGAATATGTATAAGAAAATTGTAACTGCATCACATGACCTGTAATTACAAACCAAAACATTTTACTGGAGAAGAGACTACAGGAATTTATTTAAGGTCTTAATGTCTGCTGCTTGCTTTCTTCTCACTTTAAATAGTTCAGTAGTCATTGCCGTTGACAGCTCTCTTTCCACTTTTGTTTTGCGTTTCCAACCACACAAACCTGTTTACCTAGCTCTAGAGAGATTTGCATTTAAAAGGACTCCAGCAGCAAAGATGACACGCAGGTATCTTCTATTGGTTTAGTTCAATTGATTAAGAAAATGCCCCTTCTCCCCCACCCCCCCATCCCACTATTGTGCTGGAATTCCTGCATCTGTTTCTTGTACAGCCCAGTCAAGTGTCCATACTCGCAGGTATGGATGATTTCTCATATCCAGTGTTTCCCATTTACATGCTCACTCTGAATATAAGGTTATTGTTACTTTAAACAATAGTATGCTTATGGAAAATTCCCCATTTCCATCTACAATTAGCATGTGCTCCAGACATTTGCTGAAGAATTCTATAAGTTTTGCTAACTTCTATGTACCTCTTGGATGACCTTGTCACCTGTGTGACTTCACAATGTCCAGCTTTTTACAAACTGTGTGGGGACTACTTCCATGCCTCATTTAAGTTTTTTTCATAGCTATCCTAAATCATTAAAGAGATCAGGGTAGTTCTCTGGTAAAGTTTCTTCTTTTGCATCCGAAATCTTTAGCTGCAAATTACCTACTTTTCTGAGACCAGTGAAAAACCTGAGAACCAAGATGTTAGACAGAAAGTTGGAATGGGTCTTTGGATGTAGCCTAGCGTTTACAGAGTGAGACTGCCTATACCACAATTAATTTTGACACCGCTTGGCTCACTTTAGCTCACTCAGGGCAGCTTACTCACTGTAATATTGGTAAATGTTTCAATTTTAGCAGAACATATGCTTCCTGAACATACTCAAAATATCATAATATCATATAAACCATATAATAACCTTTTATCTATTTCAATGAATTTTAGTATTTTTCTTTCCAATTAGCATGTTTGAACACTATGTATAAATATATTTCCCACTTACCTGTTCCTGACTTCTTTCAACAAAGAGATGTCTTTGTCATACCAGAACTCTCCCCCAGCAGGCCGAGGCAGATTCACTATGTCAGCGTGTGTGGCAACCAAAACAACACGCAGGGGACTTTTCAGCTTCCCACCAAACGCTAGAAGAGAAACAAGAGGACTCCCTCACTATAAGGCATGCCTATGGAGATGGCTGATACTGACCCAGAAAAGCAGAAATACATTTTACATTTTTTCATACCAACCACTTTTGTAATTATTTACCAACTCTAAGCACAGCCTTAAACAGTGTAACTGTTGATGCTCTGCTTATAGGATCAGGTATATAAGGCCCAATTTTAATAGCTAGACAATTTGAATAACATCAGATACATTTATATTGTGTTACTTTATTGGTTTATCATTAGTAGCACTAATGATATACCTACTAACTACAAACTATGACGGTGTGAGGGGAAAAAAAATAGAAATAGCAGTTCCTTGAAAGGACTTTGCATAATCTTTGCATAGTCCTTAATATTACAAGTGCAGAATAGAGAATTGTAAGAACACAAAATGTCTACAACATTCATATATTGATATGAATGCTATTTTACAGTACTTACACAAACAATGACCTCTCACTTAGGTGAGAGTTAAGTAGGAAAGCCTGGCAGAAGCCATGAAAAAGAATGAGAAAGAAAGAAAGATACAAATGGCATGAATGAGGTGATAGTACAGAACACAGAGTTTTCAATCTTTTCTTAAACTCATATTCCAGAAAAGAGAAGACATCATTAAACTATTTTTAAAAGAGACAGTACACCCAATCATGCTCTTTTAGCCTTAAAAATGGTCACATGGGAGAGAATTATGCCTACATCATTGCTCAGTTCTCATCAACTAAGAGCTACATAACATTGATTAATTCACAGAAAGCCACATTTCCCCAGATCTCTGCATAGCACATCCAGGCAAGTATTTTGTAATTATCTTCTTTTTATTTTTCTTTTTAATTAACAGCTAAGGACTTAGACAAAATAATTGGAAAGTAATTCGAAGAGTTTTAACTTTTCTGCACACATCAGTTACTAGATATTATCTGAGAGATTTTGAAGATGGGTACAGAGATGGATGGGTACCCAGACTAAGCTGATTAGTATAAACACAGATTTAAGTGAATTATCTAAAAAATGCTGATAATCAGATGAGCAAGAAGAAAAAATAAACTGAGACTGATGAGCACTGAAAAGCTTTCAACAGTTGCAAATTAGCTGTATTTGTAGCTTTGTCACCTTTTTTGAAAATTTCTGAGCTTTAACTTTCACAGGTAATTTATTGTTGGTTAGATCCAAATGCTGATATTATTAACATTGTGATTTGATCTAAACCAGAAAATAAAAAAATGCAGAAGCTTGAACTGAAAACCAAGGGTTGGCCTTGGCTCATTGTCTGGCTGAGATAATGCATACAATAGCCCTTTGCATAATGTTAAGTATTTAATAGATTTGTCTGGTGAATCCCTAGCCTTGCTACAAATGTCCTTTAGTGCTGAGTTAGATTCACCAGCTGGAATAATCTTTCAGATCATAGAACCAAGACATGTGTCAGACCTTGGTTAGTCCAAGAACTGTAACTGAACTGTCACCGTCTGCAGACCAGCATTCAGCTACAAACACAAACAAGTTATAAGTTACAGTATGTACACCTGGACTACCAGACCTTTTAAGAAAAATGTTATTTAAGTTAAGTTTGCCCACCAAGTAACTTTCAGTAAGCATGAATATAAAACAAATAAAATTACTTAAAACCTGTGCAAAATTGGAGCATATGTGAAATTTACAAGAAATACTGCTTTCTGTGCATCAGACCAAAAAGCTATCATATTTGAAGTCTAAACAGAACTTTAGTTAAACACATGAAAGTTGCACATACTGAGGGGTAATGCTGTTCTGTCCTGTTGTCACTGACAAGACTAAGTTATGCTGAAAATATTGTTTATTGGGGCTAGATATAAGAGGAATTTAAGCAAACTTGGTTTTGAATGATTCCAGCCCTCTAAAACACTCTCGATAGCTTTTCTGACATAAAACTTTATCTGCCATGTACAGATGTAAATCCCAGTGCCACAAGATATTGCACTGTACTGTGTGACATTTTTAATTGAACTAAGTGGTGTGTGCAACGCTTCTGGCTTCTTCCACAGATAAAATTCCCTTTTGCCAAGAAACCTAATATCAAGTTTGTTTGCATACATGAGGATGAAGACACCCAACACAGATGATGTACAGAGTTGCAGAGAAATACAAGAAGCTTTATGTCTCTAATGCTTCATTAACAAGCACAAGAACATACCTATTGGCTCCTCAACTGGGACCAATGATTTCAGGAAATTGAGCCAAAAGGTCACTTGGTTTAACTGGATTTCATAAGGCTCCTCAAGACTAAAAAGCACTATGTGAATTGCAGTGTGATCATTTGCAGCAAAATAATCATAACAGCAGAAGTACACGGGATTCCCAGAGAATTCCCAGATGCTGAAATCCCCAACTCCTGAAAAACAGACAAACATGAAGACATCACACTTCATCAGTAAGCATGAAACATCTTCGGGCCATGGAAATACAAACAAAACATTTAATCTGATTTAAACTTTCACAAATATAAACTGTATGAATGTGAGAAAGCAAGACTGAAAATGCAATCATGAACAAAGGGAACAAGTTTCAGTCAGTTTTAGAGGCTTAGCAGTTGGACCCTCAAAATCTGTTCCTCTCTCGCATTCCTTCTCTAGGACATTTAGCTGTATTCCACATATAAGTACCTGTGTTAAATGCATGCAGTCTTATGCAATTAAATTGAGCTTTGCCTTGAACAACAGCAGCAGATCTTGTAATTGTCTTGAAAACCAAGAATAATGGTTCCCATTCTTTTCCTGTTCACCTCAAAAAAGCTTAATATTTTTATTAATTATTCTTCTTAACATGCCACTACTGATTTTAAAAACCACTGAAGCACATTCTAAAAAGAAGCCGCTTTGTTTTACAGAACTGTACTATTCACATTGTGCTGGTAAATCAGGGCTGAAGAATCACCATGTCGTCAAGGGTTCCAAGAGCTCCATGCTTATTTTTGCCATCTCTATCTTAGGGTGAGAAAAGTGTTAGTATGTTGCACTTCCCAGATGCACCATCTGATTAGGGTGATGTCTGCTGCATCTGTACTACTTCTAATTAAATAAATGGCGATTAAGATGTGCCTCAGACTTCTAGAAGGAGAAAAGTCAGAGCACTCCAACCTGCTGTTATGAGTACAGCTACTCAGAGTTCACCTGTGTGTGCACTTTGTTCTGTATAGTACAGAACAGAGAAAGAAAACTAAGTACTTCTGGCAGTCCATGGCACAATTCTGTTTCCCTGCAGAATTTGACTGGGCTTCAAATTACACTGAAAGAAGAAATTAGCTTACACAAAGAACAAGTTTTATCTACTTGGCAAACTCTTCAGCATCTAAGATAAATGCTTTGTCACTATATTGGTAATTATGCACTGATATGCAGATTTCTGTTTACAAGGTAAACTCTTGATTAATACTAACTGAGCTTCAAAATTGTAGCTGCTAAGGCACGCAAAACATTTTCCGTATAAAGAAGAGGTCTGACCACTGATACAAATGACAATTAGTATGGCTAGTGGAGTATAAGCACAATTTGTGTGGTCTCAGAGCCAAAAGCCATGTGTGTACTTATGACAGTTTCTGTGATTGACCCCTCTTACTGCTAACTGGTTTCAACTGCAGAGCAGTTAGTTTCCTCGCAAAAAAAGAAATTAAATCAGAAGCTCCACTCACAATGACTGATGGGCTCCAGGGCCCACCAAAAATGTCCCAGTCCTGACATGGAGTGAGAACAGTATGTCCTTTGCATAGCTGGGAAAATACTTAAATGGTGAGGACTAAATGGTCCCAGGCTAAATCTGATAAAATCCCCAGATACCATATAGTATAGATGAAGAAGCATTCCTACTAGGAGCCATTTTGCTGACCTGCTCCTGTCATATCAAATCTCTCTTTTCTACTCTCCCACTTACTCACCTCAGAAACATTCCTAAGTAATACTGTAAAGATCTGACATGAGTGATTAAAATGTATATTACAACAGCTACAGAACTTCAGGCAGATTACTTTCTTAAACAAATTCAATACCACCAGTGTTGGACTGTCAAACACAGTCACTACTATGCCAAGTCAGACTTTCCCCTCCCCCCACATTTTTATTTTAAAAAATGAGTTAAATGGCATTAACTGTTCTATAGCATTAAGGCACCCCAGCCCAGGGCTCTTCTTACCATGCAAGCAGGCATTCTGGATGTCAATGGCCTTGGTGGACTGGTCATCAGAAGAGAAGTGAGAATGATGAGCAGGTGATACGAAAGTTTCTAATACCCCTTTGGTCAGGCCTGGCTCAAACATCATACTACGGCTTCTCACGCTGACATTTTCACAACCAGGATAAAGATTCGTAATACTTACTGAAACTGGGTCAGGGAAAGGAAATGAGATTGCAAACCATGTGAAAATCACAAGAAGATCACTTCAAAACAACTATGCAGGCCATAAAAGCAGATTAAAAAGCCCAAAGTGTTCTTCAAAGAAAAGAGATGTCTATGAAGGGTGTACAAAAATACATTCTTATTCTGAATGATTTAAAGGAGAATATTAGAATTATCCTATAAAGCACTTATGTCCATTAGCAGATATATCTCTGAGTGGAAAGCATAAAAGGAGACTGAAATGTATGTGTATGAAAGGTTTGAATAGTTAAAGTTCTATGTTGCAAAATATGCTGCCTTTTTTTTTTTTTAAGCTAAGGTCTACAATTTCATTGCATGATTTATTATTGGCATGGAAATGTCACATATTCATAGTATTGATTCCTGTAAGTAATGATAAAAAACATCACTGTGTAACAAGTGTCTCAGCAGTGGTGGGGGAGAAAAGCAGGCTCTTAACCAAAATGATTTTACCAATAAGCAATTTTTAAATTCCTTGTTTATTCAGATTCCCAGAGTGCAAATTATAAACAAAGGGGCTTTTTAACTGACTTGCACCATCTAGTGGATAAAGATTTCTTTCCTCCACCAGTTGGCAAATTCTAATATTTAGGTTTTATAATAGAAAGAGATTTATCTGTTAACTGTTGAACTACACTTTCATGTTTGGTCTCCTAGGGTAATATTTTAAATCTTTTGGCTCTTGTGAATAAATACTTCGTGAATTTGCACACTTATTTTTACAGAGTTTAAACAAATACATAAACAAACAAATCCTATGTGACCAAGTATAGACCAAATTGTGCTGATTTAAATATTTATCTGAATATGTCACTCAGCCCAGAATATAATTTACATGCTATATGTCGCTGTCGAGCAGGACGGGAACAGAGAACTCCAGATCAGAAGGCAAAGAAAATGAGCTCTGATTTATTTCAAATATACTGCTCTATATATAGAGAACATCGAGAAGACTAATTTCATTTGTCTTAGAGTAAAAACATCTCACACCATTGGTGTGCAGTGAATGATGCACAGTAGCAGAACATATCTATAAACAATGTGAATAACAAGATAGATTAGAGAATTATTTACATTCTTTCCCAACTGTTTCCCAGGCTCTTGCCTGGTTAGAAAACCTTTCTCTTTCTCTCTGACTGAGCTGAGAATATCCACAGCTATATAATGATTACATCCCAAAAGAACATATATTGAAAGAAGCAAAACCCGAACTTCCAAATGCTAAAACAACCCACAGTAGCTTTGTATATATACAACTGCATGTCTTTCTGGCTTTATATCTAGGTAAGCTCTTTTGAAGGGCTTCAAATTCACCTTTATTTTTACGCTGATTTGCCAGTGTGACTGGCAGTCTTTCTGATTTTATGATGGTGTGAGCACATAACACCTCTTCTTTGGTTCTGTTACTAACCAATACAAAAAATCTAACTTCAATCAAAACCTTCCAGTACTGCCTCCAGGAACTGATATTCCTTGAGTGATTTATCACCCTTTGTATGACACAGTAAATTAAGATAAATAAATCAAGAACCTTTGATTGATTAATTTAATCAAGTCCTTTTTTCTGTTGTCACAGATGTGAGGCCCTTGTATTAAGTAAACATTAAATGCAGTAACAATCTCTGTGGTATGGGTCTTGCCTTGTTAAGCCACTTTGTGAATGCCCTACATCTTCCTCAGGTGAACAGAGAGAAAGTAGAGATGAAAACTACTACTAGCACTGTTCTAATATTACTCAAAAATCATGAACAAAATCCAAACCTGCAAGTATTATCCGAAGTTTTTTTTTAAAAAAAGGGCAACCCTGGCCTCATCTAAAACTTATACAGTGTAAGAGCACTTCTAAACATCAATTTAAACTTGAGCTGCTCATCATGCTTAGCTTGCTTTTGTAGGCTCCCAGTGTTAGAAAAGGGACCCGGACACTCGTTTTTCTACTGTCCCCCTGTGGGTTCTTCAAACACTGGGCACAGGCTTAAGTGTAAACCTAGCTAGTTTCTCTACACCTTGTAGCTCTTACCACTTTGCACAGGCCAGCCGGTGCTATATGAGCAATCTGCTCCCTAATATTTGTAAATATTTACTTCAGTTTAGAAAACTTCCATTTTCAGCTTGTTGGAAGACGATTTTAGACACCTCTAACTGGACTAATTCAAACGTGTACCTTAGGGAAAAGCACTCCAAGGCATCAGAGGCAGTTCTGAAACCTGCTGCTACTTAAAAATCACATAGAGATGCAGCAACTGTTCCAATTTTGCAGTGTTTATTGAAGTTCCTCCAGCAGAAAGGAAGCTAGTCATGACACTGATGTTTGCAACCTAGGACTTTTTGTGAAAAATAAATAGCAGTGTTTACAAGTCCTGTGCTCTGCTGTGCAAGTTCACTTATGCAGCATGTAAGCAAAAAAAACCTTAACTACTCATGTATCCTTCACATTCACTAGTCCTCTTCCTCTTACTTTAGGTATAAATCTATGCACAGAGAAGTCAATCCCTTCTCCCTTTTTCTTTTGTTTCTTACATAATTAGGCTGTCCTGTCTTCTGCAGTGCAGCCAACAGCTTCTTCTTAGGAGCTTAGAGAATAAGAGGAAACTATTTTCTCATACAAACATTATGGTTCAAAACCATACCTGAAGGTTTGGAAGACAAAGGTGATGGAGGGAATCTGCTTGAGTTTGTGGAGGAGAGCCTAGGTCTACGTCTTCTGAAAAAGCTTCGTATCAGGCCACATTTGAGAGACTCCACGAGGGTGGTTTTCCCAGTGCCAGAGTATCCAAACAGCTTCAGTTTGATCCGGGGCTGTGGATTCTGTGTGTGCCTCAGCTGCTGGATAAAAATCCCCCGGTGTGTATCCTAAAATTCAACACAAAGAATAAACAGAATGTTTGGCAGGGAACTTCTGCCTCCCAACAAACTCAGCGTGGGGTTTAGATACACTTTCTTGCCAGACTGCTGTTCATCTGGTTCATCATTCAAGTCATCAGTTACTGGACAGGTAGACAGGAGAGCTTAATGCTCACTCTCAAGAGCTGCCTTGACGTTTCATGAAAATCCCATGTCTTCAGGCTCAAATCAGTGAATGGAATTATTTTGACCTTCAGTGCAAAGGTGTCAAGCCTCTTTCAGTGCCCATTCTCCTAACCCATCAGTCTCAGGAGGTTAACCAATATACATACTCTTATGGAATGCACACGCAGCACTGAAGAATTTTGCTGCAACAGCTATCACCTGAACCATCCAACAACTCAATGTGCATTTCTTCTCTTCTTTTCTTTACACCAGCTTTTTCAGTGCTTCTCATGTTTGGGTGAATTTCAAGGAAACAGGGAGGAAGAAGGAAAGTGTGAGAGCAAAGGAACTAGATTCCCCTCCCTTTCTTTGTTCCCCTCTGTGGAGCTGAGAGGCTCTGTTGTTCTGCATTTGCACCTAATTTACATGTAGGATGAGCCCCCTGAATTATAAGCATGCAGCAACTGAGCTGAGAAATTTGACAGAAGCAGTAGTGCATACAAGTTTGTTCCTTCCTCACCAGAAGGCATTTCTTTAGTAAATTAGTCACAGTGCAAACACTGCACTGTTACAGCTAATACTGAATCCTCCACAAGAGCCACTATGTTAGTAGATTCTTCACATGTCTGTATTAGAGGCAAAATACTTCACAAACACCAAAAATAAGTGTAAGGTATACTATGCACTAGGTGATACTGAATAGATAGATATTAGAATATTTTCAGTGGTTAGATATAATTTGCTAATTTCAATTGATCAGATTCTCTGTTACAAAGTATAATGCATTTTCCCCATATATATATAGACAGGCCTTCAGTAATGTATATTCCACTATCAAGAAGAGAGTTACAGTTTACTAATATTTCTTTCGAAAGAGATCTATCTGACCTTCTTCCTTTGTTCTAGGCCAATTTGTATTATTTTCATATTTACATTATGAATAAATCACGAATTTACCTGCCTGCATGCAGACACAAATAAGAGTTTGGTGTGGGGATGTAACTATGCAAAATGGAGCCTATTATGACAAACTTTACAATAGCTGTCATTGCAAAGGAAGTCTGCACTTTGCACTTTTTCATATCTTCACACACATATAGTTTACAATCCTAGGAAGTATAGATTTGCTGGCTGGCCTAAAGGACACGATTCTCCTTGGCAATACATGATGTGCACCATCTTCCATTAGCAATAGGAATTATCATTTATTTCAGTTTCTCCAAACACAGACTCATCATTGTAATTATAACAGGATTATTTTAACTGGTCTGGCTCTTGCCTGTAATCTCCAGGCAAGTAGGCTCTGAACCTTCCCAGCATGAGTGATGCTGCTTGACTAATCAATGTGTATCAGATGTGTCAGACATGCTGCCTTACAACAAGCCCAGGTCATCTCTTTGTTCTAGTTAGCAAGACATTTGGATATACTGAAACTGCAGAATTAAAAGATGACATTGAGAACTTATGCAACTATTTCATATGGTATTGACATTTTTGTAAGGGGCACAAACCTCCCATCCTTCATAACCCTAATCTCAGTAAAATGGTGATGGTGAGGAAATGAGTCATCTTGGGGGATGTGCTAATTCTTAATAGCTTATTTTCTAGTAAATACCTTAGATGCTTTGCTAGGCACTGTCAGACACAGATATAAATCAGTGGTGCATACTAGCTTAGCCAGATTCTTTAATATGCACATATTTACTTTAATTGAGGGCATAATTTCAAATTAAAAATATAAAAAGGAAAAAGAAAAAAAGACAGCATTGCAGCAAGGGATTTTGCAACAGCTTGTAGAATGGCTGCAATGAAAACCTCACTTAAAATTCATGTATTCCCAACCTTTTTAAGTCTTGCAAGCAGACTGGCTACATGTTCATGCTGCTCTGCTCTGGCGAGATCTTCTGCTGTTTTCCCATCCTGTTAAAACACAAATTATTAGCAGCAGTTCCTTCATTTTTCTTTTAGAGATGGGCATCTGGATGCCACTGTAACAAGATACTTTGAATTCAGAGTCTGAGAGCAAAGTCAACACTCCTCCCCCTGAATTCCATCTCTCTTCTCACAAGTAGAGGATGATAGTGATTTCTAGATATTGCCCAATGAATAGATTTAAAGGTCACAAAGAAGGGACACATCAGCATATAGACTCACATGAATAGCAGGTGAATGTTTGTTTACCTGTGGATAAAGACTGACAGTAGCATATAGGATTCCATAAAGGATTCCAGAAAGCAAGAAACTTATAAAGGATGCAGTTTAAATTGTATCAGCATGTTTAAAAGGAGAAGCAAAGCTGCCTTCAGGATTCTGGTCTTGCCATACAGTTACCAATGTTTCATAGATCAACAGTTTAATATCTAAAAGACCAAAAGAAAAATTGCCTGCTACTTTGACTCTTACAGCTATCTTATGTTATTGTATTGTTTTAAATTTTGTAAGAGGTAATTTTGAAGTACTTTGCTTATTTCAGTATCTCAGATAAGAGAATTAGAAAATACATCCACAAGAAAAATAGCAAGTTATTTTCCTATTCAAGCTTTCTTGAAAAGTACTGAGTATCTACACACTGGTATAGCAAAGGTAAGCAAAACTGACCTATAAAAAGAGCTTGGTTACAGGATCCATGAAAGTGTATTTTTCACCTACTGGTAAATTTCATTACAATTGCTGACTGGCTCCCTATATTGCAAATCAGACAGCCTGCAAGAGCTGATCCTGAGTTCAAATGGTATTTGCAAGCATCTGCATCCAAAACTTTTAATCACTCTGACAATTTTAAAGTTGTTTGAGAAACTTGCATGAGAAGAATCCAACAACACGGTGCCAGTTAACATGTGAGCACAACAGATGTTTTGGGGCAATTTTCAAACATTTGAAATTATTGTATACTCCAGGAGCGGAAGGTTTTCTAAGGTTAATTAACACCATCTATTAAATCAAATTAAAAATAGACTAGTTCCAAAATGAGCTTTAATGCAGAAAGAAGGCAAGGAATTAATAATACAGGCCAGTTACTTAATGGTGTTGGAAAAGTTAGCTCCTCAGGAACGGCATACTGAGGGAAGAAAAAGGCCATTAATTTTATTGCACTGTCTTAGACAGGGCTGTTAATAAACTTTTCAGAACAATTTAACAGCCTTCTAGCAAACCAGTGCAAAACTGAAATATTAAAATCACAACATGCAAGTTCCTTTGGTACTCTCCCCCTTTTTCCTTCTCTCTGCCATCACTCTGCTAGAATAATGGATGATTACGTATATTCAGTGTACTGCTCCTGCTAGATTTAGTATCAGCACTATTTATTTTGTTATAGCCTTCAAACTGACCTAAACTGAAGAGACAAAATGTACTTTTATCTTGGAAGGAGAGTGTCCACACAGGCAATTATATCAACACAGCTGTCATGACATAAATTAAGTGCAACACCTCAAGAATTCGCCCATCACCCTTTTATTTTATCTCATCTCTACAATATGTAGTAGTGCAAATACATATACACAATGGGATGTAACAAACAAACAAAAATTTCAAAAACAGATGACAAAGGAAATCTGTAGAGCATCCTACCAAGTCCACTGCATGCACATTTCATTATTATTAACAGGGGACACAGCAATATACAATCCAATAGTTATCAAAAAGTAATTATTACGTCCTAAACTTGTTTAAGCCACAATTCCAAGTTTATTGGCATTTTCCTCCTACATAAGATCTGTGCTTAAAAGAAAAAACTGCAGTGCTAAATCTAGAGGAAAAAAACACAAAAATTAGTATTTTCTACCAAATGAGTAAAGCAAATTATACAGAAATTTTCTTATTTTCCTCCTCCATTTCAACCATCTCAGGAATAATTTGTTAGGAAAAGAACTCTGAAAAATGTGGACTCAACTAAAATCCAATGACAACATGTCTTCCTCAGATAGAGCAGTAGTTATTTCTAAGCAGAATGCACTGGTTACAATGAGTAGCAATGTTAAATGATTTGCTGCATCTGAGTAAAAAACATGGTTAATTTGTTCAAAAGACACGTAATGGTGTGTGTGATGTCTATAATTTATTGTGGATATGATGAAGGACACTTCATTCCTGCTGTGGATATGTCATTAGGAGGATGTTTCTCACTGAGAAATTGAAAATGCCTTCAGTGTTACTAGCTGGAAGCAATGATGCTGGCTGATCTGACATGAATGATTTAGTTTATATGGATACTTGCATGCTAGTTCACTCATCCATGCAACCACACATCTCCCAGCATAAAAGTAGAACTTTTTAACCCCCTTAAAGCAAGAAAAATATTTACGATACATACAATGCATTTGTATTTTTCTCAAATGTGAAATGATGTACATCTTAATGAAGTGACTTAAAATTTATAGAAAACACAAGGATACAAGTAATTCTTAGATGAAGAAATTATTAGGTGTAGACAACAAAGTGGTAACTGTACTGTACCATAATCAGGTCCAAATTCAGTTGCAAGAAGGGAACAAGTAGACAAGAGAGATATAACAAATACCACTCATGTTGTATATCATACAACAGCCTTTTTTTTAAAAATTTCAATATGTAATGTCCTTTTCTTACAGCTGTCTATGAGTTCTCTTTCAACTATCATGCATAAAAGAAGAACAGCATCTCTCAATACTTACAGAGGTTAATGCTTCTACATTGGCACCGGTCAGGCAAAGGAAGCGGACAACATCAAGAATGCCATTGTTTGCTGCCAGGTGTAAAGGTGTTCTTCCATACTAACATGAGGAAAGAAGTGTCACTACATTAGTCAAAGAACTTCACTTCAAATTTTATGAGTAATAATCAGGCATATTATACAATTATACATACTGACATGTTTTGCAGAAACTGCAAGAAAATGTACTTTTGATAGTAGCTTAAGCACAAAAGTGCAATTAAAAACAAAGGCTGGATGACTATTTAAAAAATGGGGAAACAATTTTCTAGCTAAATCCCTCACAACTGTGGAGGAATCCTTTAGAGGTTTTTTTTAGCTATATTTGATAATGTCTTTTAATTCCAGAAAATGTAATTGCTTTTTTACTTAATTAAATATGAACCACTTAAACAACACTAATTCCATAACCTTTAGAACTCTGGGTTCTACTTCAACCCAAGTACTACTGAAGATTAAGTATCTTCCCCTTTCACCCAAAGAAATAAAAGGGATGAATTAAAGAAGTCAGCATGAAATAATATATTTTCTTCAGTGAAGAGGGAAAGTGCTGTAAAGTATTGCTTTTCCAATTTTTACTTTTTTTCATGAATCTCTTCACTGACAACAGGTTCTCATGACACCCACCTCTGGTTTTACATGTTAAGAGCTACTGTTACAAAAACTACCATTTATTCCCTGCTGGTAGCCTACTATTACTTCACATTTTTATGCTTTCAATACTATTCTTCCTATCTACAAACAGAAACAAACTCATAATATTTATTGAAAGTAGTATTTGAGATTAAAGCCAGCTTTCTGACAACTGGAATCTGAAAAGATGCTCAGGTTCCTCCAGACCCTACACCTCAACTCAAGTAGCATTCTGCTTGTATTACAAAGAGTGTGTCCTGCGAGACCAGGGCAGTGATTGCCCCCCTGTACTCAGCACTGGTCAGGCCACACCTCAAATCCTGTGTTCAGTTTTTGGCTCCTCATGACAAGAAGGACATTGAGGTGCTGCAGCATGGCCAGAAAAAGGGAAGGGAGCTGGTGAAGCATCTGGAGTACAAGTCCTGTGAGGAGCTGCTGACGTAGATGGGGTTGTTTAGCTGGAGAAAAGGGGCTCAAGGAAGGCCTTGTCACTCTCTACAACAGCCCAAAAGGAGGGTGTAGTGAGGTGGGTGTTGGTTTTCTTGTGTCATGAAACAAGTGACAGGACTTAGCCTCAAGGAAAATGGAAATGGCCTCAAGTTGTGCTAGAGGAGATTTAGATTGGCTATCAGGAAAAATTTCTTCAAGCACTGGAATGGGCTGCTCAGGGAAGTGGTGGAGTCACCATTCCTGGAGGTATTTAAGTCATTTAGGTGTGGGACTTAGGGACATGGTTTAGTGGTCAGGTTGGCAGTGCTGGGTTAATGCCTAGACTCTGATATTACAGTTATTTTTTGATCTAAATGCTTCTGTGATTCTATGATTCTAAATGTATGTGATGTTCTGCTGCATTGAATCTCTGAAAGAAACAAACATTGCCTTCAGTCAGTATTACGTACATGTGGGACAAAGCCAAATGTTTGGACAAGGGCAGAAGTTAATTTTGTTACTGCCCTGTTAATACAGGGTTTGCTTCTGAAGAGGAGAAATAGAAATTGAGATTCTCTTTTTAATAACACTCAAACTCACCATTTCAAATAAAGGGTACTTTAAAAATCTGTCCAGAATACATTACTCTTAAAAGAATAACAGCAGAAGAATAATTACAACCACAGCTTCTGTAGCCATGATCCCAGGGCCACTGAACATTTGAAGGCTAATTTTTTTTTCCACTGCATGCCAGTGGTGATCCCAGCTCAACATTCTCCATTAGCAAACAGGACAATAGCCTCGTGGTCCATTAACTTGACTTCTCTAAAATGTGCTCTTATCCGTGGATCTGGATTTAATTGCATATTTGAGCTGAGAAGCAGGATTGGGGAGCTCATTGTCTTAACTTTTTTCATTAGACAGCTGATGATTTTAATTGTTGAAACCAAAAGTGATTGCACGGACCATCCTCAAAAAACTTGATAAATTTCTTTGGCTATTATCTGGCCAATACAATGTAAGTGCTTTTGTAAGAAACAGAAGTGTTAACTAGCAAAGTATTATTGCTAGAATGTGTACTTTTCCAGGAAAAAACATGAAGAAGCTAAAATACCTGAATCAAAGAAATTGCAGATAGAAACATAAAGATTCCTATAAGTAAGTTTTAAACTTTGTAGCACATATAAAATTTCAATAGGGCAGAGAAAGACATTCAGAGCTAAATATCAAGCCATAAGCACCACAGTCTGTCAGCAGACTTCAGTGGCTAACCTTACCTATTCAAACTATATAAAGTTTCCTGAAACAGCTCACTTTTCCCTTAAAACCTCCAGGATAAAAGACATAATATAAACCTGTAAAGCATTATATTTAGTTATCCCATACACTACAGCATAAGCACAAGAGAAGCAACAGAAAAGGCACTAGTGTCTTGAAATCAAGAGGCAGGTAATGAAATATTCTTTTTGGAAAGTGCTTACACTTGTTTGCATTTGTTATGGTTTGACATGGAAGTGAATTTTTTTTTTCAGGAAGTTAGGTCAAACCAATCAGTGGTCAGGTTTGGATATTGGCACCTGGAGTGACCACTGAAAGTATGGACACGCCTCTGAGAACACAGGGGGTTAAAAGCAAGAACTCCCAGGGGAACTGTCTCTTTGGTTCCGGTCGTCAGAGAGTGCAGTGCAGACTCTCCCCTGCCCAGCCACGGGCTGGGTGGGGGAGGGGAAGCCACGCGGCCTTGTCCAGGTAGGCCCAGGGGCTGAAGGACTGGAACCGAGCCAGCTCCTGGACGGAAGGGTGGAGAGAAGTGGAGATGCCTTTGTTCCCCCCGCCAGCAGAGGGAAAGTGACAGAGAGCCTGATGGCACCTGGAAATTTGCCGGCAGAGGAGAAGCAGAAAGGGGCGGGGGGGATGATGCCCAGCATGGGAGTCGGGAATGCTGGACAGAGATTTCAGCTGTCCAGGGAGTCTGAACTTTTAACCCTTTCCGGGAAATGAGGGCTTTGTAAAATATTACTCCTCCTCGATTTGTAGTGGAAGAGAGACAGTCTGGGACCTGAGATGTTAGAAGAAGAAATATTTAGGTGGGAGGAGATGATGGAGTAGCTTTTGGCTGGACTTTTCTTGTTAGCCATAGACTGAACCAAATTCTCCTGCAATAGAGACTGCATTTTAGGGGGATGCAGTGGTGACCCAAGGAGACCTGCTTCAGCAACCACCAGTGAAGGGATGGCAAGAACAGAGGAAAGCTGAGGAGGGAATGGTGATGCCCTCTGTCTTCAGGAAGAAGATGATCTCTGTTCCTGGACCCTTGGCCCCAGGGGAAAATGGGGGGGACTGTAGTCCCAAGATGAGAAGCTGAACTGTTGTCTCTTTTGGTCCTTGGCAAAGCATCCTTAAAGGAGCCCTATGAGCAGTCTGTCCATGCACGGTGGTGAGAGCACTGTGACATGGAATGGAGAGTGTCACACTGGCAGATTTTCTCCGGGCAGTTGCCATGTGTGACAGGGAAACACAGGAGGTGGCAACTGTGTTTCCTGGGGGGTCTGTGGTGCAAGAGAGGCTCCTCTCTCCCTTGATGGACTGAGTATTGATTATCTGAATGGTGGGAACTTGATCAGAAATCCCGGGTGATGTTTCATGGTGGGTGGTTTGTAGATTAAGAAGAGGAGGGGTGTTTTAGAGGGTCTTCATCCTGGATTTAGTCCATGTGTCTTCTGTAGTAGTAGTTTAATAAAGTTTTTTTCATTTGTTATTAAGCTTGGGCCTGCTCTGCTCTGTTCCTGATAACATCTCACAGCATTTATTTGGAAAGGTGTATTTTCATGGGGGCGCTGGCATTGCGCCAGTGTCAAACCATAACAGCTGGCATTCATCTACCAATAATCATTGCAAACACCATTTTTAGAGTTACCACATTGTAGCAGAAAACATACCAGTCTTCAATTCTGTGTATAACTTAATGTTACCTATGAAATCAAAGCCAGATGCAATGCATTTTGTCTGTTCTTTTGCACCTAGATGTAATCTGCATAATGCAAAGCTAAATGGTTAAGAAAGAAGGTTGGCAAAACATATTGTAATAATTCACATGATTTTTTTCTTTATTGATGTATAATTATCTATTCAACTGAAACAAACTGATAAATTTGTGAGGTGAGTAATTTAATACTTTGCATTCAGCCACTTCCAGAGACAGAAAAACCAAGGAAAAGATGTTTTCATATCAGAGAACTTGAAAAGGTCACCTAATGCAACAGGTGAGCTAATAAACAACATAGTTCAGTATCCATATTCCATTTACCTTATTAGTGACATCCAAACTACAATTTGCTTCACAGAGTGCCATCACAATAGGTACATTCCCATCTTTGCAGGCCACATGTAAGGGAGTGTTGCCATGTCTGTCTTGGAAATCTACAAAACATCCTTGACTGATGAGAGTTTTAACTACTTCTATTTGACATCTTCTTACAGCAAGATGCAGAGCTATATGACCATCCTGAAATAAAGAGACAGCTTGTAAGTGAGATCAAATAACACTAAAAATCAAAACATTGAGTAAAGTCACAGCCATCTCAAGTAACAGAATGCATCTCCTTCCCTCAAGAATCAGAGTGGTTTTTGATTTGAAGGTGGAAAAAGGGAGATGCACCATATTTGTCTGAAGGAATAAACCATGAGATGAAAGCAAATTTCTCTTAAGCCACTGGTCTTTGCAGCAGAACAGATAAAATACAAATGCACATTCTCTTCTAACAGCTTTCCTCAGAGGGAGAAGAGTGATCAACAGTAACAACCAGCTGAATATTGTAAACTCTAGTGTTTACTAGACAGAACTTTCTCTCTGTGGAACAATTTAAAGAGATAATGTAACCGGAAAAATAATTTAATGCTTTTAGAAGTGAAAACTTTCTTCTGAACTTACTTTAATAACTATTTATTTAACATTACTAATAACGGTAGCTAAAAGGCCAGCCATACAAAAAATACAAGCAATTAAATTCCAAATTTATTTATTTGGATTACATCCTGAAATACAAAAATTGATTCTGAAACAAATAGTTATATTTTTAAATAGTTCTTAATAGAAATGGATGTGATTTATCCAACCCATAGTAATCAAAGGTCAACAGCAAATCCATCTTTTTCTCTGAAGTTAACAGTTTGTTGCCAATTACAAACCTAATTTTTCAAAGAGTGTTACTCATGAGGTGATAAATGATAAGGAGATGACAGATCAGCAAAATCCCAATCATGGTATAATAATCATCAATGGACAACCTTAAAGACTATTTCAGCCATCAATAGGCCATGTGCGAACTGATATGAAAATTCACACTGTGGAAACAACATTGACTTGCAGCACTGAAATGAAGCAATTGAGAGACACATCCCTGTGATGTTAGACATAACTAACCTTGTCTGTTGCGTGAAGGTCAGCCCTGTGTTCTGCCAAGCATTCCACAATATCATGGTAACCCCTAGCAGATGCTGTCAGGAGTGGGGTCTCCCCTTCTTTGTTTTTAATGTTCACATTGCAACCTGCTTCGCAGAGTGCTTTGGCAACAGAGTAGTAGCCATGCCAAGCAGCACAGTGCAGTGGGGTTTCTTCTTCCTATGAACATCGAAAATCAAAAAACAGCACTGAACCAAACTTCAGGAAGAAAAACTGCTCAGCTTAAAAATACAAAAAGATGGTATGAAAAAGAAAAGACAGTCTACTAAGTAAGTCCTATAAAAAGACGTTGTAGTTTATAATGCTGATGTTCTAAAACCAAGAATAACTTCAACTGGCATACAAGTGATTATGGTACCTTGTATGTCAGCAATACTACTTTAAATCTATCCTTTAGTTAGCCCCTGAGGCTAACTATCTTGGTTCTCTCATTTGAAAACAGACCCTTGTTCACAAACAACTTCTACATCCTGTGTGCTGTGACTAATCCAGTGTCTAAAACAGATTGATCACCATGAAGGAGCAAATCCCACTAGACCTGCAGTTTGAGGCAGGTCACTCTGCTTACCATGTTGAGAAAGCAAATCCCAATGTTCTAGGAGCAAAGATACTTAAAAACCCAAGTCTTTTAAAGACACATCACAGCATGCCTTTGAAACTGTCTGCATTTGGAGTTCAGTTCTGACTGAAGCACTAATTTGCTTTTTGTTTGAACCCACAAAACTTCAAAATATTCAACTTCAATTCATTGTACATCAGAGCAGTTACGTGGAACACCATTAAAAACCTCAAATGTTTCACAAAAATATACTGAAAGCAGCCTCCTGAAAAAGCAGGGAGAATTAAAACCTACTAAAAGTTCTATCGAATTCTAAGAAATGAGTTAGCCTTTCTCTACCTGGCAAATATCAAAAAAGAGACAATTGAGGCTGATAATAGCAGAGGACTTGGACTGTATTCAAGGCTTCTGTAAAAATCTGAGCGTGAAGAAACAGACAAAGAGCAAGTCCTCCCTCAGCCTAGGGCTCCTTAAACAATGAAAAGGAAGTCCTAGAGGATGCAGCACTTGGGGAGGCTTGTGAAACTCATACACACAGAGTCAAATCTGGGTCAAATGGATTTTCTTTTTCTATTAAGCCTTTTCTTCCTTGTTTTCTTGCATGAGTTCAGAGCTCTAGAGAAATCCTCCTCTCATTTTCAAAAATGTGTCCTTGACACTGCAGAAAAATCCTATGACTGCTAAAACCAAGCAGAATTCAAGGCGAAAACTAATAAAAATCTTTAGCTGAACTCAAAGAGTACACACCACCACCCACACCTTCACAGAGTTGTTTCTCTGAGAAGCTTTCATTTTTGAGAGAACCTGTGTTTTATAGCACTGGTTGGTTCTCTCAGTTTTTCACATAATCTTTATTTATTAAGAGCCATCAAAACCTCCATAATTCTGGTTTGCCAGAGGCTAAAAGCAAGACATGTAGTTTTGACCACTTATAGAAAGCCTTATTTGTTGAAAAAAATGCAGACAGTTTTCATGACTTACCTTGTCTTGAAAGTTTGGATTGGATCCAATGCTACAGAGAAACTGAACCACATCCACATGCCCATACCGAGCTGCCACGTGGAGAGCGGTCTCCCCAGACTGCAATTACAGGAGAACATGCCAGTGTAATTTCCTGTGTCACACCATAATATACACTGCCTGTACACCGTGTACAGCCTGAATGTCCTGAATCCTGCACGGGATACTCCTCCCTCTCTGTTGCCCAGCCACACAGCTCCATCAGCAGAGCTTACAAGCTGGTTGTATGTGATAGACACACCACCACCTGGCAGGTAGGTTATCTCTTCAAAGGATATCTTTTTCCAGAACTTATTTTTCCACTTTATTACTTCCAGATCACAGCCACGATGGGATTATGAGGAGGAGGCTGTGTGTGCAATTGTGTTGAAAGAGATTTACCACTTCTATTCATAATATTTCCATATGCTCCCCCCTGCCCTGTTTATTCAAATGTAAGGAGCTGGCCTAACACTTTTGTATACCCTGGTGTGTTTTGGCCACTATGTCTAACTATTTGCAACACTTTCTTTTTTGAAACTATATAAAACAGAAATGGTACTTTTATTAAGAGAGTAACCTCTTTCATAGTAGCCTTATCAGGAGTCAAACAGCAATTTTCCTAATATACCTTGCCTTGCATTAGTTCCCTCAACAAAGCAAACTGTCTCACAAGTATAATTTGTTCTGTACTGGAGGTTTGGATAGTATAAAGTCATTGCTATAGTATAAAAATTTAACAGCAACTAGTTTCTAGGGCATATGTTGCTCAAATAACACTGCCAAAGACAAGGTAAGTGCTCATCAGCTATAAATTGTTAGGCTTCCTTATACTCAACTTAATAACAGTCAAATTTACTTGTCAGACAAAAGTGATTTTCAGTCAAGAGGAATGAAAAACCAAATCACGATTTCACTCTAAGTTCCAATGAGAAATCAAGTCTTTAAGTGAAAATTAATTTAAGTTTGTACTTCCCCACCTACCCACCATGTACTCACCACATTTAATATGCACACTTGGCTAACATTTGTCAGAAAAGTAATCAGTACATCCAGCTACTTTAAAGGTCTGTTATCACAGCCCTATATGTCAACTTAGAAAACCACACTAAAAGAGCCAGTTAAATTCTTGGAATTAT
This sequence comes from Vidua macroura, assembly GCF_024509145.1. Lineage (NCBI taxonomy): Eukaryota > Metazoa > Chordata > Aves > Passeriformes > Viduidae > Vidua > Vidua macroura. The sequence continues at coordinate 12,093,180 of NC_071611.1, forward strand.
GGCACAGCTGAAAACCATTTCAATTGAAAGACCTCTCTCTTTGCTAAGATAGAGTTATAGGAAAAGGCCCTCTGTGTAAAAAGGGAGTTATTTTCTTACCTTATCCTTAATATCCAAAGGACATTCATTATCATTAAGAAATTTCAGTGTTTCTACGTGTCCATGTCGAGAAGCCCAATAGATTGCATTAGATCCAGCCTGTCAAAAAAAAAAAAAAAAAATCATTTCAGATGTTATGGATCAAGTTAAAATCCTAATTCGAGATTTTCAACTGAGGTACATGTGTACTTAGGTGTTCACAGACACACTGAAAAGCTATTCAAGCTTATATAAACACATTCACTTGAAAAAAAAAACCAAATTGATTCAACAACCCTACATACCAACAGTGACAACAAAAACCTCTCTATGCAAGGATGATTAACAGGATTACTAACTGTTTGCAAGGATAATCCACTTCTTCTTTGTTAGTGAGTTCTTTGGAAAGAACAGTCATGAGATAAAAACCTTTCTTCTGCTTGCTTTACCATCTATTAGATGGAGAAGCAGATAGTTCTTCAAGCTTGCTTTAAATGAAGTGTTACAGCATACTGGGGAAAAGACCTTATTGTAAAGCATATCCTTAATCAAATATGAATTTTAGTTGCTATACTCCCCATGGCTAAAATATTAATTTATCATTCTATATTAAATAAAGTTCACCATTGTGTTTTACGGAAATCACTAATTTGAGCTAACTGAGGTGGTTTTGTAAGCATGAACTACATTATAATATTAATATAATTCAAATTATTTCAGCTAATGAAGTGAAGAAAATCAGAGGATATGTATTAGTAACAAATGACATTGCTAAAAACTTGGTCTTATGTTTTTTGCTGTGGAAGACAGAAAACAAGATCTATACCTCAGAGTTTTTAATTTCCAATACCACTTGGTCTGAATGCTTGTCTCCTGCTAACTGTACTAAAAAAACTTATAAAGAGTAGTTGAAAAGCAGAACCCCAACCTTATCTTGAACATCAATACGAGATCCACGCTTTAAAAGCAACTGAAGCATCTGAATGTTTCCACAACCAGCAGCAATCAGTAGTGGAGGTGTTCCATGCTAACAATTAAATACAAGCAAAAATGATAAAATTAATTATTGAAGGATTAAGGAAACAGTGGAATAGAAGGCATGCATTGAATAGCATTTCTGGATTTCCACTTTCAAATTAAGTCTACAGGAAATAGTGTATGGAAATATTGTGTGGAAATAATTTATCCCTTTGTTCAAAAAAAATTTATTGCACAGCAATTCTCCATGTTTTTGAGATGAATTCATGATATATCACACAGTAAATTTATGCTTTTTAAATAAGGGATATCAATGTTAAGCTCTTACTATTAGCCTTGTTTGGTAAGAACATTCCCCTTTGCAATTTCTCTACAGCTACCACACCACCTCAGACACAAGCCATCTAGGAAAGTGAAATGGGACTGACCATTAAAACAAAAAAACCTAGTGATTTCTTAAATGGTTCAAGATCCATCACACTAATACTTCTATACTGCTCTTCATGAATATTTCTGAAAGTACTTTGTCATGCAGGTCAGTATAAACATGCAAAAAAAGTGTGACCTCTTCTTGAACCATTTAAGAAATAACTGTATTTTTTGTTTTAATGGGCAGTCCCGTTTCATTTTCCTAGATGTTGCTGACGTATTGAAATACTGTAGTGGACAAGCAATTTCACTACTGAAAGCAAACACCACCATCTAATATGTTCACATAACCCACTTCAGCAGTTTGCAACTTCTAACGATGCTTTGCAAAGTCAGTTTTAGCAGTCTGGTTATTCTTAGGTATTGTGCCATCTTTGTTGGCCACAAGAAACAGCAACTGCCACCAAGAGTGAAGGCAGATATTTGATACACCACAGTTCCTGACCATAGATTTGAGTTATACTTTTGAAATGCCTAGGCAAAAAAATTTGGCTAATTTGGGCTCCATTTTAATGTATCTTGAGAAGACCAAACACAAAGAAGGTGAAAATTTCTCCTAGAAAAAAGGCAGAATTTTTTCCCATTCCCTTGCCTTTTCATTTCAGGTGTTACATTTCTATTTTACAACCACGCTGCTCTATTCAACAGGGTGGTAGCTAGTCCCCCACACACCTCACACTTCAAAGCAGACCCACACTACCTTGTTGGGCTGATTGACATCGTAATTTGTCAGAGATCCCAGAAGGTGCTGTAATCCAGGAACATTGTCATCATTGATGGCATGAATAATAGCTTTCATCACAAAAGAATCTTCCTCATCCTTGCAATTAAATGTGAAAGAAGAAAAATTGTTAGCTTTAAGAAAAAATCCATATCTAACCAGCTGCCAAGACATCAAAAAAATTTAAAACTAAATTTAAAAATTTAAAACTGAATTTTTTTGAAATATTTTTTTGTTAAAGAGTGCTTCAGCTGCAAGTTGTAATCTTTCATGAAGCATATGGATAGCATGAATGTATGTTATTTGAAAACCCACACCAAACCCCCCGATATGTTTTCTAGTAAAATATGCTTCACTCTCTGTCACACACACACACCTGTTACTCACTGACATTCCACACAGGTTTTTTTTAATAATGTGCATTTTTCTTCCCCATAGGAAAAGTAGATGATAGATTTCAACAGAAGCAATACTTGCATAAAATGAAATTATTCCATGCATAAATGTAACAAGTAAAAAATCCAAGAGGTGCATGAATACCAGCTGAAGTATCAGGTTTCGTGACATCATAAGAGAGGTGCTTTGGTCCAAGCTCTCATCTATTCAAATGGATCAGTTAAAAATCTAGAACCTAAGGAATAAGTTTAGATACCTCTGCAGGTGTAACTTTATTTTTCTTCTCTGCACTAGAATTTCAAAGAGCTGAAATTCACAGAGCCCATTATTTGGATTGCTCTTACCTCCTTTCTCCTGAGGTTTCAGATTTTTTAGGACACTAACATTGGGCTATAATCCTTTCTGTTGGAACACAGGTGTGAAAAGCTGATCCTGTGTTAAAAGGCATACAGATAGCTGAAGGGGAGGGGGGTGGCCGGGTAGGGAAAGGAGAGCAAGAGGAAAGCAAAGAGCACAGAAGCCGAAAGATAAGAGGAGAAAAAGTGGAAACATGAGCATGGAGTTGCACAGGAGGGCCATAGAGAAGATAGTACGCATGAAAAAGGCTTTGCAGAATTTTTGAAGTTTGATCCTATTAATGCACAGAAAAGATGATATTCCCCAACTCTAAACATATTAACACACATTCCTTGCTGATCACAGGGAATTTGTGAAGTGTGTATTAAAACTTGTAGAGTAAGCTAAGAAGAATGCTTTTGGATTTACAAGCATTTGTAATTAAAAAACATATAGCAATTGCTCCTAACTGCAAATCTAGTCTTATCTAATACCACAAAGTGAATACTGGCCAACTGTGAAGTTTCCTCCTTAAATAACTGCTCATTGTGACACTGTTGTCTAGCATTCATTGGATTTAAAATGGTTTCAATTTTGAATATTCGTTGAAAAAAAAAAGGAATATTATTTTAGTCTACAAAATGATGATGAGTAAAATTCAGATGACACTTTTTAACCATATAATTATGGTACAAAAATACTCATTAATCAAGTCTCAAAACCAAGAAATTAATTTTTGACACCAGATATCAGCCTCAACAAGGTAAGTTAAATGTCAAAGTTTCAAGATGCAGAAGATCAAACTATGGAAAACTCACCTTCGTAACCTGAAAATCTATTTCTTTCTACTTATGAGATGAGTTAATTATGCAAATTTTCAAGAGACTAATATACTTCTGTTAGTTAGAAACTGGCAAAGTTCATATGTGATAAATCATTCTAAATATATAAGGACACACTTACCAGAGTATCATCACTTCTAGCGACACTCATGCTACTTCTGGACAAGAAAGATCTCGATAATCTTTGGCACAAGGATATTAAGCGCACTGATTGCTTTATAAAAATAATAAGAAAAAAGCTATATGTAAAAAAATTAGAAAATTCTGATAGTATACTACTGCAGAGATTTTAAAGGACTTAGCAAAACAAACTGAAGTTTGACTTCAACACCCCATCTGCTTTTTATATTGAATTTGAAACCTTAACTTTTGTTATTTATAATCCAGCAAATGCACAAAGCAAACAATCCACGCACAAACATTTGTATGCAGATCACTGACAAAGGTGTCTTCTCCCATACTACCATACTCAAGCACTTAATTTATTCCCGGTGTTTCTTCTTCCTTCTTTTCCACTCTTAAACGTGCTGACCTTTCCCTGGAACAAGCAATTCTACTGCATTTGTATGTCACCTACATTTGATGTGTTATTGAATTACTTACTTTCCATTTTCGTCGTGCTGCAAACTTCTTGAATTTCTCCATGTTCACTGCAGAAGCTTTTCTACTGAGTGCTTGCTGAGTGTCTTTCGGCTGTGAGCAAAGGGAAAATAAAGATGTTCTAAAAAATTCCATAACTTCTGCATGTAAGACTCTGTCCCTCAGTGATGATTTCCACTTACATTATAGTAGTACTCCAATCGTACTGTAATAATGAAGTAATTGTAAGCACATAATTTTAGTATTCAGAGTCTAGTCTGTCATACAGATGTATTTCTTAAGAAAATGCTGTAAGGGAAATCCAGACCTAAGAATGCAATACTAAAATGTGCTTTTTCATTTTAAACAAAAAACCCCTTCAAACATCAGAACATTCAGCCTTGTCCTTCACCTCCCTCTCTGATAGAGGCATTTGATTTCCAAGATAAATCCTGTCTTCTGGGAAGATTTCCTGACTGATTTTAAATGCAGTCAATCTTTGTTACAGTCTCAGTCTAATCACCTGGATGCTGCTGAAAAATTACTCCCTCCCCAAACAAAATCACATCCCACCTACCAGTGCAGCAAGCTCTAAGCTCTCATCCTTTCAAATTTTTCATGGGCTAATACTAAGCACCAGTGACTAGTGGAGTACACCAAATTTTGCATTTTATGATCCCATTCTTGAAGTCATTTTTATGGAGATATATATACCAAAGAGTAATGGAAAGGCTTGGGTTGGAAGGGAGCTAGTTTCAACCTTCCCTGCCATGGAAATGCAGGTAAAGATAGTGGTGGGAAAGGGAAAAAGAGGATACGACCAGTGGAGTGGGAATCAAATGCCTGGAAGGTTAAGTTATAAAGCAAAGTAATAGGGTACAAAACAACCTGTCTCTTTGCAAGAGTGTGGAACTTGATCCAAGAGAGACCAACTTGCACAATGTTTGCTTTAGTGGTTTAAAATATCATGTCAATATGTTCCACACATTTCAACTATATCAGATTACCTCAGCAAAAAGTCAGCAAAACATGGTCAAATTTGTATTTTGGCACTTTGGTGTAGAAATGTCTGCCCTTGTATGTTGTACTGTGAACTGCAGCAGTTGTGGCACAGATAAATATTCTGCTAACTGATTCTCTGGGAAGTCAAATGGGATCAAATACCCACTGTGCATCCTCACATCCTGGGAAATCAATGGCACTGAATGGGTTTACTACTCACAATCAGAATGTGATACAGAATTAAAACAATAAACTGCCAGGTAGTACTACACACATTAAGAAGATAGGTGCCATTTTCTCCCTCTCAACCTAGGAGCTTCACAACCAAACCAAACCAAACACTGAAACACTGAAGAAGGAAGTGGCCCACCACATCAACTGCTCTCTTCAGTCTAAGGGGAAGGACAGAAGAGAGATTACTAGTTTTTTCCCCAGTCTAAATAAGGGCATTAGAAGAAGAAGAATTAATGTGAATGGGACTGGATTCAGAGACTGTATGTTTGTCAGTGCAATGCTCTCTGAAGATTAGCTTCTCTGTCTGACCATGCCTTTAATTCCCATAGGGGGCTACTTCCCTACTGCTAACTCACACAGAGCATACATTAATGAAGCCCATATTCTGAATGTGTTAGCTTTCATACAGGCAGCTTTCCAAAACAGTAAGCTACATTAAACAATTGTGAAAATAGTCCATGTTAAGGAACTTGAAAAGCATGAAAAGAATAATGATTAAAAACAGGACAACAGAGATTGAATGGTATGCTAACCTTGATCCAAGGATGCAGCAAACTGTCTTGAATAGTCATTCTCTTCCTTTAAGAGAATAAGAGATAAAACTGTTTCAGATATTAATAAAATACATACTGGTTTATGTTTATTAAACTATCATCTCCAAATATTATGTAATTTTAAATACTAGAGATGTATGTGCCACACAGAAGAAAAACAACTCACTTTGGATCTTTGACTAGAAGTCTTCGTATAAAGTCTTTAGCTAGGGCACTGGTATTACTGAAGAATTCTTCTTCAAATTCATAATTCACAGCAGACACATTAGCCAATGTTTCCTGTTTGGTTTCTCCAAGAAATGGAGATGCACCACTTAGACTGCAAGAGAGACAGAACATTCCTCTCAGTACATGTTGTAACAATGCTGCTCCAGCCCTCTGAGATCAAATAACAGTAGAAAGCGAACATTTTTCTTTTCCGTTTTAAGGCTGCAAATCTACTTTCAGGAAGATGGGATGTAGCAGGACAAAAAACTTTGCTGTAATTTCAAACACTACTATTAAAATATACTTGTAGGACAGTCACCTACAGATTTAAAGACAGTTTCCCATGCTAGCTCAATGCTGATTAACAGCAATTCTTTCAATAATTATACTACTGCTTTTAAGATCATACAACTTGAATCATGATGTGCAATCAGAACGGTTTGATTTGTACAGACACCACCAACACCCCAGAGGATAGAATAAGAATTAAAAAACAACAGCATTTGCAAGAAACACCCATAGATTTTGGTACTTACAGAATATAAGTTATTACACCAATGCTCCTGGATTGAAGGAAAAATAAACAAAAAAAGGATGAGGGAGAGGAGAGAAAAATAGATGGAAAGAGAGAGAGGAGAAAAAAAAAAGGTTAGAACATAAGTATAATCATGAGAGATTTATTTCAAGTAAGATCCAATCACTTACCACATATCTGCTTCAAGACCAAGAGGCTCATAATTTACTATTTCAGGAGCTAAAGGAAAAAGCAGCAAGGTAAGTACCTAGTCAAAGAATAGGTATAAGTCTCACTCTGAGTCCATGTATGTCAGAGATAGTAAGCTAAGATGCTGATAGATTAAAACACCTTAATGCAAGTCTAATTTGAAATCAAATGCTACAAATTGCTTACTTAAATTTCAAAATGTCACGAATTACACAAGAATTTCATAATCCGTAAATCAGCCAAGCCAAGATAAGCCACAAATATTGTTTCACAGACTGAAAAATAATAGTTTGAAGAAACAACAGTTTTCTCACCAACAAACTCTGGCGTTCCGAAGATATTTTTGAATTCATTTCCAAAGTCAATTTTGTGTGCCAAACCAAAGTCAATAATCTTGATTCGAGGCTTTGGTACATTCCTGTCCAACAACATTATGTTTTCAGGCTTTGAGAAGGAGGAAGGGGGAGAGAAAGAGAGATTACATATAGGTACAATCTGTGAACCAGTGTTCTTCACCACTGAACATTCCTTTTTACCTCTGTTAGACACTTGAATTGTATTTTAGGCAGAAAAATCCTATCTTTTCCTATTATGATCTAACATATGCTTAAAGGAACTACAGTAAATTAGGATTTCATGTTGATGTTGAAGCACTATGATTTCCACAAGGCCAAGATTTTACTTCTTGTAGATACCACAGTTGCAGTTTTCATGTGGACTAACCCTAATGAAACACACTGTCCCCCAGTAAAAATCACAGGCCCTGTGCTACAGACATGCCAGCACTGTTGGGAGCTTGCAGGAAACAAAACCCTATAAACTAGTTACTGGGTTTAGTTTACATTAGTCCCAGAAAGAGGGTTTCTTTCATACCACATAAGCAATCAGGGAGATGTATCTTGTTGCCTTTGGATCTTCCAGGGAAACTTCTGGAGTGGTCCAGCTCCCAGATTTTAAGGCTCAACTTTAAAAAGAGACTTATTTAAAAAAAAAAAAAGGTTCTCCTGTCTTTTTTCTAGCTTATTTTGAAATATGGACTTCACATTACTTTACACCAAAGATCTGCAAAGCCAGAACAAAGAAGATGAAATACCCGGATTATCAGCAAAGGGGGCTGTTTCAACACTGCATCACTTTAATGAGCATACAGAACCAGCTACTTAGTCTCCATGTCCTGTTATGTCCATAAGCTGGTGTGCTCTCAAAGGTTCTGTAGCTACATCTATCCTGTTCAGAGTGTTAAGGGCTTTTGGAGGCATTAAGGACAGCTCTTCATTGTCACCCTTCTTTTAACTTTTTTTCCCAATCACAGGACCTGATATGTGCAAATGTAATTTTCTTTTATTTCTTCCCTGCATTTCTATTGCATACTTTTATTGGTCTACACCTTGCTGCCTAATTTAATGTACAAATTTTTGGAACCCAAGGAAGACCTGTTCAACTACAAACACATTGGCAAAAATTCACATTTCATACTCTAAGAAATACATTCCTTTGTAGCTTTACAAATTTTTTCTCTTGCTGACTGTCATACAAAGACCAAGTATATTACTGAGGTTATGGTGATGAAACTGGAAAAGGTATGCTTACACTGAAATTCATTCCCTTCCCTACCTCATCCCCCCTTCAGAACTACATTTCAATTGTAATTAAATAATCATGCCTCCTTTTTCCCACTTCAGGAGACTTCAGGGAATGTTTAGTTGTCTACCTTTGAAAAATAAAATCTTATGGGGGAAAATACGCTGAAATTGAAGCATTGAAAAGCAGTTGCTGAGTTTAGATACAAAAAGCTCTGCTTTCATTATCAAAAGGATGCAATTAACAACTTTTCTGAAAACAAACAAAAAAGCCACAAAAAGGGAAAAAGACAGAAGTGGAAATCTGCTGCCTGCTCCACAAAAATCCTTGTACTTAGTACAGTTTCAATTTAGTACATAAAAAAACCCACAGTTGAAAAAAGCATCTAGGTCAGAATGTTTCACCCAGATCCCATTCACATAAAAAAAAAAAAAAAAAATCATAGTCCTCATTTTTATTTCAGGTTTGTTTTCTCAGAATGGTTTTATTTTGTCAGAAGGTGCCATTTCCCCTGAAGAAACATTTCCCAGATGGGGACTATTTACAGTTCAGTAACTTCTTTCTGATGGCTGAGCCTTCTCCTATCTACATAAGCTAGCAAAACAAAACTGTGGCCAAGATCTGCATGATGACTGATTTGTGGCTAGAATTACAAAGGACTTCAATGGATGTTGATTACAGTTTAAGTTTTTATCTGTTCAACACACCTTAAGATCAAAGTGGGCAATTTGCAGAGAGTGGAGATACTGAACACCATTAAGGATCTGTTTTAGAAATTCTGTGGCTTCCTCCTCCGTGAGAGATTCTTTTTCAGCTAAGAAGTCGAAGAGCTCCCCACCTGCAACACTTGGAGAGTAGAAGCAGTTATTGACAAGCTTGGTTTAACCAGTGGGTTTCTTTTAGTATAGCTGTCCTCAAACCTTGAAAAGCCTTGAAAAGGATCCAGATGCTTTAAATGTTTCAAATATCAGAAAAAAATGATGAAAATTACTTAATTCAATACCCCAAAGAGTTAGTAACTCCCTCCCTTCCCCTGAAAAGAATACAGTAAAAAGAGTCTTACTTTCAGACAAAAAAAAGTTTAGAAAACCCAAACAAACATAGTTAACAATATTTAAATTTAAATGAAGTAAAAGCCTCCTACTCTCTGTAGGCACATTTAAAAAAATATAATTAAATATGAAGTAACAAGACTCAAAACATACTAACACAATGGGACATGACATTATCTAGAAAATAAAACATGAATTGGCTCATATCAGTAAAACACCAGATTTAGATACCCTCATTGAAAAATAAAAAATTTAAATCTTATTTTGAAATATTTATTGGCAGCCCTCCCACTATTTAGTTTCTAAACTCCCCAGAGCATTCAACTTTTGAAAATAGATTCTGTTTTTAAATACTGTATTACATGCAGCACCTATATTGTATTTGTACTCTAACATGACGAAAACTTTTCTACAATGAAATGTCCTTAAGACTGTTTCCAACAAGTGTTCTAGCCCCACAGCAGAAAGAAAAGAGGTTAGACAAAGTACATAAGCACATCTGGATTTTTTGCATTTGAGAGAGAGACAGCAATAAAGAGAAGATGATCCTCTTCTCAGCTCAGTCAAGCAGCTCTTAACCCAGTCAACAGCATGAAGAGATACTGAAATGATAGAACTACAGCTATTCCCAAATAACAGATAAACACGTTTCAGCTGAAGGACACCTGACTGGCCACTGTGGCAAACTACTTTTCCCATCTGTGAAAGCAGGGGTATTATTTACAAAAGTCTTAAGAGATTGCAAAAATGGTCATAATACCTCCTGTGTTTTTCATTGTAATGATACTAACACAAATTCAAAAAGTGCACCCTAATTTTTATTGCTTTTCTGCAGGAAAAGAAAACAATCTGTTCATTATGAGCTCTGATTATGAAAGATGAGGTGGCGATTAACATATAACAATAGGTAAATAGTTTGGGAAAATTTCTTGAAATACATTTGACTTCTTTATCACGTCTACTTTTTCAGAGACTTAATCTGCATTATTGTAATGCAAATTGCATGAAAAGTGTATTTTAATGAGTTCTTGGAGCTTTCATTGAGCTGCCTAGACAATAATGAGAGTATTGTTTTGGGTATTATTTGTGTTGTAATATGTTCTGCATGAAAGCAATTATTGAAACAAAGTGCCATTAAAATATAATAATTATAGACTGTAAGGATGAGAGGTCATTTTAATGATTTTTCTGTTGTTGTAGAGACATTAAAATGGAATTCCTAATGATTAAATCCAACTTGTTATTTTAGAGAGACTGGTCAGAAGTGTCTTCCAAAGGGACACACATGCATACTCTCTCATTGTTTGCTTCTGACTAAAAAAAATAAAGTATTTTCAGGCTAACGTCTGTATCTCTGCAGCACTGCACTGAATGGTGACATTCATTTCCAATTATTGGGCTAAAGGCCTTAGCATGACCTGAAGCTTGCTTCTACATGTTTACAAGTGGAAGTTGGCTGCAGTTGTTGAGTGACTGTAAACTGGAACACAGCCTTGCCACATGGAGCAGGCAGACTCACTGTGGCTACTACCCCAGCCCATGCCCCACTGGGGCTACTGCCCCAGCTGTGGCAGCAGCCACAGTAAAACCCATCAAATGTTGGCACTCAGCATGTTTGGCACTGGGCTAGTTATCACAGTTTGGGGAACCAGAGAAGATGGATCCTCAGCTGAGGAAGAGCTTGTAAGACTGGTCACACTTTTCAAGCAGCTGGAAACCCTGCAAAACAGCAAAAGCTCCTGCTGGTGCTTAAACCATTCATCATCCATCACAAATTCAAGAGAAGTACTCAGGCAGGCATTTGTAGCAATGCCCTCTCCAAGCACTGTGCTGTCCACCCTGAAGTCTCAAACAGACTGTGACAGTGTCACACAAGGTGGTGTTATGCTTCCTGGCTGGCAAAGCTTGCTCTTAACTCCTCTTGGCATTTTAAAGACATGCAGTCTGTGAAACTTATTAGTCATCTATGATTATCTCTTATTATACACATTCCTTATAGACCCCCCAAAAAAAGATTTAATTGCTAAAGTTTGCAACTTTTTGAGATATCTGCATTTGTGTAAAATGGAAAGCCATTATATACAAAATGGCTCTTATCTCCAATTATTCTGATTCTGTACTGCTGAGTACTATTATTCTGTCTTTACCACAGATTAATTGTAGTGACCTTTCTTTAATGACACACCATGACATTATAATTCTGTGCAATAAAACGCTATCTGTGTTTCACAGATAATACACCTAGTGCTTGCAAATCTCAAAACTGAGGGCCAGAGAAGGTAAAAGGCTTGAAATGTTTATTTATTTTTTTCTTTCTTAAAACTGAAAGTTCATTAGCAAAAGTGGTAGATTTTCCCAATCTGTTGTGCGCTTCTTTGATGCTTAAGTACTGTTACCCTAAGTGACTTGGCAGCCCTTGCTGAATGAGTAGGCGAGTGAAGAGGGACAAGCTGTAATGCACTCGAAGTGCTGTTCCAGAAGCAGCTGTGCTCCTGGTCTGTGGGACTTTGGTGTGCCCCCTCATGTTACATATCTCACTCGCGATGTCTAGGAGGAGATCCTGCGTGGGTTCACCTCAGAAAGGGGGCTGTTGTGAATTCTCCTGCTGGTAACTCCTCAGCTGTGGGGGCGAGCTTCAGAAGCCGTGCTCTCCCCTGGGGTGCTGCCATAGCAAGCATGGCAAGCACAATGCCTATCTAGCTGCTCCTGCTGCTTACTTATGGTAGAGACATAAAACATGAGAGAAAAGGGTTTTTACAGCAATGATGAGTTATAGTAGCATGCATAAGGAACTTCACCTGAAAGCTCAGAAATGCCTGGCTTCCCAGAAAGGTCCCTGTCAGGTGGGCAACCTTCAAGAGAGGCCCTTCTCACACATGTAGAGGCAGTCACCCATATCCCCATGGGAGGTTGCATTTTTCAGCTTCCTCTTCATGCTTGTCAGGAGACTGCTTATTCCTTACCCTTTTTCTGACTCAGGAAGATCTGATATTAAGCGGTCCTACCACAGGCATACAAAACCCCATGGTATCACTTCAAGGCAATCTTCAAGTGAGTCATGGAGGGTTAATAAAGGTCTACACTCAACACACCTTACAGGTTTGCCTTCCACAGTTAATTGACTGCATTACAGTGTCCTCATATTTATCAGCAGAGCTGAGTTTCACAGGTTTTGTAATTGGATTATATGTGTAGAATAACTAGATGATCTTGACTTCCAGCCATCACAGATGAAGAAATGGATTAGTAGAAGCCAGTAAAGACACTGGCTGTATAAGCTATTTCAGCCTTCCCAAGTCTCCTAAAATGCTGTTGGTTTGTTGAGTCTAGTCCTGTGCCTCAGCCAGTGTACAGAGTCCCACAATGAATAAACACTGCATGTTTTAGTAAATCAGAGTCACCTTCAAAAGTGGAGCCAGAAGGCAAGGTGAGATTCCACCAATGTGGATATCCCATCTCACACAGAGAAGTGGTGTTAATCTAAAGAAGAAGGCACAGGTAATTTCAGACACCAGCCCTTTTGACTGGTCTTTATGAACATCATCTTCTACCAAGAAGTACACTGTTTCCACCTCCCTTACCACAGACCCCTGTTTCTAAATTGGCTTTGGGGATGCTGCTGCACAAACAGTCTGCTGAAATCTGACTGAAACCAGAGCATTGTGTGGGTTTCCCAAGCTACACAAACTGGTTCCCAGCCTGCATTTGGGCCTCTACAGAGGGGCCCACATAACCAACATCTAAAAGACTGCTGCCCCCAACCACCAACTGGATATAGAAGCTTCCTGAAGGGAGCAGAGGCAAGAGGTTCACCAAGCACTTCCTGTGCATCTTCTTGTAGAGGACTATGGAGTATCTCTACCTGGTATCCACAAGAAGCACAGGGCTTCTCTCTATTCATTTTCTCAATTTGCTGGTAGGAATTACCAGACAGCTTCCTGATCAGTTCTTCTGTGCCCCAAGACAACTCTAAATGCCAAAATGCCAGTATATAAAGGATGGACAGCAACCTAATGACAGAGAAACATGATTACAAGTCAAGTCACAGCTAAATTCCTTTATAGCTGCAAAGCCTCGTTGTTCAACTTCACATACTGTTTTCCTCTAAAGCTTTAATTCATTAATGTTCCTGTATAAAACCTTTTTGTTTACATTTAAATTTAGTAATAATTTTGATGTCATAATATGCTGTTCAAGCATCATGTTCAATAAAATAAGAGCTTGTGCTTTGTGGCAGTCACATCTTAATTCCACCTAATTCTAATGCATTATTGACCATGTTATAACACAGAAAGTCACAAGGGCTGGGAAAATCTATTTCATCATTATAACACAACTTTTTTATATGGTTTTAAAGTAGCAGAGCACATGTGTTTAGAAGTATTTTGTATAAATATTTTCACTAAGAGAAAAGCTGGTATGTGTTATTTCACTGATACTTCTAGGCAGAAGTGAAATGAGAGAAGTAAATTAAAGCTTTCAGCTGACTGCATTCTTTCTTAGAAAATGCAATAGTGGTAAAAGCATTTGCCAGCCTTCCCAAAGGAAGGTTGACAGATGTGATTGCAACCCACACACCTCCCTCTGGGAAATAAAATACATCACGCCCATGGAAAAAGGATTTCTGTATAGTGCTTTTGCAAGTTGCCAGGCTTTCTTAACTATGAAACAGAACTATCGCCAGATCTCAGAGGAAGTTATTATGGGAACCTACTCAGGGAACTTAGAATCAATTAACCTTCAAAGTCAGCATGGTCACCTCGTAATGACTCAGTCATATGCTATGATCACACTGCTTATTATGCAATAGCACCTAAATGATAATTAATGATTACCTAAGGATTTCTAATGAATTTTAAAATCTACAAATGAGCCCTAAAATCTAGGCCCAAACTCCTTGAAGAAACATTTATCTTGCTTAGATTTCAAAACAACATAAACCAAGTTAAAGAAGCATGCCATTAATTTATTCCAGTTTTAAAACAGATGCAATTTGATAAATTATCTAATTCTTCTCTAGTCCAAACATTTATTCTGTCAACTTGTAAAGGGATTCTGTAGTCAAATGCATCTTGTATGACATCCAGTCATGCAGTTGTCAGCCCAAGACTAGACTCATATATTATTACTTCTGTTTTATGTAAGAGTAAGGGGGTTTGCATCCACCTCATTTCACTGCCTTTATGAATTGTGCAGTTACCAACCCACTCCTCAGAAGTACAAAGTGTAACAAACATTTTGAAACAGCAGAACAGGGCTGCTAGTTCATTAAATTACCTACTGGCTGAACAACATTGCACTTCAACTTTTCTTCACCGAAAAATGAAGACATGTTCCAGCATCACCACGCCTTTTAATTTTCATTTGTCCAGCTTCTATTAGAGATATCAACTGTCATGAAATCTTCTCCTTAATGTGCCTAAATTCTTCACTTACACTGAACAAGAAGCATTGGCCTCAATGGCCAGCTAGAACACATGCACTAAAACCTGGACTATAATTTAAGCAGTTAAGTCCTACTAAGTGGGGGTGGGTGGGAGGGGGCATGAACACTCCTGTGAATCTTTTTTGTACTCAAATAACACTGGTATTTAGGTTTTCATGACTGAAGTTCCTGAAGTGCCCAGAGTCTGGATACAGCAGGTGGTTAACTTGGCCCTTAGTATTTTTATCTCATCTACAACCTCCAAATTTAATATATGAGGAGCATTCAGGTTTAGCAAACTAGAGAGGCAATGATTTTGCTCAGGGACTGCAGCACATGGAAACCAATTCTCCCTTTAAGACCTGCTCACTGTGTGATAAGAGTCACACCAGCTCTAGAACCTGTCCTGTGAGCCTTGTCAAGCCTTTGTTCTAACCTGTCTACATATTCTCTGTGCATCTCTCTGTGGGCACGGATTTAGGATTTTGAAATCCAAAGGTGGCACAGGAATTACAAATTAGTGTCACAGGGTTTGCTAACTGCCTGCTACTTGCCAGAAGCACCAAATATTTAATCCTCCTCTCAAATTTCAGTGCAAAGCCACTTGATAATAACTTTCTTATTTACTTATGTGTAAAATTAACAAAAATCTCAGAGGTATTTCTACCAAAAGACAACTAAAAATTAAGGAAGCCCTGTGAAGACTTCAAGCTTCTCTGGAAGACAGGCTTTAATCTTCCTGAGCATAACTGTAAAAAGTTAAATTGAAGCCCCAATAAGATAGAAGAGGAATTTAAAGAGTTGATAGTTACTTGCTCTTAATTGCTCTTTAACGATCAACTAATGAAATTGTCATAAATTTTTACAAAAAGATGTATCATCCTCTTCTTGCACTATTCTGTTTTGATTAATAATATGAAGCTACCAGCAAAGTAGAAAGTCAGAGACAATGTGAGGCACAGGACTAAGTCTAAAAGAAAGTTTATGCATTCAAATGAAGCGTAAATCCTACTATTTAACACACAAATGCTTCTAATATTTTCAAAGCTTTTTATTTTTAAAAAATTTATGAAACAGATGATCGTCACTCAGAACCATGCTACAAAAGCTAACCATCTTAAATTAAGATTTCTAATTCAGAAATGAAGTTATGTTTTATGCAGAGAAACGTATGAATACCTAACTCCATCCACAGCTACCAAGTAAGAGTCACGTATTGCTATCAAGCCATTTCTAAAAAAGAGACCACCTGTATTGCTTTTGTGAATCCTACGGAATTACTGTACAATATAGGATGAAAATATTTTTTTTTTTGTGTTGCAGCAAGAAACCATAACCAAGGCTCCACAAAGAACCACAAACTAAGTATATTTTATGTCTGCAGTCTAAATAAAGACATAATAAAGTGGAAGAGAAAATAAAATGGAAGAGAGGAATTATGCATCCAAAGCCAGAAAAAGGGGAACCAAGTAGGTGCAAAGCATGCTTGAGGAAAGAAAATAATTATCACTGTGCAGAGACATCCGTGTTTTCTAGTCTGTGAAGTCTAAAAAAATGATGGCTTCAGCAGAGCTCACTAGAAATAGCTTAGTACAGCTAACATATAACAGACTCTAATAGCTGCAGCTGGATAGAAAAACATACTATGAAATTCTGACTAATTCAATTATTTGTGTGATAAAAGCAAAAAAAAAAAAAAAAGAAAATTATTAAGGTTTTAAGTTAGATGAAGAAAAGACAGTGGCTTCCACTTTGTGTGTAATATGCATAACATTCCTTTCAAGATAATGAAAGAGTCCACAGAGTGGGAATTTAAAAGGTTATTTCCAAGCCAAGAAAGGGGACATTTGTCACTAAAACCTAGAGTTATGAAAATACATATGAATGCTCTAAATATACCAAAAGATTGCAATAAAATAAACTTCTTCAAGGATATTTCATGCTTGTGCATGGCTGCTGAATCTTTTAAGAAAAGATTTGGTTTTAAAAGTTTCATAAATTAAATGTTTCATAGAACTTGGACTTTTTGGTAAATCACTTTCCTTATATAAGGTAGTTCAAAGAAAAATTTCCAAACATCTATGTGGATAAAGTAGCTCTGTTTTGTATTCAGTGTTGTGAGGACTACTTGGCCACTGCCATAATTAACCAACTGCCCACATATTCCTGCATTTAAATCATGACCTTGAATAGAACCAGAGAATGGTTTATGTTGGAAGGGACTTTAAAGATCATCAAGCTCCAACTCCCCTGCCATGGGCAGGGTCATCTCCCACTAGACCAAGTTGCTCAGAGACCCATCCAACCTGGCCTTGAGCACTTCCAGGAATGGAGATCCAGAACTTCTCTGGGCAACCTGTTCCAGTGCCTCACTACCCTCACAGTTAAGAATTTCTTTGTAATATCAAATCTGAGTCTACTATCTTTCAATTTGATGTCCTTCCCCCTTGTTCAGTCAATTGCTCACCTCTGAGAAACTGCCAATAAGTAAAACAGAAAAATGTTTAGGAGGCTCTATCCAATATAGCAACCCTCTTGCTGAAGCAGAAAATAAAAATCAATAGTGAACAGGCTGTAGATCCTGTTGCCCTGGGACTGTGCATGTTGACATATGGCAACAAAAGGGCAGCTGCCTTTACTCAATTATACAAAATTGTGACTATACTGCCTCATTATTGTAGTCAGAACAGAATGCAAGTGCCAGGAAATATACTATGTTCTAATCAAAATGGAAAATGGACACTTAGAGTAGGTTCTGACGATAGAGAAACAGGTTATTTAATGAGATTTCAGCTTTATTTCTGTTTGTATTAAATCGTTCTGTAAGAACAAAGACTGTCAAGAGGGTAGGTCCCTAGGCAAAATGTGAATAGCAGAACGTTAGAGAAAAAGGATTACATATTTAATGTCTAAGCATGCGATTAAAATGACAATCCTGTCTATTCAATAGCTTTATGTACCATCACAGTGATTATGAGAACTACAAAACTTTGTAGCAATTAGCATATTCAAGTTTACAAAGGGATTGCTAACACCATCTTTTCCTCTTTGACTGTCTAAATAAATAAATGCATTACCTTTGTGATATCCAAAATAGCACTACTTCAATTGAAGGATTCACAAAGCAGTTTGAAAAACCGAAAAAAAAATATCTCTGATTGAAACTATATACGGATTGCTCACCTCGCAATACAGTTACCTAAATTGCAATACAAATAATTTGCTGAGCTTCGTGCCATCAAGCTTATGAAATATGCAGATTGTCATTCTTCTGCTCAATGGACAGTGGTGGTTACACACTGACACACACACAACAGCAACCTTGCTGCCAAAAGAGCTCCTAGTCCATGTGCAAAGCAGGGGTGGGTGGAGTAGTCCCATTCCTCCTACCACTGCCATGATTACCAAGTCTCCCTCACAGCTTTTAAGTACAGACACTGGCCTGAATTCAACTGGACAGATTCCAGAGCAGAAGGAGCTGCACAAGCAGCAATATCCTGACAGTAAGATTGTAGAGCAAGAGAACATGAGAGTTAGTATCAAGTGGGGAGAGGAAGAAGCATCACACTAATTTTGCGGCTTATTCACATCACAGTTCAAAGAATTCTGAACAAAACCCAGAAATAGTAAGAATATAAGGAACTTTTGCTTTATACAGGATGATAGTTTAGTTTGGAAAAAAATTCTTGTTTAAATTATCCACATTTGGCAAACTAATGCAAGCAGATACAACTGGAACTAAAAAATCAAGCCAGACTACAGCTATTATAATAAAATATCACATGTTGGACTAGAAGTGTAAAAATATGTTTGCATAAACATAAGAAAGTAGCATCATGCATATATAGAACATAGAAAAAAATGGAACTCCAAAAGCTACTTCCCAGTTTTCTTTTTAAATCTATACTGTAAATCTAGATGTTACTGAAACCATGCAACACTGAAGTATCTTTATAAAGTGGAAACACCATTTATGAAAGCTAGTGAACAGGAAGATAATCCTGCATAGAAAAACCACAGGAACAGCCAATACAAAGACAATACAAAGTGCTGCCCAAGATTCTGGTACCGAGTCTTCTGCATGCATTAATTTCTTACTGTAGAGTATGGTTAACTGATCCTGAGCAGGTATGGCAATAAAAAGTACCAGGTATGCCATCTGTGTAAAGATATGCACATTCCAGCAGCAGCACTGACAAACTGACAAACTCTTAACAGGTGACTAATGCTTAACTCCTACACTTGCAGTCTTTGAGGAACTGGAAGCCAGACTTTGAAAAATGCAGAAGTAGTTTCAGCTGATATATTTAGCTCAATCTATTAGCAATGATATTGGATGAAAAATTGGGAACTAAACCAGTAAGAAACAGTGTGGAAGTTCAGTTTTCATTTCAACAAGAGAGAACTGGGAAAATTCTGGGGTTTTTTTATGTGGGTTAGAAAATGACAAAAAGCATTCACTGAGGCCACTTTACACCAACACAAAATACAGTAAAATTTGCTAACCTAATCTTCACTTAGAATCTATTTTCCTGTGCTCTGTTCTTCAAATCAGTATATATAGTTCCAGGTTCTTCATTTGGATTCATAACATCAACAGTGATTAAAGTAAAAAAGCAGAAAAAAGAAATCCTAAATATACTGATTAAAAAAGAATAAACTTTGTAGTGGATTCAGAGTGAAAAGTATGTGTGGAAATCAGGAAACTATAACACTGACTAAGACATGAAGATTTCTAAGGCTATTACCTATTTTCTTTTGGGGTGATAAGGAACTTCCATTAAATCACTGCAATTCTCAAAGTGTCTGTTTTTAAAAACCAAAGAAACAAATATTCTCCTACTGGGCCATGGGTCTATAGAGTTACTTACAGCTCCAGAATAAGAATGACATCTGTTTTGTTCTCATAGACATCATGAAGCGTAATCACATTAGGATGCCGAATCTCTTTCAGTATGCCAACTTCTCTTTCGATATCTTCCCGGCTCACTCCACGGCGGCTGGATTTTGTTCTCCTTTTCTTGATGAATTTTGCTGCAAACTGCTGACCAGTACTTTTCTCACGGCATTTTTTCACTACAGCAAACTGCCCACTAAAAAACAAAGAGATGACAAGGGTTCAGTTCAAGACAACTCAGAGCTAAGAGTAGCCTGATTACTGTGGTGGGGGAAATCAGCTTTTTAACTCTACTTGACCTAAGTATGTAACTGCTTCTTATGCCATCTAGAATAACACCTGAAGAAAACCTAGAAGAAGCAGGAAAAGTAATTTAAGATACAGCTTTTGCATCACACAAATGTACACATTTCAGCACATCAGTAAGTAAAAGGTAACACGTTATCAATAAGGACCACTGGATTTTTGACAAATATGTGCACTGGGGATTACTGGGCAAAATGGTTTCTGGATTTCTCCTCCCATATGCTTGTTGAATATTTTTTCTTTGTTCTGCAGTTGGGACAATTTGTAGTTTCTTACAACCTACATGATTTGTCAATGTTCTCTTTATATATATTCTATCCTCAAATTTGCTTTTTAAAAAGTTTTTAAAAGAAAATTCGGTTTCATGACACTGTTTTGGATTTTTAAAGTGCTGACTAAACATGGTAGTATCAAGAATTACTCATCTTGTTAAGTACAAGTTTGAAGATGAGAAAAGTACCAAGGCACTGAGAAACAAAACCTGTGTTTGTATTACAAACCAGAAGAAATTCCAGGAAGCTGCTGACTGTAGCACACAATCATTGATGTACAAGCCTGCTACTGGCTAGATGTACACACTGATCTAGATCAGAAATCTCCAGGAGTATAATGTTGATTCAAAGAAAGAATAAGATTTCTAAAATTGTTTTTCTTTTAAGTTTCCCTAATCTCTTGTTGAGGATTCTCAGGAGATTCTGTTCCTGCTTTTTTCACTATATGATGGAATCATAGAACTACAGAATGATACTAAAGAGATTTTTTGAAGTTAGCCTACCCTGTTAACTGAAGAAGATCTGTTCTCTAAAGCAGATTTAGAACAGCAATTAAATCAGAGCTAGCCCTAATAGGTTTGACTACTCGAACAGCCACATAGCACTCAG
The DNA here is from genome assembly GCF_024509145.1 of Vidua macroura. Lineage (NCBI taxonomy): Eukaryota > Metazoa > Chordata > Aves > Passeriformes > Viduidae > Vidua > Vidua macroura. The sequence goes on from NC_071611.1 coordinate 12,114,402, forward strand.
CGCTACACATTTCATGCTCCATTACTATGCTGATCCCACGTAGCACCCTGAGTGACACACTGTCTTGACCTGGGACATGCAGTTGGGCAAGACTAAATGACTGTCACTCTTAGAAGGGCAGGGCAAAGACAGGACCTCTCATGTGAACTCTTAGAAAGACACTCTAGAGTAGCCACCACCATCTGGGAAATCTTTGAATGCAGCCATGGGTAGTGAGAGAAGTAAATTTTGAGAGAAATCTTAAGACAACAGTTATTAAATTGAGGGTTAGATTTGTTTCAGTATTATGATCACCATTCAAGTTTAATTCTTCATTGTTTAATGAAATCAATTCATGAACTCGTGAGAAGATGTTATATTGCATGAAAAATTACTTTGCCTTAAATCCCACCCACCCCCAATTCCACACAAAGTTTTGAAGGGTCAGATTTCCATACAGAGACCTCCACATTATTATTATAAACTGCAGTGGACAGAGTAGTGCTTCAGACCACATCATATCCTCTTCTCCATCACACACAGGCTGGAAGACCTGCTTCACTTGCCTGGACTTGGCCTGCTAGTGTTATCCGAGATGGTCTTTGACATGTAAGACTTTCATATGTGTCGCTGTCGAGCAGGACGGGAACAGAGAACTCTAGATCAGAAGGCAAAGAAAATGAGCTCTGATTTATTTCAAATATACTGCTCTATATATAGAGGACATCGTGCAGACTAATTTCATTGGTCTTAGAGTAAAAACATCTCACACCATTGGTGTGCAGTGAATGACGCACAGTGGCAGAGCATATCTATAAACAATGTGAATAACAAGATAGATTAGAGAATTATTTACATTCTTTCCCAACTGTTTCCCAGGCTCTTGCCTGCTTAGAAAACCTTTCTCTTTCTCTCTGACTGAGCTGAGAATATCCACACATATGTGACTGAAAGAGAAAGCACAGACCTCTGGAATACCTGTGTCATGCTAAACTGACAGCAGAGAGCTAGACAAGGCATCCTAAGGTCATCAGCCTTCTCTGCCTGGTTCAGTCCAATTTCACAAAAACTGAGTTTGATCTCCAAGGTCTGAACAATTTTGCACTGCCAGAGTAGAGGTATTTTCACTGTTGAATTGAAAACACAGCCTTTCTGGCTCTTGCTTCCAGCGAGTAAAGCAAGTGACTGTCTCATACTCTCCCCCACAGCATGCACATCTCCACAGAGATACAAATCTTCATTTGAAAAGAATTTCAGTTTTGCAGAAAATTCAGTTTCAGAGAAACAATAAAGTGGAGTAGTAGACAGATGCAGACATCATCACAACTCCAAACAGCTACTTAAGCTCATGGATCACAAGGAAGTGCTGTTTTTCTTTTGACCACCTGGCTGGCTTTCAGGCTAGAAGTCTAAAATGCTTGATTGAGGAAGAAAAATATTTCTGCTTATCATCCACAGGCTTGAATGCTGCATGGCTAACCACTTTCTTATTGATGCTTCACTATGGAAAATAAAATAAAAAAAAAAAAAAAAAAAAAAAAAAAAAAAGAGAAACAACCCCCCCACCCACCCTCACCCCACCCCCCCCGCAATCCCTACAATGCAAATTAAACAAACCCAGAAACAACAACTCCCAAAATATAATATTAAAACCAATATTACATCTAACATTAGCTCTGGAGTAAAAAAGGAAAAACATAAATCTGAACTACAAAGGCATAAAATATACTGTGATATCCAAGAAGATTTAATTATAAAAGTTGGTGGGGATTAAGAGTTGTCTGTGCTTTACTGACATAATGATTTTTACATAGTATTATGCATATTTCAATTACATCATTCTCCAAAGCCACTTCATGTTTCCAATGCCTTTAAGGCTAAGACTGTTTAATCTTATTTTGGCAATGGGTCAACTATGATGTTACAGCATGAGGTTGACATCCTGGAACAAAGGGGGCTACATGAGACGAGTAGATCTCCTCTCTCCTGAGATATAGCATTTATTTTTTCAGTCGTTCACTATTTTCTCTGTCCACAACAACCTCTTGGAAGGATGCCCTGATCTATTACTATTCAATATAAAAGTGTTATCAGAAGTCAAATACATTGTTTAAAACACATGACTTTAAAGATTGGTCTCATCCACGTTTTAGTAGGAGGTGAACCTCCAAAAATCCTTGACACTCAAGACTGTAAGAAGGTTATCAACTAACAAGTATCTTGAGCAAGTGCCAGTTATACACCAAGTAACCTTCTTATTGTTGCTGTTGTGGTATTAATTCAGCACACAACTGCACAATTAGCTGTTTGTTATTAAACGCTGTACACGCAGATCACACTTTAGCCGCAATCAAAGGGGCTGTTTCATGCCTGGGATCCCTAAGCCACACCATTTTAAAACTCTCTCTAAACTCCTATTTTAAAAGCAGAGGAGATGTGTAAATCAAAAGGTATTTACTGGGCTTCCCCTCGCAGACTTGCAGAGACAGGCTGATATAAATCAGCTTTTCAAACATAACATTCATAGAATATCCAGTAATATCTTCCCCCAGACCCTACATTTTCAGATTCAGCATTCATTCATTCATACAGCATCTTCAAAGCCAGAAAAGTCCTTTAGTTTTTTTAAGTTTCCTTGCTTTGGTAGGTCTGATTCAAAGTGCATGGAGTCAAAAAAATGTCTGCCATTTAAAAAGAAAATTACACTAATCACCCTGCACCCTCTCCCTGAAGTAAATCACAAATTCACACTTAATAAAGTATCTGACATCATTTTTTTCATAGCAGAATCAGGTTAAACAGCAAGGCAGGATGACAGCTTGATGTAAGAACAAATAATTCTGCTAATAATAGTAATTTGTTTTTTGATCTTGTAATCCTTAACTCAACCAGGCCTTAATTACTACCCTAAAGTTACTCTTTGTGGGACACTTGGCATACACCCACATCCAGTGATTTTTCAGACTCACTTCAGAACAACCTGTTACCTAATCATGACATTTCTGCATCCTTTTTACATCATGAGACACACTTACACTGTCCTTTACAATAAATATACGTATAAGCAAAAGTTATGCAGACAGGGGATGGAAGCACCAATAAAGACCCTATAAGTCAACCTTTATTGCTCCTTGTTTAGTGAGATCAAAAAACAGCTACTCATCAGCATGAATTAAGACAAGTTTTAAATACAAAGGGATTTAGTTTAGAATGAAAGGGAAAACACAAGAGTACTTTAATTTTTTCCACAAGGATGATGACAGTGATTAGGGGCAGCAGATACCCTGTATTCTTTCCCACTTCCAGCCATCTGCACCAGCTCTTCCCAGGTAGTATGTTCTCTGAGGAGTGAAACTCTTGCTCCAAGAACCTGGTGAAGAGTTCTAAGCTAGACACAGAGTTGGTCAAGTAACCCCCAGGGACAAATTTTCTAGTAGTTATTGCCACAACAGGTCAAGAATGGGACAATTTTCCATGCCATCTTCTGAAGACTGCATTCCAAAATTTAATGGGAGCAGGAAATAGGAGTAAGGAAAAGGCATTAAGTTGCCATCAGAGTAATAAGATGCCCTGGTATTTTTCTGACATGCAGGTATTTTTCTTCTATTTAAAATTTTGATATTCAGTACACAACTCTGAAAACACAAAAACACAATGTACTGAGATTCAACTACTTTTACTATTTGTTTGACTACTTCCCTTTTTAAAATTACACTAATCCAACAGAAAGAGATTTACATAATACTCTTAGATCAGCCTGTGAAAGAAACTGCAACTCGATCATGGGGCCTCTTGTTTCCTTCAACAGAACACTATCAGCATACTGCACAGACTTCTGTCTTTCCTCAGAGATCTGCTGCAGGAAAGGCCAATGGACCAGGGGATGTGCAGACCCAGGAGCATCCTAGCACCAGTCAGCCCCATCAGCAACCACAGCTATCCATTATTGTCTGTCACCAAGGGCATCTGACCTGCTTCTGCTAATAAGGTTAGCTCTCACAAAACTCGCTGGTGAGGCAGCAGTGTCCAAGTCTTTTCCAAAGAAAAGGAACACTTGTCCACAAACTTGACCACTTGGCAACATGAAGGAACAACATCTATATACATCTGACAGGAGAAGGAGCTGGAAGCACCTGAAGCCTATTCACCATAAACTTGTTTCAGGCTTCACATAAACAGTTGTTATAGGAAAGGGCAAGGTGGCCATAGCGTAACAGAAGAAGTAATTTTGGGAGTCACATGAAAAAAAAAGCAGTACTAAAGAAAAGGAAAAAAGAGAAGTTAAACATGATACAGTATTTAAGCTAAAGAGAAAAACTCCTCAAATTATATATAAGTGACTAAGTGGAAGAATAAACCAGCTGGAAACTGATAGTGGACCATAGAGATCACTGTTAAGAGCTGTCTCTTTCAAGTACTACTAATATAGAAAAGCAAACATAAGGGTTTAACTAGATCTGACTGTGGAACAATAAAAAGTTGAGTGCTGCAAGTACACAGGCAGAAGAGGAACATGTGCTAGGCAATTGTGCAGTACATTTACAACAGGTGCAGAGTTAAAAGGAAATCGCAATTTACACCCATCAATATAATGCATGCTGATACACTTTGCTTAGAAATATTTTGGAAAAGCAGCAAAGACAAAAAGAACAGCAAGGAAGGGGAAGCAAAGCGGAAAACTAGACAGATTTATAAAAAACTCGAGTGTACTAACACCTGGTATTTCTGAGTTCTGATAACTCCCAACTTCCAAATTCCTTGTTATGCACAGATTAATGTATACACTTATAATATTCACATCTTTTAAAATATTTTTATTTCTGACTTAGAATAAATTTTGGTGTCTAATTACCAAGTTCCAAAAATACCAAGATTCCATCATAGAGATGACTCAATGTATGTATGTTTGATTATCCTTCACTATTAATACATCAAATATTTATTTTACCAAAATATGAAAAGTATAAAAGTAATTATTTCTTTATGTAATACTTTACATGAAAAAATCCCAACTTTCAAATTGAACTCTGTTATTACTGTATAATTTATTTAGTACCTTTTTTGTCTCTATACATCAACTGAAACTTCTGTTGTGTTGTCTATTCAAATACAGTTGCAACAGCATAACTGTTACATTAAAAATTAAATTAATAGAAGCATTTTTAGAGTTTCTATAACATAACAACATGAAGCAGTCAGAATTTGAGGTTTCAAGCAGTGCAAGAAGCAGGTGGGCTAAGTCAAATTTTTAAACATATTTATAGACTAAACTGCCTACCATAACTTTGTGTAATTGAATGGCAATCAGGTACCTCTTCCCAGCCCCTCCATGGTGTGATGGAGAGGAGAATCAGGAAAAAAAATTAAAAGCTCAAGTGTTAAAATGAGAACAGTTTAATAGCTTCAATGATATAAAACAATACTAATAAAACCAATGACAGTAATAGTAACAATGGACAGAAGAGAGTGAGAGTGAGAGAGGAATAAAACCCAAGGGAGAAAAGCAATGCACAATAAAGTTGCTCAGCACACACCGATGTCCAAATCCATTCCCCAGCAATGACTGCCTCTCTCTTACGATAAACTCCCCTTGGATTATATACTGGGTATGATTTTCATGGTACGGTATAACATGGCCCAAAATTCGCCAGTTTGGGTCATCTGTCCTGGCTGAGCAGACTCTCCCAGCTTCTTGTGCTCCTGCTGGCTGGCAGAGCACGGGAAGATGAAAAGTCCTTGCCTTAAGGTAGGCACTACTGAGGAACAACGGAAACCTCAGTGTGTTACCAACATTATTCTCATGCTAAATCCAAACCACAGCACTGTACAAGCTACTAAGAAGAAAAATAACTCTATTACAGCTGAAATCAGACACTGAAGTAGAGAACTTGTCCAATCTATTAATTTCCCCAACATTTTCAAGTTTGTGCCTCATATTTTTGTGGTTTGGTTATTTTAAAAACAAATAATCATGCCTTTTAGCTATGTATTTATAACCTACAGAAATGGTCTTGCGCTGTCAACCTCAGCACATAATACTGATGAAATTGGAGGTTTCTGTTGCTCTGCTGATTTCTGTATTTTCATTAGGTTGCTAACAGACTTCTCTAGATATTTGCTAGGCTTACAGAAAAGTGATTTTCTTTACTGTTTTCTCAGATATCCAGAAGAGCCACTAGTCCTAAGGGATGACATAAAGCATGATAAAAAAAATTATGACAGATCTAAATAAGGTATCTCAGAAAAATATATATTGTTTACTGGTTTTTTTTTAATTATTATTTTTGAATGCTTTGTATTATTCCAAATAGTGTACGAAATATTTTAGAGGAATAGTTATATTGGAGATGTGGAGGAAGAGAAAAAGTGATGAAGAGGTAAGAGACTATTACTTTGTCCATGTACAGATGTGCATGTGTATGCAGTACTGAGTGCTACAAAGTATTTTAATTCCTTATTGTGAGGGTGGTTTATCATAGCATTAAACTGCTTTCTGTGCCATACATTAAAAAAGGCAAGTGCCTGCCATTGCCAAGGCTCCCTATGGAGCCCGTTTATAGATTTGGTCAAGATCACATCTCACTGAACACAGCTCCTCAGTACAGTAATTAGCTAAGCGTGAGCAGATTAATCAGATGGCCCTGGCTGGCCCAGAGAGAAGGGGATGAAGACAGCTACACACTGTGCCTCGATGTTGAAAGTAAGACCAAGCATGCCTGTACAACTTTCTATGTCCCTTCCCCAGAAGCCTCACCTGAAGGATCAGCATCTGCTCAGGATTTTCTGATTCCACTGAGAGAGCCACGATACAGTTTTTCCAAAATACTTAATGTCAAAGAAGTTAAACAGTTGGAGCATGAATACATGCACACACCTGTGCATACATTTGCTGAGCTGAAGAGCACTTATTAACTAGTACAGGTCATGAGGCAGAGATGAGGCTCCTGTATCAGCAATTTGACAGTAAACATCAGCTGCAGATGACTGAAGAATTCTTTGCATTTACAAATAAGAAGCTATAAGAAAGCTATAAGAAATAATGCAATCTCCCGATTAGGCTGAACTTCATAATAAAATATATAAAGCACAAGTTTCAGCCATTCTCTGTGTACATATAAATATGCACAGTATCTCTATATACATTAATATGAAGATTTTAAACAGAGGATAAAAAATACAAATGGATGATATTTTGGGATTATATTTTGTTTACTGTTTATTTTATACACACTCTATTGTGAAGTGAATAGATATTTTATACACACTGTCATAAGAAGTAACTGAGTTTCTATCCTTGAAAAGGGTTTTAATTAGATATGTAACACGTTGAAAAAGAAATTTAAAGTCAAAATGCCTGCAATATTTTCATCCTGCTGCTATAGTTTGTCTGAAGGCTAATGCATAGCCCTTGCCAAGTATGGCTGCTATGTTACCAGAGCAGAATGCAGCCCTCTCTTTTATCCAAGAAGAATGCCTTCACAATTTTTTCCTTTTAAAAATGGCTTCATTTCAATTCACAGCTCAAAGCTGAACAGGATTTCAGTGAAACCCTGTGTTCTGACTAGGTTATACCAATTCTACCCGTGGAGCTACAAGTAGATCTGCTCAGTGTGATTCCCAAGTGTTGGCAGGTCACCTTGAAGGGGGGAGAAGAATGTAAGGAATTATGAAGAGTAGAGTCAGAGATGCTTTATTATGTGATTCAATGTGAAAACAGCTATGAAAACACTTGAACAAAAAGTGATATAAGTTCCATTTGTGTTCAGAAGAAAGGGTTAAAAGGGGAAGAATGGCAAGGAAGATGGTGGATTCACTCAAGCTGGGAATGCCAAGGTCTAGAGAATAAATCGTGTGGGAAACCATATATTAAACCTACTGCTGTTTATCCTCTATCTGTTTGGAGAAGAATTTCTGTGTAGAGATAACATAAGTGTTTACAGAGACTTGTAGGCCATATCCCAGACATGCTTCAGCTCCCAGTTGGGAGAGAGATCAAAGCAGGGACCATAAAAAGCACAGGGAGATCACAGCATGGTGCTAAACTACGCGTGCTCAGGCCCTGGATAAACTGGCACAGCAGCAGCCCTGCTGCCTGCTAGGACTGGACTGAGCCTGATGGTGCCTGTGCCCTCACTCGTGTCTCTGCTGCCCAGCCTTATTTCAGGATCCTCCAGTTAGTGAGGTAATTAAGTAAATTTATTCTTTGCATTTCAGCTGCGGTTTTTCTGTGGTTGCTCTCAGTCACCTGTGTGCATTGATTAACAGTTCAAAACAGAAATTATTTGTAAGGAAAGTTCCTTACATAGTCCAACCCCTTGATATTTAATTAGACATGGCTGAACTGTAGTTTGCTTCACCTCTTTAAAGGAATGTTTAGGTGAGTCATGGTGGATCACACATTAATAGAACCATAGAATAGCTTGGGTTGGAAGGGACTATAAACATCAAGTTCCAACTCCCTTGCAATAGGCAGGGACATCTCCCACTAAACCAGATTGTTCAAAACTCCATCCAACTTGGCACTGAACACTTTCAGGGATAGGGCATCCACAGCTTCTCTGGGTAACCAGTGCCTCACCACCCTCACAGTAATGAATTTCTTCCTAATATCTATTCTAAGAAGTCCTTCTTTCAGTTTAAAGCCATTCCTCTTGTTTTATCACTACATGCCCTTGTGAAAAATCCCTCTTCAGCCTTCCTCTAAGCCCCCTTCGGGTATTGAAAAGCTGCTGTAAGGTCCCTGCAGAACCTTCTCTTTTCCAGTCTGAACAGCCCCAGCTCTCTCAGTCTGTCAGTATATAGTCTGGCATTACATTATAGGAACATGAAAATGATGTTCAATCACAATATAAGAAAGACATTCAGCTATTAGAGATCATCCAAAGGAGAGCCACGAGGATGGAGAAGGGTCTTGAGGGGGAGCTGAATGATGAGCAGCTGAGGCCACTTGGTCTGTTCAGCCTGGAGGAGACTGAGGACAGACCTCACTGCAGTTACAACTTCCTCAGGAAGGAAAGAGGAGGGGCAGGCATGGATGTCACCTCTGTGGTGACAAGTGAGAGCACCTTCAGGCCTGAAGCTGTGTCTGGGGAGGCTGCATATCAGGAGGGTGGTTGGGCACTGGAACAGGCTCCCCAGGGCCATAGTCACAGCACCAGCCTGACAGAGTTCCAGAAGCATTTGGACAACACTCAGGCACATGGCGTGTTTCTTGCAGGTGCCCTGTGCAGGGCCAGGAGTGGGATTCAATGATCCTGATAGGTCATTTCCAACTCAGCATGTTCATGAATCTATGAGCATTATTAATGTTCAAGACCCTTTTGATTGCCAAAACAAAGGCAAAGATATTAAGTTACAACAAAGCATTGAAACAAAAACATATATCACAAATTTAATATAAACAGAATTTATTTGCATTGAACTGAAATTTATCTTTATTCAAAGATACCATTGCTCAAAAGAATGAGGAAGAAGAATATGGGAGCTACAGCAAAGAATAAAAAGCTCTGTTTTCCAATATGTACAGTATTTCAACAAATATTTATTATATGAACTGCCACACAAAGCATGTAATTGTGAGACAGTCAAGACTTACGAAGCCATTTCATAATTGCTCAAAAATATTAGACAATGAAGTTTACCTAGGACTTTATATGAGTTAATGTCCATAAACTCAAATTGGCAGGTAACAACTCAATAATGTACTAAAAGTTTCACAAAGTCCTTCGGAAACCACCTGCTCAGAAGAAAATGTTGTGCAAGAAAGATGTATCTTTAAGCCTCTGACCAGTCCTTAAGCTTAACCTTTGATAAATTTTGTATTTCTATATGCCTCATTAGTTAGTCTTAAATTCAGGTTAACATTTTAATTTAATTTTAATATTTTTTAAGGTCAAGAAGAACTTCCAATGACTCAATTTCCCTCAATTTAGATAACGGTAAAATTAATTTGATTTGATTGATAATCAAATAATTAAAAATTAATTTGATTTTGATTGATTTGTCTTTAAATTTCTTATGGCATTAAAAATAACCTTTATAATTTTCTTTTTCATATTCAACAAAAGAGAGATCTGTAAAACTCATGTGCAAAGCAAATGAAAAAAACCCACAGACGAAATCATTACATTATGATCAAAACATGACAGAACTTCATACAAAATGCTATCTAAAAGTGTAAAACTTAATGCCAGTGAATACACAGGAAGATTTAAGAAATCACACAGAATTCTTCAAACTATTTCTCTGGGTAGATTTCTCTTTTCAACACTGATACAATGGAATCATTCTGGGAAGCACTTGAAGATTCACAGAAATAGCTCCCATCTGTTAAACATAATGCCGTGTCTGCTTTCAAATGAAGACCTTTGAATAAAGTGTTTTGTTACTTTTAACATACAGCTGCAACCGTTCCATGAGTTTATTCCACCTCCTGATTAGAAATAATGGTAGGGGCAACAAACCTGACAAGCCCAAGATTTAAAGGAGTTTGGAGCATAGCACCTCCTAGTATTCACTCTCCTGTCCTTTTTCCCCCCACGGTGGTGACTGGGTTCCTTGGTTACAATACACTATCCTTGTTCTTTCTCACCACTGTGGCAACGGATGCAGCACTGTGCAACGTGCTGCATTTCTTCTGCTCTATGGTTTGTAGTCTTTCATGGTCAAAATTCTGCAATACTAATGAAACACCACTTGCTTGCCTTTCACTTTTTATTAAAACTAACTTTTTAACAAGCTGTATGGTTTCATAGGCTATTTATCTCTGGTGTTTACCAGTTTCAGTCCTCTTCATCCCATTCACTGTGCTCTTTTAATACTACAGAAAGGTTTCTTTCTAATGATTTTCACCACTGTCAGTCCCCTGTATTTATCTTCCTCACTCAGCTGTCTAAATTCTAGATTTTTAAGATCTCCACCTTCATCTGCAGCTTCAGCACTTGCAAGTCCACCTTCTCTAGTATCTCAATAAATCTCGGTCTTCAAGCCACTGTTGTCCAAAACTAGGGAAAATTACAAATTTCTCCTCATTCCTTTCAGCTCTGCTCTCATTGTTACTCTCTTTCCTGTCCTTACACATTCACCTGACTCCAGCACAGTGGTCAGGTATTCAGATCTCTTCCTGAAGCTCAATTAAAAAAATAAATCAGTACTCCCCACAAAATCTCTCCTAATGAGAGATGAATGAGAGAGATTAGGAGTGATACCCTTCTCCAAATCACCCTCTGATTGCCTATACTATGTTCTCCGCTTGACACTTGCTTTCCTCCCAACTTACCTAGCTCACCTTCACAATAAAATGGCAAAGCACACCAAAAACATAACTGAAAAGAAAAACCAACCAAACCCAAACCATCCTGACAGTTCTGTTCTGTATTAAACAGAGTGCTGAATCCTAAACATGATGTTCACACTCACCTAGTACTTTTAACACTCAGAAGGGCTTATTCAGTATGTAGACAGAAACAGATCTTCAAAACCTATTATTTTCTCAACTATGCATGTATGAAATGGATGGAGTCATTGCATGTTCAAGTTAACACACAATTTTAAACAAATACTTTAATCTACCAAAAAAAGGAATCAAACAGTAATCTAAGTCATTAATTTGAATCTCCTACATACGTCATTAAAAATACAATTCTGCTGCTTTCAAGGTTATTTTGTCCCTTTTATTTAGATAGCTTAATTACTTGTTAGAAGTCTTTCAATGAATAAATAAAAAGTAAGAGCATATATGAACAAAAACTAAGTTTAACTTAGCAGTTAAACAGATGTTAAACACTTAAGCAGATGGCACATCACACAGTTACCCATCAATCTGCAACATGGGTAAAATGATTACTCCACAAATCTTGCTGTATAACCAGCATCAATATAGAAACTATCCATCTCCCCCTTCCCTACATCCTCCCCTTCTCACATGTATTAAAAAAAAAAACCTGTTCCTTAAGCAATAGTATTTCAGTGGTAAATTCTTAGACATGTACCTACTCACCTGCTTTTGGGTCCAACTCGGTTCACTTTAAGTACTGACGCATTTAAAGTACAAACCTTCTGAAGTTCCTGCATTTGCCAATATATTTCACTCACAGAAATTCTGTTATGTAGGAAGTTTCACATTTCTTTTCTAATTTCAATCCACTATTCTTCCAAAGATGGAAATATAACTTCTTCAGGTTAGCTTTAGGTTTTTTTACTTCCTCTCTTTATCAAATGTCTCACCATAACTGAACTAAGTAGCACAATTATCCAAAAATACACTAAAATAACTTTTCTTTGGCTTACTGCATGCATATAGCTCTAACACTGAAGACAGAGAAGACTGCAGCACCTGTATGCTGTCCAATCTGAGAGCACAGTACAGATTCAATCGCTGGAGCCTGGAGAAAAGACAGTGACAAACATTTTATTTTTATTTTTATATAGCTAACTTACAGCCAAATGCCTGTAAGTGTCTCCAATCCTCTTCCTTAAAGGAAAAATAAAACCTATGACCTAGCAATTGCATCTACGCAGCTTTTATGTTAAAATATGCTGAACTGAAGATTGCTGCTTGTTATTACTTTGGTAGTGATTTTGCTTAACATGGAAATACATTCTAATAGAACTTTGTGCTACAGCAACAATCACAGCATTCTTGTGAAAGTAATGGATGAAAATCACCAGTGCCAAAACCAGTTCACTTCATTAAAAACACAGTGTTCTCTTCCTTTGGTAGGATCTGGAAGTGCTGTTGTACAGCACTAGAGAGACAGCAAATTTGGAGCACGACTGCTGAATAATTACGTGGGCCCAGGTTAAGCACGCATTTTATTTGCATAAGTGCTCCCTGTGGAACAAGAATGACGTTTCCAGTTAGACTCCTAGAGAGAATTTGAGAATACAGGAAAACATCCCATTTTTGGAGGTCTGATTATCTAACTTTTTCAGAACTTAAATGAGAAATAAGAACAGATCACTGAAAATGAAAAAGCTTGTATCAAATTCATGTGAGAAATAGATGCATCATCACCTTATTCATCTATTGGATCTCTTTCATTGCATGAAAAAAATAGCCACACACACACTTTGTCTCAAAAAACATCAAATATCCCTTGCATGTTTTTTAAAATTATTTCTGCCTATAAGAACTTACTTTGACTCATCATAAAAAAGCTAGCAGCATGCATTTAGTCAAGAAAAGAGTATTGAATGTTTCAGTGGTATGCAAAGAACACCATTAATCTTTCTTTGTATTTACAGGTAGCTGAGTTGATCTTCTTTTAAAGCAGAGAAACGGATTAAGTAATTTCTAGAGATGGTTTTATAAAGCATGAAACCAGAGCATGAAGGCATCCCACTTCTGCAACTGGATGCTGAGCACAGAAGCTCTCTCCTGTAAGCTTTGACCTAACACCACCTCCATTTCTGACTTCAGCAGTCAGTGTTTTGAAGCAGTCAGAAGTCCACATGCCTACTTCAATGATCTTTACAAACACTAGAAAAACAATTACACTGAAGGAAAGGCTGGAGACTGTTGTAACCAATACTGACACTTTTACTAATGCAAGGAGTATGCTCAACAAATATTTTCAGTGATAATTAATACAACTGAAAAAAGGAAAAGAAATGTTGCAAGTCCATATTAGCATTACTAAAAATAAATGGTTTTCTAAAATTCAGCTTCTTTCTCAAAATAGAGGTATTTTTTCTAGGTTTGGTTTTCACTAAGGAGATTTTTCATCCAAATAGTTGCATATTTAGAATTGCTAACATTACTGATAAGTTTCACTTTCTACAGTAATATAGTCAATCTCCAAAAGATTCGAATGAATCAGTTCCAGCTCTCTGTGCTTCAGCTCTTCCTACTCAGATAAAGAGGTAGGCATCAGAATAAAAACACATTCACATGGACTTCACCTTAACAGTCACTGCAGGTTGCAGCTGAAAGGTTTTCTTCCCATTACAAGGGCTGAGAGAAAAGGACTCCACAAACTACAAGGAAGCACTTTAGAAATTACAGTCTTAATTAAGATGTATTTCTGTAGAATTTAGCAGTGTAGAATTGTAGCTGACCTACACAACCTAGCTTTGCCACCCTCCACCCCTGTGCTTCATAAGCTATGGCTAAGCAATACTGCACCAGAGATAAAGCAAGTGCAGTAACTTGGAGACATTTGGAGGAGGGATAAAGTGTGTTCATATACAACTCCCAAATAATGCAGTGACTTTTGAACTAATAAATTACTTTGTAAATGGAGCTGCAACAAGTGTATTTTTCCAGAAAGCTGGTCTTTTCATTACAGCTTTCAAACAAAAAGGTAGTACCCTTGTAGAGAGCAGTGTTCAAATCCATCCTGTCTAAGCGTTAGGTGTAAGCAAGGAGTTGTGAACTTCTTTCCTACTGCTATCACCAGCAGTGAGTCTCTAGATTCAGTTCCTCATCTTGCTTCTACTCAGGAGGCCCCTGCATGCAAACTGAAGATAAGCAAGGCTCTGGAAAAAAAGCAGAACCAATCACCCAGAGGCATTTCAGTACTTCCAATGAACTTTCTATGCACATCAGTTCCCTCTCCATCCTTCTAGAGATATTTAACTGCATTCTCTTTGCTATTATAACTTCCTCAAAAATTAACTACAAATTCTCTTCCTGAAAGCGTTAGCTGTTTATTTTAAAGATTTCAGAGGCTTGGGGATGAGTACTATAGACATGTTGGAAAGGTATAAAGGGCTTTTAGTTGATTTTAACCCTGCAATAAAGATGTACAGTTCAGAAAAAAAAGTTTGGAAAGTTTTGATCCGATGTTCCTGCAGTATATGGTATTCTAAATAAAAAAAAAAAAAAAAAAAAGTTGTCCTCAATTGACAGTTTGCTTTGTGGAAGATATATTTGTTGTAGTTACTACATAGTTTTGCACATGGAAATTAGAGGCAAACAATCCTGAAATATTTCACTTTCCAAACCACAGCCTACTTTGATCTTTGATTTTCTAGAGACAGAGTTTTCAAGTTAAGATTTCAAATATTAAACAGCACAAATTCCTGAAATTTTCTTGTATCTGTTGCCTCCTTAACAAAGGAAACAGATAGAAATGACACAAGCTCCACTAGTGCAAACAAAGGTGCAATTAATTTTTGCTTAATTTTTTGTTGGAAATGCAGTTCACAAAGGCATTTTATTTTGGCCTCAAGAACACAAAATCCATTTATGCATTTCCTTCATTTTTCTGTCATTAAGCAGCATTTATCTATGTAAATTTCATCTGCTCAAAACATTACCTTGAGCAAGGTTTCCCTTAGCAGGGACTGCTATTGCTTCTTTCACAGAAGCCAAACTCTAATAAAAACACTTTGTCAGAGCACAATGTACCTCGTGACTGCTTTCTGCACAGACCTCCTGTGCCAGTAGTGTAAGCAGTCTGCCTTTCCTTCTGCCAGCCACCAGCTTTCCAGTCCAATAAAAATTGTCTCAGGGAGGCCAGCACAATGTGCTCTCCCCTGGTGACAAGCTTCATTTTGTTCTTTTTCGCATTAAAATGTCAAAGAAAAATTGCTCTGATTGGGGGTTTCTCTTAGCTCTTTACACAGGGAAATGTCAATGAGGAGCTGCCAGAAAGAGACCGGTGTGGTAGTACGTTTGCCACAAATGGCCTTGCAAAACAGTGTGATGAAGGACAATAAATTTTAATAGCCCTTTTTTATTCTAGGGAAACATATCTTTTAAGAAGGATTTATTATACTGGGTAAGAAAACCTGTGCTGCCAGAGACAGAGTGTGCCAAGTAGCATTTTCTTGTTTCACATCCCATAAAATCCCATGCCCAGCTAGAGAAGGCAGCAGTAGCTCCTTGTCAGGAAGTCAGCACTCAAATGTAGCTCCATGAAGCCAGGAGACAACCCAGTGTTTTGCAGGATGGCTCCCTTCCTATTAATGGTGTCTCAGTAACCTGCCTTTGTGCTTTGTACAAAGGCCACTTTGTACTTCTTCTCAGTTGTTCAGCATGCAAAACTCAAACCAGAATCCTGCTATCCCTCTACACTACCATGTTTCTGAAACTGTTCTGGCTGCTTGGTCAATTTCACCAAGTTCCAAGATGCTGGATGCAAAAATGGTTGCTTCTTCCCTGCACTGATCAAGAGCTGCTGAAGCAGCATCCCCCTAGCAGAGCCAGGGGTCCTGAGGCAGGCCCTGCTACTGGTGGAAGGGAGATGAGGTGCAGATGGGGTCAGTATCACCCCTGAATCACTCCCTTCTGCTGGGACTACTGCTGAGAGCCCAGCATGCTCCATGGAATGTAACGAAGAATTTGGCTGGCAAGAGCCAAGGGTGCAGCAGGCAGCCCTCCACAGGTACTGCTGCCCCACTGAGACCACTGCCCTGGATGCCAGATGACACACTCCTGCCACAACAGGGATCACCATTGTTATGATTGGGCTCCCAGGATATCTTGGTTTCTTAACTGCCCTTGACTGTCTTGCGCTTGTAAGCAAAGTGCCTCATAACATGTCAGGAAGCCAAGTGTGCTGGCGTGCAATTCAGGATTCAGCATGGACTGCAGAAAATACTGTTTTGTTATGGCAACCTGTGCAGTACGTTTACTCTGACCAGCTGTGAGCAACCATGTGGCTACTCCTTGGCAGCCACAAAAAAACTAATGGAAGACACTCATGATCTTGGTAGCACATCCAGAAAACCTAGGGGCACCCAAGTTTGCATCTGCAGAGCAACAATTGCATGTTAAAGTATTCCTTCCCCTCAAAGGTCAGGTGTTTCTCTGGCAGCAAGAGCTGCTTTGGCCTCACAGCTTTCTCATGGCTGAATGCCAACAATGTACCAGAAGGAAAATTGGTTTTCCAAGGTAAAACCAAAAAAGATTGCCAGAAAACACATACTATTCTCTTCCTGTTTCCTAGAGTGACATCAGTGAAATTTTTCTAGTAATTAATGAGTTTGCACAGGTGTTACTCCAAGTGTAACCATAAGACTGTCTAGCTGGCAGAAGTGATAGTGTGTTGGTGGTGACAGGCAGAGAGCTGAGCTCAGCTGCTGCAAGTACACCACTGCAGAGTTGGCAGTCAAAAATCAGCTTGTAGGCTTGACATGAGAATCTGTCAAATAGAATAGGGAATCCTCCGACACCTTCCTTTCTGAAACTGTACAATCACACAAAAAGCCAGAAAACCTTCTAAATTAATTTTTATTGTCTTGGCAACACCACCAGTGAGTCTCAGCTGTTTTAAAAACAACTTTTAGGCTTAAATTTACTGCCATTCTCAATGCATTCACCACGTACAACTGAAGATACTTATTGCTCTTTTTGAAAACTTTCTCAAAGCATGGGGAAAAAAAAAAAAAAAACAAAAACCAATAACCAAACCAAGGCAAACTTCATCGTCAGAGAACATTTATCTCCAACTGTGAATCAAAGAACATTTGAGTAAACAAGCTGAAATCCTAATATGTGTGTGAGTCTAGGCTTTGAGAGTGAACAAGGTAAGCACAGGCATTGCTGCAAACAGCCAGACACAACCCTTGTGAGGGATACAAATATAAATTGACTTCACAGTGAGTATCAACACCTCCCAACAAAGGAAGGGACCTCCCAGGTCCCTTTGGAAGATGCTATCCAGTAGCAGCTGCATGAGGCAAGTTACCACGCAGCTGTAAGACATCCCTGCACACAACCATTTCAGCATGGCACTAAAAGAAGATAGTTTATCAGAGACAGGAACATAATAAGATTAAACTAGATGACAGAATGGTTTGAAGCAGCACCCCCATGAAAGATGGTGGCACACAGTAAGCACGCTGCAGAAGTGAACCACTAGCATTGCCTAAGCATAAACACAGTGTTCTTACAAGTACAGGGTCACTGGAATCACAGCAAGCACAAGGAACATATTCTGCAGATGCTACACAAAACTGACAGTCACATGGAAACCAGGCAGTCACCACAAAACAGTCACTTTTTCTGACCTCACATGATTTTGCATGCTATAATGCTGAGACACTTTTCTTCATCAGCCACATGACTAGTAGAAGGAATAAAGTTTGGTCAATACCACCAGGGTAGTACAAAAAAAGATACTACCAGAACTCCAAAAAATGAAAGCAGGGGTGATCATAGCTCTATTGAATTTTAAGCTCTGCTCCAAAATTATAGCCTTTGTAGGCCACACATTAAACAAATATCTGAAGTAAATTAGGAGAGTGCATAAAATTAGTGTAAAAAGTCTCTTGGTCTATTGAGACCAATATGAGACTTCTCTATGCAATTTAGTATCAATTTATAATTTTTTCCACTCATAGTCATCCCAAAATAGTATTTTTCCACAATTCAGTTTAACTAAGTTTCCTATTAACATCATAGAGTGTATAAACATTTGTTCGGCTGGGTTGCTAGCACAGTGACAATTCTGCAGCACATGGCTGTGTGGAAAGGGCCTCTAACATGTTTCTTGTCTGCCTAGAAGTGAAGCTAGTACAAAAATATCTGTGCATACCCTACTTAGCCCCTGCATGCCCAGCTACTTCTTCCTGTTATCATATCTCTTCTTAAACTGATCTCACAAAACCAAGATTTACTTCTAACCATTAATGCTTAATGATCCCGCTTAAAAGATAATTTAAAAAACCCCAAACCCTGTTCACACAAGGCATGGCAGAAAGTGCTACCACATGTCCTAGGATGAAATAGCAATAAGCTAAACATGCTAGTGTTGCTTTGTATTCTTCCTAAAATCGCAGAATCATAGAATTGCCTTGATTGGAAGGGACTTTAAAGATAATTTAGTTTCAACCCCCACCCCCTACCATGGGCAGGCACAACTCCCACTAGACCAGGTTGCTCAGAGCCTCATCCAACCTGGCCTTGAACACTTTCACGGATGGGGCATCCCCAATGTCTCTGGACAACCTGTGCCAGTGTCTCACCACCCTCACAGCAAAGAGTTTTTGTCTAGTATCTAATCTAAACCAACCCTCTTTCAATTTGAAGCCATTCTCCCTTGTCCTGCTCTTGTAAAATCTCTGTCTTTATTGTAGGCTCCATTTAGGTACAGGGACAGAGATTAAGTCACCCCAAATCCTTCTTTCAGCCCAGGCCGAAAAACCCCAATTCTCTCAGCTTTTCCTCCCTCCTCTGGACTCACTCCAATGGACTGATGTCCTTCCTGTGCTGGGACCCCAGAGCTGGATGCAGGGTTCCAGGTGGGCTCTCACCACAGCAGAGCAGAGGGGCAGAATCCCCTCCCTGGCCCTGCTGCCCACCCTGCTTTGGCTGCAGCCCAGGACATGTTTGGCTTTTTGGGCTGGGAGTGCCCATGGCTGGGTCATTCCAGCCTCTCACCCACCAGCACCCCCAAGTCCTTCTGGGCAGGGCTGCTCTCCATCTGTTCATCCCCCAGCCTGAGCTGGTACTGGGGGTTGCCTCAACCCAGGTGCAGCACCTTGAACTTGGTCTTGTTAAACCTTATGAGATTCCCATGGACCCAGTTTTTGAGCTTGTCCAGGTCCCTCTGGATGGCATCCTGTCCTTCAGGTGTGTCAACAGCACCAACAGCTTCGTGTCACCTGCAAATTTCCTGAGGGTGCTCTTGATCCCTTTATGTCATTAATGAAGATAAGAAATAACACTGGTCCCAGTACAATCCCCAGGGGACGCCACTTGTCAACGATACCCACTGGGACTCTGACCCATTGACCACAACCCTCTGGATGAGCAATTCCAAACAGTTTTTTATCAACTTCTTTCCAATTTACAAAGAAGAATGTTGTGGGGGACTGTGTCAAAGGCTTTACGGAAGTCCAGATAAATTTTATCTGAAGTCCTTCCCTTGTCCATTGACTTAGTCACTTCATCATAGAAGGCCACTGAGCTGGTCAGGCAGAACTTGCTCTTGGTGAAGCTGTGCTAGCTTGAGTCACTTCCCTGTCCCCCTTGTGCTTAGCACAGCTTTCAGGAGGATCTCTTCCATGATCTTTCCAGGCACAGAGACGATGCTGACAGGTCAGTAGTTCCCAGGGTCCTACTTTCTACCCTTTTTAAAGATGAGTACAATGCTTCCCCTTTTCCATTTCCCCTGACTGCCATGACTTTTCAAGTACCATGAAGAGTGTCTTTGCAACTACATCAGCCAATTTCCTCAGGACTCTAAGGCGCATCTCATCAGGTCCCATGGATTTATGTAAGTTTAAGTTCCTTAGGTGGTCCCGAACCAGATCCTTTATTCATAGTGGGAACAACTTTGCTCCCCCAGTCCCCATCCTGCTGTCCATACACTCAAGAGGTGTGGGAAGGAAGGTTGCCATTGAAGAATGAGGCAAAAAAACTGTTAAATACCTCAGCATTAAGAAACAAAACTGAAATTAATTATAGCTTGTTCACTACATTTGGGATAATATTATGGAAACCTCAAATCTGATTTTTTTATATAGGACAGAGATGGATCACCTAAAATCAAATATAAGCTTGTGATTTTAAATTAAAACTGATAGAATATGCAAAATAGGTCCGAAAATTTTCCCTTTAGATGATTTTCTCCCTGAACTATGAAGCTGAGAGGACAGAACTGAAAACATGACACTTTGTTACATTAACTTTACAGCAGTAGCACCATACCATCTACATTAAAAAGTACAAAGTCAACTCCAAATATTTTTGTCAGCTTTCACTATTGACAAGTTATACCCAAATTCCACAGCAAACAAGCTAAGGGGTCATCATGCAATGGTTGTGAAGGCCTTTTCAAGTAAGCAGAATAGTCAAACTGCGTAACTGTCCCTGTAACTTGATAGTCAACAGAAATGCATAATACAATAAAGATACTCCTTTACTATGTAATCTTCTAATCCCAGAAGAGTATTGATGTGCAGCTTAAATGCTTGGGAACTTCAGCAGGAAGTCTTGTACAGACAATAGCGATGCTGTATGTGGGACCAACTTTGGTATCTCCAAAGAAGAAAAGTGATTAATTCAACAGTTGCTTCATTATGATCAGATCAAAAGGCCACTTTATAGCTCTGTCTCTGAAATAGTTCTTCAGACAGAATCAGAGTAACCTCCTCCAACCAAAAACACAATTGAATGCTCATCCCAAACACCAAAAACTGCATTGCAGCAACTGCAAATGGCAAAGTAGAGACTGTGAATCGACTTTTAGAGAACTCTGAAAAGCATGTAAAAATATGAAATGCAGATGAATCTTAAAAATGTTAAGATATTGACACTAATTCTTTTCTCAGCATCTTCCTACCCTGTACAAAAACAGTTACTGTCCAATTTTCAGAACAAAAATTCTAAATGTCTACAGAGAAATGAAATTTTCCACCACTTACTTATGAATAACCAAGATAAATACTAATAATTAGCAATTTTAAAATTAATATACATAAGATTTACCTGTAATATTTCTTCTGATGACAACGATCTCAGCTTCACTATTCTCTTGTGATTGATTTTTAAGCTGAGGTGTTGGGGAGGTTGAATTTTTCTTTTTTTAACATTCCAATAACTTTTGGTTAAAACAGCTATATCAACTTTAAGAAAACAGCAACCACAAAACTCAGCTGACAGGAATTCACTGTGTACCAAGGTGAGCTTGTTACTGAACAAGTCAACTTTCTAAGGAAGAAAATAATAGGCTAAAAGCACAGCACAGGCAGAGGAGATGCTTTCAGATTAGACCTGAAGATGTTTTCAACCTTTCAACATCCTGGAAAATCTCAACTCCTGTCTGTTTATTGAGTGATTAAGGACAGCATGGTGCATTTTGACACTTGGAGATAAAGTCAAGGAAAATATCCAACAGGCAGCAGGAAGTGAATATCGTGTTGACATTGAATATCTGCCAAAGTGCAGAGGGCAAAAAGCAAATGTAAGCAAAGATAACATCCAAGGCAGACCAAAAATCAGTGATGTTTTGCTTCTGATGGCGTACAGAAACAACTGAACCTTAATACATGCAGGAAGAAAGAGAAGGAAGAACAATGGGTAGAACAGAATTGATTTTTAAAAAGCTACACACAAACAAGCTGTCAAATGTGCTTAACAACCTAGTCTGAGCTTTAGAAAGATTAACTGGATTCTTCCCGGGGCAATCTTGAAATACTACTTGTAGTAGTATTGGAATCTACTGAAAAGGTGAATACCAGCACTCCAGGAAGCACACCTGAAACTTGCAGCTCTTTGCTTTTGTTAAAGCAAGCCCCCTGTTCCACACTACACAAGGACAAGCCATTACAAATACCTACAGTAATACTAGAGTAAACTTGCTCTCATGCCAGCATAAGGCTACATCGTGTATCTGAGAACGTGCAGTAACTACCTCCATGCAGGTACATGCAACCCAAACATTCTCATGCACATTTGATAACTACCAACAAGGTGATAGTAACCATATCTATAAAGCTCATCCCTCTCCCTAGAGGGTAGATTCAATTATCAGTTCAATAGATATCACATTATGTTATCTTGCTTTTTCCAGTGTTTCAGGTCTAAATAAGCAAGGAAACTTGCTTCAAAAGATCCTTACTTTTTCTTTATGCCAGCTACTTGTCATTCTTGTGAATGTATGAAAAAAACACCAGCCATAAACAGTATTAAAGATAACACTACTTAGCAGAGAGAAGAAAGTTGTATTTGAATGTTAGAAGTAGTTTAAAAATTCATAATCCTTCCAAATGAACAAGAGAATTGAGTGAAGGAACAGAACTTCATTATTAAGTAATTTTGTGCAGCTGACTAAACACTAGACCTCCCAAAACATACCAATAACAGTACATATATGGTAAAAATGGAAGAAAAACCAACCACAGAAACACAACTACCATACATCTGGCATGTCTCTACAAACAGGTGCACAGTCCTCTTCCCCTCCACCTCTATTTTTAAGAAAAAAAAGGGAGTCATCTCCCTTACAAATATATTCCCACTTGCCCTTACCCTCTCATTGCTTCTAAAAGACCTGATACATACCTGCTGTATGCTCAAAGGCCATGGGCTGTAAACTTTACAGCATAAATTACAGACCAACAGAACTGTATAAAATGAATAATATTAATTTGAAAAGACATCCTTGGCAACACACAGCATGCAGCACACATGTGATACTTAAAGTGTGTCACCCTATTATCCCCAACTTTTTAAAAAGAACATATAAAAAAGACAGAAAAACTGTCTAATACTGGAACACATAAAGAAAAAAAAATATAGTTTGCTCACTACTTTTCAAATAAAAGCAACAGTCAGAAGAACTCTCCTGCCTCAGCTTTCTTTTTCCCTGCAAAAAAGTCATGATGACAGCACAAAGGATACTACTTAGTGCTACAAGTCAAATACAATTCAATATAATTCAAAGCTCCTGCTTTGAATTCTGCATGATTCAAGCAATGAAATCTCATACAGAGGCACAATCATTCCTGCAAGAAAAGATAAAAATTAATATCTCACAATTATTTTATTTAGCAAATGAATCCAATAGCAGCTAGGAAACTATGATGTTCTTCCTTGCACCGTACTTTGCAGATCATCAACTTTAATAATCCTAAAACACTTCCTACTTGACAATGAAGGTCTTATTTTAGCAAGTGAATTTTCCTGTCACTAGGCTACTCCATAACCTTGTGAAACTCCTGTGCCTCCACTTAATCTGTAGCTTGCTTTAGTACAGATAGCCATACACAAGGAACTTTAAAGTAATTTCCACCTACCTTACAAAGGAGGCAGAGAAAATATTCCTTCACTTGGCTCTCTCATTTATGTTACCATTACACAAAGCTTAAACCAGAAGTGCATTAAGAGACTCTTCATAGGGTAGCCCCATCACAGTGCAGCCCCACACTCATCAACACAGCGAGTAAGGGCAGGCAACACAGGTTTCCATAGATGAAAGCTTCACTCTGCAGCAGAATACACCTCCAAGTTTTTTTAGAGATGGCCCTGATGAGCCAGACAGAAAGTACCACCAGTATTGAAAAGGCATCAGAAGGTTTGCAGCAAGGTGCAGCTACGGAAGGCACTGCTGATATGAGGCAATCACACTCCCTCTTTTCCTCCAGCATTTGATTGCTGCGGTGCTTTGAGCCTTTTCAGAACACGACATAGCTGTCATCCCATCTCTTGTTCTACTTTGACTTATGACCTCTTATTAGTTACCTGCTTCCAAATCATGAGAGCATTTCAAATTAACATTATGCCTGCACATAAGCCTTATAAAAAACAATGTGCAGAAACACAGACACAGATTCAATAGTTTGTCTTCCTGAAGTGCTGTGCAGCATGAAGGATTGGGTTTTTGCAGAAGAAAAGGTGGCATGGCAATAGTATTTCAGACTATGAAAGAAAGAGAAAGGAAAGATCTTGCAGCTACTAAATCCTCCACAGACAGCACCAGCACACAGCCCTCCCTGCAATCAATGTGGTCTTCTTCTTTCAAAGGAGCACATGACTTTAAAGAAGTTATGACCACAGGGTTATCAGACAATATATGGGTTTCTCTGTGATCATACTCTGCTAAGCAATTAGGTCAAACGGTGCTCTTGAAAATTAGTTTAGTGCAACTGAAGGTCAAGGAATGAAAGCACACGGGGGAGATGAAGCAGAAAAGAAGTAGAAGGATTTAACTCTCAAGCACATACAAAGCCCTTGCCAGAAAGAGGAGTTGCACAGTTGCTAGAACTTTGTAGTGTATGAAAGGAACATTCTTGGCACTGAAAAACTGGCATCTGTGTACAAATAGAAAAAGTGCTTCACATCAATGTGCTCACCAGTACTGTCTTGTTCATTCTAAATTATGCTTTTGTCAATGGATTGATGTGGCTTAGTTGTCAGGCAAGTAAGTAGATTTTTGTTACTTTTAACCAGAACAAAGAGATATTACATGCTTTTACAGACTTCTGCAATTCTTAGGAAAAAAAAAAACCAGAATCTTTTGCATAAGCAGGAATTCTGATGTCAGATTCTTTTTCTTATATTCACATTTGGGTTTTGGAATGCAAATTTGAATGAGTAAAGTGCTCTGGGTCTATGTTGGCAGCAGATGTTCAGAAGAAAAGGCATACTGAAAAAGCTGGAGGCATTACTGAAGGCTTGATGATTCTGTTCTCCTGGAAACCCATGGATTACTGCAGATACAAAACAGAGACACACTAACAGCTTTACACATGGCTGCAAGAAATTGACAGAATTATTCTTCTGGAAGTCATCAAAGATTAAATTCTCTTTCCTGCTTTTTCTAGCACTTTGAACAAATAACATGTTGAATAGATGGGCGAGAGGCAAACACTAGACAGGCAGAGACAAAACCTTCTCTCCTTCCTGTATGCATATAAACAATCCACCTCTGTCTCCAGTTTCATACTGTCTATCCAGCACTCACTTGTACAGTCTGGGTAACACCAAACATGCATACTTGTCACTGTGCCAGTAGACAAGACAAGAAATGCAAGTTATCAACATTGCTGAAACTTCATACAAAAGACTCAGTAATGGTCAGACACTATTTTTATGCTGTCCAATCCAGTTACTGCCTGGTAGGAACAGCAATTACATTATCGAGGGAAAGGAGGGTTAAAAAAAACCAAAACAAAATGAAAGCAAAGCAGCTGTTGGCTATTCCTTTGTAATCAAAAGCATAATATCTAAAGGCTGTAACTTCCACACTTCAGATGCAGTAAAACCTTTCACTGCTCAGGAGAAAAACATTTTTTTCCTGGTTCCTTCCTGAGAATTCATTTTACCATAGGATTATATTTCACTTTAAAGTTTCATCTAATATAGTTCAATGTGACATAAATGCAGAGGCATTACACAGAGAGACAGAGAAGCTGAGAGTTAGTTTATACATTCTTCTCTGTGGTATGCTCAGTTTTTTTTTTAATTTTTCTTTTTAATATGAGACTAAGCTATAGTGCAAAGCTCAAGAGCTCTTAGCTTTCTCATATGCAGACAAAAGCAGGGCTACACCACACTTTCACAGCTGCATTGTCTCTCCCACTTTCACAAAAAGAAATGTCATGGTAGATTGAGTGAATCTTGGTATTCTGTGGTTCTCTCTCAAGTGACACTTCTGAGTCACTAACCTTTGATACATGCATTCTAGAGGATTTTGGAGCTGCTCCTTTGCAGTTACAGTAGGAACAATAATAATTCACTGAATGTAGTGACATGACAAATGTAAAATGAACACAATCAGTATGAGAACAAACTCAGTCTAAACACATGTATGATTCTGGGTGAAACTTGGGGATGGTTAAAATAACACAAAAGTGAAAATGTGAGATGTTCCTATGCCTCAAATGCCTTAACAAAATAAGTAATTATCAAACTACAGAATGTGAAGAGCTAGATAGTACTACAGAAAATACTTTTGACCAAAGTCTACTCATAGGCAAAGGAGTTTAAAATACCAATATGAAGTCTATGTCAAAATGTAGAGGTATTTAGTGTATAAGCTGGAAGAATGTGTATGGCTGTAAAATTTCCAAGGCAGCTGTATATCAGCCATTTCCTATTAATCATGCCTGGGCTGGAGCTTGTAGAAGCCCTTTTGGTCTGAATACATGTACATCTGCTAAAGCCTTTTCAGAAATCATCTTATACTATGAAAAGTGGAGTACTCACACTTGTTAGCAGTTGAAGTAATAACAACATAATGCCAAAAAAAAAAATAATTAAATTGTAGAGTTAATCTAGGTAAATGTTTAAAGACACATGTGACATAAGTCTGACTCGAAACTCATCATAAAAGCTCAGTTATCACTAGCTCAGAAAATCTTAAATATGCAATATCTCTTAATATGCTCACCAGGAGACTGGTGTGCATATTAAAACATATGAGCAGAACAAACATTTGATTTTGGTGATGCTAAAGACTGTTCTTGCTGGTATTTCATAACTAGTGTTTTGAGTTACATGCTTCTCTCTTCAGCAATGGGTTCTGAAGCATGCCTGAATTGGTGTTTGTCCTTCAGCTTGGGGAAGAAAAGTCTAGTGATAATTCTTATCTAGACCTCATATAATGATAATTCACACCAGACCTCACTTGTGTGATCCACTCTTTTGTCACAATGAACAGCCTTTCTTCCTTTCACCTTTTCAGAAATTCCCTATTTAGTAGCGTATGACCTATCATCTTAATGAACAATAACACTGTGCCTATAAGCAGCATTCCTATGGAGATTTTGACTCTGGAAGGTATCTATGTTGAATGGCCACAAATAAAAACAGAGAAATTCACCACCTTTACAGCACAGCTGCACCTGTTAAATACATTAAACAATGTTAATGTAAGAAAATGGTTTTTTTCTTACTTATCCTGTAAGTATAAGTAAGAGAGTATATCTTCTTACTGTATACTTTAAGTATACTTGAAAAAAATCACTTAATACAGTCACAGAGTATGGATCATTCAAACACTTGCTAGAAAAATGATGAAATCTAATCACTAAGAGCAGGAGTGAGGATGGACTGCAAAGCCCCAAGAAGATTATGACTCAGCTTTCTCTAGAAATTATACAAATTGAGAGTGTAGAAAGGATTTAAAGTTTGGTTACTTTCTACTTCTACCAGGTATGAAGAATCACTAAAATACACAGGTGTATTACTAACATTTTAGTGTTAGAGCATAAGGAGAAATAACCTCCTTATGTTCCACAGAAGATGTCAGAGTACTTTTTTTGTGTGGAAAAATTCTAGATTTTCTCCTCCGGTTATTAACTTGATATTAGCTAAATATGTAAGAAGCTCACAAAGCTATAAACACATCACATAAGCCAGTGATAAAAATACTGCTTTTCTGTGACTTAAAGGCAGCATTTTAAGATGACATGGCATTACAAACAAATCAGTTTGTGTCACAAACACAATGCTCTTATGCAAAATGCCTTAGTAACTTCCATATACATTATGGTTTTATGAGCCACTATTTAAAACCAAGTAATTGTCTGCTTCCCCAGATCTTCAGCTTTTATTCACAGATTCACAGCTATTCACGTTTGTAGACAAGCTTGGGCACTTCAGAATTTAGAACATAAAACAAAAAACAAATTAAAAAACAAAACAAAACAAAACAAAAACAAACAAAAAAAAACCCACAAAACCCCCCCCCCAAAAAAACCAAAATGAAACAAAAAAAAAATTCCAAGTTATCCTCTCTGACCCCTGTGCAAAGGGGGGCTTGTCTGGCTACCCTATGGCTGCTGCCACAGGAAAACATACTCAGACTGTGCTGTCACCAGTCTCATTGTCCAGGGTTAATCACAGTCAGGTTTTGCTTCCCAGTTCAGAGCGGCTGTTCCATGCGGTCCTAGCTGGCCAGACCGGCACAGCACTGATGCTCAGCACACTGGGTGCAGGCTTTTCAGCGTGGTTTAGTAGGCTGAGCCAGTACCTGTCACAAACAGAGGCTTCCCCCATCCCACGGGCCCTGCATTCCTGTGCTGTGCTGGTGGCTGGCACTGATCCTTGTCTGACATGCCCATGCTGACCCACTTCAGGGAGCTCAATCTGTAATCCCCTCCTGCTTCCAGGCTGCGCTCACGATGGTGCCAGTGCTAGCACAGGCGAGCGCTGCTCAGCGGGTGAGGAACGGGACCATCCCATCCTCTGACCCTTGAGCTATGCTGGCTTAGCCACCACGGGTGGGGTCGCAGGCAGGCAGAGCAGCACCGACCAGGAACTAAAACACCCTTGGGAGGAACAGTAATGTAAAGGTTTCTTTCTAGAGGAACAAAAGAGGCAGAAGAAGTAGACCAGCTTTGCAAGATAGAATCTGGAATGGTTTGTTCTTCAGCTAATGTTAGTACTGGCAGCAAAGCCAGGAAAAGAGATATCCTCCTTTCAGGCAAGAATGTGAAGTAAATAGTATCAGAAGGCCCTTTCAAATAAAAAGCCATGAGAAAAGATGAGACATAAGGAACTGAGCCATTCCCTGACGTGCTTTCCTTTACCAGGAATCAATGGCAATTCTACACAGATGGCCCTGCTCATGAAGATAAGAAAATATTGTCAGACAGATAATACACCAACAAAGTCAACACTCCTATACCAAAATGTTTGAAGTCTGTGTTTGCAAGAAATAAAAAACACAACAAAACAAAAACACATACACACCAACCCAAAGCAAACAAAACTAAATCCCTAAAAGAAAGAGAAAGCTGAAGGAGAGAAGCTGAAGTATCTATCTCTAGGATTACATCTGCACCACCTTATTTAAAGGTAAGGTGATGCAGATGTCAACTTGGCTCCTGTTGTGTGCCACAACAGAAGCCAAGTGCTCCAACAAAGGAGTCCAAGTCAGCAAGAAGAGAGGTATTGAAAGATAAAATTTGTTACCATTCAAGACTTCATTTTTTCCTTATACAATAATAAACCCCCAGCCTTGCTGGTAGAGTTATTCATTGTTGAATTCTTGGCCTCAAAGTTGTAGGACCCAAGTAAGACCCACACTAGTATTCTTTTCCCCTGTGGACAAAGGGGTGTCATGGTTTGACACTGGCCAAACACCAGCTACCCACAAAAGTCACTTGCTCACCCTCCCCTGCTACAGCTGGGCAGAGGAGAGAAAAAAATTAACAAAGGGTTTGTGAGTTAACATAAGAACCATGAGAAAACTCTCCAAGGGAAAAACAGGCTAAACTCAGAGGTACAAAGTGAATTTATTACTAACAAAATCAGAGGAGGATAATGAGAAGGAAAATAGGTACTTAAAACACTTTTTCTTCCCCCAACCCCTCCCTCCTTCCCATCAACAGCTCAGAGAGACAGGGCGTGGGGGCTTTGGTCAATTCATCACCCAAGGTTTTCTTCCATTGCCCTGGGAGAGAAGTCTCCTGTGAGTCCATGGGCTTCCTCCCACGGGAGACAGTCCTCCATAAACTACTCCAGTGTGGGTCCACTCTCATGAGCAGCAGTCCTCCCAGTACTGCAGCAACGTTAGTCCCTCCCATGGGCACACAGTCCTCCCAAAACTGCTGTGACGTGGGCCTCTCTTTCCACAGGGTGCAGTCCTCCAAGGACAGGCTGCTCCAGCCTGGAAGCAGGGCTCTCTCTCCCCACCAGGTCTCCCACTGGATCACAGCCTCCTCCAGGCATCCACCTGCTCTGGCCTGGGCACCTCCCCCACAGGCTGTGGGTGGATCTCTGCATCCCCCCTGAATCCCCACGGGCTGTGGGTGGATCTCTGCATCCCCCCTGGATCCCCACGGGCTGTGGGTGGATCTCTGCATCCCCCCTGGATCCCCACGGGCTGTGGGTGGATCTCTGCATCTCCCCTGGATCCCCACGGGCTGTGGGTGGATCTCTGCATCTCCCCTGGATCCCCACGGGCTGTGGGTGGATCTCTGCATCTCCCCTGGATCCCCACGGGCTGTGGGTGGATCTTTGCATCTCCCGTGGATCCCCACGGGCTGTGGGTGGATCTTTGCATCTCCCGTGGATCCCCACGGGCTGCAGGGGCACAGCTGCTTCACCAAGATCTCACCATGGCCTGCAGAGGAATCTCAGCTCCAGTGCCTGGAGCACCTCCTGCCCCTCCTTCTCCACTGACCTTGGTGTCTCCATGTTGTTTCCCTCACATGTTCTCACCTCCTCCTCTGGCTAGAGAAAAAAAAAAAAAACCAAACCTGTGCCCCACTTTGGTTTGATTTTGTTCTTAAATATGTCATCACAGAGGCATTACCACCATCTCTTATTGGCCCAGTTTTGGCCAGCAGCATGTCCATCTTCAGAGCCATCAGGGATTGGCTCTGCTGGATGTGGTGGGAAACTTCTAGCAGCTTCTCACAGAAGCCACCTCTGTGGCCCCTCTGCTACCAAAAATCAGGCTGAGCAAAACTAGCACAAGGGGGAAAAACTCCACACCTTGTCACCCACTAAACCTGCCACAATGATTTAACGTAGCAGAATAACTTAATTGTAAACTATGTCAGAATAAAACATTATCACTTAGCACAGAATTTAGCTGCACTCAGGTATACCTACATGGCTAGGCAAAGTAAGCACAGTGCCAAATAACAGACACCACAAAGGATACACATGATTTGAAGATTTATGCATTGGCTTTCTTAGTTTCCTTTAGAAATACATAATTACAAAATACCATATCAGCAGTGAAGTTCTCTTCTCTAAAAACTTTAGCAACAGAAAGGAGAGATGAGAGTCTCCACACCACTTCTCTGTAAGCACAAGACAGTTAAAAGTCACCAGTTTCCAGAACCTGAACAGACTTTCTCTGTCCCTTAAGTGTTAACTTTAGAGCACTAGTCCAACAGACTGTGATCTGGGGAAAATGTCCCTCTGCTATCAGTTCCCATGGCATGAAAGCAGGTACTCTAAGTGCATACTTCTACAGGCACACCTAGCCAGTATCTGAAAGCTAGAACAACCACTGACACTTGAGAGAAAACTGAGGAAATGTACACGAGTCCAGATGCCAATTTACATACCAGGCAGAAAGCAGAACTCCAAGTAACTCATGAAAACTTAGAAGCATACATTAATAGCTCACAAATAAAGACATAGTGGAAATAAAATATTTCCAGTACATTGGTTCAGTTACAGGCTCTAAGCCTCCTGTTTAAGCAAGAAGTGCACAGACAAATGCTATTGCCCCAGGTAATTTTTATCCTTTCCAAAACCTCACTCCTCTGCATAATTCAGAAAAAAAAAATCTCAAACTGTAATTTCAATCAGTATGTAAAAAGTTATAATTTACATTATGAAGTCTCCATCTTTGGATAAAGCATACAGATCCCCATAAGTTCATGAACACCCAGTAATGAATTTTACTTTCTGTTAAATACATGCAAGACCATCTGAGCTTCATAACAAACAGAGATTTGCACCTGCAACAGATAGCACTGGGGGAGACTTGCTCTAGAAGAGTGGCACACCACTCTAGTAGAGTGGCACACCAGGGTCCCTGCTGCTGGTGGTCAAGGCACCCGTGTGGTCTGGACAACCACACAGAAACGCTTCCTCCTCAGCACCACTGCCTCTGGAAGCAGAAATCGTTTGGCACATCAGCTTGCACAAACAGGAAGGAATAAGGGGAAGGAAATTAAACTTCTCAAACCAAGAGAATAAGGCTGCAGGCCACTGTGTGTATTACTCACTGTAGTGTCTTACAGCACTGCTGTAAACCATGTGAGTTAGTCTGGGACTGGGTGAAAAGTACCTGTTATAACATATTCCCTCCAACATCAACGTGTGCCACAACCAAAAAAACCCACAAAACCTCAATGTGCCAATAACACCACACTTTTAATACAACAGGACAACATCCTCAAGGACTACAATATGCCTGGAAACTTTGAAAGACAATGTTTAAACTGATCCAAAACATCAACAATGACTGTAGCCTTATTAGCCTTCTCCTTTTCCAGAACAGAATCATGCAATTCTTTCTTTTAATTTTACAAGCTCAATCTTAATACAATTTAGATTCCCTGTTCATACTGGTCTCATTTCAACAGGTCCCATAAGGTAATTTTCCTTAAGGCAGGAAGCCTTTCAACTCCAGCCTGCAGAACCATCTGTGAAAATTGCAAATGTAAATATAGTTTCTAAAGTTTGTTTCACCAACCATTTTAATTTTTCCAGCATATTAATAAT
Source organism: Vidua macroura (assembly GCF_024509145.1). Taxonomy (NCBI): domain Eukaryota; kingdom Metazoa; phylum Chordata; class Aves; order Passeriformes; family Viduidae; genus Vidua; species Vidua macroura. The sequence goes on from NC_071611.1 coordinate 12,146,974, forward strand.
ATCATACCACTCCAAGCATAGTGGTACAAGGCTAAATGTACTGAAGTTTTAAATCTTCTTTCTCAAGAAGCTTCACAGCTTCACCACCTTAGCTTAGCATCTCTTATACACTTTAGAAGAGTACAGCAGTAATCTCTTTGAAATGGAGGGACAAGACCTGCAAGTAACATGTGAAGGAGGACATACCAAGGATTGCAAGGATATGGAGAGATTCCTGCCCCTACAATTCATCTCTGTCATTAGTCTGTACCATAACTGTACCAAAACCAACAGAAATGTCACCCAACAATTGACCAAAATGTGCAGGCTCCACTCATGCTGTATTGCCTCATAGACAAGATCTCAGAGTTTAGCAACATCACCTCTATTAGACTTCTTGGCACAGGCCTTTGTATCCAGTTCTGCAAAATTTCACATTATGCCAAAATTCACTACGTAAGTTAAACAAGCAACAAAATAGTAAAGGCTTGAAGATCTTTAGGCTTCGTCTACGCTTTTCTCAGCTTCACCCATCTCGGCCACAAACTCATCATAGTTAAGTATGACCTATTAAACTGCATGGAAAGTCAATGAATGCTGTTCAGGTTTAGTGGACAATCCTCCTTTGTGTCACCTATCTTCGTGCAAGGGGGACAAAACACAGTTTGAGAAACAGTTTTATTTGAGACCGAGCTCCTGCAAAGTCACTACCATCCAGGAAACAAGCTGCTGAGCCAGTGCTTTAACTGGCATCATTTCTTCAGAATATAAAATTGTATCAACAATTTGCACAGGTTTTCTAACCAAGCCAGTTAAAAACAGAAAGACAACTGGATATTAAGCCAGGGTCTCACAAAAACATACAATTTCCTCCAAAAACTGGTACAGCTTTGAGTACTTCTGACTAACTGCAACAAGACTTTGTGAAGATTACTTCAATTACTATTCCACCTCCCATAGTTCTCCTAATTTCCAGCTTATACTTCCTTGTTGTCAGTTTATGCTCTTCTGTCTTTGTAGTAAAGCGACTCTTTACCTCTGTCCCTCCTGTATATTTAACTCAAAGTAGATTTATTGAGGTAATCACAACTCCATGCAGGCTGAGATTTCACAGTGCTTTCAGCTGATCTGAGAGTGTTCACCTGCCATAAATTAGAAATAAGGTAGGGTATTTTTTCCCTTTGACAGCAGCACTACAAATAAAAAAAAAAAAAAATAAAAAAAAAAAAATAAAAAAAAAACCAAAAAAACAAAACAAAAAAAAACCTGAACCAAAACAACCTACAGAGAAACACAGCAGAGGAAAGAGATACTGATCCTTTCAACCACCAACACTGTAGCCTCAGCTTTGAACAAAGCTCTCATGAAACAGTGGCGTCAGCCTCCCCTTTCTAGGCTAAAGGAGGCAACTTCTGTTCAGTACACATAATTCCAGCAGAGAAAATGACATACTCAACATCTGTGAAGAGAGAAAATAGGGAGAAAAACACCTATAAATCCCCACGAACACAGAAGGACTAATCTGGAAACTAGAAGGACAGATTGAAGTTTCAGCACACCCCTAATATGCCTGCTCTGGTACTAGTCATGCCTCACTGAGCCTGGCTAGAAGAAAAATCAGACAAGCATTTTTATCTTCTTCCTGATGAGTTTAGATTTACAAAGATTTGTGCATTTAAACTGAAAGCACAGAATAATCAGCAAGCTCTAGCTTTTATTACACTGTATTTTAAAGGACATACAAAGCAGACATTATTCTTCCACAGAGAAAGAAATAAAGTAAGCAGGACCAAGTTATACCCAAAAAAGCATCAGCACTTCTTGTGCTTTTCATGAAGCAAACCTCTCAGCACATTTTATACAGCAGGAATTGTCACCAGTGGCATTGTATGGTGACAGCTCTTGCAGCCTGCACAATCAGCAGCTTGCAGGTAATTGTGCATTTGTGAAAAGGAAGCATTTTTAGGCATGTCTGGGAGGCAAAGTGACTTGAGATGCATAATTTTTGCAACCATGCTTTCCAGTTAAGAAACCTTCCTTTTCAGTATCCATGCAACCATTAAAGCCAGGACTTACAGAAATGCATGGAACAACCAACTTCTCCTCCAAGGGTTGATAAGACTGATAAAACATGTACATGGCTCACAAACAACACAAAAAGTGTTATTTGATGTAATTTAAATTACACAACATTCAATTCTTCAAACAAAAACAAAAGAGCACACAAAGACACCAAACAACCAAGTTTCCTGGTCAAACAGGGACTTTGTCATCAACATTTTGAGTTCCTTCTAAGGTCCTTTTCCCTGAAAAACTCATATAGTCCACTCAATTTAATTAATTATCGTGTAGTACTAAAATGCGAATAAAGTAGTTACAAAACCAGTGAATTACACACTTGCAGTATTTATCACTACGCCTGTAAGAAACACACAGGAAATGGGACCGCAGAGGTCTGCACCTTCTGCTTCTTCAGTTTAACCATTTTACTGCTGCAGGAGAAGGAAGGTTAACACATGCCTTACAATGGAGCAATGTTACTTTCTTATAGCAAGAAAACACAAGGAAACAGAAACTGGAAATTTCAGTGTACCACAGTTAAAAATTTTGTAGTTCACATGCAACAGTTTTAGCCTTACAAAACCATCTTTCACATTTCTCCTTCCCCTCCCCCATATGACTTTCTGATACATAGGAAAAAATGTTACACGATAAGCTTTTAAAAGATGGCTGTCATGGGTTTTAAACGTGACAGTTTTGAAAGGAACTATCATCTTTGTGATATTCACAATGTGTTTCACATCCTATAAATCTCACAACAGAGCCTGACAGTACTGACACAATTTTAATACATAGGCTAGTTAGCAAGATTAACTTATATTGTCAAGCCTGGAAAGGGCCATGAAGGTCAAAATCTGGTTGCCATTCAGGTTTGTTTGTATGGGTTTTTTTTTCAGTGCTTTTACTTTCCTCCCAATACAGAAGTGCAGTGTAGTTACAGTGTTTGGATAGATGACAGGCAGCCTCTGCAGTTGTAAAAAGCACTGCAAACAAAACGCAGTATCTGAATAATCAAAACCACATACATTCATGCCTATATATATATATATATATATATATTTGTACATTCAGCCTACATACTCCGTGTTTACAATGGAAATAGTTTTCCAGGGAAAAATAAAAAAATAATCCTTTTTCACTCAGCTCTGAAAGGTAGAGGAACATCTAACAAAATGTAAATACATATTTGCACAGCTTTCTGTTCTCTCTTATCAACATCTTCAGCATGTTATCCCAGGCATTTTTCTCTCACGACTGATAAAGCCACTAGGTACATTAGGTAGCAGAGTTAGGTTGCTACTTTCTACTCTTAGCATCTCTGCCTAGTGAGCTACCAAGCAGTGTAAGAGCAATCTCCAAAACTGGCAAGATTCAGTGTAGCTTTCCTTTGACAAGTTACAAGTGTTTCCCTAGTGAGCCCAACAGGTCCAAACAAGCCTGACATTTAAAACTGTTAAGATACCTCTTCCTACTTTCTGAATCAACAAGAATCTAAAAATTGCGAACCATAGTGCAATGCAAATACCATTCTTCAATTCCAAAACTTCACCTTAAACTCTGCATCTCTTTTAGAAAGCACATGAAAGCTTGAAGGAAAATAAAACAACCAAAAATACCAAATGTGGGTGTTGGGAGTGAAGGAAGAAGGAGCTGTCTATATAATCAGGAACTCACACAGACACAGTATGTATTTATAACACAGCTTTGGATAGCTCTTCCTAAAATTATTTAAACAACACCACATTTCTCACAATACTGTATGAATTCCCAAGAAAGATCAATCATGGGAGGTAAAAAAACATATCTTGAAAGCTCCAGTGTACTTTGAAGGTCTTTACTTACGTGCTCACCATAGTGAGGTTAAATTTTAATACTGCTGAACTGGAATTCCTGACTTTTGGGAAGACTGAAGTAAAAGCACTGCAGCAGCATATTTAAAATGCACAGTCACACCACCTGCAACTGCAGGCAGAATTAAAATGACAAAATTGTTTTTAGTAAATTTTGTTGCTCTTCCAAGATAATGTTTACCATCTCTTAAAACTTCATTAGGTTAGATGGTTAGATGATTACTTAACACACCTGTAGGTAGCCTGCATGTGAACAGGTAACACGTGTAATTTCATATTTATAAGAAAGATGGAAGACAAAAAAAAAGTGTATGCAACACACCATACATTAATCAAGAGCAATCTTCTCATATGCTCCAAAGGCAGCATTAGATTCATAAGTCTCCCAAGACTGCATTGGTACAAAAGTTTAAGATAAACCAACCTTAACAGCCATGAACTTGTCAGGAGAAATCACGTATGGGCAAGAAAAATAAATAAGGTTGATTCTACCAATATTCACAATTGCAAATTTATTTTTTATTATTCTCCCCAGGCATAAGTGAAAACAAACTAAAGACTAGAAGAAAACTCAGACTTTTTGGTAACAGGACTATGATTGTTTATTGTTTTTTCTGAAAAAGCATGGTAAAATACCAGAAAACTAGAGAACACAATTAGTTTAGCCCAAGCGCACCATCATCCCTTCTTATTTCCAACAATGCTAGGTTTTATGCTAAGCAATACTTTAACCTCCTTTATTATTTTCTATCAAAAATTTAATTCACACAGCCCATTTGCTTTCTTCAACACACCTTTCCTATTTAAATGATTTTTTATTCTAGTTACTGCCAGAAGTATTATAATGTAACCAAGACTTAAATTATTTACAAGGGAAAACAGTGTAGATTATTAAAATTAAAATTCACTGAGCTCTCTCAAAAGGCAGGTTGGCCTAGGAACTTAGGGATCTTTTCACTGAAACACAAGCCCGTCAATAAAAACTCACCTGTTAATTTATTCACCTTCTTTGCTTCATGCCTGCAGCTAAGTAAAATGAAATAAAAGCATTCTTCCAAGAGAAGGGGGAAAACCAGTTGATTTTGCAAAATGGAACCTTTCATCACTGCTTAGTTGAAGTATTAACCCACAATTTGGGTTCCCAAATGAATATAAAAAATTTTGAAGTCAAAGATGTTTTTGATATTCACTGTTTTTTCAGTTTTGAGCCTCAGGTTAACTACATTTATATGCAAACCTAACAGTCAGAAACCTGCTAAGGGATAAATGAGAAATGGAAAGTGACAGATTTGCAAAAAAGTATTTTGTGCAACCCTAGAAATTTAAGTTCAAAAAGAAGTTAAAAACACCACTGTTTTAATACTGAAATAAACCATACAACAATTATCCTGAGGTTTGTTTACTCTCATGGTTTTATGACAACATTTCACACTGGAATAATCCTGGTTTCTTAAAATGATACTGAAGTGAAAGCTTTGGCCCTTTTCAATAACAATATTCCATTTTTAAAGGAAAACCTTGCCATACATTTCACAATGTTTTACCATCCACCGGTATTTTCTCACATATGTAGATAAAATTGAAGAGGTCCTTAGATTTCTTTACTCTTTTTCAAGTGAAAACTAGAGCAGGTTTTAACATTCTTTAAAATTCATAAAATATCATAGGTTTAGAATGCATGCCAAGCTTCCATAGCATTAGGATGGATAAAACCCCCAGTGTCATAATATCCTGTTGGTAAATGATCAAAATGAATATACCATTTTTAAACTGAATGCCATTACCTGACACTCTGCCAGTTTGAAACCCTCCATTTGTTCTGGTTTTTTTTTGGTTGTTTTACTACCTATTGTTTTCAGTGCTTGCACTTCCCGTACTGTAAAAATGAAATGCCAGTTCTCCACTGCTGTGTTCTGGAGCTTGTGACTTGTGACTCCCAAAGAACATTTATTTGAAATGTATGTATGCATGTATTTAAACACTTCTTACGTACTTGGCCTAAGGGCAATTGTTCTATTTCATAAATATGTATTAGGGAACAAACACTGCACTGATACTTCCTCTTTAAAAAAATACAGGAGAAATTACATAAACCTTAACACCTTCTAAATTTGAATATTGACACTGTCTTCTCCCTGAAGACCCACAATATATGTGTGTCTTTATTGTGTTCCATGAAGTCAATAATTTATCAGTATCTGTAAGCGCAACAATGGTTTTATTTTTAAGAGCCCAGAAACCTAAACCTGAATTTTTGAACACTGTGTATCCTTGTCAAAAAAACTGGAGATCAAATAAGAGCAATTTTAGGGGCCAAAATAATTGTTTAGACCACAAAATCCAAACTTATGCTTCAGCATTATAATATGTCTTCCTATAAAGTTATCCAGCAAGTTAATATTACTTCACAGTCTAACACAGTCCTAGAATGTTACTCTAGATGTATGAAAATGTCAACCCAGAACACTATGTGGAAATAAAAGTACATATTTATTGTCAAAGTCACATAAACAAATTTGTATATAAATGGGATGAAGTTTACTAGAAATACAGTGCAACTAACTTTCTTATAATATGGGGGCTTCTTGGTTGGTTAGTTGTTGTTTGGGTGGCGTTTTGGGTTTTTTTTGTTTGTTTGGTTGGTTTTTTTGTTGTTGTTTGGGGTTTTGTTTTAGTTTATTCTTATTTTTATTTATTTTTAAGAAATCACGACTGGACCCTTCACTGGAAAGGTACACAGAGGCAGATATGGGGGCATATACTGAATGCCCTATGCTAACTGAACACCGATCCTATGCTTTGAAATCACCAGGATGAGCACTAGAGAAGGATTCTGCCATACTGGTTTGCTAGAATGCCATTGGATTCCTCCTTAAAGAAGGGGGAAAGAACATGAAAAGGACTCTCATGTAACACAATTCAGTGTTTTAACTGTCTTAAAACATGGAAAGCACTGAAAAAAACAGGGCATGACTAATATCGTGAGCTTGGAGAAGCTCACGACTACACAGCATTCAAGAATCAAGGTTCAAGTAGGCAGCTCTGCATCTGCAGCGCTCTGCTCACATCCCTTACTCTGCCTTCCAGCTCCAGCAGCGATGCCCAGTCATCTTCCATCACAGATATAGATGGAATACAGAGGTTCTCTCACTTCTTTAACAACGTTCTCAAAGAAAAATCCAACACGCAATACAAACGTAGTCCTTCACCCTATGAACAATGCAAACTTCCCTCCTTCAAGCCCAGCCCGTTCCCAGTTCCCCGCCCGGCGAACAGCAGCGAGCCTCGCACAGCCACAGCTGCGCCGCCGACAGCAGGTTCGCCCCTACGAGCCGCACGGCACCCGGGAGGGCGTCGAGCCGAGCAGGTACCACTCAGGAACTATCCCTGTCCAAAAATCTCATCAGACCCGTGTTAAAAAGGCAAAGACGCGGTAACTTCAAATCCAACTCCCTTTTCTCTCTTCGGGCACCTCACACATGGTGGAAAGGCAACGCGGGTATAAGCCTGCCCTTGCCCCTTGCTCCGGCGCGTTCAGAGGCCACGGCTCCATCCGCCCGCACCCACCTGCCAAGGTCCTCGCCCGTCTCGTAGTGCTCCTCCAGGTTCTCCTGCCGGAACACCGTCATGGTCGCCGCCCGCCACCGGCTTCAGCCCCTGCTCGGCGCCCTCATCACCAGCGCCCCGGAGCCGCCCCGCGCTCGGCTGCGCGCCCTGCGGAGGAGCGCGGAGGTGAACGCCCCTGCCCGCGGTCCCTCCCGGCGCCGGGGGCGCTCCCCGTCCTCCTCACCCGCCAGGGAAGCGGCACCCGCGGGCCGAAGAGCGCCTCCCGTGTCCCTGCCCGAGCGCAGGGAGAAGAAAGCGGCGCCCCGCGTCCCCGCCCCTTCCCCGGCAGCCGCAGCCGCCCAGCTTCCCCGGCGGCCACCGGAGCCTGGCCATCGGAGCCCAGCCGCCGGCCCGCCGCATTCCTCAGTGGCTCCGTTGCCCTGTCAACCGGGACGTGCCGCCAGGCCTGCGGCAGGATTCCCCCCCCCCCGCCCCGGACACCTTCGCAACCTGACCCCGAGCGAGGCGAGGGATCCCCTCCGCGCCGCCGGACCACGGCTAACGGCGCCGGTTCTCCCCTCCGCGGCGCAACCCGCTTACCCGCTCGCCCTCCCGCCGCTCCGCGCCCTGGGAAGCGGCGACGGCGCCGCGGCCGCTCCCGGCCGGCGCTCGGGCACTCGCGGTGCGGCCGCGCGGCCAATGAGGAGCGGCCCGCCCGCCGCGCCGCCCTCCGCCCCTCGCCGCGGCCTCCCGCCCCTGCCCAGCCGCCGCCTCCGGTCGCTTCGGCCAGGTGCGCCCACCCTGCCCCGCTCGACTCGGCACGGCTCGGCACGGCGAGCCCGCGGCGGCGGGACCCGCCCAGCGCGGCTCTGCGGGCGGCTCCCGGCACTGCGGGCGGCTCCCGGCACGGCCATTGTGTGCGCGCCCGCTGCCGCGCCCTCCCTCCTCCCGCGCCTCGGGCAGGGTGAGCGGGGGCCAGGGCAGCAGAGAGACTGGCGGCTGCTGCCCTCCGCCCACCCGCTGCTGGCATCCTGCTCTACCAAAATGAGGTCCCCACCCCAGCGCCCGACCCGTCCGGAGCCCCCAGGCCGCTCCAGCAGCAGCGAGATCAGGAGGGCAGCTGTAGTTTGGCACACGCCCGGGCACACCGAATGCTTCCGGCCCCCACGGAGAAGGGTGTCTCAGCCACTGGCAGCGCCCTCGGGCACCTCAGAAAGCAAATCCTTACGTGCTGTTTGCAGGTATTCTCTCTCCAGGACAAAATAATCACCCTTTTTCAAAATACAAGATATCGTCTACTCCCTCTACAGGGTGTTTGCACCTTATACTTGGCGTTTTCGTGTCATCTTACGTGCTTCTGTTGCTTGTCTCGCTCAGATTTCCCAGCACTTTATGCTTTCTGTACTGTATTGATCCCATGCCAAGTTGACTACTGATTACATCCTAGAGACAAATGTTTTTCCTAGTAGCTCTATTTTCCTCCCATCCATTTCATTCAGCCTTTGAAAAGTACATGATGTCACATAACAGAGCAACTTTAAAGTTCCATCTGAACTTTGGAGGTGTTCGGAGGGAGAATTGCTCACTAAAGGTAACGGGAAGTTCAACACACTCATATGATTTCACACCTACTTGATTTAGCACTTGAAAGAGCCTAGCCTTCAGATACAGGTCAACAAGTACAGAATCCCTGGTATTTTCTGAGTGAATTACAGCATGACCTTGTGCAAGTATCAAAAATGTTTTTCACCTCCACTAAAGTCATCTGTAAATTGAAGGGAGGGCATTTGGTTGGATTGCTGGATATGAAGTTACACAAGACCACCTGCAAAGAGTTTAGGTCAAGAACTATGCATCCCTCTTTCATTTAAAGCCAAAGATGCAGGAGTATGGATGCTCTGCCTTTTCTTCAGCCCATCTCCTACATGTTTAACAGGTTTTCAAAGTCATGACTCGCACAGTTTAGGCTGTCAGATTTTCAACACAGCTCCAGGCTTTTAACAAACATGTCGTACAGGTTCAAAAGTTCATTTTGGTTTTGGAGATTGTTCCTTTGCTGAAAATAAGGACAACCAGTGTAGCCAGTCCATGTAATTTCCAACAGCCCAACCTTGCTTGATCTTCAGGATTTTTTAACTTCTTTACTTTGGTGTAGTTTATGGGGGCCCTGAGCTCATACAAGACTAACATTTATTGTACCATGTATGTATTTTGCATTACAAGCAGTGCTCAAATGTGCAATTCAATATTACTCTTTATGTCCCAACCCTGCTTCAACTGAAGGAGATGGAATTTTGTTATTGATTCAAGTAAAGCAGGTGCATGTTGGAATCAATACACAATAACTGAGATAATGACCAAGATGCAAAGGAACAACAGAAAAATTAATTGCTTAAATGTTTCTCTTTCCCCTTTCATTAAATAACCCTATTAGAAGGTAGAAATCTTGCAACTGCCACCTGTCCATCTACGTCTGAGGTGCCTGAATTCTGTTGTCCAGGCCCCCTAGTAACCTCAGGGTTGTGTTTGAATCTCTTGTGGCAGCAGCAACAGCACAGGTCACTATGTTGTATGCGTGAGGAGGAGTCATACTCCTCTTGAATGAAGTCAGCCACAATGGCATATCCATGCCATGATATACACAGATACAAAAGAAGGGGGTTGCCAACAGAAGCATTGTTCCAGTTTCTTCAGAGAAGAAACCTGGTTTTGTCTGATGCAGTCCACTTTTAAAGGGCTTGCCAGTTCCTGGTGGGACTCATCTGGCAGTCTGGGAACAGTTAGTCTAGGTGAAAACCCAGTCCCATTGCTGTGCCTTCAAAATGCTCATCGACATTCATGAGAATTATTGGATTGTTCATATAGTAAATGGAATAAATAATTCTAAATTGCTGTCAAATATAATTCAGCAATTGTGATTGTGGTTTATGCTTACAGGTTTAATAGCATATTGGATGAAATCCAGCCCTAATAAACTTGGTGGCTGAATCTCCATGATTTCATAGTTCCATGATTTCAAGCCAGTGTGATTTTTTTCACTAATTGTACTATTACAAAAATAATAAAGTGAGATTAACTCCTTACTAACACCGTTGTAAATCAGGGTTGATAGTGATTATTTCAGTGTGAAAGAGGCTCGGGAGCAAGATTAGTAACAACCAATGTGTTTTCAATTATTTGTGCCTGCCAGATTACTATGTGAAGTGTCCCATACGTTTTATTGCATTGAAAAGCAAGTGTTCTGTTTCTCAGTAGATATTACAAAGAATCAAATTTGCAGAGTATGTGTATCCCCCAGCAATGTTAAGTGAAAAGAAAGCTACATTGTTTCTGCAAGTCAAGTGATTTATAGCACTCTTTAGCCACTTGGCTCCTGAACATACACAGCCTTTTCTAGGCGAAGTTAACAGACAAGGAAGCATATTAAGTGTATTGTTTCAGGATAAATCTTTTCAAAATCACTGTCAGATTATTTTCTGACATCCAGGTAGCATGTATCTCATGTAAGATCCCAGTTATGGCAAAGAACATAAATTACTTAGGCTGGCTATTACTTCTTCTCTGTGTATAGTTTTCTTTTTAAGAGATCAGCATTTGTTTTCAGCATGACTACAGAAGCAATTTCCTGTGTTATATGTGATAACTTCTGCTGATTTATAGGTTTTCCCTATTTTAATTTCTCACAAAGCAGTCTAGTTACTGCTCCCAAAAATTGAGCATCCTTATCCATCATAAACATCAGGGATGATAACATAATTGAAAGGTGACAATTGTTGTCACAGAGCCACTGAGTTTTAGTAACCTCAAAGCACTTTTCCTAGAAAAGTTGCTGCAGGTGTGCCAGTGCATTTTGTGATTAGATCTTGCATCACTCAGAAAGTAGACAGAAAACATTGATTCACAAAGGCCTAAAGCTGCTGACAAGGTAGGACCTCTAGCCATACAAGACAGTACTTTTAGTACAGTAACTAGACTCAACTAAGTGGTGCAGAGTAAATTTTTCTAGGTGAGAAAATAATTCCTTAGCCTTTCAGTCAGTGAACAAAACACTATGTTGTTCAAAATTGCAAAAGTTCATTTAATTGCTGTATTTTGGAAGACATGTAGAAATAAAGTTCACAGAAGACTATCAGCATCACTGTTCTGGAAGCATCTCAGAATGATTAGTGCCTCTTTCATTCTCTTGGTATTTATATCAGTTCCTCAGGAAAAATAAAAAGAAAAAAATGGTTTTTTCATCTCCCAAGAGACTTACAGCTAACCTAGCACCTGTCACCTCATGTGTTTATTCATTATGGACCAATACCATGTACATACCCCAACACATGCTCTTCTCTACTGAAAAATCCATCAAGCAGTTGATGGAAACAGGAAGACTCACATCTGCAGTAGAGGGATCATTTTCCCTGAAGCTGAACTGTGATCATGAAAGCCTCCTTTGACAAATGACCCAAGAATAATCACTAATCAAAATCAGGGCTAAATAGCAATTACATTCCTTTAAATTATAATAATTCTCACTTGCAGGTTTGGTCTCTGTGATATTGTATGTTTCTTTAATAGAAAATAATCTGCAAATGCTTGATTTTTTTTTGGCAGAACTATTTTTTTCTGAAAAGAATGTTTACTCCAAGTCAAAACATTTTGAAAAACATTGTGTTAATGTATAATTTCAGTACGGTAGATGTGTATTTTCTTATGTTTAGTTAAAATATCACTTTTAATAGTATACCTTTTTGTTCCATATTGGAAAACATTCTGTGGGGCAAAAATATATGTGTTCTAAAGTAGCACAACTAAATCCTTTGGTTATTTGACTTTTAAACTCTGAGCTCAAACAGTTGGTTTCCTACAAAAACAAAACAAATCAAATATGTAGCTGCATTTTTCATAAATTTTCTTCAGTCAGGCCAAAGGATATTCTAAATCTACATTTGAATGAAAAAGTCAACAAAACACTTGATGAAAATCCCTAGTAATTCCCATGTTACCTCAAGAAATTTACAGGGACCATGAGGGACTTACTTGTACTGTATATTGCACTATAAACCTTGAACTTGATTGGCATCTCAGTATTGTGATATGCATGTTTAATAATACATTTTATAACATTTGCTGTTATAAAACCATGAGCTTTGCATCAGCTTTTATGCAATAGGCATTAGATTTCCTGCCACTCAGTGCTGAAATATAAAAGTTCATCAGACCTATCAGTAATATATGGTACAACAAAAATATATTTACACAGATCAGTAAGTTTCATGAAGTAATGAATGACAGGATGAGGTAGCATTTCCTGTTCTGTATTTATGTATATTTATTCTCTTTTCTTTTTTAAAGGAATCTCTACAATTCTGGTCAGTATAGAAACAAAGAAATCAAAGTATACATATGTACAAAAGAAAAAAAAAATTAATAAGGGAACTTAAATTTATACAATGACTTTCATTCAGTGCTCCCCAAATACTTTGCAAACATTGGTTCCTTTAATTATCCTTTCCTACACCTCTGTAACAGTTAGGTGTAAAGTAATTTTACTTGTAGATACTGAACAGGTACTCCATGCATTCACCATACATGAGAACCAGCTTTATAGAAACCCATGTGAAGTGTAGAAGAGATTAGCAGGTTAATGCCTGTGGTGGATTATTTTGGTGGTGTAACCCACCAAACTTCCCACACCACTTTCCCTGCTGATGTCAGGTGTTAGAAGGTAGATGTGCTTGCTGACATGTGGCCTTGGCTCTTTGCCTGCCAAAGCCACCTGTGGGTTCAAATTCCTTTGGCACGGTACAGGGATGTGGCGGTCATAACCTTATCCTTAGAAATAAATGCTGAGTAGTGTTTAATGTATCATTTTACAGATTAGGCATGGGAAGTGCAGGCTGGAGTTTAATCCCCAAACCATGAATATATATTTAGTTGCTGAAAATATTTTTTCTTTTATAGCTAAGCATGATTAAACTGTACATGAAGAATTCTGTAGGATCTGCATGATGTGCACAGTATAAGACTTGAAATAAGTGATGATGATTGAAAAAAGATGTTATCCTAGCACTCAACTCCTTATTCCAGTTAGACTCTAAGACTGTCTCTGTCAGATACCGTGAGACAAGACCCATACAGTAGTGTTTCCTTCAAGGATGCACTGTGAAAATCTGGATTTAAAGTCATTAATCCTTTTAAATGCTGCCCCAGATTTTTCCTGTCTCAGCAGGTCTGGCATTACAGATATACTACTATGGAGTCCACAAAAAATACCTTGTTACTGCAGCAAGTGTTACTATCTCTTTGGTTTTAAAAGCACATTTACCAGAGGAATCTCAAATCTGTACACTCATCAAAAACTCAGTCTTCACACTGGTGCTTGCATGTGCCTGTCACAATTTTTGTTGGAGAAAGCTGATAATGCAAGACTAGTGCTAAACCAGAACAGATTTAGCAGGTGATATTTAAAGGTAGAAATGTGGGAGACTTCTTTTATGGGATTATTACATGATCCAGGTTGCTCAAAATACTGGGCAGCAGTTTGAAAATTATGAACTGAGATGAACGCATCAGCTGCCAGGAACCCTGACAATCTATAGGTGGAGTGTTAAAGGAATAGCATTCTCCAGCTATTTGTGAAATGCTTATGTGTGAAATCAGCATATGAAAAAAAAGCTGTCTGTTTGACTGTTTTGCAGCATCAGCTCTGTGTATTTGGGCATTTCTGAAGACAAAACAACCCTAAGCATGAATCTACAACAAACAGAAGTTGTATAGAATTGCAATCTAGATGTTAGGGAGCTAAAGTAATCATCTTTGGCATATTTCATGCCCATACATTACATCTGCCTGTCTTGCTTACATGTACAGCAGACAATGAAATAATTGTGCTTAATTTCTGAAGAAAGAAATTGGAATTTTGTGTTCAGTTTCCTTTGTGTGTGATTCCTTTGCCCAGGTATTGCCCACAACGCACTCTGATTGTGCCAAGTGGTTCTCTCTGTGTGTGTATGCCATGTGGAGAGCTAGGCAGAAGCACAACTAAACTTCTGCAAACTGGCAGACTCATCAAGCAAAAGGAAAAAAAGAACCACAAGAGGCTTCTGTTATGTAAATTATACATAATCTTGGAGAGCTGATTAAGAGATGCTGTATACTGTTCAAATACTTTAATCAAGTGAGTTGAATTTTCCTGTGGTATAGAAAAAAGTCTGTCCTGATGAAATTCCTGTTTCTGAGTTTGACCTTTAAGTTTGTCTGATACAAGTGGTACTGCTTGTGATGCTCAGCCATTGCCTGCTGAAGTTTGTTTCCCCAGACCCTCCCCCTCCACTTTATTTTACCTAGTTGCATTGTTAGTTCAAGGTAACACAACCTAATATGTCCAACCTTGTGGATGGTTACAAAAGCCTAATGAGGATCAGAGGGTCTGACAGTTTGCCTCATAGCACATCTTTGCTGGTGTAGCTGGGAGTAAAATTGGTGTAGGAATGACTCTGGGACAAAGCAATAATTTCCAAATTAACACAGGGTGTATATGTAACACTGAGGGCCAGTATTGAGCACTTTCCATTATATATGGTTCAGAGTGTTTTAAAAGGAGAGTTAAAACCATTTTTCTCAGATGAATGAATCCTTTCCAGCATGCCTTCAATTAATTTTGTATTTCGTCCCTTAAATTGATTTATTATTGTATCACAAATAAAGCTGAACAAGTTATTTAATGACTTCAGGTGCTACAATGG
The DNA here is from genome assembly GCF_024509145.1 of Vidua macroura. Taxonomy (NCBI): domain Eukaryota; kingdom Metazoa; phylum Chordata; class Aves; order Passeriformes; family Viduidae; genus Vidua; species Vidua macroura. The sequence continues at coordinate 12,162,143 of NC_071611.1, forward strand.
ATGGGTTACTGTTGTATATTTTAGTGATTATCTTCTTTCTGTACAATTTTCAAAGGAAAAGCAGCAGCCATATACCTATATAGTCAACTGTCCCAGTAGGATTTTACATCCTGAGTCGCTGAAGGATTTTCCTTCTCCATATACTATAGAGGCTTCTCAGCTACAAACAGAACAGGTGTGACAAGTGGAGGTACTGCTGTATTGCAAAAAACAATACATATTTTATTACATATTAGTGACTGTCCGAGACCCCTATTATTATGGAACCTTCTTGCAGGAATCTGAAGCTGAGATTCACCAAAGTAGATCTGGAGGTCTAGATGGCAGACATAACAACATGAACTGTTAATCTGGTGGAGTAAACCACTGCTTACATAAGTAGAGGCTGGAGAGTTTGTAATCACTCTACTGGGTGAGTAACCTCAGTGTGTAGTATCCTGTAGAATGAAGGGTGAAAGTGAAACTTATGTGCTTAATTAAAGGGACTGCTTTTCAAATCCAGAATCTCACCCTGACTTCAAGACATAGGGAGCAGCATGGGTCCACCATTAAAATACATAATATCATTCTAGTTTTCTCATAAGAAAAGTAGCATCATGATTCATTCCTATTCACATTACAAAAATTATACATTATTTATATGCATATTGCTCAAATAGATACTATTGTATCCACAAAGAATTATTAAATGCGAAGTAAGCATTCAGAACATCTTATTCTTGAATTAACAAAGACATGCATTAACAATGATGGGTCTTGTACCTGAAACCATATTTAGCAACTAATTTAACTGACAGGCAAGGAGAAAGAGTTCTGTCATGCAGACATGACCTTCAGCTATCAGGCTGCTGCAAAAACCTAATGCATAATACTATGTGAAGCACTTTCAAAGCTCTGTTTTCTTTTTCTTTCTCTCTCTCTCTCTATTTTTTTTTTAACATTACATACTATTATTTAAACAATCAAAGATGTTTTACAATCTGGCCAATGAGGAAATAATCTAGTGAGGATACAAGAAAGAATAATAAAGACATATGAGTAAATTCAAATTAAATACTCGAAATTACTATTTAAAACCTGGTAAATATTGCTCAAGGGGAGAGATTGCTTTGAATCCAAGCGAGGGAGATGGGTGGGTTGGTGACTCAGCTGCACAACCAGGACCTCTGACTCTGGAGCAAAAGCAGTGGTAATGGAAAAGGATTGGAACCAGAGGAGGAGGAATGAGGAAGCTCATGTCTCTGCCATGGCCTTGGAAAATCTGCAGCTGCATTGCATTTCATGAGTGGTAAAAACAAGAAGAAAAACCAGAAAACACTAACATCTATTCCAAATGAAATGAAAACTATTCTGTAATATTAAATGTCAGAAAGTTGTCCAGAGCTAGTTCTTCAGCTGTTGTTAATCACTATGATAAATTGTTTTGGTTCTGTAAAGTGATGGAACCAGGATAATTTAAACAAGGTCAGTATTTAACAGGAATTAACTGTTTAACTTAACCACTTGACTTAGGAGGATTTAGTGCTAAAGAAAAGGCATATGTGAATCCAGCCTTGGAGAAATATCCAGTTAGGATAGAGTTATATCCTACTGAAATACAGTTCAAATGCTGGGCTAGATACTGAGTGTGAGAGTGGAAATAGTACATTGTTTCAGAATTTCAGAATAATTACATGGAAGCCGGGAGGGTTTTTTTTTTTTTTTGTTTTTTTTTTTTTGTTTTTTTTTTTTTGTTTGTTTGTTTGTTTTTTTTTTTTTTGTTTTGTTTGTTTGGTTTTTTTTGTTTTTTTTTTTTTTCCTTTTGCAAGCCTGTTAAAATGAGATTACATTGTGTTCTAGTATTCAGACTTTGGAGTGTGTTCTGCAAGCTCTTCTTGGCACGTTGGTCTGCTATGGAGGTGTTAATTTTGAGTTGCTGTGGTGCAAAGGAAAGGTGATACACTGAATAAATGCAACAGCACTTTACCTAAGAAAATCAGGGTTGTACTTCAAATTTGATATTGTTTTGGCAATGCGGAGCTAGTGCAGGTACTTATTCCCATCTCTCCCAAGAGACAGAGAGCAGTGCTGTAGAGCTGACACCAGCAGTTAGTGCATGTCCAGAAGAGATACGAGACTGCGGATGGACGGCTGCTCACAGGCGTTGTCAAAGGGGACCGGACTGGAAACATTTCAGGCAGCACATCCTGTGCTCCCACAGCACACTGAGAATTCACTTCTCTTCTCTACACCTGTCAAAACAATAACTATTGCATCCTCCACCCCAAAACATGCAGATGAATAAAGGCTGGGGGTGGGGAGGTTTTGCTGATTATTCACTGTAATGAAGGAGAGTGGGTGGTGATAGCACATAGCAGAAACCTAGAAGAAAGGCAGTATGATATAATTTCACCCTGGGAATCTATTGCTATGGCAACAAAGAACTGATTTTTTTTTTCCTTTTTTTTCTTTCTTTTTTTTATAGGGTTCAACACAAAAGTATCACAAAAGGAGAAATCACATTTTTGACAAATCTTTCCTCTTCTTTGCTTGTATTTTGTTAATTTGTATTTGCATTTGTACAGAAATGTTTGTAAATAAGATAAATGAATGTTTGTGGCCACTAACATTTATCTTAAAAGAAATAAAGTATGGTTGTGTTAGCTTTATTGACTTGGTTTGAAGTGACAGCAAATTTCTTATTTATGTTCTCGATGTTCAGGCTATAGACCACTTAGAGTTTACATTTCTTTTACAGCTATTGAAGTGTTCCTCGAGATTTGACAAGATGTAAGTGAGGTCAGAATTTGGCCTGCATGAGTTTCTATTCTATACCGACAAAAAATTAATGAAAATAATTACTTCTGGTTAAAGCTACTGAAGTAGCTTTGATGGCCATTACAAGACACCCTGGCAGCAACATTTCTCTTTAGGAACTGCAGCAGCTTGGGATGGTGAATAGGTGCTTGGGGTCCCAATTTTCTACATTTTCGGTGTGAGAAAGGTTAAAGCTTTGCAGCAACATTAAATGAAGGAACAGTGCTAATCATGCCTCTTCAGGAAGAAGTAAAGCCTTTTAATAGAATGCCAGATTAATATTGTGTGGCTCTGTGCCAGCAATGCCTGCCAAAGCCCTGGGATTACCACTCTGTCTGCTGGAGACAAGCTGCTGATACAAGGAAGACTGACCAGTTCTGGGTTTCTTTCCCTCTTCAGGGTTTAAATGAGCATTATGATCTATCTACTAGCTAGATGAGGTAAGGATTAGCCTGTACTGGAGATCAGCTCCCCCATTTCCCCTTTGAGGCATCTTAATTTCATGACTTTAGGCTTTATCTCACCCTGTTCTCCTAGTGCCTGCAGCATGGAAAAAAAAATTTGCTATTTCTTTGCTCAGAAATGATGTTAATTTTAATTGTGTACTCATGTTTATACTACTTTAACTCTACACCAGGTGTAATTCTAATTTTTTACTATATTGATTGTGTATTTTGAAATATCTGCAAGCTTTTTGAATGATATTAAAATGATCTTTTTCCACACCATTTTTCTGACACAGATCTTCCAAAAGAGGGATCTGCTGCTGTGAGATACCCTGGGCTCCATGAACAAAAAACTCCTGGGAGCACCAAAATATTGATAGTTAAAATACAAATTTAGTGAAGAAAGGCAGCACGCTTACGGCAAGAAACATTGATTCAAACAAAGCAATTTCTCAGTGTGACTAATTTGTATGAAACACAAACAAACCAGACCCAAAACTGAAACAAGAACACAGAAGAACAAATAAGAACCAGGGACTCAATTGACAGAAGACAAAACTAAACACAGATATAGGACCCTAAGGTCTTTTTCTCTCCAATATGCTGATGAGACAAGGATGCCGTAACTCGGTTTAGAAGCACCTACCAGGCTGGGAGATGCAGAAATACTAATTCACCACATTTTCACTATATTTAGCATACATTTATAGCAGATTAGATCGGCAGGCATTGCTCACCTTCGGGCCATTTCAGAAAGCTCTTGGGACCTGAGTTGCATACAGGGATCTGTGGTTGTTGAGTATAGGAATCTGTGGTTGGCATTGACCTTACTCATACAGTTCTGGAGCACACACTTCCTCATCTTTGTTGGCAATCGAGGCTGCAAACAAACCTTAGCATGTGTTAGGTGTCCTGAGATGAAAATCTCTGGCAAAGAGGGAAGTCTTCTTAGGGCATATTACGCTACATCAGCCTTTGTCCAGAAAAAACATCTGCAAGGACCAGTGCTGCTGAGAAATTTTCTGAGACCAATTTTCACTCTCCCTTCAAATGTCTTGCCTATAAATGATGAATTTTCAATCAAAGGACTCTGTCCAGCAGACAAAGATTCTGCCACAGAATTACTAATCACGGAAACTGCGGTACTTATATCTGGATGGAAAGGCACTGAATTACACGTCCATGACACTGAAGAAGTAAAATTTGGTCTCAGAGTTCTTGCTGCATAAAGAACAGGGGCAACCTTATGTGCTTTTTGGCCTGGTATCTGTTTTTAATGTTTATGTGCTCTTGTTCTCACAACATCACTACCAGTTTTCCTGCTGGCAGGCCCTCTGGCAGGAAGCCCAGGCCCTCTGATGTGAGTGAGCCTTGGCACTGCTGCTAGTGTCAAGTGCAGTATCAGCTTCTTCTATTCCTTTGTGCTGCTAATAGAGCTTTAAATGAACATGGCTTTCCTATGTGTTTGTACAGAACTTCACATTGTTTTTTTCAGAGTTGTACTTGACTTTTTTTATTTTAAGCACTCACCACGAGCACCTAAATTCACCTATGCTATTACTATACCCTAGCAATAATATATCTGGCAGGTACAAATCCACTCTTTTTCTTCTTCTAAGGCTGATAATCATTAGAGAGATCTTTGTGAATACTATGGAGTACTTTGAGGTTGCTGTTAGTTAAGCCTGAGTTATAATATTTTTTTGAAACAAAGTGTGTTTAGTATGAACTGATTTTTGTTGAATATCAAATGCTTGGAATTTATGCAGCAGAGACCTCCCACCTTGTATGTAACAGAACAGCAGCAATTTTACCTCCTATTAAACAATACAGATATATTCTGCCTTGTATCTGTGTAGGCTGCAGTAAGTGTGCATGTTTTTTCTATGGAAAAGTCTTATTGAATTGAACAAGAAAGAAATCAGTAAGATTCCATAGAAATTTAGCGCAGCTAACAATGGAGAATTACATCCCTGTTACAGTGTTTTCTAGGTAGTTCTAACCATCCGATAGAAAGCTTGTCATTCCTTATTAAACTCCACAGAAATTTCCCCTAAATGCTGGTTTTTGAGCTATTGGGACTGGAAGTAGATGCTAAGCATTAGCAAGCACCATAATTTTATTGGACTATTAAAAGTTATTTTTTAGTCTGCCTTACATAGGTGTCATTCTTCTGGGACCAAAAGACAATCCAAATTCTAAATTCCATTATAGTGGTGCACTATAGCAGTGCCAGTGTAATAGGGGGAGAAAAGGTGGAATGCATGGGATGTCATCACAGCTTTAACCTGGTAGAAAGAAGAGAAACACGATGCTCATTATTGTCTTTAACTCCAAAACAATGACATAACCCACACTGTACTGTACAGCTACACTACTTCAGCATTGATTATTGTTTAGGGTTCAGCAAATGAACATATTGTTACATTGGTAGGTTTTAATAAATACTTATAAATATTATATTTAATAAATAAAAATTGTGTCTGCCTGTGGGCTGCAGAAAACCCTAGTGTACATTCAGGGATTGCACTTCCCTGAATGACACTGAGCCTATGTGATTCTGGTATCATAGCAACATCCATGAGTGATGATCTTTTTTTCTGAGACTTGTTTATATAAAAAACACTGTCAGTATGAGTCCTGCCCTTCTACTGTTCACCACAGTGAACAGAAGAACTGCAAAGTGGTCCTACCAGCTTCAGTGTGAGTCACAGGGGAGTTCTCTGTGGTGGGAAACACTTTGTGCTCGGTGCCTGTACAGACATTAGTGCACACTGAGCTTTAATCACGAAAAGGCTTGGTTTTGCAATGGCATAGAAAATAAAGAAATAACACTTAAATCAATACTTTCCAAATGTGCTTTCCTAAGAATAAGAAAGAATTTAAGGAATTATTAAACTCCTTAAATTGCCTGAACAACGTAAAGCCATATGGCTAGCTTTTTCTTTGTGCTCACTAGGTCACACTGTGTACACTGCTCAGGAGAACTCAGCTCCAGAGAAGGAAAATTCCTGTAACAGCTGAGAGTAAGCAATTTGCTTTGTCTATGCTCTTCTCAGGTTAGAGAATGGAACCTCAGGTCTACACACTCCTCACCAATCTCCACTTCTTCCCTCACAAATGCAATAGGATTAGTGAACAGAGACTTTACTTTAAATCAGGCCTACCAAGAAAGCAGAGGAATGAAATTGGTGTAGTGAGGCTTTTTCTATCCTCTACTTTGGCAGGTAAACACATAGAAGGTGGTGCTGGAATTTACTCATACAAAGCAACACAGAAAGACAATGCTGTCTGTGTAGAAGAATAACTGTAGCATGAGTCCTTGGTCTTACAACTTTTGGTCAAGCTACTGTTTCCATTTGGCTCTGAAACTTCTGTGTAAGAGGAAATGCTTTCATTAAGAGTTTACCTTTGAAATTATAATCTACCACAGTGTCAGCTATTGCACAGAGAGGAGATCAAGCAGGAAAAGACAGGGTAACCATAAATATCTATTTATTTCATTTTGTCTGCTATCATTGGTATTAGTTCATGCATTTGTTCAAAGTGTAAAATAACCAGTTGCCATGACTTAGGAAGAGTACTCCTCAATTCAGTGTCCCTCACTAAGACTCTCTCAAATGAGACACCGCTTATTTGCTTACCTCACTTCCCCTTCCCCTTCTCTCTTGGGGGATGAAGTTGAGAATTGGAGGCACAAAAATATGAAAATCACAGGTTGAGATAGGAACAATTTATGGGAAACAGCAATAAGAAAAGAAAATGAACAGTTACAGCAACAATATTAATAACCAAAGTGCGCAAAGAGAGGGTGATATACATGGAAATTGCTCACCAAACCCAGGAACATGGACAAAAATGGTGGAAGGATCCTTGCACAGCCATGGCCATACTTGCTCTCCTGACTGGAAGGGACCACCATTTCTCAGAAGAGTGAGAGTGCCTTTCCCTCTGCCCTGGTAATGATGTAAGATGTTATTTAATAACATGGTCTTGGTCATGCCTGCTGTCACTGATCTGGACAGGAACCAGGACACCACTTCTTAAAGCCACTGCACTTAGATGGTATTGGCTGAAAAGGAAGAACACACATTGAAATCTTCAAGCTATGTAGAGGGCAACAAAAACATACTGACCTCGTGCAATAAAACAGAGGGAATATTACATTAAATACATTATAAATTTTTATAAAATGGAAGAGACATTTTAAATTTAAATTACTGATTCTGGCATATGGCAACATAGATACTACTGCAAAGACAAAGCTAGTGCTAAGTTAAAAGCTCAACCTTGCCAGACAAAGAGTGCTGTAGACACAAAAAAGCCTCAGGGTTCTTCAACCTACAAATGAAAATTGGTTTTGCTGGGAACACAAACATTTTTGATCCTAATTCAAAATGTGGCCTTTGACAATAAATTAATTTTGATACTACAGACAGTAAAGCTAAGCTACAAGGGATCAGAAATTAACAGTAAAGATGAAGATCAGGCATATAATATCATTCTAGGTGAAAAAAAAAATACTTCAGATCACAACTAAAGAACCTGGAAAGAAATATAAGTTCTTGTCAGTGCTACAAGAAAGAATTTCCATGCACTCTTGTGCAGAGATAGGTGGTGGCTCCACATGTGCATACAGTAACCTCCAGAATTTCAGGAGGTTTGGGCTATAGGTAGTTAAAAATTAGTTCTGGCATTATACAGTGGTCAAGTCACATCCACACTTCACACTTTCATTTGTGCTGTTAACAGAGAGGTAAAAGATATGAGTGACACTGTGCTTCTGCCTGAACCAAGTGTTTTCCTTCCAGGGAAATACTAACATACTTTACTGCTGAGCAGTTCAGTATGGTCAAAGCTCTAAATTTTTAGCAGTTCTTTCTCCCTTACCCCAGTGGTAAAATAAATATTTTTTTCACATGATTTATCTACATGGAGGTGTCTATTATATCTGCTGCATCAGTTATGTTTACTAAATGTTGTAGAGCGCTCTGGCAGGTAAGCCACAGTTCCTTACAGTCTGAACTACTTCAATCATTTCTCAACAAGGTAGGGGCATCCTGAGGAAATGATAGAGATTATAGAAGTCTTCCAGGGAGGAATGTGTGCCCTTGCTGACTCCCCTGGGATTTCTTCTTTGTGGAATTACTGGTGGACTATCTAGAAAAGCCTAACACTGTGTAACCCTCCTTTATTTTGAAATTTATTCATTTATTTCTATAATAAGTTTGTTCTTATATCCATTTCACCCAGTTTACTCTCCTTCTATCTCTTCATTTAGCTTGGTTTCCTATCCTGTACTTTGGTTGCTGTTTTTGGTTGCTAGAGGCTCTTTCTGCCTTGAACACTTCCCAGCACCTGGGCACTGTCTCAGGCAGCTGAGACTCAGTGCACTGCCTGATCACACCGACCAGGGCCAGAGCTGCACCCTAGTACAGCCCTGTGCTTCTTTCCTATGGCCTTAGACCATCAGTTATGAACTGCTCTTGGTCTATCAAATCTGGGACCAAGGAACTTTGAGCCTTGGCCTGCGATCCTCTTCCTCTTTTCAATGATTCAAGAAATTATAAAGAACACTGTCAACATCTGACTGAATTTTCCGTGAAAATCCTAGTAAAAAGGATGTTGACACCTCTCCTATTTTAATTCTACTTCACAGTCATTATTTTTCAAACACAATAATGAATTCCTGGCCTTTGATTTCCTCTGTTAACAGGGCTCATTAGCATGACCTTGAAGTGCTTGGCAGTACTGGACACCAGACCTTGTTTCTTCCTGACATTTATCAGTCACTCTGAGGTGGTAATCTGTTTACATCTCCTGAAAACCTATTTGCCTTATATGATGCTGCTGTCCTTGATCACAAAATGAGGGAACACTGTAGCACCTGGCTCATTATGACTCTAAAGGGAAACACAGGAGCAATGCCACTGACTGATAAATGGAAAAGAGACAAACAGGTTCTTGTAATGGTGATGGGACAATGGAAAAAATGTTGCCTCTTGAATAAAGTAGATAGTATCCAGGAAGTTGGTAACAAAAGGAAATCCATCAAACGAAGCAGATTTTCATAGTGGTTATATATGTTTTGAGAGCAAAAGATCTTGTGAAGAATCTCTTGCCTCAGTTGTAAGGGACACAAAGAGGAACCTCAGTTAAGCATTTGCAGATTAGTCAAAACATTGGACCATCAGGGTTTTCATGTAATTGTTCATATAACAATGAAGTTGGCACCTCCAACAGAAGAGAAAAGATCAACGGCTAACACCATGATCTTGACATAAGAGATTAAGCTGTTCCTACAATATTTTCCCAGTTTGCAGACCATAAGAGAGAGAAGGCCTTCCCACACAGTTTCTAGATAAAAGAACAAGATAACAGAAGTCACACCCATGGTTGCCAGTATTTACTTCTCAACTACTTTAGCCATGAGATCCTCACAAAGACTCCTATACTAGCATTAAAGGGCCCCAGTGGACCTTCTGTACGGAAAGGAGGACAGTAATGTCCATTTCCAGTTTTTTCCTATTCTCAGTTGTTGTGAGTGGCTGCTAGTGGATAGTATAGCTAATGCCTGCAAAACCAGAAATACTCTTATTTCAACACTTATGAAAAGAGCTGAAAAACTTTGCCTCATCAAAACAGGTGTCTTACTTTCATTCATTAGGTAGGGAGAATGAGTAGAAAGGATGGAGCTGGAAAGGTCTTCCCTGTCCAGAATGAGACTATGTTTGTTGCCTGTTTCCAGATCTGAGAGCTCATGAGGCCTGTCTGTTAGAGAAAGTTTGCTGATAACAGACCCCTGACACCAGTTTGCAGCTGTGTGAATCAACAGAATCATCAGACAGATGACTTAGGGCAGCCACAGAAAAACAGCACTGAAATGCAAAGAATAAATTTACTCAATTACCTCACTAACTGGAGGATCCTGAAATAAGGCTGGGCAGCAGAGACACAAGTGAGGGCACAGGCACCATCAGGCTCAGTCCAGTCCTAGCAGGCAGCAGGGCTGCTGCTGTGCCCATTTATCCAGGGCCTGAGCACGCGTAGTTTAGCACCATGCTGTGATCTCCCTGTGCTTTTTATGGTCCCTGCTTTCATCTCTCTCCCAACTGGGAGCTGAAGCATGTCTGGGATACGGCCTACAAGTCTCTGTAAACACTTACGTTATCTCTACACAGAAATTCTTCTCCAAACAGATAGAGGATAAACAGCAGTAGGTTTAACATGTGGTTTCTCACACTGATATTCTCCAGACCTTGGCATTCCCAGCTGTAAGGTCACTTGAGTGAATCCACTATCTTCCTTGCCATTCTTCCTCTTTTAACCTTTTTCTTCCAAGAACAGAGCTTTAGGAAGACAGCACCTCTCCTTGTAGTTAGGCTTGAATCTTTTCATCATTTGATTCTGGGTACTTAGAAGTTATAGGGAGTTATAGGGAGGGACCACCACAGGTAGCTCAGTTATACAGTTTAGATCCTTTAGTCCAACACACAATTTCGTCTCCCTTCAGTCTGCTTCGTTCTCCCTTCAGCTAGACCACAATTTCTACATTGCATTTTCATCTACTTTCTGTGCAGTTCAGATTGTGAGATGGAGTTCACTTCTAAATGAGGTAGGTTATGTTAGGTTGTATAATTCTCTCCCAACAGAAGAAAATATTGCTCACTGAGGGAGCTGCTAAAGTTGCCTTTGATTAGTACCTTTGCCTTTTAGTGGTGAGTCACCCTGATCTTTCCTCCTGTGAAAGCTAATCTTAGTTGTTGTTTTGGGATAAATACTTTACAACTGCAAAGTTATTCACCAGCAGTGAACTCAATGTCTTTCTATTTACAGCAAAATTTCTACACTCTGCTGTCTTGTGATAGATCTGAACTTAACAGAATCACAGAGGATGGCACAGCCTTCTGCACTGATAAAAGCTCAAGAAAAAACTGTGTGATACAGGAAGCAGAAAAGTGGTAAAGGGCAATGGAATACTCTTCCATGGAGATGCTTTGAAACATACATTTGTTTCTGAGGAGGTGAAAAGGAAGCCAAAGTAATAAAAAACAATGGGCCATTCATTAGCCTCTCACTGTCCAAACTCAAGAAACCCTATATCCCAGATTAGTAGAACATCTCTTAATACAAAGCAAAACATCATGCTGGAGAAGGTGAATCCATCTAAGAAAGGTAAAGCCTTGAAAGAAATGCTATCATGGTCAATAATTAAGTTGTATGACTGTGTAAACACAGATAACTCTGTATGCCAGAAAGTTTTGCTTCCTCCTGGAGAAATTATCAGTAATCATTGCCTCCACCTCTGTTACAGGGAAGTGTAAGATCTGTTTAAATGCATGAAATGGAAAAGACTGAGAACCAGAAAACAATCAACTGTCCAGGCTGTAGTGACAGTGGGATCTATCAACTTAATGTAGAGGTTTGTTAACCCTCTGCATGTCCCAGAATCACAGAATGGGCAACAATGGGGGGGACCACAATGGGCCAACTGGTCCAACCTCCCTGCTCAAGCAGGTTCATTCCAGAGCACGGATTGTGTCTGGCCAGTTCTTGAATATCTCCAGTGAGGTAGATTCCACAACCTCGCTGGACAATCTGTTCCAGTGCTTGTTCACCTGCACAGTAAAGAATTTCTTCTTCATGTCCAGCTGGAACTTCCTGTGCAACAGTTTGTGCCCGTTGCCTGTTGTGCTATTGCTCGGCACCACCAAGCAGAGCCTGGATCCACGCCCTTGAACCACCCACTGATACTGATAGATACTGATAGGCATTGATGAGGTCCCCTCTCAGTCATCTCTTCTTGAGCTGGAACAAGTTCAGCTCCCTCAGCCTTTCCTTAGAATACAGATGCTCCAGTCCCATAATTATCTTTGTGCTCTTCCACTGGACTCTCTCCAGCAGCTCCATGTCTCTCCATATAGTAGAATCATGAATGGTTTCAGTTGAAAGGGACCTTAAAGATCATCTATTTTCAACCCCTGCCATTGGCAGGGACACCTCCAACTAGACCAGGTTGCTCAAAGCTGCATTCAACCTGACCTTCAACACTTCCAGGGGTTTTAGTATTGCTAGATGCTACTGTATTTCAAGCATGAGTTATTTATATGTTTTTCCAGGTTAAATGCACTAAAGTGGGAATGCAGTCTGAAGACCTAATAGCAGTGAAAGGAGACATCTGCAACTAATGAGTTTGTGCATGGAACTGGCATCCAGGCTAACAAAGGTTTGTCAGTGCTGGCTTGAGGCACTTCACCCCTATCCTGCCATGGGACTATCCTGAGTTGGTTTGACTTCCAAGAAACTATACCCCTGATATGGCTTGATGAGATTGTGCAATACAAAGAGGGTAGTTGCTTCTCCAGAAACTCTCATCCTGCTCCTATTTGTTGCTTTTGAGGCAATCCTAGCATTACAGTATCAGAGTTGTTTACGTGGTCCAGGACAACAGCTTGTAAAAGAAAATATATATTACATTCTGGATGGAATCCTGCAGTTGTTTTGCATTTAAAAAAAAAAAAAAAAAAAAAAAAAAAAAAAAAAAAAAAAAGAGAGAGAGAGAGACAATTGTAGCAATGGGAAAGGTGCAACCTGGCCTTGAAACTTGCTCATGCTCTCTTACTAAGAAATTTTGCTTTCTAAATCTAAGGATTTCTTACTCTCCTTCATCACTGTATACCATCCTTGTGGAGATTACTTGCAAGGACACTTAATGTTATAAAAGAATGAAACCCATTTCTAGCACCACCTTTAGGTGGACCCATTTAGTCTAACTAACTGGGTAAGAAATAAGAAGAAGAGCCATGTCAATGAGCTCATCCTGTTCTCCACTGTGTGAGATTCTGCTTATTCTTACTTCCCTCTAAACTTTCCATCGAATATCATTTACCCCTTACCAAATAATGTTTACTTCTTTACTTCTCTTTAGAACTATCCTACTCTTATGGGTTCCAGATTCCCATTACAATGCATTTCAGGTGCCTAACTCTAATAGTTGGAAATGGGAGTCTGAAGAGATCTGAGTATTGGGCCACATAGTTGCATATGTATTCCTAAATTTAGATTTTTCCAAAACATGAAACCAAAAACCAGATGAACTGTAGAATGCAGAATCTATCAGCTCTTTCCTCTTTTACTTTTTCTTTTGCTATTTATTTTTCTTTTTTTTTTATTTTTATTTTTCTTTTTCTAGTATGCTACAGTCACTTACAGTGCCTATGTGCTTTCATGCAGATGTAGCTTTTGGACGGACAAGTCCTGACTCCGCAGTTTGCCCAGGATATAAGAAATCAAGGTAAAACATTTGTGCTCTCAGACACAAGTTTGTTTTAGTATCTAGATTCAGAAAGGCCACATGACTTCATGTCTGCAGGAATTAAATACTATGAGGCAGAAATTGAAAGGAAATTCTCTATAATTTTTGTAATTCAAAACAGTTTGCAGTATGTGCTGCCAGCACAGAATGCTCAAGTTTGGATGTTAACTAAAGGATTAAAAAACACAAGCTCTGTGTAACTGGTCATTAACAGGTGAAGACAACTAAATGTTTACAATGGAAAGCAAAAAACATGCACTTACTTTCTACATCACTCCCTCTGTACCTTCACGCTCTTTGACCATTTATTTCCCATCCCCAGGGCATTTCACTACAGCTTCACCTGCCCTTTACAAACTGCCCTTCTTAACTACCATTTGGTGCCTTTAATAGATGTTCCAAGTCATGCTGGTTTGCAACAGCTCTGTGATGTATGCAAAAGAGGAAAAACAGGATCAGAACCACATGTTTGTGTTCGCTTGTAGCCTAGGTAGAGATTCGAACTTAGGTTTGCAGGAGGCACAGGCATTACCTTTTTATTTTTACAATTCACAGTATGTTTCAAAAATTGTTATGGCTTAAAGCCCACAGCTTAAAGCCTGTTGTTGAATTTATGCTTCTTTTGATAAGAAAAAACCCACCCCACTGTGCTTGTACGGGTTTGAAAGAACATAAAACATAGTAATAAAAGCAGTTCTTTTATGCAGGCAGGCAAAAATGCACTGCTCACTTACTGTTTTCTAAGATCTTTTGACAAATTGAGGCATGCCCTTTTGAAAAAGAACTGTTTCTAAAAGAACTCTGCATGCGTTCTTGTTTAGCAGCTCAGGACACAAAGTAGGGTGGAACAAGACTTGCATTTTGCAAATTATTATGTATTTGATCACCTCTAGTTAATGCTGGCCATAAAAGCAGCACTGGTAGGTCAGTGAATTCTCCAGTGAAAAGTCTGGCCTGTGTGTTTTCTCACAAAAAGGCACTCCTGAGTGTCTCAAGAGGGAAGAGATGGGAGTTTCTACCTCAAACAGCAAGGCTGTTGCCCTGCCCTCCAGTCAGCTGTGTGGTAAGGAGGCATTTGCTATTCCTCCTTGCCCAAGAAGGAAAGCACAGCAGTGTAGCTAATGCACCTCTTCCTCAGAGGTCCTGCCAGTGTCAAGAGAGAAAATCTTTCATAAGTCCAAATCTGACAGTGGTTTACAGACTATCTGAGCAGGTGTCAGAAAGCTTCAGTCTTTCATCAAGTGGTCTCTGCTGTGCAAGGTAGCTATGGATCCCACTGTAGATGTAACATGCAGATCAAACTATACCAGGATAGCACAGTACACTTGTGTGGGACAAGTCCCAGATGTTCCTGAGTGATGATTTATCTTGGAGATTCAGAGTTATTATTTTCTTCTCTGACTTGCTGTGCAGGATTACGAGAAGATAATGCTAACATTGTTCAGCTACTCTTAAAAAAAATACTTGAATGTAAGTCCAAAACACTTCCTACAGTACTGTTGATACAAAGGTCAGAAAACAGTCATTGGACTATTATAATGAGGCAACTACTGTGTGACTATTTAATCTATAATTTCATTCTAAATATTTATTTCCAAAATCTAAGTAAAGGGTCTACAAAAGTGACAGAATTCGTTCAAAATGAAACAGGATTTGATTTAGGTGATTTTAGTCATATTTTTACACACTGAAAATAAATCGATACAATATTCTGCATACTGTCAGGATGACAATTTAGTAGAATAAAGTAATCACCTAGACAGTTATTATCAGTTGCTATTATGTGCTTACTTGTACTCTTCCTAACCAGTGTCATTTACAAGTAGCTAAATTTTCAAATACTGTATTTCTATTAATTTCTTTATAGAAATATTTAATTTGAAGAAAATATGTACATAATATAAGTCTTAACACTTTTTCCTGACTGGAAGCCAGAGCAAATGAATAGAAAGGAAACATAAGGACAAAGGCAGATTGATTCCTACTAAGTAGTGGATTATTGCCCTATAACTGCTACATTTGGTAAATACAGCATTTCATTAATAAGCCTAACATAAAACTGGAAGACTCTTATATATGTGCTGATTTATTTTATATTCTTTGAATTAAGAAAATTCTTTCATTAGTAAGATTATGAGATTTGATTCAGAGCTTAGTGGAGACTGAGGTTTTGCTTTTATAAAAGCAGTGCTCTGACCTGTATCCATTAAAAATTTTATAGGATTAAAAAAATTTAGGATTAAAAAATCCTTTCTAATTAAAAATTATAAGGATTCAAAAAACTAGGGGTCTGCAATACTTCTAATCCCATTCTTAAAGTACTCTGTCAAGTCAGGAAGAGTTATTTCTATCCAGACCTACTGTATTTCCTACTTACTCTGCCTCCTTCTCTCTGCTCACAATAAACAGTTCTTGCTGCATGAACGGAAGGAGCCCTTTGATCCCTATCTGTCATGTGGGCATTGTCTGTTTGTTGAATGAAAGAAAATAATGTGAAGCATCAACCCTCATCTCATTCTCTTTTGGAGTCCAAAGAGATCTGTGCAACCATCAGCCTTAAGGCGTCTCTTTGAGAAAGACACCAGGTAGCTTAATACTCTTCTTCATTTTCAGGCCTCCCTCCTGCAGACAGAAGTTAGCTGATTCCCCACCATTCAGTTTGGATCTTATAAATTCTAAGGTACCAGCTGTGTAACTCTGTCTCTTTATGTAACTCTGTTGTTAAAGACAGCAAGATTATCAGTTCATGTCAGAAAAATGCTTTTAATTGTTCATTGACATGCATTACTCCAACTCTCTTCAAAAGCGCTTGCTCTGGAGCATGAATATTCACTTACTGTGTCAAACTTGTTTCTAAAACTAAAAGACACTGAGGCTGAGTTAATTTACATTTAAACAATTTCTATTCTGACTTACTTAATCCTTTTTTCATATGAATATGTTGTAGGTTGGGTTGGTTTAGTTAGGATTTTATTAATGTTAGTTAGGTTGGTTCTCTATACCCCTATTTTCCCTCACAATGGTTTGCTCCAAGTTGTCTACCACAGGAGCTCTTACATGTCAATCTTGTATTCACTCCCTGATTCTTCATGAAAGTTCTGTATCAATCACCCCACCTTTGCAATCCTATTTGTCCCAGAACACTGTACCCACCTCTGTTATGTTCCCATAGGTTGTTATGTTCCATGTCACTCCCCTGTTGTCTGTCCCTATTGGGCGAGGGGGATTTCCACCCCTGTTCGCCCACCCCCTATTTAACCCAATGCTTTCATTGGCCATTGGCCATTTTGCCCTTGCGCCGCCTGGGAACGGTCGCTCCGACCATCGCTGCGACTATGCGGGAAATAAACGTTCTCAGGCTCGCAAGCAAAGTGTATCTCGTCCCTTCACTTCCTCTCAGCATGAAGCTACCAAGGCTGTGTACTCACGCCGGAGCGCTCAGCACTAGCAGGGAGGCAAACGCCTTAGCCCTGGAGCGCCCGTTAACGTGGCAGCTACGGTCTCTGCAAAGGGCAGCTCTAGCTGGGCTTTCCAGCTGCTGAGGACGTAGCGAGTAAAAACCGCACAAATATTTCAGAAGGAATAAGTTACTCAGACAAATGCTGTTTCTATTTCCTATGTTGTGCATTCCATGTTTATAGTCAACACTCCCATCAAATTAAGTAAATGCTTTAATTCTGGCCTTTTAATTGTTACACTTGAAACCGAATACTACTGTGGTGAGCTGTATTTAGCATACTTATTTATTTCTGTTTTTTGGAAAAGATGAGTAGCACATAAATACATAAATACAGGAAAACATAAGCTACAGTTTTTAAAAAATTGTTAGTAGGGGAATTTTACATAGATTCAAGTATTGTTCGCTGAGATTTTTCAGCACAATTTGATAGCAAAAAGTAAAATATTAGAGAAAATATACTTTTTTCTTTCAGGTAAGCTCTCTTCATGAAGAGTGAAGCTGGTAGCATTTTTAACTATAGAATAAGGGTATGTTTTGATCTGTAAGTCCATATAGTGCAGCTGCTCTGAGAAAAAACAATCTCCTTCAATTAAAATGAAGGTGAATTTCCTATATTATTGTTTTTTTCAGTAAAGTGATAGTACATTTGGGTTAATTTAGAGGTGTTTCTATTTTCTTATTATCACAGACCTTCAGTTTTAAAGTAGACAAGATACTGTATTTTCTTCCTCCTGTACCTGTACCATCATCAAAGGGATGATCAGCTTTTTTTAGATACACAATTAATACACACAGAGACAGTTTTCTTAATCCCACAGTAGTTCAAGAGGCAAGTTTTCTTTCTATGCAAGCTCAAGATGAGAAGTACATCAGCAACTATGCAGGTGGCATTGGTTCAGCATGAATGCTGACAAATGTAACGTGTTATTGCACAAGACAAGACCAACACTCCTGCCTTTGCAATCCTTTCCTTCCAAGAATGCTTGCTGTATTTGTCACTGTCCCATGTCTTGCTTCCTTAGCCATTATCCTGCAGCCTGCAGAGTTATCAGACAGATGATATTGAGTAATGTATTCTTTTAGTAGCCTTACTTGCCTTTAAGAGAGAAGATTGTGACCATAGTAACCACCATGCTGGGAACAAGTGTTTGTGGCAGTAAGAATGTAGAGAAACACTTCCTTTCCATATCTCATCTTATAATGGTGTATCTGTTCTGTCATGCAAGATGCTAGGTAAATTTATTTTACACCCATGATGCTGAGTAAAAAAAGAAAAAAAAGACTGGAAAATTGTAAGTAAGTGTGATGTGATTACAAAAACAAAGTTGCCTTGCGATGTTGCCTACTCAATCTCACATGCTAATATCAAAAGAGAAGAATAACCCTTGTTTACTCACATGCTTTATAATTAGTCATGAAAGAGATACTGCAGTTCTATCTATTCCCAGATATGCATCAGGATTAGGGACTGTTCCAATATTTCAAGCATTGGCTACAAAAGAAATGGAGACCTCTTTTTTACAAGGAGTCACACAAAACAAGCAAGGCATCATTTGTACAAGTTACTCCTGAGGAGGTTTTAACATATGACACAAGTGGAAAAATTTTTACCATGAGAACAGTCATCCATTGACATAATTGTCCCAGGGAAGTGCTGGATTTCCTGATATTGAACATTTTTCAGTGGGGCAAGTTGCTGGGCTATCTTGTCTAGACTGTGCATTTGCCAAAAGTTGGACCTTGAGGTCCCCTCCAAACCTGATATTCTATGATTCCATGATCTAAATAGGAAAACTCCATCCTGTGCATCTGAATTCTCCTCATAAAATTCTCAGCTTTTCACTTGCTCCCAAAGAAGCATTTACATATGGCTTGCTAATGAACATTTTCATTGAAAAGGTGCTGTGCTACAAATTAATTCTGTTATGTAGTGCCCAGTCTCCAGAGTAGCCAGGAAGCAGTCCCATATGAATCAAAGTCTGGGATACTGGCTCTAAAGACTGGCCTGATAGCTTAATGTGTCTTTGCATTTGAAAGGTTATGTTCTGAAGTCAGACCTTGATAACACATGGGGAGGAGAAGTATATTCACTTTACTAATATTGACAGAGACTGTTGACTCTAGAAAGAAACCCCCAACAAAACAACTAGCAGGTAACAATACTCTTTAAAAAAAACAAAATTATTAAACAAGTTTGCAACACCTTAGACCCTCCAGCCTTTTTTTCTTGAAGGCAAGAAAGCCAAAATTACAAAGACACAATGCTAGAATACAACAAAAAAAAAGTCTGTGCATGTATCAGGGAGTGGGGGACTACCACAGAGAAGCCACAAGCTGCTTCCACCTCCCCATGGGAAGCCATGGGAAGGGCAATGCAGAGATCTGAGCAGACTGTGTATGGATGTCCAGCTTCCAACAAGGCATGGAAAACACTGGCAGACAAAACAGCTTTTGCAATATACTTCTCAAGATGGTTAAAAGTTCTTGGCTAAGTGGGTGTCCTCGCATGGATCACTGCTAGCACACTAGGTTCTGTCCCCATCCACCCAGCTCACAAAGCAGGGGTTAAGTAATTACCTTGGAAATTAAAGCACAATCTGTGTCTTTTCATCCTGAAAGACTAGATGAGGTCTACTCTTGTTCTTTAATCCTGTCCCTTATTTAGAGGCTGCTGTACACTGGCATGGGTAACTGCAAGCTGCTGTTGGAGACATTTAGTTTTGTAAAGCACAGAAGATGCACAAAAAACAATGACAGAAGGTGAATCACATTGTCAACCATCACGTGGAACTTCTGGGGATAGTAGGACTTTTGCCCTAATGATATCAACACCAGCAGCAGGCCTTATGGAAATGTGTTATTTCACAAGATGGGTGATACAGACCAAAGTGACCATACAGACCAAAGAAGCTTCTGGTTGGCACCATCCCAAGAGTTGTAGCAGTTCTCTGGCTAGGTGAGAAAGCCTGGTAAACCTTTGCCATGAGACTTAATCAGAAACCATGGCAACAGTAACTATGGTTGTGCCTTATCAACATTTAACTTTATATTCCAGCCCAGTTTTAACTTTTCCAAGTCTAGAGTGACCAGCTGGCATGGGCACACATTTGCTCATCTCTTGGCTAGGTATTTTGGCTCGATTGCTTAAAAAAATTATTTATGGAGTTACAGGTTCCTCTTTTACCTGGATGTTTCTCCATAATATTCTACAAGGAGTTTTCTTCTACATATAATTGCAACCACAACCTACCATTCACACTGTAATTCATTATTTACTAGACTTATGCAAGGACTAAGATGTTCACTGGATGAGCGATTTGCTCCTTAAAGATCTACCAATATCATACATATCCCTGCATTTTATTAATTGCTAAAAACAACAGGCAAATGGGAACCCCCAGCACTGTGTGTGCTTTGCCTTCAAGAGATAATATCATAAAAACTAAATTCTTTGTACATATCAATAAAAAACGTTATCAGGGCAGATCTGCTATGGAAAAACCCTGCTGGACAGAAAGCAATTTAGAAGAGTAAGGTTATGTAAGTTCAGGAAAGGTCTAATGTTATAAAGAGATGAAAGCCATACAAATAATTTGCTTTCATTAGAAGTGCTTCTGCTCTACATGGTACAAATTGCCCTTTCTGCTGAAAATGTAGCTTGAGCATGAAGGCATATCCATAGAGATTAAAGGATACAGCATTACTTTCTGCATGTACTATCCCTATTCTATTTTTGCATTTCATAAACAACTCTCTCATAAAATACCTGTGATTTTACAGGGCTTCATGCTGCAGGGCTCATCACCTCTCCCCCGGATTTGTGTTACAACAATAGGAAGAAGGTTAGACAAAACCTTCTTCCAAAAATATCCTTCCAAGAGCTACCTCCTTGCTGACAAGCAAGCCTTGATGCTAAGCCATTTAACTTGCACAGGTACTTGTGTAAAAAAGCAAAAACACTACCTATCAGCCCTAGCTACATATGCAGCATTTTCCCAAACTAAGGGTTTACTCTCATACCCCACAGCCTTAACCCACAGTCTTTTGCCTTGCTCTAAACAAGTACTCCAGTATAGTGTATGTTCCTCTTTCTCCATTTTCTGTATTTCTAGTTCAATGTCCTGTACTTCTGAAGCTAGAGCCATCACATATTCTGACCTCACTTGAGAGTCTTATCTTTTTTGATTGACAAGGTTCCCTGTACCTCACAGAAATACAATCTAATTTCTTGAAAGCTTCAGATAGATGAAAATATTGGTGGCCTTGACCAGAGTCATCCTTGTACTTGCAGGATCACATCATCTTTCCTGTACTGTGGATAATGCAAATACAGTAGATCAATAGGGCAGCTTGGCTACCTGGGGCAACAGAGAACTGCAACACACTGCCTTGCAGCCATGAAAAGTCTACCAGGAGCTGTGTCACACGGGCTCCACTAGAAAGTGCTGGGCCAGAGCTGTTATGCAGCTTTTCCTCTCCTGGTATGGGGTGTTTCTCATAAGAGAGGATCCAGGTATCAGAAGAACCTAAGTTCAAAAGAGAAAGCTGTGGAGAACCTGGTGAAAGAGCAATATTTCAAACATTCACCAGCTTTGGTTAGATAAGCCCTAGCAAAGGTGGAAAACACATCAGTAACAGAATAAAGTTAAGGAATGCTTTGTTTTAACTGCATGCACAGTTTCTTTAATCAGTGATACAGGGCTGTTATTATCTTCTGTATCAACACTATTCTAAATCTTGGATTCTCTTTCTCAGAGTTTTTTGGCCTATTTAGCATAACCCTTGCAATGGGATTCTGGAACAGATCCCAAAAGCACTGAAAAATGCTTTGAATTTCTTCTCTGAAACAAATTTTTGTATGACTGCTTCATGTGGAGAATGATGTCTCTTTTAAAAATAATGGAACATACCAGATGCTATGGTATGTTATTGAAATTTATACTGCCAGAAGTTTCTAGTGTGTTGTTCAGAGAAACATAACAAAAGCTTCTATTTATATTTTGAAGTCATTCTTTCATCAGTGTCTTAATCACCTCCTACTTTTACTCAGGGAATTTATTTTGAGGAGTATGTAGGAGAACAGGAATCTTATCTGAAGGAAAAATATGAAAGAAACCTGCAGGTTTCTGACAGCTTCGTCAGAAATGAAAGGGAAGCACGGAAAACAATGCCAATGAAGGAAGTCCACTGCTAAAAAACCCATTTCTATTATGTCATGGGTGAAGACTTATTTCCCACAGAAATGTGTTGTTTCTTGGCAGTTATCACAGTCTTTTAATTAATGCTTGAGATGAAATCAATTCCTGTTGATTCTTGAATGATACAGGTACAGACAATCTCCCCTCTCAGCACCAACACCAACAAAAAAATCTTGCTCTGATGTGGTGGTCCGTCCTGGAGAGGATGGGCTGTGTAACAGCCACACCACAGGTAATAGTATTGGACCCTGGACACTGGGATGCCAGGAGAGATAACATCCAGTCAGGTTATGGTGAGAAGAAAAGAATGATGGAAACAGTTATGTAAATTAAGTTGTTCCTTATAAGGTTATGTTCTGAACCCTGCCCTCGGATTGGTTTCATATAAGGTATTGTTTCTGATTCTCTTTGCTCATTGGTTCCCTGCCCTGAGTTAATGTCTATATAAGGTTACGTTTGCTTTGTTTTTTTGTCTTCTGGAGTAGCTCTACATAGTGTACAGTTTATGTTTTGTTATACCCTTTTATTATTTTGTTATACCCTTTTGT